>NC_051069.1:87354283-87954283 GCF_004664715.2 Peromyscus leucopus
GGAAGATTAAGGCTTTTTAGAGATTCCCCCCCCCCAAGTTTTCCAAGGAAAACTTTTAGTTTAAGAGAGAGAGATTTTTCCCAAGAGAGAAAGACCAACTTTTCCCAAGACTTTTGAATTTTAACCTTTTTGGCTTCTTACACCCACATTTTTTCCTCAGAGAGAAATCACTTTCTCCTTCCACTTGGACTTAGCATTTCAGCTGTCCCCAGGTCAAAAGCTTCCACAGGAAACTTTTTCATCCCCATAAGCTCAAAAAGCTTTTTTACTACCCATGAAGCTCAAAGAATTATTTTTCCCCAGTTTGTGTTCATAGCCCCCAAGTTAAAAATTGAAGAGTTTTTCTGTCTAGTTGCTTTACTTGTTTTTTCTTCTACACGATCTTACACTTCTAAGTTTTTACTATGCTATATTACTACACTATGCCTTATACTTATTTTTCAGTTAGAAATTGAGAAAGGGATAGAAGATAGAAAATTTTGACAGAAGAGAATTTTGCGCTGCAGCATCGGACATCCTTCCAGTCCGTTTTCCTTTTCTCTCGAGGATAAAACCCCTGCCCCTCAAAAATATGGAATATATATATATATATATATATATATATATATTATATATATATTCCATAACACTGGCATGCCACTTTCCACTGGCAGGGCTGACTCACATTTTTGCCAAAAACTCTGTAATAGAACTATTATTTTCCTTTTTCTTTAGTCCCCATTACTTTGTCTTTAATCCCTTTTTCTTTTGGTCCCCCTTTTTTCCTTTTCTTTGGTCCCCCTTTTTTCCTTTTCTTTGGTCCCCCTTTTTTCTCTTTTTTCTTTAGTCCCCCTTTTTTCTCTTTTTTCTTTAGTCCCCCTTTTTCTTTTTTCTTTAGTCCCCCTTTTTTTCTCTAGTCCCCCTTTTTTTCTCTAGTCCCCCTTTTTTTCTCTAGTCACCCTTTTTTTCTTTAGTCCCCCTTTTTTTCTTTAGTCCCTCTTTTTCTTTCTTTTTTTTAGTCCCTGTTCATGGCACCATTCTGTGGGGCGTTTACCCACCAACCCCACAGCTCCCCAGAGTTTTCTTGAGTGCGAGCAGCAGGGAATATTAGATAGAAGGATTTAGATTGTGGGGATGAATAGATAGAAAATAAAGGATAGCCTTGAGAGGGCCTGGAACCTATTCCAATGGGCCCCAACGGTCTCTGCCCCCAGGGTATTTATAGAGACACCAAAGGGCGGAGCAAAAGACCTCCTCCCCCAGCACAGCCCAGTGCAGACCATCTCAGACACCTGCACTCAGGCCTGTGGTCCTGATCATCCTCTATGCAGACCTGCTGGGTAAAGCCACGAGGAACCTGAAAACAGGTTCCCACACACAGCACACAAACAGCTCCATTTTTCTATCTTTCCCACTTCTCCATCGCATATTTGTTCATCATAGTGCCCCCCCACACACACACACACACACTTTGAGACCTGGCTGACTTCTGCCGCCTGTCCGTTTGTGTTGTCCTAGCACTCATAATTAATAATAGAAATACACATCTTTATTACTACCTCTATGCTCACAAATTTAAAAAGTCTATCTTTTTTCTGTAAGCAAAAGTTAGTGATGTCCTGGTCTACAGTTATCCATAAAGTGCTAGAGCACTGGTTCTCAACCTTGCTAATGCGGTGACCTTTTAATACACTTCCTCATGTTGTGGTGACCCCCAACCATAAAATTATTTTTCTTGCTACTTCATAAGTGTAATTTTGCTACTGTTATGAATCAGAATGTAGATATCTGATATGTGACTCCCATGAAAGGGTCATTTGACCTTTCATGCCAGCCTGTTCTTCAAGCTTTTTCTTTAAGACATCATGGGAAAAACTTCCAGGTGCACATGAAGAAGATAAGACATGATCACAGAATGAAAATACCACAATTAGAAGCATTGATGTCTGTCAGGTAATGTTGAAACTGAAGTTTGGGGAATTTGGCATGATACAGGAGCTGAAAGAATGGATTGGGCTAGACAGTGGTGATGCGCACCTTTAACCCCGTGGGAGACAGAAGCAGGCGATCTCTTTGAGTTCAAGGCCAGCTTGGTCAGCCAAGGCTACACACAAAGAAACCCTGTCTTGAAAAACCAAACACCAGAGAGAGAGAGAGAGAGAGAGAGAGAGAGAGAGAGAGAGAGAGAATGGATAGCTAGATATCCTCCTTCTCTCTCACCCTCTCCTTCAACAGAATCCACACCAACCTCATTGTTCTTCTCTATAGCAGCCATGTCCTCACAGGCCTCAGAGAACTCTCCCTCTTGCATGCATTCACCCACATACCAATGAACAAAGGCACACTTGGCATACATCAGATTAAACTTGTGTTCTAGGTGAGTCCAGGCCTCGGCTATGGCTGTATTGTTACTCAGCATGCACACAGCTCTCTGGACCTTGGTCGGGTCTCCACTAGGTACTAGAGTGAGAGGCTGGTAATTAATGGCAACCTTGAAGCCAGTGAGGCACGAGTCCACGAACTGGATGCTGCGCTTGGTCTTGATGGTGGCAATAGCAGCATTGACATCTTTGGGAACCACATCACCTTGGTACAGCAGGCAGCAAGCCATGTGTTTACTATGACAAGTGTCACATTTCAACATCTGGTTGGCTGGCTCAAAGCAGGCATTGGTGATTTCTGCTACAGAAAGCTGCTCATGGTAGCCTTTTTCAGCAGAGAAGACAAGGGTATATGTGGCCATAGGGAAGCAGGTGTGGAGTTATGGCACCAGGTTTGTTTGGAATTCTGTCAGGTCAACATTTAGGGCCCCATCAAATCTCAGAGAAGCAGTGGTGGAAGACAAAGCCTGGCTAATAAGGTAGTTAAGGTTAGTGTAGTTTGGGTGCTCAATATCGAGGTTTCTATGACAGATGTCATATATGACCTCATTGTCTACTATGAAGGCACAATCAGGGTGCTCCAGAGTGGTGTGGGTGGTGAGGATGGAATTGTGGGTCTCAGCCACATCAATGGAAATCTGGGGTCTGAGTAAATGGAGAACTCCAGCTTGGACTTCCCTCCATAACCAACAGAAGGCCGCTCTATCTGCAGGGAGGTAAACCCAGAGCCAGTTCTCCCATAACAGCTGTGGAAAAACAAGAACCCCTGAAAACCTGTGCACTTGTCAGCCAATCTTTGAATTCAGTCCAAAACAAGGTCAATAACCTCCTTGCCAATGGTGTAGTGGCCACAGGCATAGTTAGTGGCAGCATCTTCCTTGATTGCGATGAGCTGCTCAGGGTAGAAGAGCTGGCAGCATCCAGTGCCAACTTTATCAGTAACTGTGGGTTCCAGGTCTATGAACACTGCCCAGGGCACATGCTTGCCAACAATGGTCTCACTTAAGAAGGTGCTGAAGGAGTCATGTCCTCCCCCAATGATCTTGTCACCTGCATCTGGCCATCAGCTTGGATGCCATGTTCCAGGCAGTAGATCTCCCAGCAGGCATTGCCAATCAGAACACTAGCCTGGCCAACGTGCATGGACATGTACTCCTGTGTAGTGGTATTGTGTTCCCCAAAATATTGTGCACTCTAATAAACTTATCTGGGGTCAGAGACAGAAGAGCCACAATATTAAACATAGCGGTTAGGCAGTGGTAGCACACGCCTTTAATCCTAGCATTCTAAAGGCAGAGATCTACCTGGGTCTATGTGTGTTCAAGGATACAGCCAAGCATGGTGACTCACACCTTTAATCCCAGAAAGTGAGGCATTAATCCCAGGAAGTGATGTCAGAAAGCAGAAAGGTATATAAGACGTGAAAACCAGGAACTAGAAGCATTTGGCTGGATAAGCCTTTAGGCTTTGAGCAGCAGTTCAGCTGAGACACATTTGGATGAGGACTCAGAAGCTTCCAGTCTGAGGAAACATGATCAGCTGAGGAACTGGTGAGGTGAGGTAGCTGTAGCTTGTTCTGCTTCTCATCTTCCAGCATTCACCCCAATAACTGGCCTCAGGTTTGATTTTATTAATAAGACCTGTTAAGATTCCTGCTACACTCCTTCATGGTAGCTTTGGGTTAGAAGGTGAGGGTGACAGAAGCAGACACTGGGTCCCCAGTTACCATTCCCAACAGCCAAGAGTCGGGGTAAGTAATACAATGAAACCTAGATAATTTCTTAAAATAGTAACTCTTCAAATTTACCGCTTATCCCTTACCAGATCTCCCATCTTTCTGTTCTTATACTCCCTTGTCTAGCTAAGTTTTCTTCTTTGGGAATGTGTATGTAGGTAGGTAGACAGACAGATTTTTCCCATACAGCAGATTGAACTGCCTCTGACAGTTCTTTGCTATCTTGCAAGAGAGGAGTTAAGCATGGTCATGCTGTTTTGTATCATACAACCTACAAAGCTGTGACAGATCCTTGACTTTCTTGGAGGCAGCATCCTGGAGTGTGGGCTCTGTGACTGACTATGAAGTGTGGAACTTGCCCCTGAGTCCTTCCCATTCACCGAGCCACTTCAGGGCTAACCACGGGGCAACTGAAGGCAAGAAGCCACCATGAGAGCAATGTCTTCATTCCTAGGCAGTCAGTGTTTAGCTATGTTTTTCTCTTGTGTTTGGTTCTCAGATTTGAGGTTGTTTGTCCAACTGTTTAAAGAAAAGAAATCAAGCTAGGCATGGTGGCACACGCCTTTAACCCCAGCACTCGGGAGGCAGAGGCAGGCAGATCTCTAAATTCAAGGCCAGCCTGGCCTACTGAGTGAGTTCCAGGACAGCCAGGGCTATTACACAGAGAAACTCTGTCTCAAAAAAAAAAAAATTAATTGAATTCCTTGGTCAGTAGCAGAGGAAGCCATCAAAAGAAAAACGAGCGTTGTGTGGTACCGTTGTGCTGGCAGTGGAGACAGAGTTAGGCATCAGCCTGCATCGCCTCAGCTGTCAGACCTGTTACTCCCACCTCCAGCCCCTTCAGCCAAGCCTTGTCCATCTGTTTCGTCCCAATTCCTGATTAAAACTCACATGATTCTTGAACTGACTGGGTTTGTGTGTCAGCTTGACACAAGCTAGAGTCATCTGAAAGGAGGGAAACTCAGTTGAGAAAATACCTATGTCAACTCCAGCTGTGAGGCATTTTCTTAATTAGTGATCAGTGAGGGAGGGTCCAGCCCACTGTAGGTGGTGTCATCCCTGAGCTGTTGGTCCTGGGTTCTTTTTTTTTTTTTTTTTTTTTTTGGTTTTTCGAGACAGGGTTTCTCTGTGTAGCTTTGCGCCTTTCCTGGAACTCACTTGGTAGCCCAGGCTGGCCTCGAACTCACAGAGATCCGCCTGGCTCTGCCTCCCGAGTGCTGGGATTAAAGGCGTGCGCCACCACCGCCCGGCTCCTGGGTTCTTTAAGAAGGTAGACTGAGCAAACAATGGAAAGCAAGCCAGTTAGCAGTTCCCCTTCATGGCCTCTGTATCAGCTCCTACCTGCAGGGTCCTATCCTGCTTGGGTTCCTGTCCTGACTTCCTTCAGGGGTGAACAGTGATGATGAAGTGTAAGCCAGATAAACCCTTTCCTCCCCAACTTGCTTTTTGGTCATGGTGTTTCGTCACAGCAAAACCCTAACAAAAACTTTTTTTTTTTAACCTGTTTTTTATTACTTCCCGAATACATCTCTCTCTTCTCTCCAATCTACTTTCCCTTCTCTTTGTAATTATGAACTTACAGTATTACCAATATCATTCTTCAATTTCATTTCCCTATTTCTTCCTTAGCACCTTTGTCCATACTTGGCCAATCAAAGTAAATATATATATACTTAATAAATAAATGATATAGAAATGTAATGCACTGGATCTTTCAGAGTTTATTATTATTATTATTATTATTAAGATAAAAGTTAAGGGAAGTAATTTTAGTGGGGGTGAAGAAACTGTCTTATTACGAAGGGGCACAATGATAGCAAAGTGTGGTGGCACAGGACCTTAATTCCAGCATGGGGAGGCAGAGGCAGGTCAATTTCTGAGTTCAAGGACAGCCTGGTTGACAGAGTGAGTTCCAGGATAGCCAGGGCAACACAGAGAAACCCTGTCTCAAAAAACAAAAGCAAAAGCAAAGCAAAGTGTTGTTGGTTGGTTTTTTTTGCTTTTTGGTTTTGGGACTTTTTTTGTTTGGTTGGTTGTTTTGTTTTGTTTGTTTGTTTGTTTTTTGTGGTTTTTTTTTACTCTTTTGGGGGGCCCACCACCCAGCTCCCAAATAAACCACACACAGAAGCTTATTCTTAATTATAAATGCCCAGCCTTAGCTTGGCTTGTTTCTTGCCAGCTTTCCTTACTTTCAATTATCCCATCTACCTTTTGCCTCTAGGATTTTTCCTTTTTTTACTTCTGTTTATCTTACTTTCACTCTTACTCCATGGCTGACTGTGTGGCTGTGTGGCTGGCCTCTAGCATCCTCTTCTGTGGTGATATATTGTGTCCCCCAATATGTTGTGCACAATAATAAAGCTTATCTGAGGAGCAGAGGAAAAAGATAGCCACTATATTAAACATAGAAGTCAGACAGTGATAGCACACACCTTTAAGAGGCAGAAATCCATCCAGTGAGTTCAGGACCACACTGGAAACAGAGCCAGGCATGGTAACGCATGCCTTTAATCCCAGCACAAACCATAGAGGTCTGGAGGTCTGTACAGACAGATGGGAAGTGATGTAACTGAGCAGAGACAGGAAGTGAGATGCAGAACAGAAAAGCATATAGGTGTGGGTATACAGGAAGTAGGTCTCTTTGGAAGCTGAGGGTTGGTAAGGTCAGGTTGGCTGTGGCTTGTCCTATTCCTCTGATCTCTCAGTTTTAACCCCAATATCCAGCTCCATGTTTTTACTAATAAGACCATTTAGCAATCTGTCTTACACTCCTCTCCTTATTCTATTGCTCTTTCTTCTTTTCCTCCCAGATTTCTCCTTCTATTTTTTCTTTCTGCCTGCTAGCCCCACCTATCCTTCCTCCTATTGGCTGTTTGTGGTGATATTGTGTTCCCCAAAATATCGTGCACCCTAATAAACTTATCTGGGGTCAGAGAACAGAACAGCCACTAGATAGACATAGAGGCCAGAAAATGGTGGCACACACGCCTTTAATCCTATCACTTGGGAGGCAGAGATCCATCTGGGAACAGCCAGGCATGGTGACTCATGCCTTCAATCCCAGGAAGTGAGCCTTTAATCCCAGGAAGTGATGGCAGAAAGCAGAAAGGTATATAAGGTATAAAAGCCAGGAACTAGAGCAGTTTAAGCTTTTAGGCTTTTTTTTTGGGGGGGGGGTCGAGACAAGGTTTCTCTGTGTAGCTTTGTGCCTTTCCTGGATCTCGCTCTGTAGACCAGCTCTTAGGCTTTTGAGCAGCAGTTCAGCTGAGATTCATTTTTGGATGAAGACTCAGAGGCTTCCAGTCTAAGGAAACAGGATCGACTGAGGAATTGGCAAGATGAGGTGGCTGTGGCGTATTCTGTTTCTCTGATCTTCCAGCGTTTACCCCAATACCTGGCTCCAGATTTGTTTTTATTAATAAGAACTTTTAAGATTTGTGCTACAGCTGTTCAGCTTTGTTTGTTTGTTTTTCTAGACAGGGTTTCTCTGTGTAGTTTTGGTGCCTGTCCTGGATCTCACTCTGTAGATCAGGCTGGCCTGGAACTCACAGAGATCTACCTGGCTCTACCTCCCCAGTGCTGGGATTAAAGGCGTGTGCCACTGCTGCTGCTCAGCGCCTGTTCAGCTTCTTATTAGACCATCAGGTGCCTTAGATAGGCAAAGAATCACAGCTTCACAGAGTTAAACAAATGCACCATAAAAAAAAGGCAACACATCTTTGCCCCATTAAAACAAATGTTCCACAACATAAATGAATGTAACACCTCTTAAAGTAATATTCTACAACAGCAAAGGGGCACAATGAACTGTGGTGTTACACACTTTTACTCCCATCACTCAGGCAGAAGTAGGCAGATTTTTGTGAGTTCAAGGCTAGCCTGGTCTACAAAGTGAGGTTCAGGATATGCAGAGCTACATAGTAAGATCCTGTCTCAAAAGCAAAGAAGAGAGGTTATCCAGTGCTGTGCTCTATTGTACTTAACAATCTAACCAACACTCCCAAATGTCAGTGAAGTTTGGAATTCATCTTGATTTTTCCTTGGGATCATAAAAGGTACAATTATTCATCAGGGCACACTCCATTTAGAAGCATAGACATTTGTCTAATTGGTTTTCAAGAATTGTTTGTGGTGATGAGCCATAACCCAGAATTGACAGTTGTCTCTTAGTACTATTTTAGAGTCTTTTTTAAAAAAAACTATTGTGTATAATGTTGTGAATATCTTTTGACACACACACCACACTTATAACATTCTCTGGAAAAAAAGATTGCCATTGTAACCAAGTTGTTACCAGTCCAGTCAATATATGAATGCTGTGAGAGAAAAAAAAAGTATGGATAGATATAAAAGGTGACATTTATGGTGTTTTGTGAACAATGAAATTTCATAACTGATACCATATTCTTTGCTTGGCTTTTTTACTAAACTGTATTTTAAAACATGACATAAATGTGTATTGTTTATTTCTAATAAAGATTTGAATTCTATATGAATATACTATAGTCTATTGATATTTTACTTATTTGTTTGTTTGTTTATTTATTTTTGAGACACAGTCTTCCTCTGTAAGCCAAGCTAGCCTCAAACTCAGAGATCCTCCTGCCTCTTCTGTCAACGTGCTGGAATTCCTGGGAGGCCTGCTTTTTTCTGAAGGGAAAGAGAAGAGGAGGTGTGAATCTGGGGGAGAGGAGGAGTGGAGGGGGCTGGGAAAGACAAAAGGACTTGGAGGAGTAGAGGGAGGAGAAACCAGTCAGAATCTATAAGAATAATATAAAAAGAATATAATATTAGAAGATATATTAATGAATCCCCCATATTATAATATCAGATATCCTGCATATCAGAGTTAGAACAGGTGTGGCCTTATTGGGAGAAGTATGTCCCTGTGGGTGGGCTTTGAGGTTTCCAAAGCTCAAGCCAGGCCCATTGTCTCTCTCTTCTTGTTGCTTCATATCCAGATGTAGAACTCTCAGCTGCTTCAGAACCATGTCCGCCTGCATGCCACCATGCTCCCCACCATAATGACAATGGAGTACACTTCTGAAACTGTAAGCCAGCCCCAATTAAATGTTCTCCTTTATAAGAGTTGCCAAGGTCATGGTGTCTCTTCACACAGATAGAACATCGACTAAGACAGATCTTAACAATTTACTTCCTTTCTGCCATAATCTGAACATTTATAATCCCTATAAATTCATATGTTGAACACCTGGTAATTGATATGCTAGTAGCCAGAGGCAGGAGCTTCCAGGGGTAATTACATCATGGAGATGGATCCCTCATGAATGAGATCAGTGACCAAAAAGCTGTCTTGCCCCTCTACCATGTAACAATGCCTACAGAAGATACCCTGTGTTCTGACTATTCTGGATTGTCAACTTGACTACATCTAGAATTAACTAAAACCCAAGCTGCTGGGTACACCTGGGAGGGGTTTTTCTTGATTGAATCATTTGGAGTGGGAAGAACTACTCAATGTCTGGATCTTTGAAGATAAGGAGATTCATCGTAAATCTGGCCCACACCTTCTGGTGGCAGCCGATGTAAAGAACACCGAAGAAGGAAGTGGTTGCTTTTGGCCTGCTTGCCCTCACTCTCACAGGCAAGTTCGTTCCTTCACTGGCACTAGAGCCTACTTCCTCGGGATTCTAGCATACACAGAAGACCGGCTGAGACACTCAAACAGCCATTCGAGTCTTAGACCTCCCATTGGGAGACAGCCATTGTTGGAATAGTAGAAAACGCTGACTAGCACCACATATGAAGCAGGAAACTGGCCCTCATCAGACGTAGACTCTCGTGGTGCCTTGATGATAGATTTTCCAGACTCCAGAACAGTAATAAATTCCTGTTGTTTATAAGCCAACCTGTCTCACGAATTCTGTTGTAGCACCATGAGTGGACTAGCAGACACTGTCTCTAATGAGACCCAAAGGACAGCAGCATAGAGAGGTCCTTCTGAAGAGCTTCCTGAGAGTCCTCATGTACAGTCCATCCCAGCCAGGGAGGTGGAAAGACACTGAGGCTCCTTGCAAAGCTCTCTCTGGAGCCCATCAGACAATGCTAAACGAATAGGCAGGAAAAGTGGAGTAGACCAGGGTATTTGCAGAGGCACAGGACCTCACTCAGAGATATGTTAATGTTTGTCATAAGAAAGCATTTGCTTCTTCGGAAGGAGTCAGCCCTATGCACACAGATCTGAACAATGGAAGAAACTAACCATTATGCTTTCTTGAGTGCTGAGGCTCTGAAAAAAAAAAATCACACTTCTACTCAGGACCTCTGTTACGTGGGCAGGTGTCAGACTAGATCTCAAAGACCCTCCCATCTCTAGTTTTTGAAGCTGAATCTCAGAAACACCAATGGCAGACCAGAACAGAGGATAGCAAATGAATGGGAGTTGAGGGTGGAAATGGACAGAGAGGAATGAACTTCCCCCAGAGTCACTGCTTCCTGAAAGACTTCCCTGGCCCCACCCCCATGGCTCTCTTTTAGCCTCCCTTTATCACTTACCCAGTGCCCAGAGCCAGCCCTAACCCCTGGGTAGGGGATCATGGATAACGTGAAGGAGCAAACTTCTGAGGCTGACTATTCATGGAGGATGTGAGCAGATTCTGGGTAAGCCCTATAGGACTGGGCTGACATGGATGTGGGTTAGTCTTGTGTGAACCTAGGAGAGGGCACTGATGAAAGAGGAATCAAGACTGGGAAACTACCTTCTCAAAGCTTGGGGACAGCTGCCTGGTTCTGGAGGGGATGGCAAGGGCAAGGCCCAGAGGCAAGTTATTGAAGTGGAATCCTGAATGTACGCCAAGTGTCCCTGAGGCCCAAGTCACAACTGAGGTTTAGAAGGAAGCATGGAGAATCTGGAAAGGATAGTGGAGGGGTCTGTGGTGACTCAATTTCCCCACAGTTCTGCCCCATGCTCATTCACCCTCCCTCGGTCAGTTGACTGTGCTCTGACTGCTAGCAGGAGCTTCTCTGACCTGTTAGGAGCTACCAGAGTCTTTTGGGGCCTCCCCCTCGGTGGTGGTTTGAATAAGAATGGTCCCCATAGGCTCACAGATTTGAATGTTTGGTCATTAGAGAGTGGCGGTACTTGACAAGGATTAGGAGGTGTGGCCTTGTTGGAGAAAGTGTGTGACTGGAGGTGGGCTTTAGGGTTTCAAATGCTCAAGCCAGGCCCAGTCTCAGTCTCTCTCTTCCTGCCACCTGCAGATTTTAATGGAGAGCTCTCAGCTACTTCTCCAGCACCATGTCTGCCTGTGTGCCACCGTGCTTCCTACCATGCTGATAATGAACTAAACCTCTGGAAGTAAGCAAGTCCCAATGAAATGCCTTCTTTTATAAGAATTGCCGTGGTCATGGCATCTCTCCACAGCAATAGAACAGTGACTAAAACACCTCCTTCCATCACAGTTTTAGTTAGATGATTTTACCACTCCATATGACCTATGAGGGCAGAGACAGTTCCTGGTCACAGAATGGCCAGGGTCAGCTCTGGACCTGGCACATACACTTGGGAACTATGCATCAGTGCAGGCATGAATGAATGATATTCCAGAAGTCGACCGGAGGCCAGGTGTTCCTTTCAGGGCCCCTCGGGGTCAACTGGCTGAGACTGGGTGGGTGGGGAGAAAGGGCAGGCCCCCTCCTTCCCTGCCGCCGTTGTCTCTATCTTCCACGTGGATTCTGTAATTTAGATCCTGATCCACCAGAGAGTGAAACTTACACTCCAAGCAGCCGTGACTTCCAGTGATCCTCTCTCTGGCTTTAGGGCCAAGCTGCCATTGAGAAAAGCCCATGAGATATTTCAGCCAGTCTGCCTTGCTTTGTGTCATACCAGGCCCATCCTCTGTGGCTAAGTGATCATCAAGGAGCTTGCCCATGGCTCATTACCCATCCCAGGCACCCAGATGAGCTGCATTCTTCCTCCAGCTCGCACAAGGAGACAAAACATCCCCAGCCTGGTTTTACTTTCTCTCCTAAGCCTTACCCTTTCCCAACTGGGGGTCCTTCTGAAATCCTAGAGGTCTGCTCCCAAGTGGAATGTTCCACACAGCGCCTGAACTGAGATTACAGTAGAGATAAATAAAAGATTAGCTTCTGAGTTTCAGGACTAAATAAAGGATCAGATTCTTGGTGATTGGAAGATAAAAGAAATGTGGGGGTCTGTTCATGGATGAACCTGTTCAGAAGCAGTTTGGGGCAGTGGGTGGGATCAGAAGCTCAACTTTCCCTAGGTCCCTCTAAGCTACCATCACTGCCTACCCCATCCATCTGGTTTCCCTTGTGAAAAAGGAAGCACTGGCTAGGGTGGCAAAAAGCCCTAAAGGAGTCTGGGTCTAGTGTGCAGACAGCTGGGTACTGAGGGTGGGAGGCACTTCCATGTGTGACATCCAGGGAACACTTCTCTTCAGTAAGAGCATTCTCCAGAACATCCCTAGCCACCTAAGACCAAGCAAAAGCAGGCATGTGTCTCAGGCTAGACATATTTATATAATCCTTTAACCCAAGTTTGATGGTGTCTTGCTTGTTCTAGGTCCTGGTGAACTTCTCATGAGTTAGCAAGGTTTGAGGACTCTCTGAGGCAGACACAATGGGGTACCTGAATGGGGGGAGGGGGACTATAGAAGAACTCAGGGAGAGAAAGAAACCAAGATACTAGCACAGGGATGGGGGCTGTATAGCAACCCGAGAACCACCAGCCAATGTTCTGAATTCAGTGCTAAGAGACCAGAGGAATAGCAGGCCGTGCCCACCGAGCCCTGTTTCTGAAAGCAGAGAGTTGGTGTGGGTTCCTGTGATGGAAGTCACATACAAGCTACATTAGCACACTGAAGCACCAGGTTAAGAAACTTTCGTTTCTACCTAACACATGGGACTTTGCAAAGATCTCTGTTTGTTGAATGCAGAGAAGAAGAAAAAAAGTCCGGACATTACATTGCTTTTTACTTTCTACTTGTTTTAGGAGCCATGTAGACAGCCAAATCAGCATGCACACACACACACACACACACACACACACACCACCACACAAAAAAAAAAAAAAAAAAAACACACACACACACACACACACACACACACACACACACCAGCCAGTCTGTTCTTGATTGTTTCTTCACAAGGAACATGATTTGGACTTGTGGCTCAAGTTGGGGTGAGTTATTCAGGACCCTCACAAGACAGCTGAGAATGAGCCTAGATCCTGGCGTTCTCATTAGACTTGTGACCTTTCTGAGTGTGTCTCTCGGGCCTGAGTGTAAGAGCTAAGAGCCCCTGTCGCTGGAGACCAGTGTTTCGGGTAGCCAGCAGAGTGGGAGAAGCAGGCACAACCATCCTTCCCTGTGTCTCCCTCCCTGGTGCAGAGGCACTCAGAACTCCAAATCACTGTCTGATCCAACTCCTAGAAAGCAATGGGCGCAAAGAAAGGCCCATTGTGTTAGCTTCCACTCTAATCCTGAGCCCATGCTTCCAAAAGACTGCCTGCAGCAGGATTCCCAGGATGGCCTGTTGAAAATAGGATACCCAGGCCCCACCTCAGCCATACAGATGATCCCCTTGGAGGATGGAATGTACATGCTGCAAGGGCTCCAGTCACTAGCCTGATATTCCAGAAAGACTGAGTACCTCTTCATTAGACATTCTGCATGGGTCTGTAGTTCCGTCTCTTTCTGCAGACTTAAAATTCTCTGTTGCTCTAGACCAGGCCCTGTTCTAAATGCAGAGGGCATAGCTGTAACGTGGAGGCCCCACCTACAAAAAGCTACAGTGATTTTGGTCTCAATGGCAATGCTGAGGAAGAGAGCATGTGTGAAAACTCCCATTTTACAAACTAGGAAGTAGAGCTCAGGGAATGTAAGCCACTTGCCCAAGGTGACAAAGCTGTTACATACCCCTGTAGCTAGGGTCAGTCAGACTTATGCCCCCTGCCCTTCTCTCAAAGCACCACCAGGTCTGGTAATAGAGCCACAGTGGCAGAGCTAAAAGACAGCAAATAGCTCCAGAAATATCCAAGAGGCTCTAACTGTCATTTCAATGCTAAGTGGTTGACAGTGATTGCCTCCATGTGTGAGGGAGAACTCCGTGCCACATTCAGGATCACGAACGAAGATGCTGCAATTGATTAATCATGGTCTACGGTGGATGTAGAATCAGGAAGTGGCTGCATATGCACCACATATGCACACTAGCCCAGTGTATGGACAACTCTCCTGTCTCACTGATGAGGAAACTGAGTCTCAGAGAGACTGGACTGGGGGCAAGACTTCTGAAATTCTAGTTCAAAGCTCTTTACACTAAACAGCACTACCTTTTCTATGCAGCCCAGTTGATTAGATGAGGAAATGAACCATGGGGTCAAGAAGCTCCTGGAGTTAATACCAAAAGTTTTTTGGAGTTGAAAGGAGGAAGAAGAGGCTTAAAAGGTAGAGGGACCAACCAGGAAGGTGAGCCCTCCCACTTCTGCCCTTCCAAACCAAAGGGAAGACCCACCTTCTGAGCCCTCACCTGTCTCAGGCACTGTACTAAATATACAGACACGCTCATTTGATCCTTTCTACTCCCCTATGAGGAAGCTCCACTTTGACATGAGGTGACTTGAGTGTAGCTAAGCCAGGACAGACTCCCAGGTCTGTAGCTCCAGGGCCTACCCTCCAGGGCTGTGCAGGGGGCCAGGAGGAGGTGGTAGAACACGGGTTTTCAATTTAGAAAAAAACTTATTTTTGAATTCCAACTCTATCACAAATTTGCTTCAAGGTTTTTAGCTTTAATGTCTCCATGCCTTGGTTTCTTCATCTATAAATGGAGGAAACAGGCCAGGTTGGTGGCACACACCTTTAATCCAAGCATTTGGGGGAGGGGGCAGAAGCAGGCGATCTCTGTGAGTTCAAGGCCAGCCTGACCTACATATCAAGTTCTAAGCTAAATAGGGCTACATGGTAAGAGCCTGTCAGGGGTGGGGGTGAAAAGCAGGGTGACGCTCAGTAGGTTGTTGTTAGGAGTAAATAGACTCATATGGGAAGTGCTCGGCCGTGTAAGAGGTAACTCCCACTCCTGCGGGCACCATGCTGCCCCGGACACATCACCTGGTCACCCCACAACTACTGCTGGCCTGAATGACCTACGTGGAGGAACCCCATTCTGGA
The DNA here is from genome assembly GCF_004664715.2 of Peromyscus leucopus. Lineage (NCBI taxonomy): Eukaryota > Metazoa > Chordata > Mammalia > Rodentia > Cricetidae > Peromyscus > Peromyscus leucopus. The sequence continues at coordinate 87,369,529 of NC_051069.1, forward strand.
GCTGTCTATTCATTCTGCTTTTTCTCCAGAGGAGGTTAAGACTCGGAGCCCCATGTGTCAAAACATGCTAGAACTGTGTAAGACACCAAGGAGGGCCGTCTTTGAAGACATTAGAACTGGCCGGCAGAACTGGACTAAGAGCAGTTGCCACAAGATGGCAGCCTAAGGAGTAGGCTGGGGCTCCTGAGTCAACCGTCTCTCTAGTCACGCTCACACCAGGCAGAGCAACCCTTCAGAGCAGAACACTGCCTCTGCTCTATTGACCTCATTAGCGGTCAGCTGTATGGGGTGGTTGGAGTTTTAGCCCAAGACTAAGTGGGTCTTCCTGCTCTGTACGCTCTAGCGGCCGTGAACAACCGATGAGCCTCTGTTACATGCCTCTTTGACGAAAGAAGAGTCCCAAAGAAAGTAGGTAGGGTGACACACAAAGTCTCAGATACTCAGGAGACTGAGATGGGAAGATCAGGCGTTCCAAGCTATCTTAGGCAATGTAGCAAGTCCTTGCCTCAGGAGAAACAAAAATGGAGAGTTGGGATGTGGCACATGACTAGCATGTTTAAGGTTCTGGGTTTGAGCGCTAGTTTAAGAAAATATCTGCTTAAATAAACTTAAATAAAGAATAAAGGAGACAACAAACAGCAGTAAGTGCTGCAATCTATAATATGTATACAAATAAGGGGCTGCTGGAGGCTAGGGATGTTATGTTCTAGTTCATGTCTCCTGATGACATTTAGTCTGCCAAATACGTGGGTTCTAAACTGAGGCTTTGTTTCATAAGACAGCAGAAAAGAGAAGCAGTCTCTATTTTTCTTTCTTTCTTTTTTTTTTTATTATTTTTTGAGACAAGATTTCTCCACATAGTTTTGGTGCCTGTCCTGAATCTTGCTCTGTAGACCAAGCTGGCCTCAAACTCACAGAGGTCTGTCTGGCTCTGCCTCCCGAGTGCTGGGATTAAAGGCGTGTGCCACTACTGCCTGGCCATTTTTCTTTCTTTCTTTTTCTCTTTCTTTTTCTTTAATCCAAATGAGTAGTGAACTTGGAAGGCCTGAGAACTTAGTTCTAGTGGATTCCACACACAGGAATTCCTGGTGCATCTCCTGTTGCTAGGTACTGAGCCAGTGGCTCCAACTCACAAAGCCTTATATAATACCATGACTAGAATCATCAGCCCATCCCACAGGTAAAAAAACAGGCTGAATCTTAAGGAAATTGCCCCTAAATTCTCACCCAGGAAGTGGCAGATCCAGGAAGTAAACTTAGTTTCTCTAATTCCAGACTTAATTCCTAACAACTTCTCTGCCCTCACTGTAGTACAAATCTTAAAAGGTCTTATTAATAAAAACAAACCTGGAGCCAGGTATTGGGGTGAACGCTGAAAGATCAGAGAAACAGAACCAGCCACAGCTAACCTCACCTCGCCAGTTGATCTCATTTCCTCAAACTAGAAGGCTCCATGTCCTTATTTGAATGGATCTCAGCTGAACTGCTGCTCAAAAGCCTTAAAAGCTTAACAGGACCTTAGTTCCGAGTCTTCATGCCTTATATACCTTTCTGCTTCCTGCCATCACTTCCTGGGATTAAAGGCATGTGTCACCATGCTTGACTGTTTCCAGTGTGGCTTTGAACTCACAGAGATCCAGATGGATCTCTACCTTTGGAATGCTAGGATTAAAGGTATGTGCTACCACTGCCTAAACCTATGTTTAATATAGTGGCTGTTCTGTTCTCTGACCCCCAGATAAGTTTATTGGGGTGCACAATATATCAGCCACACCTCACCAAGCAAGTCCTGAGCACCCTGGCAGGCCAGGCAGGTAAGTGGAGTGGAACTCCTGTGATTTCTGTCTTAGGGAAACTTGACTTCCCCTTGACAGTAAGAAAAGCAATCAGTTGCCATTCTAACACTGGGGAGTTTCCTTGGGGATGCACCTTAGGATAGGAAGATCTGAAAGAGGACCTGGCATCAAGAGCCTTCCCTTCAAGTCTTCTCCATCTCCCACTCTGCTAGAATCCCAAGGACTCCTTTTCATGACCTTTCTCTGGAAGAAGGGGTATGCTACGACTGGACTATTCTGATGACAAAGGCAGCATGATGTAGTAATCTTGACTTGACCCATGAAGCCATGGTCCAGAGTTAGCACAATCTGTCACCCTCAGCAGGAGCCAATATGGAGTAGGTTTGGAATCATCATGTTTCTCCCTATGAACTGCTCTGACCAAGAGAAGCACTTTCAAAGGGCAGTTAATGAAAATGCTGTTTTCTATTTTCCCTTTGCCAGAAAGCCAGGTGTCATCAAATTAGTTTTCCCTTTTTGTTAGCTCCATTATTGCAGAAATAATGCAAAACTGGTTTTATAATTCATTCCCCCAAATAAAGATGCCTACCAAGTAAGTAAACAAGAGCTTGTCAGGGACACACACAAGTGTGTGTGCACATGTGCATGCCCTGCTGTGTGGCTGGCTCTCATCTCAGAGCATTTTGTTTCCTCAAATCCCCTCGTTCAACCTTTACAGACAACTGTCTGCACCCCTAGACTGTGTGGAACACACAGTCATCTGAGCACATTGCCACCAATTTCAGCTTGAAAAGCAGCAGTCTGACTGGGCGGTGGTGGCACACGGCTTTAATCCCAGCACTCGGGAGGCAGAGGCAGGAGGATCTCTGTGAGTTCGAGGCCAGCCTGGGCTACAGAGTGAGTTCCAGGAAAGGCACAAAAGCTACACAGAGAAACCCTGTCTCGGAAAAAGAAAAAAAAAAGAAAGAAAGAAATGAAAAGAAAAAGAAAAAAGAAAAGAAAAGCAGCAGTCCGTATGGGAGACAGCACCATATTGATAACCCTCAAATCAACTGAAAATGGAAAATCAAGTTATTGATTCAGGCATTCAGCACATATTTACTGAGTGTGAGGTAAGATGCTGAGAATATGTAGCTTCTAGTCCCTGCCCTTACACAAGATATAAACTAATGGGATGACAGACGTAAGCCATCATGTAAGCATGAATGAACTGCCAAATATGTAATTCATAAACAGAGATGGTGGTGGCTCTAGCTAGAGGCATGGCAATTCAGGCGAGAGCGAAGAAGACAAGGATGGACATGATTGTTTTGTTTGCTTTTTTTTTTTTTTTTTTTTTTTTTTTTTTTTTTTTTTTTTTTTCTCGAGACAGGGTTTCTCTGTGTAGTTTTGGTGCCTGGCCTGGATCTTTCTCTGTAGATCAGGCTGGCCTTGAACTCACAGAGATCTGCCTGCCTCTGCCTCCTGGGTGCTGGGATTAAAGGTGTGCACTACCACTGCCCGGCCGGATGGACATGTGTTTGACGGGTGCCAAGAGAACAGGTACTGAGAGCCATTGGTGACAGACAGGACAGTGAGGGAGAAGGAAGGGTCCAGCATGAGTCCTGCTGGTATTCACCAGGCCCTGGCTGGGCTGGAGACATTCTGCAAGGACACTGGGTGCTTGGGTGCCACCCAAATAAAGATGTCAGATGAGTCACAGTATGAATAGATTGAGGTTCCAAGGGAACTTGCAAGCTAAAAATGGGAACCTGGAAGTCCGGTGCTGATAGAAGTCCTTGCCGTGGCTGAGTCCAGTTGAGGAGAAGATGGAATAAGCCGGTGGTCCTCAACGCATGGGTTGTGACCCCTTTGGGGAGACCAAATGATCCTTTCACAGGGGTTGCATATCAGATACCTTGCATAGCAGATATCTACATTATGGTTCAAAACAGTAGCAAAATTACAGTTATGAAGTAGCAAAGAAATTATTTTATGGTGGGGAGGGTCACCACAACATGAGCAACTGTATTAAAGGGATACAGCATGAGAAAGGTTGGGAACTGTGGTTGATATATCGTGTACCCTAATAAACTTATCTGGGGGTCAGAGAACAGAACAGCCACTAGATTAGACATAGAGGCTAGACTGTAGTGGCACACACACCTTAAATCCTATCACTCGGGAAGCAGAGATCTATGGGATCTCTGTGAGCTCAAGGCCACACTATGAACAGAGCCAGGCATGGTGGCACACACCTTTAATCCCAGCACTTGAGATCTCATGTCTTTGCTTGGGAGGGACAGACGCCTTTAATCCCAGGAAGTGATGGCAGGAAGCAGTAAGGTATATAAGGCGTGAGGACCAGGAACTAGGGCTTTTAGGCAGTTCAGCTGAGATCACTTCCAGGTGAGGACTCAGCGGCTTTTAGTCTGAGGATTTGAGGAAATAGGATCAGCTGAGGAGTTAGCAAGGTGAGGTTGGCTGTGGCTTGTTCTGTTTCTCCGACCTTTCAGCTTTCACCCCAATATCTGGCCCCAGGTTTTTTATTAATAAGACCAAAGATTCATGTCACAGGGAACCACTGGGTTAATCAAAGCATCAGGTACAGAACTGAGTCTTAGAAAACTTCACCAGTGAGAGATGCTAATGGCATCATCTCCCAGCAACCCCAGTCACTTGCCTTCAGTCGCTGCTGTGATCCTCAGCTCTGCCATTGCCTTTTGTGCATCGTGACCTGGACACCTAGGCTGTCTGTGCCTTGGTCTCATACATCCTCTGCAGGATTCGATCTCTGCCCTTTTACCACTTTCCTACCCTTGCATAATCCTTGCCTCAACATATCCTCCACTTCCAACCCACAGCACCCTCACCCGCTCTGTGAGTGGGAACAGAACAGTTTCAGTACCAGCTGGTTGTCTTACGAGGGGTTCTCAGGCCTGGGTGCTCTTTGAACCAGCCAGAGTGTTTAACAAGGTGCTGGTTCCCTGGCCTCAGCTGGAGCTGCTGATGGAATGAAACTGGGCGGCCTACGCCACAGGGGATTTCTCAAAGCTCTCCTGTAGCGTGCACGGGGCAACAGGGTACACGATCACAAGTTTATTGCCAGGAAAGCTGGAGTCACCAAAACTGGCCACATGTTTCCCTGAGTTTGTCCACAGCTCTGTGACAGGAAGAACCTCTCCAACAGTGTCATCAGCAGCTCCAGCTGGACTCTTCCCAGAAAGAGATGCCTGTTCCAAAACCTTAGTGGAAGGGCATCCCTTGCCTCAGAACTAGAGATCTATGAGAGGCTGAGAGCCAGGATGTGGCATCAAGCAACCTGTCTCAATCCCTCCTTTCCAGGCCTTGGGTTTGGACCACCACTGAAAGTCCCTGAGCCTCAATTTCCCTTCTTTGTGATGTGTAGTGCGGAACTGTCACAAGAGGTACTTGCTGCAGTCTCTACCTGCAATACCTGTTCATAGGAAACTATCAATAAATTGTTACAAATAGAAGTCTTTTTAAGGTATATTTATTTTTATTTTATGTGTATGGATGTTCCACCTGCATATGTCTGGGTACCACATGCATGCAGTGCCCACAGCAGCCAGAAGAGGGCATCAGATTACCAGGAATGGGAATTACAGATGATTGTTAGCCACCGCATAGGTGCTGGGAACTGAACCCTGATCCTCTGCAAGAGCAACAAGTGCTCTTAACTGCTGAGCCATCTCCCTGGGCCTATAAATTGAATTTGTATCGGCGTCAAGGTTTCCCCTATGGGCTATGGGCTCCCTCTTTCTTCTTCTACTCTTCCTTTCTTCTCTGGACACTCCTTGCCTCCCTAAAATGTTAAATAAACAAATGTAATAGACATGTTCAACAGTAAAAGTAACAATAGGTGAGCAGCAGCAAGGCTTAGCAGGAAAAGGCGCTTGCTGCCAAACCTGACAAACTGACTTGCCTGGAGTTTGATCCCTATTGGAGAGAGAGAATCAACTCCTTCAAACTGTCTGTCCTCTGACCTCCACATATACACTGTGACATAGACCACCTTCACACACACACACACACACACACACACACACTCATATTTTAAGAAGGGGGGGGAATAACAATAACAATACTCATGTATCACAGTCTTGGCTAGCTGTTTAGATCCTGGTACAGATGCTCACACCAAAGGCCGGAGGCAGTGATTATATCATCCTGTTCTTGGAGTGATGGTTTAGGAAATAAAGATGCCCAAAATAACACAAGAGGCAATGACAACCAAAGATCTTTGAGATAGAATCTTTTCTTCCCTTTGTTAACTTACCAGTCCTCTTGTGTACTCAGAAAAACAGAATCTTGCTTCACCTCACAGGAGAAAATTGTAATGCCACAATTCCCACAGGATCCACAGGGGTACCTGTTTTAATTTGCATATGAAATGTCTCTAGTTCCCAAATGATGACAACATTTTGGAAGGTTCTGGAAACTTTGGGAGTGGGACCCTTCTGAAGAAAGCAAATTACTGCGGGGAGGCCCTTGGGGTTCCTGGTCGCTTCCTGTCTTCCTTCCTACTTCCTGGTTAGCCCAGTAGTAAAGAGCTCTCCTCAGGCACACCTTCCTGCCACCATGATGTTCTTCTCAAGTGCACATAGACAGGCAACCAAGGACTAAATTCTCTGAAACCATGAACTAAAATAAATTGTTCCTCCCCTAAGTTGAGAGAAATAAATAACACAATACCCAAAACATACTTTGGGCCAACCTCTAAGAATCACGAGTCCAACTCCAGCCAAAGAACTCTCGCCCCCATCTACTGAAAAAAAAAAAAAAAAAAAAAAAAAAAAAAAAAAAAAAAAAAAAAAAAAAAACCATCACCAGTTTCACAGATGAAAAATTTCCAATTAGTTGGAGGTAAAACCCCACCCTCCTCTCAGAAACGCACAAAGACCCATGGCCTTTCCAATTCAGAGCTCACTCCCTACAGCAAACCACCATTTCTACAGCCCAGGGGTGCTTCCTCTGCCTGGTGGGCCACTATTAGGGTACAAAGAGGAGGTCCAAACCCCACAGACTAAGAGGTCTCAATGCCCTGTGTGTCCTCCGTCCCTGGGTCATCCTCATCGACCCGACGAGCCACAGAGTCACAGAGTGCATGCTCGCACTGCGAGCCAGGTCACCTCGGGCTGTGTGTTTATTTTCCTTCCTAGACACATGGGTGACTTGGTGTTTGAAAAGCTCCACCGAGGCTGGAATGAGAGTACATAAGAGAATGGACAGTCACCTCGAGGAGGCCTGCTGGTGATTTGGAATGTCCTTTTAGGAGGCTTTTTAATAAACTTTGTTTGTATCTGCCTTGATGAGGAACACATTTGCCTGGGACCGTGCAGGGATGTTTGGCTTCGAGGCTTCCCTTTCTTGGCCTTAGAAGTTCTTGGTGGCAGTGGCTGCCTGCAGGCCCTTGGGACTCCCCTGTGGAGCACTGACCTGCCTACAGCTTTGTCCCAGTAACTTTAGTCTTCCTATACTCCCGGCCCTGATGTCTCTGATAAACTCCAGAGCAAAAAAAAAAGTCCAGGGCGAGATGGTTTGAGAGGTCAACAGGAAAAAAGGTCCCGTTACCTTTTTCAGAAGCTTCCAGACCCAGCACTGGAATTTGTTTTCTCAATGTACCCAGCAATGCATTTGGCTCCTGTTCTTCCAGTCTCCCTTGTCCAGACTCTTAGCAATTCTGGGAATTAATTTTAGTATCTTACACACATATACACAGCAGTTCCTGGCCAGGGATCCTCGTTATAAAGGAGAAGACAAGAATCAGATGAGCATGCATGTAAGTTTAGCACACCGTAGACTGGGATGGAAGGATTGTGAGTCTAAGGCCAGCAAGATGTGGGGGAATCGAGAGAGAGAGAGAGAGAGAGAGAGAGAGAGAGAGAGAGAGAGAGAGAGAACAATAACTGACTGTCTTTTTCAGACTCTCCACTTGAGATAGTTGCCCCTCAATGTCTGCTGCTGTTCATAATATTCTGTTTGGAACAAAAGAGAAAAAAAATAAGGATGAACACTCTGTCCCCAGCGCTCACAGTCTGGGGAATGAAAATAGCGACCGACTGTACTCTGGGGAAAGGGTGGCTACCCTCCTGTGCTGACTCATTCCCATCTGGCTCTGGGGTGCCCAAGGCAGAACGTCCTGTAAGTAAAACAGTTCAGCTGGCTGAGATTGTAGTTAGAAAAGGGCAGAGGCAGCCGGGCACAGCTCCAGCGCCTTTATTCACGGTGACATCCATTTGGTCCAAATGTTCTGAGTGTCCATCTCGACTGACACATTTGATATAAATAATTGCACCTGGAGAAGAGTGACTAGCGGGGACAGTCAGGAGCACGCGACCTTGGTCTTGTTCACTAAGACCAAAGTCTGAACCTGGCTGGGGTCAGGAAAGTGCCAGGAAGACAGAGTCTGCCCCCTTCTGCCTATCATACTCAGCAGTCATACAGGCTGGCGCTTTACACTCACCTCTGCTCCTTCCAGGATGTGTGACCGGGGAGGTAGGGGTGGGCGGGTGTTACCGAACCTCTCCTTCACCTCAGTTTCCTCATCTGGAAAATGGGAGTGCTTTTCTTGTTAATTCTTTTCCTTGGTTTTATAGTTAAAATAATACGTGATGGATGCATCAATGCCATGAAGAGAATCTGGGTAATTTGGTAAACACCAAAGTTGGGGGTGGGGTGAAGAGGAAAGGTTGGGAAGTAGGAGAGGCATGTTCACTGTCCCCAAGTATGGAAGGGTAACAGGCTAGGAAAAGACAGAGGTAGAGAGAAGATAGAAAAGAATATAACTCACCGCATTGTAAGCAGTGAGCTGTTAGTAAATAGCGAATATCAATTCTTTCTTGAGACAGGGTCTTACTGTGTAGCTCTGGCTAGTTTTAAACTCATGATCCTCTTGCCTCAGCGCATGCACACGAGCACACACACACACACACACACACACACACACACACACACACACAGTGCTGGAATTACAGATGTGTGCCACCACATCTGACTACCTTTTTCCTCTAATCACCCTCACTATCCATGGATGTAGTTAATAGATTGTCTCCTTAAATTCTGAGAAAGAAAGGGAGTAAAAAATTTTGGTCAGATGTCCATAATCCTTTCTTTCCATTCAAAAGCGGCAAGAGGAGAGAAAGCTGGGTATGTGAACCCTCTGTGGTCCTTTTCATGTTATGAAATCCGAGAGAGTACTGCCATGCTGGTAGACGTGGAGCCTTGCTTCCGGCTCTGCGGGAGCCCCCTCCCAGGCTGTAGCCTACAGCACCTCCCTCCTGATGCCATCCTGGAGGGGCGGCCAGATATGTGGTATAAAAACACAGCAGTTGCCCATTTCATAACATCACGTGTCCAAATAAATGAAGCTGTTGACTCAGGCTGATTAGATGAGGAGCCCTTCCTAAAAAGCAATCCACGTGAGGCTAAGAAAAACAGGATTCTTGGAGGAATTAGGCCACTAATCCCCTGCTTCCCCAGCCGTGGTCCGGTGGAGCTGGGGCCTCCAGAGATGGTGTCAGGAGCTGGCTAAAGACTGCATTTCTCTCCTGCTGCCTGCCTCCAGGCTGGTGAATCTTGCCAGGGCTGGAGGACTCTGATCTCTATGAGGCTTCAATGAGGCCAGGAACCCTGAACTGCAGCCAGGGTTAGTGAAGGAACCCCCAAAGCCTCTCATCACCCCAGTGAGCTTTTTATTAGATCTCAGAAGGTGCAAGCTGTAGCTGCTTGGCTTTATGCTCCTAGTGAAAACTAACAGATTGAGCTGGATTTACAGGATACATGTCTTCACTCATGGCTACACACACCCCACAGAGCATGCAAAAGCAAGAACAGAAAAAGCAGAAATGGGCATGCAGTAAGGCGCCTTCAGAGTGGCTAGCCATGTCACCAAGGCCCAAACAATGTCCTGCACACACGGCTCTTACTCAGATACCTGGGAGCAGGGACCTGGCTCTCACCGTGTGTACGCCAGGGATAGTGTTGATCTAATGCTTGCCCAGGCTTCACAGATGCTAAAGCCAAGGCAAGTGAGCAAAAAGCATGATGGGCTCTGGAGGGAGACCTATTCGAAAGTGGAATCCTCTGGGCATACTGCCCAGCCTCTCGGAGTCTCAAGCTGCCTCTTCTTTACATGGGAAGAGTTATCTTTTGTTGTTGCTTCATGTGAGTTGCTCTAAAGACTGAATCAGGGCCGGGCGGTGGTGGCGCACGCCTTTAATCCCCAGCACTTGGGAGGCAGAGCCAGGCGGGTCTCTGTGAGTTCGAGGCCAGCCTGGGCTACCAAGTGAACTCCAGGAAAGGCGCAAAGCTACGCAGAGAAACCCTGTCTCGAAAAAACAAAACAAAAAAAAAAGACTGAATCAGGAACCACATGAACAGGACTTGACCCCTCGCTGTGTCTATTGCCCATGATGCTTGTAGGGCTAGCCAAGAGTAGGGAGGGCTGGGGCCCCACTTGACCTAGGGAAACTTACCAACTACAGAGGTGAGGCAGTCTGTGGGAAGAGGCCCAGGAACTTTCAACTAAAAACACACGCAATTATATTGTTCAAGGAAGACTTCCAGGAGGCACTAAAATTCCCGTGGATATGAAAGGGATCTGGATAATGGGGGCAGAGGACAATAGGAAGCAGGGACAGCAAAAGCAAGGTGGGAGCCAGAAAAGAACTTAGCGATGACAGAAAAATAAAAGCCAGAGACCACAGAGTCTGAAGGCAGGGCCAGCCGGAGAAGAGTCAATCCTGGTGGGGAAGACAGGCAGGACAAGTAGCTGCATACCCATCGAGAGAACCAAACGGAGTCCCCAGTACCAAGGCTGAACAGGAAGTTGTGCTTCAAACTTCCACCTCATTGACTCCATTCATAGCCAGCTTGGTCCGGCTCCTTGCTCTTGTCTATTCAGTTCCTACTATTTCCAGGGTTGGCTAAGGGCTCCCTATCTTGTGCCCCCGGACATACCTACCAACTCACCTTCCCCAAAGAACCCTCTCAGTGGGAAAATGACTTCAGAGCCAGAGAGGACTTAAGCAAGCCACTGACTTCAATGCATCTGGATATGCATATTGGCACCTGTGTAGAATGAGAAACTATCTGCTCCCAAGACTGTGATGAGGATGAGGCAAGACAAGGCATCTGGGTACCTACCTGATCCACAGCTCTCAGTGAATTTAAAGCCATTTTTCGCGGAAGGGCCTTCTCTCCATCCTATGAAACCCTGACTGCCTTCCTTCTTCCTTACACTTACAGGTATAGATGCCCCATTGAGATGACCTCTGGCTTCACCTAAGTGCTCACGGAGACCCTCAGACCTGACATCACATGGCTTGGTGGTATTTCCAGCACCTCAGGTTGCACTCTTGGAAGGCATGTCTGGCCATCCACTCTCGGGGACAGAGAACACTCCACCTTCTCCCACACATCCTTTGCCCATAAGGTAAGCTGAGCACTCTGCCAGAAGTCACTGCTCAAATACCTTCCAGGGCCCAACAGGTCATGTGAATGAGGCAGAAAGGCTTGCCCATGCACTAGAGGATGGTAGCACCTAAGGCAAGCTGGAGAAACAAGCTGTGTGTCACTTGGCCTGTTGAGTGACAAAGGGGAGGGGCTCTGCAGAGACAGAAGTCCCAGATCACTTTCTCAACAGGTCACCACAGCCAGCCAGCTCCCCTTCTCTGCACTGCAGGGGTACTGTCGGCAAAGGCCAGCAAGCCCATCCAGGCAGCTGGCAAGCTCTGATGAAGATCAAACACATCAGCTCTTAGGAGAGCACTTTGAAAGCCCGGGCTCCACAGAAGCCTGGGGCACTGTAGTCAGAAGTTCTGACGTTTTCCCAAACCAGCCCCCAAATCTCAGATGATCATGAACAGGTGTATGAGGAGGGGAGCTTATAAGGCCCCTGCTGCCCTGCTGGGAGCTGCCTCCTATCTCCTCGGGATCTCCCACGGCCCTGGCTCTGCAAAGGGATGGTAATTGGGTCCCTCTGGAAAACAGCAGAAGGGGCTTAGGGCAGCTGGAGGCGGCAGAAACCCTATCCCCTCCAGAGCCCTGACATTCTCACATCAGCGGAGCCTGCGCCTGCAGCCTCCTAAGACCACCTGGCCTCTCTGTCCTCCCTGTTCCCATGGCTCCCTACAGCCTCCCCCACCACCACCACAGTGGCTGGCAGAGGCCAGTGGCTGGAGATGCCACCTCCTCTCCAAGGTCCTGGTGGCAGCTGCCAAATGGCACAATGACCTCTTCCAACCGAAGATCCAGCGTCACCCTCACCTCCTAGGGCAGGGGGGACACTGCGCTCCTACCTGTGCTCCTGTCTGACCTCAGACAGTGAAGCCAGGTGTCCCGGTCACCAGGACCACGGGCTGCTTGTGATCAAGGGTGATTGCTGGCTTCACATCAAAGATCGTGTGATTATTGCCAAGGCTCAGGCACCTGCTCCTCACCCGACACTTCCCAAGATCCCCCAGCAACTTCGGGAGACAGTGTTTTCATTCCGACTTTTAGATGGGGATGCTGAAGTGCAGAGAGGCCAGGGGAACAGAAACAGAGCCCACTCTTGATCTACTGTAAACGACATGCTTTTGCTAAGGAAAAAAAAGCCTCATGTGCTAGAACTTACACATTTCCTTTAATTGTTCTAATTAAAAAAAAAAAAAAAAAAAAAAAAAAAAAAAAAAAAAAAGCCTGCTTGAAAGGTCCAGGTCAGAGAGAGAGACCCTGTCTCAAAAAAGAAATGGTGGAGGGCAGCATTTAACTCTGCCATTCTGTGAGCTGAGCTGAGTGCATATTCTCATGAAGGATATCTCCCCATCGATGTGTGAAATGGGAATGCCACTGTTTTTGTAGACTACAAACGGCTCAGCAGGTAAAGCACGGGCTGCACAACCCTGCCGACTTCCAAAACCCACGTAAAGGTGGAGGAGGAGCAACTCCACAGGGTACATGTGACAACACACAACAACAACAATAAAGAACACGAGACAGTCCTGAAGAACAGCGTTCATGGTTTTTCTCTGGCCTTCACACACATGCATACACACCCAAAAAGCAGCCAGAGAAATACCTGCGTGAGACAAATGAATGGTGGCCAGGCTGTAAGAGAGCCATGTCAGGAGCCATGTCATGCCTGATCCTGGGTCAGAAAAGACTTCCGGGGAAGTGTCCGTTAAGCTGAGCCCTAAGTCTCTGCCTCTAAGAGTCAGGGGGCAGCCTCAGGCCCTGGGGTCAGATCATTCCCATTGGGGATATGTATCATCCCTGATCACTAGCCATCCTTTCTCTCCTGACCGTTCACCTACTTATCATTTTAAATAAATGTATTCTGTGTACCTCTTTATCCCACCCAATTAGCTGCAGGGTAGCCGTTACACCTCTACCCTTAACCCCATGTCAAAAACAATAAAAATGTTCCTATCAGCTCTAGGGTAATATGCACCCAAAGACTGAACATAGCTCAGGTGTTCAACAGCAGGAAATGGATAAACTAGGTGCTTTGTAGCCCAATAATGGAGTACTATTCAACAGTAAAAACAACTACTGATTGGTATACACATAGCACATATTAATCATTATTCTTCAAAATCCAGCTGAAGGGAAGAAACCTTGCCAAAGGGAGTGGACCTGGTGAGAGACTGTTTATGTGATTTTCTATTGCAGAAAAAAAAACTAACCTGTGGGCAAATATCAAGAGTGATTCTCTCCAGGATGGTACAGAGACTTGTCTACAAAAACAGTGACATTTCCATTTCACACATCGATGGGGAGATATACTTCATAAGAATATGAATTCATCTCGGCTCACAGAATGGCAGAATTAAGATGGATTCATTTGTGCCTAGAGAACCACTAGACAGATATTAACTCCAGTCACCAGTATTCATGATGAACTATTTAGGAGTACAGTGCCTGAAGTTTACAATGGACTGTATCGTGAAAGGCAAAGGGATTGGCCTGGGAAGGTGAAGGCTCTCACTGCACAGGCCTGACAGCTTTAGTTTGGGGAACAGATTAACAGAAGGCTAGGCAAAGAATACATCTATGATAAAGCGAATTTAGCAAAATGATGATTGGAGGTTTGATGTGTGTTTGACATGTGATGGATTGTGTTTGGAGATGTCCATGATGAACATCTGGAGCTATCACTGTTTAAGGACTCCCTAAGTGCTACATTCAGGGGAGTCAGGGAAGCCTGCGTTCAAATCCTGACAAGGCCATTTCCTCCTTGTGTGATCTGGGATGAGATTTAAACTTGTGAAGCCTTGGTATCTGAACACATGGAAGGAAGTTGATAAATGACATCTCTGTCCAGAGAGCTTGTGGGGATGACAGACCAGCATACACAGAGGGCTTGCAAAAGTTCAGCATGACCTGAAACTGTAAAAGAAATAGTCTTCCATTATAGACTCACAGAATGACTAAACTGATCTCTCAATGTCTCCCTTCCTTCCTCCCTCTTTTCCTTCCCTCCCTTTCTCTCTCTGGGTATGTGATGTATGAGTGTGTGTGCGTGCGTGCGTGCGTGCGTGCGTGCGTGCGTGTGTGTGTGTGTGTGTGTGTGTGCATTGACAGGTACATTTCCCTGTGCATGAATATATGGAAGCCAGTGGTCAATGCTGGCTATTCTCCCCTAGCTCTCTTCACTTTTTTTTTTTTTTTTTTTTTTGAGACATCTTATTTCTCTCACTGAGCCTGGAGCATGTTGTTTCAAATGGGCTGGCTGGCCAGCATGCCTCCCTGGGTCCCACACTGACCCCAGTGCTGGGGTTACAGACCATGCTAGGGATCTGACATCACATGATCGTGTTTGTGCAGCAAGCATTTTTACGCACTGAGACATCTCCTTAGTTAGTTTTAAACAAACAAACAAGATTTCTAATATTCGATAATTCAATAGGATAACATTTCACAAAAGAATGTTTCAAAATACCTAATAAACAGGATTTTGGCTGTGTCCAATACAAATGAACGGTAGATGTCTAATGTGATAAATATGCCAGTTACCCAGACACAATTACCTTATATTCATGTGTTGCAGTGCCATGGTGTCCCACAAATGTACCTAATTACTATGTGTCAACCAAAACTAAAATACATTTGGGGAGCTTTGAGCATAGCATGCACAGTGCCATGGAATCAATCTGAATCATCAAAGTAATTAATTTACTTACTTTTCTTTTTCTTTTTTTTTTTTGGTTTTTCGAGACAGGATTTCTCTGTGTAGCTTTGTGCCTTTCCTGGAACTCGATTTGGAGACCAGGCTGGCCTTGAACTCACAGAGATCCGCCTGGCTCTGCCTCCCGAGTGCTGGGATTAAAGGCATATGCCACCACCGCTCGGCTACTTTTCTAAAAACCAGGATTGGGTCTAGAGAGTTGGTTCCGTGGTTAAGAGCACATATTGCTCTTACAAAGCTCTGGTTTCTTGTTTGCTTTTTGTTTGTCTGGTTTTGTTTTGTCTTTCAAGACAGGGTTTCTTTTCTCTGTGTAACAGTCCTAGCTGTCCTAGAACTCACTCTGTAGACCAGGCTGGCCTCGAACTCACAGAGATCTGCCTGCCTCTGCCTCCTGAGTGCTGGGATTAAAGGCGTGCACCACCACCACCACCCGCCTGATTTCAGAGTTCTGTTTTCAACATCCAGGTGTGGCAGTTCACCGCCACCTGTGAATTCCAGCTCCAGGGAATCTGACACCCTCTTCTGGCCTCCACAGGCATTGCATGCAAATCCCAAACAACCCTCCCCCGACCCATCCATATATATGTATCCTTAGAAAAAAACTTGAGGATGTTGATGTAGCTCAGTGATAGAGCACTTCCCTGGTAATTGCAAGATCCTGGATCCAATAACTCAGGAATTTTAGAGACCTGCACCCTCTGTAGGAAAGAGGAGTTTGGAATTACGGCTCCCACCCCACCCCTCCCCTTCATCAGACCAGTGATGTAGCTCAGAAGCTGTCTCTTCCAAGTCCCCCAGGAGAAATCAAAGTACTAAGCAGTGGGAGGGGGTTTCAGAGTTGGACTTACAACATCCTGTGCACTGATCCAACACCAAATATCAGCAAAGAAATGAAAAGGACACCTCACAAAACCAGAATAAAGCTCTGTGAGCCTAACCCTACAATCTGGGCAATGCAGCATTCTTTCAGGTAGAGAAATTACCAATGAGAGTCTAGAGAGATGGCTCAGCGGGTACTAGCACTTGCTGCTCTTCCAGAGGATGGGAGTTCGAGTCCCAGATCCCATATGGTGGTGCACAACTGTCTGTAACTCCAGTCCCAGGGGACCCAACACTCTCTTCTGACCTCTGTGGGCACCAGGCACACATGTGGTACACAGACATGTATGAAGACAAAACACCCATACACATAAATAGATAAATGCCAGGAATTTCTTTAAAGAACCAAATAAAGCTTCTGGAAATTAAAAATCCATGGTCATCATGCTCACGTTGTCAGCACGTATACCGACACTGAGATGACACAGAGATTTGCACACCCCATGCAGAAGGACAATACAAATCCTTGGGCACCCTAGACTTCTGTCTTTGAGGTGGGATTACAGTGACTATTTAGAAATCTCTTGTTCAGAGTCCCCATTTTATGCTTATACTAGCCCAATTAATTGCTTTTAACAGTGAGATTAAAACATTGTTCACAGATCTCTCTCTCTCTCACACACACACACACACAACACACACAAGAGAAGTCGGTCATCAATGGATGTGGTGGCAAACACCTATGATCCCAGCACTTGGGAGGCTGTGGCAGGAGGATCACAAATTTAAGACCAGTCTGGACTATATAGCAAAAGCTTTGTTTCAAAAAACATTAATATTAAAATTTGTGAAAGTAGGTAAATTTTTAGGTCAAGTGAAGCAAAGAGATGTGTAAACTAGGAAATGACTGTGGGAATTATCCAGAGGGTTGGGCAGCGTGGTGCAGCAATGGGAGTCGAGGAAGACAGTTAAGAGGGGAGACACTAGTGATGAAAAGATCCAGTGAATCTGGAGTAAGAAAACATGAGAGAGACCATCGTAAAGGATCCAGTCATCGTGAGCTTCCAGTAGCAATGAAAAGGATGAATCTTCATAAGGACGAAGCATTTCAACCTCCAAGCAAATTAAATGCAAACAACCTCATGCCTGGACACATCATAGCAAACATTTAAAAAGAAAAACCTAAAAGCATTAGAGAAGAAACATGTCTCCTACAAAGGAATGATTAGACTTCTTGACAGCAACCACAGATGCCAGATGCCAGAAAATAATGCAACACTGTGCATCTTCTACATACCGAGGAGAAATAACTCTTCTTCCTGTGTTCTGTGTTCAGCAGCTCTACTACCGTTTGAGTTGTCAGTCAAAAGGTTATAACTCACAGACCCTAGTGGGCGCACACACACCGTGAGAAGACGAGATTGGACTCAGAAGAGAGGAAGGGAGGTGTAAAGAGCACGCAGGCACACGGCTAGCTCGAGGGAGCACCAACTGAAACCGCACATGTAGTCGTTATGCGTGCTTAGCACATACGTGCTGGACAAACACTCACTGTTCGGTCACTTTGGACTGTACGTGCCTCCGCTGAGACACAGCTCTCCATGTGTTTGGGGCATGCAGCTCAGAAGCTCTTCTGCTTATTATGGCTGTCACATCATATTGACTTCTTCATTTCTGGAATATTTCACTATTTCTGGTCTAATGAGAATATCCCTTCCTGGTTTAAGCACAATTCCACACTATCTTTTTTCGTTTTTCACCATCTTTAGTTGGTAAGGGAGGAGAATCCTGGTTCTGTATACTGTTTAGAAACTCCACGGAATAATATTTTGTTCAACTGGGAAATTTTATTTGCATTCCTTTGACGGTGCTTCAGGAATGATGAGTGCTCATGAGAAGGCTCAGCAGTTAAAAGTGACCGCCACCAAGCCTGGTTGCACTGTGAACTGGATCCCCAGGACCTACTTACTTGGTCGAAGGAAAGAACCAACTCCCAAAAGTTGCCCTCTGACCTCCACACATGTGCACATAAACATACACATACACCATACACACACAGTATACACACATACATGTGCACACATATACACATGCACACGCATGCACATGAGCACACAAGATAAATAAATGTTATCTTTTCAGAAAGAACTATTCTTGTCTGCCAGATCCTAGAGGAGACGCTTTGGTGGTGACCGTGGTTGAAGGTTAAGGGTCTGGCCACACAAAGCCTGGGAAGTTACCCCGGATGATTTCCACTGTAACACATTGCTCCAGGCAGTCACAAGTCCACTGAGATTCAAGGAAGGGGACAGAGACCCCACCTCAAAGAGAAGAGAACACAGAGTTTGGAAGCCACAGTTTCACCTATCATCTGTATTTGCAGCAAGGCTGAAATCAGGTACACTTCACAGTGGGAGAGGAGGTATAAGACCTATAATTGATGCAGACACATGGTGTTCTGATCGCCTTCCATATTCTGTCTATCTCGATGTCACAGAGAAGGAATGTGTACTCAAACTGCTGTAAATGTCCACGGTCCGACAGCTAATGAGTGGCCACATTCAGATCAAGGGTAGCGAGGCTGGAAGATGTGTGGCACTTTGCTGCTGTTTTGAACCCGTTCTCTTTGTAATGCTGGCTGGCCTTAAACTCACGTTCCTCGTGCATCAGCCTCTGGTGTGCTGGGGTTATGGGTTGGTGCCATCATACCAGGTAAGGCTACCCTTTCACTCTGCTATCAAACAAAAGTAACTGACTTTAGTCACACTCATTGACGCAGCCTATGAGGAGTACAAGGTTCGAGCCAGCCATCAAGAGAGGGAGGTGGTATCCAGGAGTGAGGAGCAGGCTTCCTGTGTAAACAGGAGGTGCATGGGAAGCCGTACTGTGGTGCTGGGACAATGGGCAGTGAGCAGGCAGGGCTTCCAGTCTCCGGTGGGTGATGAGGACTGTAAGGGACTGGGCAGGAACAGCTGGGGCCCAGTTCTCGGCTGCCTGGCCCTGGAGAGGAACTGGCCTGCTCCTGGCTTTCCCAGGAGGAAGTTCCCCACTGCTTCTCGGGAAGCCCTTCCCATCCCAGGCCTCCCTGTGCCTCAGCTTTCTTCTTCAGGAGCCTGTTGTCTTTGGGGCTAATCTGGGAGACAGGCCTCTTGTGAAGTCCCTGTGGCCTGGGGGTGGGGGTGTGGGCACTGGCAGGCCAGGCCCAGATGCCAATCCAGGAGGCAGCCCCTGCTGAATGTTCACTAAAGAAACACACACACACAACACCCTGAGGCAGAGAGAGAGAGAGAGAGGACATGCAAAAAAGACCCAACTGTAATCTCAGTCCAATTGTGAATAGCTTTGTGATCAAGGCAAGACGCTTACCTTTCCAGAGTTACAATTTCCTCATTTGCAAAGTCAGGAAAATCGTGTCTATCTGAAAAGCCTTGCTTGAAGATAAAACAAAAGCAACAGGCACCCAGCATTGTCTGAATGGTAACATGAGTATAAAGCACATAAGAACCTGAACGCTGAACCACATCTAATAAGTGTTCTGGGTAGGTGGTTTTCCTGAGACCCAAGAGAGGAGGAATATGTTTAACTATGTGTGTGCGTTCTTAGTGCGTGCACGGGCACTCAAGGGTGCAGCACATACTGCAGGACATGCAACATCCTCAATATGTTTCCGGGTTGACATGTACTTTTGTGATCACCGATGCTGAGAATGCTACATCACATAAACACTTAGTGCATAATGGAGGAAGCATGTTCAGGATCATTTCAGGAGGTCATTCCAGTTTCAAAACTGGAAATTCTGTCCTGATCTCAAGCCAGAGGTTATGGGAGAATATGTGTTTTAATGTGTATGGGTGTTTCACCTGAACATTTGCCTGTGCCCCACCACATATGTGCCTCGCACCTTTAGAGTCCAGAAGAGGACGGACAAAGGAACCCTTGAAACTGGAGTTGAACACAGTTGTAAACCACCAAGTAGGTGCTGTGGTCCTCCAGAAAAGCAGCCAGTGCTCTCAACCATGGAGCCATCTCTCCAGTCATAACCCTCCCCTCTTTCAAACTGGGTCTCGCTGTGTACTTCTGGCTGACCTGCTGCTCTCTTAAGTGGACCAGACTGGCCTCAAATTCACAAAGATCCAACTGCCTCTGCTCCAAGTGCTGAGATTAAAGGAGTGTGCCACATGGCTGGCTCATGGAATAATTTCTTATGTAACTGGAACCAACAACTCAAACAAAAAAAAATTTTTTTTAATTGTAAAGACCAAATATTCTAACAAAATACTGTCCAAGGACAGGCTAATTTGATGCTTACATGGTGAGGACTGACAATAAGAAAACAGTCTAAAATTATCTCTATAGTGTGTGTAGGGTTGCTTTGCCTGCATGGATGTCTGTGCCTGTTGCCTGCAGAGACCAGAAGAGGCCATCAGCTCCCCTGGAACTGGAGTTAGACTGTTGTGAGTCACTGTGAGGGTGCTGGAAGTCCAACCCAGTTCGATGGAAGAGCAACAAGGGCTCTTAACCACTGAGCCATCCCTCCAGCCCTGGGAAAACATCCATGAAGTCTTTATTTTCCATAGTTAAATCGTGGTATTTCTTTAAGAGCGGAAAACTCCCCTTGTACAGTAAAAACACTGCTTCATAATTTGGTAGTCTCCAATCTGAATTCATGGATTCCAGCAAGCATACCTGTGTGCTCAGAATTGAGGCAACCTGTGGACTCGCCCCACATGCTTCAGGCAAGCTCTGTCAAAAACACCTGAATTATGCATTTGATTTTTTTTTTTTGTTTTGTTTTTTTTTTTTTTTTCCGAGACAGGGTTTCTCTGTGCAGCTTTGTGCCTTTCCTGGAACTCACTTGGTAGCCCAGGCTGGCCTCGAACTCATAGAGATCTGCCTGCCTCTGCCTCCTGAGTGCTGGGATTAAAGGTGTGTGCCACCACTGCCCAGCACATTTGATTTTTTAACTCCTTGTTTTTTTGTTTTTGTTTTTTTAATCCTTGCCTGTCAGAAAGCTTTTGGTGTTGCCCATTTTTTCCTAGGCCTGGGGGTCTGATATGGTGACCCACAGTTGAAGAAGCAGGGTCTTAAAGCCCAGTTCCATACCAAGTTACAACCAGGCAGTCCCATCTGTCCTTAATGACTGTGCACACGCCTCCATGGGAACTTCAGCTGATCCTTAAGATTGTCCCTGCCTGGGCAAGGGCTGCCCTGGGCCTTCCTGGCCTGTAGGCCTACCTGTGCTCCTGTACTGCATCCTGGGCGTCTAAAGTGAGGAAGCTCACACTCCGGGAGCCCTACTGCTGACCAAGAGAGATGTCCGCATGCATCACTGCACCAGCAGGCTTGGCACATGGGGAGGTGGTGCCTCCTCCTCAGTCCTCCACCCAAGAGCCTGGCACCCTGTCTCAGAGCACCCTCCCCATTTCCATTATTCTGCTCCTTCCTGTGGACACCACTGTTTCCATGAGGACACTAATGAGAGCCACAAACACTGTATTCCCTCCGTTTCTACCTCTCACCTACCTGTCATTAAAATAAGACTGGTTAGGACCACAGAGATGACCTGTCTCGAAAAAAAAAAAAAAAAAAAAAAAAAAAAAAAAAAAAAAAGAGAGCACTGACTTCTTTTTCAGAGAACCCAGGTTCAATTCCCAGCACCCACACGGCAGCTCACAACTATCTGTTATTCCAGACCCAGGGGATCTGAAGCCCTCTTCTGGGCTCTAGGAACCAAGCATGTACCCTGTGCACAGATATGCATTCAGGCAAAACACACATACACATTAAAAAATAAATAACTTATTTTTTTAATGGGACTGGTTCATACTAAAGAGTCAATGGCCAGTTGATTATCTAATCCCTTCCCAGATTAACATTCTCTGTCAGATACTGTACAAGTACTTAAAAATATAAGTAGCTGAGTGGTGGTGATGGTGGTGGTGGTGGCGGCTGCGGCGGCAGCAGGGCACGCCTTTAATCCCAGCACTCCGGAGGCAGAGGCAGGCGGATCTCTGTGAGTTCAAGGCCAGCCTGGTCTGCAGAGTTAGTTCCAAGACAGCCAGGGCTACAAAAAGAAACTCCATTTCTAAAAAACAAAAATCAAGCCGGGCGGTGGGCAGCTAATCAGACTCGGAGAGAGGCAGGGATCTTGGAGTTGAGGCAGCTGGCTACAATGATTCAGAAAAGCAAAGCTACAAAAAACTGTTCGAAAAAAAAAAAAAAAAAACAAACAAAAAAAAAACAAAAATCAAACAAGCAAACGAAGAATATAAGGATGGGACTGGAGATATGGCTCGCCTGCTGAGAGCACTGGATGTTCTTGCAGAGGATTCTGGTTTGGTTCCTAGTATCCTAAAGGTGGCTCACAACCATTTATAGGCACATGGGAGCTACACATACATACACATATGCAGGCAAAACTCATGCATATAAATGAATCTTATAAACAAATAAAAATATAAAGATGAGTAAGAGGCCGGTGTGGCAGGAGTCTTTCTTATTGAATACCTAGGGTCCCAAGGGTTTAGCTGCGTCCAGTGTGGGATATCTGAGGGAGAAAAAATGTATACTATGCTTTTATGTCTGTTAACTTTATTCCTCTAAGACAAAACTTTATCTTTACAGCTATAGCTCCGTCAGGAATAACTCTAGATACACCAAGCTCTATATCTGTCTACTTTATTTCTCTGGGATGAAATCCTGTCTCCATAGCTTCAGTTCTGTCCAGTTCCCTAGCTCATAGTCCTGCTAACAACTAAACTATCTTCATCCTCTGTATCCTCTTTCTCCATCTCTGCTACTCTTGGCACTCAGAAAACTCTACCCCAGATCTGCTTACCCTCTATGGAACACCCCTCTTCTCTCTCACCATGCCATTCTGTCCTTCTACAGAAGAATGCCTTTTTTTTTAATATTCTTTTTTTTTAAGATTTATTTATTTATTATGTATACAGTATTCTGTCTGCATGTGTCCTTGCAGGCCAGAAGAGGGCACCAGATCTCATTACAGGAAGCTGTGAGCCACCATGTGGTTGCTGGGAATTGAACTCAAGACCTCTGAAAGAGCAGTCAGTGCTCTTAATCCCTGAGCCATCTCTCCCACCCCATGTGCCAGCCTTTTCTTTCTCTGGGCACGTGGTTCTCTGCCTCCTCAGGAATGTTCCTCCACCCTACCTTTCACCTTGATTGTAAAAACCTCTGTTCTGGAGAGGTTTTTACATATCATCACCTCAAGGCAGGAGATGGTCTGAGCTTCATTTACACAAGAAGTAAAGCTATGTGTCTCCAGCCAGCTTGTCTCCTAGGCTCAGTGAGGGAGTTAGTAACCTAGAAGTTCAGGGGCTCTGAAAATATTTAGCCACGCAAGAATTTCTCTGAAAATATTTGGGCACGCAAGAATTTCATAGTAGAAGACAGCTGAAATGTTAAAGGCTGGATAGCACCAAATATTCATAATAAATGACTTGCCTCTTGACAGACCCTTGGCCAGTCCAAGTATAGCTTTACTACACAGCTGGATCTCTATACTATACTCTTGCGACCCACAAGAGAGTCTGTAATCACAGCTACTGTAAAATGAGGCAGGAAGGTCACTAGAGTGCAAAAGTTCCAGGACAGTATGGGCAACACAACAAAGAAAGGTGGAAATGGGGGATGCTGAGATGGGAGAGAGCTAGCCGCCCTTGTCCTCTGGGAGACCACTGTCTAGTGGAAGGAGACTTACAAATAACAAGTAAATGGTACCATAGAATAGCGACTGCTCAGGTAGGAGTAAGCAGAGGCAAGGTGCCTAGGAGCCCAAAGAGGGCTTAGCCTGCTGCCATTCAAGAATGGGCCAATGAGGCCCAAGAGGTGCTGTGAGACCGAGCATGGGTGGGAAGCTGGACAGCAGGGGAAAGGCTTGCCAGGCAGGGAAGCCTGGCAACCTGTATGATCCCTGGAACCCACATAAGAGTGTAAGGAGAAAACCAACTCCATAAGGTTATCATCTGACCTCCACACATGCTCAGTGGTGCATGTGCCCACACACGTCATGCATAGACACATGCTAAAATTATTATTATTATTTTTTTTTTTTTTGGTTTTTCGAGAGAGAGTTTGTAGTTTTGGTGCCTGTCCAGGATCTCATTCTGTAGACCAGGCTGACCTTGAACTCACAGAGATCCTCCTGGCTCTGCCTCCCAAGTGCTGGGATTAAAGGCGTGTTGCCACCACCGCCCAGCTAAAATACTTTTTAAAAAATGAGCTTGTGGGAAGATCCTGAGATCAATTCAACTCTGTCATGTCCATGGAATGCAACCAGAAGAATGCAGCCCTATTTCAAGGTGACAAGAGGGATGTAGACAAGAAGGATATATAAATGCAGAACACCTAGAATGTGGATATCCTGAGAGAGCCAAGAGGCCATACCCACTCATCCTCCTGACACATGGACACCTTGTTAAACCATACGGAACAAGTGGGTAGCATAGGCATGATTAGACTTTTGCTTACACCTCCCAGAGCACACAGTACCTACTTTGGCACCTGCCAGGGTGTGGTTGATAGTCTCCCTGGACTTGGGCACTAGCACCTGCAAGACATTGGAGGTGACTAAAGCCCCACTGCGTTCTCCCCTTGAGTCCCGGACCCATACCTGTGAAACCATCTCAGATTGCCCAATCTCAGGTGCCCCCCCCCTTTTTTTTTCATCTTCTTGCATACAGCACTAGACCGTGAGCTTGGGGAGCTGCAGGTGGTGGGGCCCTCTCACCTGGAGCTCTGCTGGGCAAATATCCCATATCCTGCCACAGCCAGGCAGCACATGTCAGGGGGAAAAAAACAGTAATGTGATGAGAAGTTGGCATGGTTGACAGTCATTCTTTTTCTTTCCCTTTCTTCTCGGGTGGAAGACTGTGCCGAACCTTTTAGAACCCATGACATCAGTGATTTCCCAAGTGACTACTTGGAATCTCATTGTCATTGTTATAAACAAGAAAAATCCCCCATTTGCCTGCCTATCATCCACAGCCCCAGATAGTTATTGATTTTCTTTTTCTTTTTTTTTTCTTTTCTTTTTTTTTTAAGTTTCTCTCTGTGAAACAATTTAGTTAATTCCTGGAGAATGATAGAATTAAATTACCACTGTCTTTGCAATCCCTAATGAACAATGTCTCTCGGCAGTGATCGTCAGTGATTGTTAAAACATAAAAGAAAAACCGTTCAGACACTACTGCTGTCTGCCATCCCCGCCCCCGTGGAACTGCACACGTGAGGGAGTATTCTTAATCCCTACACTCATCTGAGCGAGCCTCTGGCCCTGCTGTAATAACCTTCCATCACTATGCACTCAGGTATTCCAGTGAATACCATAGGCAAACCATCTTTAAAGGAGGCAGGGTTTATTTGGCTCCTGGTTTTGAGGGTTTCCATCCACGGTCTTTAGCCCTGTTGCTGTGAGACTGTGGTAGCCCTGCATCATGGCAGGGACTTATGGTAGAGAAGGTCTAAACCTCTAGACAGCAGAAATAGAAAGGGACCAGGTCTGACATTCCCTTCACGGGCACACTCCCTGTATTACTTACTTATTTTCTGTTGCTGTGATAAAATGCCATGACTAAAAGCAATTTAAGGAAGAAAGAGTTTATTTTGGCTTTCAGCTCATGGCTCCAGAGGCATAGAATCCATCATGACATTGCAGCAAGATCAGAAAGTGTCTACACACAGGAAGGAGGGGGAGGGGGGAAAGGAAGGGAGGGAGGAAGAAAAGAAGAGAGGGAGAGAGAGAGGGAGGGAGGAAGGAGAGAGGGGGAGAGAGAAGGAAGGAGAGGGAGAGAGGGAGGGAGAGGGAAGGAGGGAGAGAGAGAAGGAGAGGGAGGGAGGGAGAGAGAGAAGATAGGGAGAGAGAGGGAAGGAGAGGGAGAGAGAGAGAGAACAGGAAGTCTGGCAAGACTATAAACCATCAAAGCCTAGCCCCCAGATGAGGTATTTCCTCCAGCAAGGCTCTCCTAAAGGTTCCATAGCCTCTTGAAAAGGGGGAGTTATTTGAACCAAGTGTTGAAATACATGAGCTTATGGAAGACATATCTCAGGCAACCCCTAACCTTCCCCACCACGACCTAGCTTTCCTCCATTAAGGCTGTGCCTACTAAGAGTTCTACCATCACCCAGTAGGACTACAGGCTGGGCTTTTGGGGAGATACTTCTAACCCAAACTATAGCATCTACCAATGTACAGGAACTACAAAGGTCAGAGGAGATGCCATGGGGTACAACCAGCAAGAGCCAGTTGTGTGCTGAACTACAGAGCAACTGGCTACTGCCTTTAGCAGACATATTATAAGAAGAAAGAGGGACTACAGCAATGGTTCACTTGGTGAAGTGCTTAATGTCCAAGCATGGGGACCTTAGTCTGACTGCCAGAATCCGTATTTTAAAAGCTGGGCACAGTGGCACATGCTTGTAATCCCAATAGGGGAAGGCAGAGACAAGTGGATCTCTGGGACTCACAGACTGGCCAGCCTAGACTAATTGGTATGTCCCAGGTCCTGGTGAGAGACCATGTCTCTAAACACAAGGTAGATAGTTCCTGAAGACCACCACCCAAGGCTGACCTCCAGCCTACACACACACACACACACACACACACACACACACACACACACAGAGAGAGAGAGAGTTGCTAAAAAAAAAAAAAAAAGAAGAGATGAGTGTTTTCAATAGCCAAAAAAAAGACAAGTTTGAACTTACTGACTCAAACAAATCAACTATAAAATTGCCCGACTGAATGGAGCAGAAATGAATCCTGAACGGGTGTGCATTATACCAAAACAGTCGCTCTCAGCTTTTAGATGCAGTCGTGCTGTGAAAACTATGTTTTCTTAAGTGCTTATATTTTAGGGCTATTACTTGAAATTCTTGCAAATGAAGTGATGGATCTATCTGTAGCTGGATCCAAGTAGTCTCCTGCAAAGTGATAGAGCATGGTGGTACACAACCAGAATCCCAGCATTCCAGAGGCTGAGACAGGAGGATCAAGAGTTTAAGGCCAGTCCGCACTATGTAATGAATCCCAGGCCAGCTGCTACATAGGGAGACCCTGGAGAAACAGAGAGAAACACAGGCAGAACACAACCATGCTAATAATAATCATTATTTGTACAAGGCTTTCTTTTAGTTCCAAATCATGACACAGAGACTTCTTATTAGTTATGAATGATTGGCCTTAGCTTATGCTCGTTTGGGGCTTTTTTTCTTTAACTTAAACCAACCTGTTTCTCTTCATCTACATCTTGCCTCAGGGCTTTTTAACTTTTCTTTCTGTGTGTCCTAATCCGTGTTTGTTGGCTGGAAGCTGCCTGGCTGGCCCCAGGTGTCTCCCTCTCTTTCTTCCCCTTCTCTCCTCTTTTCTTCCCCCTATTCTCTCCTGAACCTAGATTTCTCCTCCTATTTACTCTCTCTGCCTGCCAGCCCCACCTATCCCTCTCCTGCCTAGCTATTGGCTGTTCAGCTTTTTATTAGACCAATCAGGTGCCTTAGGTAGGCAAGGTGAAACAGCAACACATCTTTACATAATTAAACAAATGCAGTATAAACAAATGTAACACATCTTTACATAGTTAAATATTTCACAACAATTATTGATGCTATTGGTATATTCATAATATATTTATATTACGAATAATAACTGCTGAGATCTTTCTGTGCTTTCTCCATGCCAGACTCTATACTAAATATTTCCATACAGTACCTCAATTTGTCTACTTAGGAACCCCACTGGATGCTGGCATCACCTTTTGCATTTGAGAGAAACAAGTCACAGAGAGGCTGAGTAACCATTCCAAAGCCATGCAGCAAATACATCACAGAGCCAGGATGTCACTGATATCGCTGAAACCCAAGCTCACACCTTCTCCCACTGCTCTATTCTTGCCTTGCTGGCTCAGGCAAGATGGAGGCTCCACTCACAGCCACTGAGGCTCTGCTTGCTGGTAACTGGGCAGCTTACAGATGCCTGTCCCCTTTGACCCAGCACTCCGAGTCACCCTTGGCACACTGCAGCCCATGCCCAGTAGCAGCCATGTATAAGAAAGCCCAAAGCAGGGCTGTGGGTAACAGTAAAGACAGGAAATGATCCAATGCCTCTCAACAGGAACATGGATAAATAAACCACAGCGTGTTCGTACAATGGAACGGTGCCACACAGGGGTAATGAACAGCGCTTGTCTTTGTGTATCGACCAGGAACTTTTTCACAAACATATGGTTGAATAAAAAAAAAAGCAAGCACGTGTCTTTTAGAGCAACTAGATGCCAGTTATATAAAGCTATGAAATCCCAGAGCTTAGTGTATCGCCTAGGAGTACATACACATGTCACACACATGGCCTAACAGGTACAGGGATATTAAACATCAAATTCACCATGATGTTCCCTCCCGGAGAGAAACATGTGGAAAGGAACCCGAGAAAGATGCAGGTGAGTCCTGAACTAATCTGTAAGATTCTTATGTTGAAAAGGAATGATGTAGTGGGCTGTGTAGTGGGATGTGTAGTGTAGTGGGATGGGCCACACCTGCCATCCCAGCACTTGGGAGAAGAATCACATGTTTGAGATCAGCCTGGGCTACCTGGTGAGCCTCACTCTGTCCCCTAAAGCATGCCCTGAAATGGTGGAGAAACAGGAATCTAATTCGTTGTTGGTGGGAACCCATACTGGTTCTTCCTAGGAAGACTGCTTTGCATCGTCTGTCAAACTTACAAATGGACATGCCATTTGACCCCAACTGCTAAAAACTTTGCTTTCAAATATATGGATATGTCTACAAAGTACAAAGATCATACACTAAAGTATTGCTTTTGATAACAAAGGCTTGGAAACAACCTAGACACCACTATGGAATCTACTTTTAAAGAGGAACTACTTGTTTTAAATAAGTTAAGTAATGAAAATTTTTTGGTCTGAGTTTATCAGATGTTACTGGACTGGACATTGTTAATATATATAATGGAGTTTTTATCTGATTCTGTCAAATGTTAATGGACTAGACGTCGTTAATGTAATCTTGACTGTGTATATTGTATATATTTACTGGATATAATTTTTCTTGTATTAGTTATAAGCTTTTTTAAATTTTAGACAAAAAGAGAGGACATGTGGTATTGTACTCCCCCAAATATTGTGCATGCTAATAAACTTATCTGGGGTCAGAGACAGAGCAGCCACAATATTAAACATAAAGGATAGGCAGTGGTAGCACACACCTTTAATCCTAGCATTCCAGAGGCAAAAATCCATGTGTTCAAGGATACAGACAGGCTTGGTGACTCATCACGCCTTTAATCCCAGAAAGCAAGCCTTTAATTCCAGGGAGTGGTGGTAGAAAGCAGAAAGGTATGTAAGGCGTGGGGACCAGAAACTAGCAGCGTTTGGCTGGTTAAGCATTCAGGCTTTTGAGCAGCAATTCAGCTGAGACCCATTCTGGATAAGAACTCAGAGGCCTCCAGTCTGAGGAGAAAAGACCAGCTGAGATCTGGCAAGGTGAGGTAGCTGTGGCTTGTTCTGTCTCTCTGATCTACCAGCATTGACCCCAATAACTGGCCTCGGGTTTGTTTTATTAATAAGAACTTTTAAGATTCATGCTACACACCACTCTATTCATTAAATTTTCTGTTGCTATGATAAAATATCTGAGAGAAAAGGCTGGAAAGACAGCTTAGCAAGTAAGAGAATTGAGTGTTCTTGCAGGGCACCCAAGTTCAGTCCCAGCATCCACACGGGGCAGTTCACAGCTGCTTGTAACTCCAGCTCCAGGGAATCTAACACCCTCTTCTGGAATCCTCAGGTACCCTCACACACTTGGCATACAACACACACACACACACACACACACACACACACACACACACACACACACACACACACACACACACACAGGGGGAGGGGCACGTACATGCAAGAATAAACAATAAAAACAATTCTTAAAAGAACTTGTTTTGTGTATCTGACAAAAGCCGCTTTGGGTTCACAGGCCATCGAGGTGAGAGGGCAGGACAGTAAAAGCTTGAGGCAGATGGTCACACTGTATCCACAGTCAGGAAGCTATGAGCTAAACGCTGCTGCTCTGTTCATTTTCTTCTTACTCACTCCAGGACTCCAGTCCCTGGGATGGAAACTCCTGCACAGACATGCTCACAGGTGTGTTTCCTAGGTGATTCCAAATCCAATCACGGTGACAGTGAAGACAAACCAGCTCAGCCACTCAGCTCTATAAAGAAAATGCATGAAGATGGGGTGTCATGATGCAGATTTGAAATCCGAGAGGTGAGCCCCTAAAGGAGGAGAATCTCAAGTTCCAGGGCAGCCTGAGCTAAGAGAGATACCACAGGGTGGGGGATGAGGGGGGACTGATACAGAAGGATTTCTAAGGTGCTGAATGTGGCATACTAGTTGCTACCATGTACAGAAAGTGGAAGTATGCAGGAGAAAATGAGTGTTCATGTTTGTATATTCATAAAATAGGTCATAAAACCAGGGTTCTGGCTGCCTGCGAGAGGGGTAACTTGGGAACAGATTTTGTACTGCAAACCTTCTGAATTTTATTTTGCTTCAGGTGAATATACTGCTATTCACAAAGTGATAAAAACATAAAACTCTGAAGTAAGACAAGGTCCCTTAATGAATTTCCCAGGCTGATATCACCGAGAATCAAGAGGAGCCCTTGTCACCTGCTCCACTGTAGTGACTCCCAGCCTGTCAGTGGTATGCACAGGTGACAGAACCCAGCATGCCCGGTGTGGTGGCACATACCTTTAGTCCCAGTGCTCAACAGGCAGAGGCAGGCGGATCTCAGCTAAGGCCAGCCTGGTTACAAAGAGAATTAGAGGCCGGCCAGGACTACACAGTGAGACCCTGTCTTAAAACAAAAAGCTAGGCATAAGTACCCCAATTCTGTCTGCACCAGGTACCTCTGTGGGCTAACAGAGACCCTGCATGTTTCTGGACTTCAGTTTCCATCATCCATACAACAGTACCTTTTCTGTTCAGACCTGCTACTGATCTTTCACTCCACCAAGTAAAATGCCAAAGCCAAAAAGTACCGGGAACAGGGCACACCAGGATCTTCAATTATCCATTCCCAAAGACCCTAAATTCAGACTATTACCTCCCCCAACAAAAGCCTGCTTGTACCACCACAGCAGTCTGCCAGTAATTATGCCCAATCACAAACCCAGAGCCCAGCAAGGCCTCAATTAGTCCACAAAGGGGCCTAAGGAAGGGTGGGATCCGCGGAGGGCAAAGCCCATATATGACCTCTGTGGAGCCCTGGTACCAAGTGGTCCTGAGCAGAAGGCTGTTGGCTGTCTGCCCCCCACCCCACCCCCAAGACCAACTCCAGAAACCCACTTTCTGTTCTCTCTCTGTACGCAAATTCTCCCCAGCTCCCACTTTCCAGGTCAAGGTGCACCATCTTCAAGCCTTACCATCTTCAAGCCTTCGCCTCTTCTAGAACACGTGACCATCCCTGGACAAACACTGGAGAGAGATGCTCAGGCCAGGCCTAAAGAGGGCATCTTCTTTGTGGTATCCAGAAACAAAGGGGCCGCTGGCCTATTCTGCAAATGTCCTGAGAACACCATTAAGTCTCCAAACGCACGGTCTGGCGGGTTTTCACGAAGTGGAATCCCCCTCGCACCGACTAGGAAGCCATGAGATGGGAGGGCTTGCTGGGAGTGTAAGGAAGAGATTGGTGTCCAAAGGCCGATTTAATACACTTCTACCAAAAAGTGCAGGATCTGAACTAGTATGTGCAACAGGTGAGTGTGGGGGAGTAGTGAGGCAGAGAGGATTTGGAGTTGATGGAGAGAGGTCAACAGGGGTCAATGTGAGTGTATCGGAGTTATGTAGATGCCTCAGATGTGGGTGTGAGGCTGGAGGTCGGTTGTTACTTGTGGAGTTGGGTAGGGAGGGGTAAACCCCACCGAAGCTCTTTCCAATGAGCTGCAGAGGCAGCTTGTGTCTAAGAGAGCTTCAACCTCCTGGGTTCTTCTCTCCTGGCGCAGGAACGGGAAGCCGGGACTGTTCGGACTGATAAGAAAGGGGACCCGAGGAGCCGGCCGGGTGGCTGTGCGTCCGACCTGAATGGTGCTGGGAAAACGCTGCCTGCCTCGCACGGCCGGCTGTAGTACTTCGGCGGCAGCTGCCGGAAACCCAGCCCGGGAGAGAAACGTCTTCATCAGGGACCAGCGACTTGCTCACGCCTGCGGTCTAGACGTCGGAGCGCCAAGCCGGCTTGCTGAGAAGCTGCTGCGTCCGCGGCTTCCTAGCACGGCGTTTGCAGGCATTTCTCAAGCGGCACAAGGAGCTGGATGGAGGTGTTGGGGGCTCCTGTAAACCTCGGCCAGAGAAACATGGAGCTCCGGCTGGCTAAAGACCATGGCCGCTGGATTTGGGCGCAGGCCGGAGGTCACTAAGTGGACGCCCGGCTTTGTCAGAATTAACCGGCGAAACGCGGTAGCCCACACAACCTCTGCAAACAGGCCTAGAGGAACGGAATCCCACTCTTGCCAGGACGCAGGGCCCTATCCAGCCTGCTAAGTGAGTGGGGTAGGAGTGGGAAGAAAATCAAAGGTCCCCCCACAGCTTCTGGGCGCTCCTGCTGCATCCACATCCCGCTGAACCGCGGTGCAAACAAGCTCCTTCTCCCGAGTCTCCTCCAACCCTTACAGCTCTGGCGGCTTACCACCGGCCAGACGCGGCCCGGGAGGTGATCCCCGCGGCGCCTGACATTCTGTTTCCCAGCCTTGTACAAGCCCGAGGTACCCTTTCTCCACCTGGGATTAGAGTGCTGATCCTGCAAAAGACAGCAAGCAAGAAATTAATTCCCAGGGATGCGTGACTCCTATTTCTACTCAAAAAAATCCCATAGAGACTGTCCTACACCCCCAACACACACACACACACACACACACACACACACACACACACACTCCTTAAAGACTGAAAAGGGAGCCGACAGAGGAATTTGGGGAAGTGATGACATACACAACAATGCTGTCACACCTGGCTGCTGAGGAACTGAGCAGTGGAAATGGAGTCGTTTGGGATGTGGGGGGGGGAGTAGGACCCAGGGTCAGCTTGGGTGGTCAAAAAAAAAAAAAAAAAGAAAGGAAAGAAAAGAAAAAGAAAAAAGGGAGTAGAGCGACCCCCACCAGAATGAGACCCTAGCCAGATGTTTTGCCCCTGCCCAGACCAGCCAGACTCATCACTTCTACCCATAGCTGGGCATGCCTGACGTTGAGGAAGAAGACAAGCACCTGGAGGTCTGCTCAGAAAACAGTCGGATTTTGAAGAAGTGCTGTTTGTCCCACGTGTGCTCAGGGCAGCGACAGACAGCCTAGAAAAACACCCAAGCCATTTGGGAATATTTAAGGGCTGGAAGTAGGTATCTCCCAGGGAAATTAAGAGGACTCCAGCTCCCACTCACCCTGGTGGTTAGACCAGGTTTGCCCTGTTGACCTCTCTGGAGTCATCTTCAAGATACTCGATTCCAGACACACACACACACACACACACACACACACACACACACACACACACACACACACTGTACTTTCCTTCATCTCAAAGTGGGGAGCAATGTAGATAGGTAGCCTTCGGATTCTGGAGCCACAGGCCACTGCGGGCTCTCAGGATTCTGGAGAACTCTTGCAGACCAAACAGCCTGAGAGAAAGAAGTAAAAACAGGCACTGAGCTAGCCACCTAGCCATGCCAATCACTGATACACCTTCAGGGTGCGCTTGCAGACTACCACTCTTCACAAAATGTACGCACCCGCCGCACCCAGGAGCCTGGCGACTTCAAACACTAGCTTCTCTCACACTTGAAGACTGCGGACTTGCGTTAAGGCTGAGTTAAAAGGCACACCTGATTTTGTGCTGGCGCATATTTCCTCTGATTCTTCTTCTGTTCTTGCGGGTATAACTGGATATCCATCAGACTTCTGTTATCATCTCAAAACCTTTTCGAGAAAGAAGATCAGAACCACTGTTCATCATGATAGAGATGCGAGCAAGCACTTCCCCAGCCTGCTGCTTTTCTTTTGAATCAGTAACAGAATTACCGACGCTGGGAGGGGAGGAGGCAGGTAAAGATTGTGGAGGTGGGGAAGGAAAAAGAAAGAAAAAGAAGAGGCTATATTCACGAGCCGTGTTTAATCAGATGCTTGATCCACACACCTCACTAATGAGCAAATACAACTCCCAGACCTTGTACATGAGCATACCTGTGTTTCTGAACAGCACATTTTGCACTTGCGCAGGATTTCACATATATCACAGATCGTCCCCCATGGGACACCTGTGCACACAACAGTCCTCAAAGTCTCTCAGGGACATCCTCGTCGGTATCCAAGCCTGAGTACAGGGCACACGACTTGGTCTTTAAAACACACACACCCAATTCGTGGGGTTGCAAGGCGAATTCCGAGGAGAAAACTGGTCCCTACATCCACCCGCAGCACAGAGAAGCCAAGTGTCCATGCAAGCAGTACTCCTGGGTGCCTCTTCCTAGCGATCCTTTCCCGAGTCCCAATCCGGCCCAGAGAGCTTGAGGGACAAAGCAGGCCGAAGCTTCTGCTTTCCGTGACACGAGCTCTGGGCTGGTTTACCTCCAGCTGCCGCAAAGTTCTGCCACTCCACCCCGGTCCGGCCCCCTCGCCATCTCGCCCCTCCCTAAGCCTCAAGCTAGAAGTCTAGCCGCAGCACAGCCCCAAGCAGAAGCAAAGGAGTCGTTTTCTGTCACCTGAAAGCTGCCAGGAGGCTTGGATGACCCTTCCTCGCTGGAGACTGCTCCGGGGACACTGGCTGGGTGCAGCTAGCCCCCATGCCGGCCTTCTGCGAAGTAAGCACCCGCAGATTCCAAGGACTCGTGAGAACGTGAGCCCGGGGCTGTCGGCGGGCCCCCTAGACTCCCGAGGCCGGCCAGGCGGGTCCAAGCTGTGCCGGCCGTTTAAAAAAAGAGACTTAGAGATGAACTCGCCCGTGCGCTGCTGGCTGCCCCGCTATAGGGGCGAAGGCCCCTGACGCAAGCGGAACTCGGCGGAGCCCATACGAATCAGAACGGAGCAAGGCTCCTGGCGCACTAGGGACTCCAGGAGGCAGCTGCGCCAGAGACGCGGGTCGCGCCTCGGGAAACCGGGCGGTGGGGGGAGGGGAAAGCTCAACCAAGAAAACCCACCGAGGCGGGGACTGGCCTGGGCGGGGAGGGGCGGCGGGGCCGGAGCCCCTCGCTGTTGGGCAGACTCCCGATGGCCAGAGGCTGACTTCCACTCCCGCCGACCGCTCCCCGGGGGGAAAGAGAAGAGAGCGAGAGCGGCGCGAGGCCTCCGGCCCCCGCAGCCTGCAGAAGTTGGAGGCTCGGCAGCAAGCGCACGCTCCTGCGTCCGCCTGCAAGGCGAGCCTGTGCCCGGAGAGCACAGCCCCGGGGCGGCCGGGCCAAGGAGCTCCGAGCTTTATTTTATTTTATTTTATTTTATTTTGTCATGATGGCCAGCTACCCCGAGCCGGAGGACTCCGCGGGGGCCCTGCTGACCCCGGAGAGCGGGCGGGCAGTCAAAGAGCCCGAGGCGCCTCCGGCGAGTCCCGGCAAGGGCGGCGGGACAGCACCCGAGAAGCCGGACCCCGCGCAGAAGCCCCCATACTCGTACGTGGCGCTCATCGCCATGGCGATCCGCGAGAGCGCCGAGAAGAGGCTCACCCTGTCGGGCATCTACCAGTACATCATCGCCAAGTTCCCGTTCTACGAGAAGAACAAGAAGGGTTGGCAGAATAGCATCCGCCACAACCTCAGCCTCAACGAGTGCTTCATCAAGGTGCCGCGCGAGGGCGGCGGCGAGCGCAAGGGCAACTACTGGACGCTCGACCCGGCCTGCGAGGACATGTTCGAGAAGGGCAACTACCGGCGCCGGCGCCGCATGAAGCGGCCCTTCCGGCCGCCGCCCGCTCACTTCCAGCCGGGCAAGGGGCTCTTCGGGTCCGGAGGAGCGGCGGGTGGCTGCGGCGTGGCGGGCGCGGGGGCCGACGGCTACGGCTACCTGGCGCCGCCCAAGTACCTGCAGTCGGGTTTCCTCAACAACTCCTGGCCCCTGCCGCAGCCGCCCTCGCCCATGCCCTACGCCTCCTGCCAGATGGCGGCGGCCGCAGCAGCAGCTGCGGCGGCCGCGGCAGCCGCCGGTCCGGGCAGCCCGGTGCAGCCGCGGTGGTCAAGGGGCTGGCGGGCC
The DNA here is from genome assembly GCF_004664715.2 of Peromyscus leucopus. Taxonomy (NCBI): domain Eukaryota; kingdom Metazoa; phylum Chordata; class Mammalia; order Rodentia; family Cricetidae; genus Peromyscus; species Peromyscus leucopus. The sequence goes on from NC_051069.1 coordinate 87,405,572, forward strand.
CCGCCGCCTCCTACGGGCCGTACTCGCGCGTGCAGAGCATGGCGCTGCCGCCGGGCGTCGTGAACTCCTACAACGGCCTGGGAGGCCCTCCCGCCGCGCCCCCGCCGCCGCCGCCGCCGCACCCCCACCCGCACCCTCACGCACATCATCTGCACGCGGCCGCCGCACCCCCGCCAGCTCCGCCACACCACGGGGCTGCCGCGCCGCCCCCGGGTCAGCTCAGCCCAGCCAGCCCGGCCACCGCCGCGCCCCCGGCACCCGCGCCCACGAGCGCGCCCGGCCTGCAGTTCGCCTGCGCCCGGCAACCCGAGCTCGCCATGATGCATTGCTCTTACTGGGACCACGACAGCAAGACGGGCGCGCTGCACTCGCGCCTGGATCTCTGAGAGCCACCGTGTGCGGGCGCGGCCCCCGGGGTGCAGGAGCGGAGCTCGGGTCGCAGCCGCAGGGTCGCAGCCTCAGCAGCCGGCCGGGACAGCGCACGCTCTGGGACAGCCTCTTGAGCCAGAGCCCTCGAGCCTTCTGCGCCCCCTCGTTCGGCCCGGCTCCTGCGGCTCCGCTTTGTCGCCTCCGCTGCTCCTCCGGTGCTCTTCCCCACCGCGGCCTCTGCCTTCGCGCGCTCCGGGCCCGAGGCCGCCCCCTCCGCGCTTTCCGCAGGCCTCCTCTCCTCCGGGCGTCCCAGAGTCACCGCAGGGAGTGTGTCCCCGGCCGAGGTGCAGCCGAAGTGTCGGCGGCGCTGACTTCTTGGCCTTCTCTTGCAGGTCGGTGGACTCACGCTTGACTTTCTCCCCCCACACCCTGACTGCCGAGCTGTCTGCGCTAGAAGCGCTGGGCTGCTGGGGTCGCGGGACCCACGCTGCCGGAGGAAGGGGAGAACATGTCTGGTCGCTCCGCGATCCCGCCTGGAACTGATCAGAAGCCGCTCGCAAAAGGGGCCCACTGGGCGGGGCGGGGGTTGAGCCCCAGGCTGGAGCAGGGACAGCCTCGTTCCGCGGCCTGTAATCGGGTTCACATCCCCGCGCCTAGCGAGGCCGCCGTGCCTCCGCTCTTCAGCGCACGGCTTCGAGCACCTCCAGGCCAGGGTGGCTGGCTAACGTCTTGCTAAAAAGATCGGTGAGGTTTTTAAAGATATTAAAAAATACTTTTCAAGGGGAAAAAAAAAGGAGAGAGAGAAAAAACTTTCATAGGGAAAAAAGGTGAAGTGTTATGGCCTTCGAGTTTGCTAAAACCAAACAACAAAATCAAAAGCTTTACTTTCTTCATCGTCCCTGCTGGGAGATTTGTGTAGAATTCCCGTAGTGATTTCAGAAAGCTGTGTTCAGAGCCGAGAGAAAATAACTAGCTAAAAGAAGGTTTTCACTACAAACCGGGAGTTTTCCTCTCTATTTTAAAAAATAAATTCAAAACAAATTTTCCCGGATCTTCCGATTCTAGCCCGGGATGCCAGGAGATCACTGCCTGGCTGGGCCACACTTCGGGGATGACACTCTCCTCCCTGATTTTTGTTTTTCAAATGTCTTGCTTCTTCCACCTTCGGAAAGAGAAATGTGAAACCGGCCAAGGCCGGACCACACGGGGTTGTGGCCCCAGCCGGCTGGCCCGAAATTTCCGCGACCTGGTGGTTGAATAATGTCGTTCGGGGACCAAATTTTCTAGAGGGAACTAGAGCACTTTTGTTGTATTTGTATGTGTGTGCGCGCGTCCCTTGTCAATTCCCAAATAAATTCTTTGTTTTTTCTTTTAACACGGACTTACATTGTTTCTTTTACGTGGTAGTTCAACAGCTAGCTAGCTAAAAGAGCGAGCCCTTTGGCAAAGTTGTGTCCTTTTAAAAAAGTGACACAAACAAGGGTTGAGAGCAACCAGGGTGGCAGTCGCTTTGGGCTGTCGCTACTGCTTTGTTTTTCTGGAGATTGTTTGTTTTTCCTGTGTCATCGCTCGTCCGTGGCAGCTGTTTAACAGCGGCAAAGATACCGGTCCTTCGCTGGAGGCTACTGGAGGCATGGCTTGTTCTATTCTTGGGCCCGTGTAAGTTTGTATTTTGCCTCTTACATAATTGTACTAGGTGTATGCACGGTGTTCTCATTATTATCCTCATACTTCTAAGGGTTTTTTCGAGTCAGATATATCACATTATGTGAGGGTTTTTTTTTTTCCATATAAAATCCCGATTTCAGAAACACGCTGCAAGCTGCAAGCTTTTCTACAATGTACTAGCTGATTTGTTGTACTGTTGTTTTTAACAATCGGCGTTCATTGATTTTGAGATAAGGGTAGAAAACTTGGTGCTTTTCCTGAAGTTGACTGCACTATATGCTACAGTGATGAACTTTTTTTTTTTCTTTACTGAGTGCATCAAATAACGAATTAAGATCCATGCTTTCATTAAGATACAAAAGGTGTTTAAGCTGGTTGCAGTCTAAATCTCTCCGATGGATTAGAGGAGGCTGGCTTTCAGTTTTCAGAAGGAGTGACAGATACTGGATCTCTCACAGTGGTTGGGAGCTGATGCAAGGACTAGATCCCATGCCCAGCCATACATCTTATGCCTCCCTTTCTCCCTCCTTTGCTAAGAGACAGGTCCAGAGAAGTAAGTTGGGAGCAGCAGTGAGCTTGGGGAATAAACTTATTAATAGGTCATCATTTCCGCTAACCGAATATCTAATGTTGGAAATGTCAGGGTGGTATTTAGGTTGTCATGTTGCTGGGACCAAGGGGAAGTCATTCCCACTCAAAATGCCCTCTCTTCCCACAAGTATCTCAGAAGGAGGATACAGGGTGAAAGAGGAGGTTCTGTGGATTCTCAATAAAGCCTGTCCAACCACCATACAGGCTGAAAGGAGAATCTCAATGGCAGTGGGAAACAGGAGAGTCCCATCAGGCCCGAGGGTGCTTCTGATTAAGTAGTCTCAACTGTCTGATTAAGGGGGGTCCCAGAAAAGACAGCAGCATGCTGTGTGTGCTCCTCCATGATTTCTGTTTCAAATATGTATCGTACGGATAGTGGTGTAGTCTGTGGCTGATAGAAATGTGTCTCTGGTGTCTGTTATTTAACAGTGGTAGGGTAGGAGGTGTATCTATCATTCACCTGCAGAGAGGATGAATGACGTTTTCAGGACACTGTAATAACTATATGACTAACATTAGCGAGTACTTATTGTTGCATTCATACCTCATGCTGACATAAGCAGTTGTGTTTCTGGGTGTGTATTTCTGTCTTGCTGAACGATAACAAAGTACATACACCCTTCGCTTCGTCTGGCAGAGGCTCCCTGTTCTGGGACTAGTTGTCAGCACCCCTTCAAACTGCTATCCAGAGCAGAAAACAGGGGGACAGCTTCTGAGGCAGGGCTCTTGGTGGCCAGGTCGTTGCCCACGTCCAGTGAAATGGAGACGCTGAGCAGAGCCTGCACCGCAGAATTTCTCATTGCACCCAAGAACTAACCAGCAAGAGGCATCGCAGCTGGAAAGGCTTTGCCAAGTAAGGAAAATTAGATGAAGGAATTACGGAGGGTTTCCCAAGAGTTTACACCGCGGTTGGAGGAGGTAAGAGAAGGGAGCCACTTCCCCAGGGATGCCTCCAGAAAGACATCTGTCTCTAATTCCAGCCCTAAGGGGTTCTCCAAAGCACTGAAAGTTGGTCGTTTTCCCTAGTTGGGGACAATAACAGACTTTGTTCATCTCAAATTTCCTTTCTCTCCTCTCTCTCTTTGCACTTTTGAATTTGTTAGAGAATCTGATTCAGATAACTTCCTAAGTGAGAGCAAAGGTGTTTAAGAGAGTTCCTGACACAGAATGATTATTCATTCCTTCACATACACAGTCTGACTTGGATAGCTAGCAGCCCATGTGGGTATGTACATATATGTTTGTAGTGTGCTCTATAATGTGACATAAATAGAGTTTGATGCTAATATCCTACCAGTTTCTGAAGGTTCTGGGTAATGAGTTGTTAAACGTGGTGAATGGTGTGTGTGTGTGTGTGTGTGTGTGTGTGTGTGTGTGTGGTGGCAGCAGCGGTGGCGCGCGTGGTGGGGGTGTTGTGTGTCTAAACATTCCCAAATACTGACAGAATACAGCATTTTCTCACCTTTACATCCAGACTCTTACAGCTACCTTTCCTTTCCCTAAAAGCCTAAAGTAAGTGGGTTGGTGGAGGGATATCCAGTTTTCTTATGGGACTAAGTCGTTATCAGCATAGTTCCACATTCCATTCCAGTGTGTGGAGGGGTATTTGCTCTTGGGTATCAGTAGAGAGTTTTCAGCTCTATACCCTGCTTGGAGGCATCCAGACTTTGTATTGTCTTTTGCAAGCCAAGATTGAAAAATCAGCCATGTAGAGCCCCCTGGTGGTGGGTAGAAACTGGGGGCAAACCCAGGCTTCATTGGGAAGTACTTTGGTGAAGACTTGGAGCTTGCCAACTGCTGACTAAAAATCTTGCCCTCCCCACAAAGGGGTCCCAAGACCAGAAAGTGATTTGGTCAAGCTCAAGATTCCCAAAGTGTCCCCACTTTATTTAAATAGCAATTAACTATGCCCTGTGGGCTGTGGCACCACTGTATGGCAGCCGGCTCAGAGTAGCCCATGGAACCTGAAGGAAGGGCTGAAATCAGGAGCCAGAACCTCTCTGTCATAGGATAGGATGTCCCTACCAGGGGCAAGCAGCTGACAGGGGCAGTATTTATGCCCCGCCTTCTCCCCCTGATGATTCTTTAAACCAAGTGGGCTAGTGACTATGTGCTTTCTGGACAAAGAGGGCTCCAAGCCATACCAGGAGTGTCTGGGTCCCAGGAACCAAGCTCACACTATTGAGTACTTGAAGATCTGACCACAGAAGTGATCAGCTGCAGGTCACTAGCCCCAGAAATCCTCAGAGGAGACCTGAGAACAGGTGCCACCTGGCTCTGTGGGTCACTCGGCTCTGAGACAAAGCACAGCCCTGAGCGTGAGCTTGGGCAGGCCGTTCAGCAGGAACTGGTTTGTGGCCCAGGTTCTGGCTTGAAATGAAGTCATGGCAGTTTGTTCTGAGTCCGTGTTACCCCAGAGAGCTGGTTCATGCAGGATGAGACACGGACAGGAGCCTGTACACTGGGAAGAACTGGCAAGGGAACCAGGTGTCTTGCTTTAATGACTATATCCTTGGCAAAATGCTGATTTCAGATTTCAGTTTTCTCATCTATAGAACAGTGATCTACCAGAGTGATTATAATAGTTAAATACTCTGATTCAAAATACCTAGTTTATTGTTGAGTAAGTTTCCAGTTCATGGAAGAAGGGAGAAAGAGAAGGGTCAAGCCTTTAGTAATAACTCCAGAGGGGACCACCAGCCATCATTGCCTGGGCACCCCAGGAACCCAGACAAGCCAGCACCCACCAGGGTCCAGGCACAGCTAATGGTATCTGTCTTGCCCAGTCCATTGACATCAGGAATGAGGCACCAACGGCACTGAACACTTGACCCCTAAGGGCACAGGTGATGAAGTCTTAACTTACCCTGGAAACCTCCCTATTGCTTCTTTCAAGGCCATTTTCTCAGATATTCGAGGTTTTTCTCTGAGAAAGATGCTTTTCCCATAGGTCACCCTCCTCACTGATGCAGTAATGTTTGGGTTTTTCTTTACCCTTTTCAGAAGAGCAGAAGGTGGCCACCCACTGTGGGAGATGGGGGAGAGCATGTTAGCCTGTGGATGAGTCTCCCTGGGCCTTTGGGTAGAAACAGGGAAGGAGGAGCAAACGCAGGATGCGGGCTGAACTGAACTGAGAGTCAGTGGAAGACGCTGGACTGTGGACTGTGGAGGGCGGCGGGGCAGGGGGTGCGAGGTAGTGCGGGACCAGCTTCTGGGGGGGGGGGGGAGAACGGGTCCTAGGCCTCCAGGGACGAGGGCACCCTCTTGTGGGCAGCCTGCAAGCTGAGACCCTTTGGCTTGGGCTGAAACTCTCCAGCTAGTCCTAGTCATACTTTGGGGATCGGGGAATGAAACTGTTCAGTAGGCAGGTCTGAGCATAATGCAGTCTGCACTGCAAGGCAAGGGGAGGAATCCTCAGAGAGCGGGAAAGCCCGCAGCGGGACTGCAGCAATCCGACCCCAGCACAAGGGAGACCAAACTGAGACCACAGCCTGATTAGCTGTCTTTGGTAATACTGCTAGCACATCAAACAACGCAAGCCTTTCCCTGGATCCACATCTGTATAAAAGGAACATTGGGCAGACAAACAAAAGGAAAAAGCAGGGTCCCAGGAAACGTTCATCCCTGTGGACTAGGGAGAAGAAGCATTGGCCATTTACTTTTTTGTTGTTTGCTTCTAGAAGAGAAAAAAAAAGGAAATTCTCCACGTATTTTTGAAAAATCTTTCCCAACTACCACTAAAGGCTGTTAGAGTGAGCAGAGAGTCAGGAAACGGGGCCCCCGCCCGTGGTGACACGGGGCCTTTGTCCTCTTTCCTGAAGCCCCCGCGACTGCTGACCGCGCTGAGATAAAGGCCGGGTCAGGGCCCTGTGGAATCCCGGGGGAGGGGGCAGCGGGTCGTCCCGATGGCCCCTTTCAACTCCATGTGGCGAGTTGACAATTCCAACGCCGCTGACCTCGTGGGTCTACCAAACAGGGGCCACAGCCTGCCTGGGTCCCCAAACCCGTTTGCCCTGAGAGATTTCTGCCGGTCCCCATTCTCACCAGCACTTTTATTTTCTATTTAGAGACTTGGACGGGGAAGAGCTGCGCTCCCTGTGGACCTGCTTCTCACGGGAGGAATAGTGTGCAGCCTTTGCAGCCTTTGCTAGGCTTGGCTGTCCCTATCCGATTCTGTCTGGTGTCTGTCCTGCCTTAACTATGTGCCTGCTGTTCTTTGTCCCCCTCCTGCTGAATTTCAAATTGTCTGGACAGTGTTTTCTGTTCCCCAAAACCCTCTGCAAAGAAGGCCCTAGAGAAGCTGTGAGCCTAGGCTATCTACTGCTGTGCTTTAGAAAGCTGGGTCTCTGCAGAACTTAAACCTTCTTGAGCAACTTTTGTGACAATGGCCTTGAGCTCCCCATGGCACTTTAGACACTCCTGAGTGCCCTGCTGCTCCGAACCCCCTTGAAGGAACAGAGATGGAGAGTCATCCAGCGGCCACCCCGAGGTTCATTCAAGCCTTGTAATACCCTGAGATTCCTCAGCTCCAAAGGACCCTAGAGCCATATATTCTCCCAAGTTACCAAGTTAACTCTACTTCCTCCAAGGAAACGTGTGGGGTGGAGGCTCCATGCCATCATCCCTAAGATGAACACTATATTCCCGGATGGTTATACCTGGAGAGGTCGACCGACACAAGAAGTAAAGCCCAGGGCACCCACCCTCTACCACCTCCTTCTCTGGCTCCCTTCCCCCATTAACCAGCTCTGGGGTCTCTGTCCCCAGTGAAACTGGAGCTGCCCACCGCCCGCCGGCAGATGAGAGATAAAGGAACCCAGTGGCGCCAAGTCACGCTGACCTACAGACCCGGATCCAGCCTTTTCCGCACCCCAGAGCAGTACAGAAGACCCTACTTCCCCGGAGCCATTGACCTAGCTAGGGAGAAATAGGCCGGCTGAACAATGTATGCACCCTGCCTCCAAACACAGACCTTCGGTTGGCCTGCTAAGTGCTGTGTGTATGCTCGAGCCTGTAGGAGGATGTCCTGTATCTGTGTCCTTGGTCAAGCATCCTTGTCCATGTGTTTGCCGTGTTTGCACAGAGACAAACACGCCCATTGAAAGCAGGGCCGATGCAGATGTGTGTGCACATGAATGAATGATTCTAGCATCTAACCTGTTGTCCAGCGGGCTCAACACAGGTAGTAAATACTGGCTAATCTTGAGTCACAATGATGACTTACACTTAGGCTTTTACAGTTTTCAAACATGGTTTTCACAGCAACCCCGGGAAATGCTCTCCTTTCCAATGAAAAATTGGAAGGAGAAAGGAGCCAAGAGCAATCAAATAGGGTTCGTTTTACAACCAATCTGTGAGAGACAGAAAGTAGCCAAAGCTCTTGAGATGCTGGCTGCTGCCCAAAGCTCTCCAAGGTGCATTTATTTAGTGTTTGCAAGGGATCCCAGCTAGGTAGGACCTTTGGGCCTTTTGACAGGCTTCCTTGGAGACCCACCACAGCAAGCACAGATTTTTTTCTTTCATTCCTTTGCAAACGATCCTTTCCAGATCTGGGTGACCCAAATACTCATTACAGAAGAGTTCCAGGCTGGTCCGAAAGCTGGTAGGGCGCTCCCTGGTGCATTCAGGCAGTGGCCTGACCTTGTGTAAAGGGATTCCAAATTCCACCTGGGTTCTGAGGCAGCATCTCAGGCACGGAGAAAAGATCGTTTCCCCCAGAGTCAAACCTAGCAGCTCTGCGTTGAGCCAGACCAGAGCAGCAAAGAAACCTGAGTTCATTTAGCTCCTGCTGTCTGGAATCCCTAACTTAAGACCCAGGGCTGACCATGCCAATTTCACAGTAGTGGTTACTAGGAGAATAGAGCAGAGCAGTGAGTAGTTCCTTCAGCTTAACACCCGGAAAAAGGCCAGGGAAAGGCTGGAATCCCCAGTTAGGTTTGTCTGGCCCCCAGAGCGGATCACCTGGTTACTGACAACTCCGTGTCTCCACGTTGGAGCTATCCCACTGTTAGCCTCTGGCTTCCCCTGCCAAGGACGCGAAGTTTTCCCTATCGTTCACTAACATCATTAGGTTTCCAGATGCTTGGACTCTCTACTGCAGGGTAGAACCTTCCTGGGTGCAGAACCTTTGCTTTCTTTCCTCAGGCAATTAGTCCCCTTCCCTGCAAGCCCTCATTGTCGCAGAGTGAGGTTATCCGAGGACTATAGATGAACCGCATCTCACAGGGTGCTGCCCTTGAGCCTCCGCGTCTGGCTTCTCCGACAGAGGTGGCTGCTCTCAGAGCTCCAAGGCCACCTCTACTCTGCAGGGTCGGGTCGTTGGAACCCAGCCCGAGGTTCGGCAAGGTCGTTGTTCAACCTCACGACCTACAGGCTGCCCTCTGCTGGCACCAAACGACATCACCGCCAACTCCTTTGCCACTCAGGAGCTGCAGCCTTAAAAAAAAAAAGTGCAGAAAAAGACGTCCCCACTGTCGCTCGATCTCCAAAGTGAATGTCGCACCTTCAACTACCGAACCTTCCCATATTCAGCAGCCACCTATACTAGCTCCCCAAGGTTGCTCGAGACTCTAGGTGGTCAAACTAGAAGCTTTGAAGTCAACTGCAGCTCTGCGCTGGCAACTGCTGCATTGTGGTTTCCGCGGGACCCGGAACGATCAGCCCTCCCCAAGGCAAGCCGTCGGCGGCGCGGCTGGGAAGCAGCAACCCAGCCGCGCCAGCCAGACCCTTAGCTGCAGGCCACTGGCGGACTCAAGGGACCTAAGGGAGAGCCCCAGGCTGTGCTTAGGCCTTTGAGCCACCGGAGCACCGATCTGATGAGGCTTAGGCATCCAGACGCGCGCCCCCAAAACCTGCCTCTGGCGTACTCTTAACGCCCCTTGGACATTGCCTCGGCTCTGGGCGCCTCCTAATTCCTGCAATGCATTTGTCTCCCCCCAACAAATGGGCAGCGCCGCGTGACTGGAAGGGCTTCTCTCTCTGCCCGCACACCACAGGCCTTCCTCCGGGTTTGCTGACAGAACCGATTTCAGATGTCTCACCCTGGCTCTGGAAGGACTTTGGCAGTGAGGCGGAGAATGTTCCACCGACTGCAATCCGCTCTGCGGTAGAAATCAGTAACCACACCTGTGCGTTTCCAGGAGGACTCCGCACATTTTCACTTTTTCCTCTGGTTACAAAAATAACTCAAACTGAAAATAGAGAAAGTAAAGTATTAAGATTCTCTCTCCCCCTCACAGTCTCTCAACCCATCCCCCACACCACCAAAATTACAGTCATTCCAGCCATTCTCTGATGAAGGTAACCACAGCTAATACCTTGTTAACATTTCTCTTGTCATTTATTCATATGTTGTAATAAAAACAAGTCCAATTCCCTAGTTAACAGACTGTAATGTCCATAGAATTTACAGGGTCTTGGTATATATGTAGCACAGGTGACTTCCTCCTGCCTCAGCTCCCAAGTAAGACTTTTCAGTTTTGTGTCCTGCTTATCTTAAACTTTGTCTATATGGATTTCTCCAGATCTTGTTGAAAAAAAAATGCAATGACTGTTTAATAACCCATCCAATGGATGAACTACCAATTCTATTTCCCGACCAAGAATATTTCCTTAGCCACACTCCTTGGCTACACAATTAGTAGTTAATCAGTAATTATTAATTATTTTACTAATCTAATAAGGAGAGCTAGGGTCCCATTCTCAGGACACAAAGAATCCAACCAAAAATGTATGGCTGCTCTGCTCTAGATTAGAAGAGGACCTTCTAGACCCTTCTGACAGCTACCTCCCTCTGCTGGAGACCCAGGGAGCAGGACTGATAGGAAGGATGGTTTGAAAACCATCAGCAATCAGTACAGCAGCAGAACAACCATCCTCTGCTCCCTCTAGGACCAAAGCCAGGCAAACTGAAAACAAAACAGTATTAGTGACCTGAGTTTGTGCAATGTCTTGTAAGGGTAGGGGTCAAACATGCATTCACTTGACCCTCAGAAAAACAGCTTATGTTCTCTGAACTGCTGCCTACAAATTTCAAGAATAATGCCTTCTACATGGAGTGAATAATTACGTCCTCAGCCTGGTCCCTATACAAAGAAAGCTCCAACATGTGGTAGTTACCACTGCTTCTGCCTGTCTCCATATCAGCTATGGCTGTTGCTTCTGGCAGTAACTATGGGCTTTGGGATCACTGCAATTGCCCTCTCCCTCAACTCCTGACCTCATGACTACTGTTAAATACAAGCCCAAATTCTGGCACGAAGCTGGGCACAGGTTTTCAGGGCTCAGGCAGTTGTTTCCAACACGCTGGTTGGGCTGCTCATGACCTACTGACAATCAGGCCTGGGCTTGGGTTGTTAAAACAGGAAAATATGCAAACCTTTCATTCACAGGGATCCGGCTATTGTTGGGTCAGAAATGATATTTTTGTTTCTAAAATAAAAGTTACATTTGCGGACACACACACACACACACACACACACACACACACACACTTTTGTCTCTAGAGCTCAGAAGACAACTGATCTGATTCATTTCACCAGCTCAAGTAGCCAAGCTGGAAAGGCCCATTTGGCTTGAATTTATGTCCTATGAACTCCAACAAGACTGAGCTTCACTGGGTTCTGTTTTTATGTCCACAATAAAAGTAGGCCTTTTTTTGGTCTGCCATACAAAATACCTTCCAAAATCTGTCTTCTATAAGGGATAGGACAATTAGAACACCACTTCCCTCTGAAAGGAAACTCAAAAGGAATTTAATCATTGTGGTTTTGTTTTTGTTTTGAGACAGGGTTTCACTATGTAGCCTTGGCTGGCCTGGAATGCACTGTGTAGATGAGGCCAGTCTCAAACTCAAGAGGTCTGCCTTTGCCTCCAAGAGCTTGGAATAAAGGCATGTGCCTAATTTTAAAAACTTTAATCTAGACCCAAATTGGCGATATAATCTCAGCATGTAACAAACTCAGGTATGAGGATACATGTGTTTGGGGCCAGCCTGGGCTACATCAAGGCAGGGCCAGCCTGGGCTACATCAAGGCAGGGCAAGCTCCCTGGCAAGACCTTGTCTTCAAAACAAAACAGCAAAACCCATTTTAACCCAACCAGTCTAATCCTGTAATCTCAAATCACACACACACACACACACACACACACACACACACACACACACACACCTCACAGAGAAAAGTTTTTAAGTAGATAGATAGATAGATAGATAGATAGATAGATAGATAGATAGATAGATAGATAGGAGAAAAAGTCTCATTTTGTAACCCAGGCTGGCCTGAAACTTCCTATGGGGCCATTCTAGCCTTAAACTCACGGCGTCTTTGTAGCTTAGTCTCCTGAGTGTTGTTATAAAAGGCATGAGCCACCCTACCTGATTGGCTGAGGAGGGTCAGGTGCTATCCTGGTCCTGTCAACTGGAACCGCTGCTGAGGAAAAGGGTCTGACTATGAGCCCTTCCAGAAGGTAGAGATCAGTTAGCATTCACTAGGGAGCAGGTAAGCAGACACCCCCTAACCTCTTATTATCGTTAGTCTGAAACCAATCCAATCATTCAGGTGGTTTGAGTGAAAATGGCCCTCATAAACACATATTTAAATACTTGGTCTCCAGTTGGTGGAACTGTTGAGGAAGGATTGGGAGTGTGGCCTTGTTGAGGAGGTGTGTCTCCTGGGATGAGTTTGGAGGTTTCAAAAGTCCATGCCCTTCCCAGTGTCTCTTCTCTGCCTCCTGCTTGTAGATCAGCTGCTGTCCCCACCCCCACGCCTTCACTCCACCATCATGGGCTCTAACCCTCTGGAACCAGAAGCCCAATTACACACTTTCATTCTGTAAGTTGCCTTGACCATGGAGTCTTATCACAATAATAAGAAAGAAACCAACACACTTGCTCAAGAGTTTCTGATCCTAACTAGTATCTGAAAATATCTAGGTGGCTTTAAAAAATGACTCTTCCCAGGCTCCACATGGAGGGTGGGCCAGGACACTTGGGTTTGTTTGTTTGTTTGTTTGTTTGTTTATTTGTTTGTTTTAATAACCATGCTGGTTCTAATATAGAACTGAGGTTGAGTTCTGTGGCAAAAACCAGATACAGAACAATAAGCCAATTTAGCCATTCCCGAATAACATGAACTCAAAGTAACCAAAATTAAGAGGAAAATTATTAAAAGATAGTATTTGGTGGCTGGAGAGATGGCTCAGAGGTTAAGAACACTGATTGTTCTTCCAGAGGACTCAGGTTTGTGTCTCAGCACCCACAATGGCAGCTCACAACCATCTGGAACTCCAGTTTCAGGGGATCTGACGCCCTCTTCTGGCCTCCTCAGGCACCAGGCACACACACAGACATAGAGGTAGGCAAAACATCCATACACATGTATTTTTAGAATGGTTTTTACATAGTTTATTTTCATCCAGAGACTAGCATATTAATCTAAATTTCAAATGCCATGATTATTCACATTTGATAGCTTCTTTTTTTTTTTTTAAGGTTTATTTATTTTTTATGTATACAATGTTCTGTCTGCCTGTATGCCTGCAGACCAGAAGAGGGCACCAGATCTCATTACAGATGGTTGTGAGCCACCATGTGATTGCTGGGAATTGAACTCAGGACCTCTGGAGGAACAGTCAGTGCTCTTAACCTCTGAGCCATCTCTCCAGCCCGACATTTGATAGTTTCTAAATCTCTTAAATGTGTTAAATTTCTGAAGATACTTGCTTTTCTGGAGATCTCAGACATAATATTCCCTGTCCTTTTTTGGGATCTTTTGTCAGGGTAGACTCAAGACTCTCCAAATTGGACAGTATTAACCATGCTTGCCTCCATCCACAGTCCCAAATTTCAGGATGCTCATGAAAGTCTCTAGCCCATCTCCTTGCCTTCAGGTCATAGAAGAGACTAGCCCCCATTCAAGCTAGCAACACAGATCCAAACCTGCCCCAGTCCATGGTATGCTGAAGGAATGTTTTCATTCTGCTTTGTTGTATTCCCTCCCTGGTAGTTTTTCCCTAAGTAGTCAGTCAACCAGCAGATATGTCAAAGATGTCTGGCTGCCCGGGTCCAACATAAAAAGAGAAGTATCACCTCAGAGACTGGTCCCTGATCTACCACTCTAGGCTCGGCTTTGCATGGACCCTCAGGTGCATATGAAAGGGATTATCCTTTTCTCAGCCACCAGATCGTTCCCTTGCTCAAGGAAGGGAGAGGGTAAAGGAGAGCAAAGAGTTATGGGGAAAGCAGAAAGGGGAGCCATCCCAGAGACCCTACATCTCGGCTTTGCCAAGCTTTTGGAAACCTGAGCAAGTTCTAAGGAGCCAGGCATAGCTCCAATTGGTCACCTCGGCAAGAATTCCTACTCTTCAAATCGCTGCCAGCCCCCTACTTCCACCCTTGGCCGCAAACTGTTCCTGCCTGGAGTTTCTTGTGGCCCAGGTAGGGTAACACAGGACCAGGAACCTTCTCTAGCCACAGCGCAGCTGGAGCAAAAACCCCTCATCGGGAGGGGTTGCCTGGAGGTCTTAGTCGGTTTGTTTGTTTTCAAAGGGTTTTGGCTGCTGCTCACACAGCCGCACAGGCTGCAGGGACAAGTCTCACCGGGTTCAATCTTTATCAGGGACCCATGATACAAGGTGTGTTTATCTGTCCGCTGGTGGGCCCTTGTTGAACAAATAGCCTATTGTAGAACTCCTTAGAACTCATTCATCTGAATATGGGGTGTGGGGGTGGGGGACGGACTCAAAGGCCGAGTTGCTCACTTGTTCCCATCTGTCAAATGGTTCTCAAAGTGATATCACAGCCCCAATTACCTAGAAAATCCACCCTCACCGCACCTATGGAACCAGAAACTCTAGGGGTGGCGCCCAGCATTTCCAACTTTACCCGGCCCCTCTGAGGAGCCTTTGCCCAAGCTTCAAGACCGATGATCTGGAGGCGACTTGGGGTCGCCCTGGTCTGCTCCAGCTCTGAGAGCAGCGTGCCTGCCCAGAATCGCGGGTCGTCGGGCCCCTGGGCCGCCGGCAGAGGCTGGCGGGGAGGAATGACGGCCGTGAGATTCCGCCCTGACTGATTTTGTTCCATTCCGGGAGGAATAATTTGTTTCGTATTGGAATCAAAGCTCCTCTCGCGGTTCGTGCGTTTTATCTCGGCCGCTCTCTGGCCCCGTGGGAAGGGGCTTGGCCGCGGCGCGGCGGCTGCTTCCCATTAGGCCCAGCATGGTCCCCATTACGCGCTGACTCCGTGCGCGGAGCCTGTCCCCGCTAACTGGACGCAGCTGACCCGCCTCTGCGCGGCGACACCCAGGACCCTCCCCTCCCTGCCCGGCTACAGATGGCCCCACAGGGAAGAGGAAATGGGTGGCTGGAGCGCTGTGGCAGGAGGCCACACAGTCCACTGTCGAAGGGGCTCCCTTCCGACCAGACGCTGTTCCCAAAAGGGCATCATAGCACCTGCCCCTTAGGTGAAAGAGAGTTCACAGGCCTCTTGGCTTTAATTCTGGGCCTGCCCAGCATGGCTTTTAAGGAGGAAGGGGTAGCAGGCGCCCCTAAACCGAGAGAAAAAAGTGAGGCTCTTTCACTTGTACGCAAAATTGGGGCCCCCACACAGACTCTGTAGACGATTTACCCTCCTTGAGTGGCATCCGTTTCATAAATACTGTCAAATATCAGTGAAAAGAGAGAAAAACCACACCCAGTCCACACTGCCTTATCATCCCTGGCAGACATGGGGACAGCCCCAGAACACACTGTGAAGTGAGTGAGTTGCCACTTGGTTTGGGCAAACGAAAGAGCTGGCTGTGACTTCCACAGTCTGGCTTCTACAGAATCAATGGATCTGCCTTGGAGACCTGCTTGGATGGGAGAGACAGTTAGTTCTACAGCTACAACCACAAGAGAAAAGACTGGATCCCCAAAGTCACACATGTTCTGATCAAATTTTACACTTATTTTCTTTGATTTCATTAGCTTTTTATTACAAAACAATATTGTAGTAAATCATAGCAACTTATAAATAGGATGGGAATCTAACAATCTTCTAAAGTCTGACCACTAATAAAACCATTAATGTATCCATTTTTCCATGTTGCTACACAGTTCTTAACCATTTAATAACTTCAGACTGTTCAGCCATGTAGATGCAACCTAATTTACCCACTAAGGAGGCTACCAAGTTTTCTGCTATTGTAAAAAGAAAACGTGGCAGTGGGATTTTTTAATTGCTTCTTTTCTTTAAATTATTTAAGAACACAGTGTGTTTTTATGAGTTTTATAGGATTGTGCAGGCAGTATTTTTTGGTAGGGAATTTGAAAAATTCAGAACATTATAAAAATGTAAAAATTAGCCAGGATTCCAATTCCTCTTTTGCTCATTAAGATTTTCTTGCCTCGACTCTGACAACATATGTTCCCATTACTCCTGTAGTTTGGCTGTTTTATAAATATTGTTTTGCTTTGTATTTTACAGCTGGCTTTTTTGTGCACCATAATTGTAATATGACTAAAGCAGAGTCCATGTTTCTTTCAAGTGGATAATAATTTTCATAGGTAATTTGTATTGTGTCCCTGGTGTGACAATACTTTATCTCACTTAATTCCTAAAAACTACATTTTCATTTCTTTCAACTTATAAAGAATGTAAGATTGATCAAAATGAAACAACTTGTCAGGGTCCTCAGCTTGGAAATAACAACCCCAGAGCAGAAACTGATTCCACATCCATGTACTTTCCACTATATAGTTCAGAGTAGAATTACACTGTACAGAGAACCTCTAAATCTCTTTCCATTCTGGATACACTGATCGAGTTGTTATTAATAGCCTGCCATATCTTTGCATCTGTTACTTAAATGATGAAGACAATTTTGTCTCACAAAACAACAACAAAAAACAAAAACAAAAAACCCAAACAAACCCACAACCAAAATAAATAAATAAATAAATAAAAGACTCAGAGATCAGTGGTTCTAGCTCACAGGTGCAGGAGCTAAGAGACCTGCTAATCAGCCATGCTACTTGACCACCTTTTACCTCCTGAAACTGCAGCAAACATCTTGATCAAATTTAAAATACCCAATGGCAGGGCAAGAGGAACCAGCTACCCAAGTATTTCTTTTAGGTGTTGGAATTATGTTCCCAGAAGCCTTGGGTGACCGCTACATTCATCTCATATGCTAAGTGAACAGTATACTTGTTCTTAAACCAACCATGGGGCGGGGCATACTGGCTCAGGCTCAATGAGGTGTGTTGGAGTGGATACCAGATTGCATATACATTTGAGTTATATAGTCAATTATATAGTTATATAACTGTAACCCTTAACAAAATCAAGGACCTCCAAAGAAGGAGGCAGATAACACTCTAATCTTGAAGGGAAATGTATCCCCCAAGATGAATGAACTAAGCATGCCTAGCACTTAGAAAGCTGAGGCAGGAGGATTACAGTCCAGAATGGTCTACAGAGTAAGTTCCAGGCCAGTCTGGACTTTGAGACTTTTAGACAAATAACTAATACATGTGAGCTATAAGTTAAGCAATTTGAAATTTTCCTTCCCCCATTTCGATTTTTATATGTATCTTTAAATACTCTTTAATATGTTCATTGTTGGAAGTAAATCAATTAAATGCAAATTTTCAAATTAGTATGAGCAAAGAAAAAGAGATTTCATTGTGTGGTTTTGAGTCTGGATACCAATGGTACCAGGGCTTTCTCTGTGGTCTGGTTGGCCCTCCCTCCTGGGCAGTTTGCTGCTTCTCTTATATTCACTATGGTCTGCTGGATCAACTTCTTGCTCCCTCTTGGAGCTGGTGTACAAGTGGCCTCCAATGACCCGCCAGTCTCCACTCACTCTGCAAATTGACAGTCTCTCTGGGAATTAGAGGTGGGTGTATTCTTGCTTTGTTGCCCAGGCTGGCCTTGAATGTCTGGACAAGCAATCCTCCTGCCTCAGCATCCCAAGTAGCTGACTTGCGCCACCACATTATGCTCAACTTGTTTTTTCTTTCTTCCTTCCTTCATCCCTCTCTTTCTTTCTTTCTTTCTTTCTTTCTTTCTTTCTTTCTTTCTTTCTTTCTTTCTTTCTTTCTTCCTTCCTTCCTTCCTTCCTTCCTTCCTTCCTTCCTTCCTTTCTTTCTTTCTTTCCTTCTTGTTTGTTGTTGCAGCAGGGGGTGGGGATGCAGGTGAGATCATTTCTCACTAAGTAGAACTAGTTACATATAAATCAGACTGACTTGGAATTCAAGATTCTCCTGCCTCTTCTTTCTGAGTGGTTCGATTACAGAGATGATTTACCACACCCAGCTGGTCTGACTTTATCTTTTAGTATCAGACTCAGGACCTGGTGCATGCTAGACAAGTAGTCTACCACTGAGTAACATTCCTAACCCATCTCATAAAAGATCTTAGGTCCAAACTCCAGGAAAAGAACTCTCTGTGGGGCTGTATCTTTTGCTTATCTAACAAGCCCATTGGCGGTACTGTCCAGCTTCTTGGCTCACACAATTCCTGTGCAATGGTTGAGGATAGTCTTGTTTGGGCCTTTGAGTTTCTCTCCAGCCCAGAGCATCTGGGATTCTGTGACTCTGTGGTTGTATACTCTCACCTCTAGCCAGGATGCCTGTGACCCGTAGCCACACACTCCATCCTTCAGTAGTTGTGCTTGGGTAGTGCTGCATGAGTGTGCCCCATGACGCCATGCTCTCCAGACGCTATGGACATCCGGGTTGTGAAGAGCTGTCCTCTGTGATGCAGCAGCATCTCTAGCCTTTGCCACTGGATGCCAGTGTCCCTCTCCTCACTCCCCACTCAATCTTAGCAATCAACACTGCAGACAGTGGCAAAACTCCTGTGTGTGTGTGTGTGTGTGTGTGTGTGTGTGTGTGTGTGTGCACAAATTTCCCTAGGCTGAGTAGGATAGCACAGCTAAATGGAGAGAAACCTCTCCATCACAGCTAGGATTGGAGCTAGAAGCTGAGAAGAGAGGACAGTAGATAGCTACTGTGAGATCCTACCCCAAACAACTAAAAACAAAGCGAGGACTGCCCCTCGCTTGAATGAGAGCTTGTTTACCCGGTGTGAAGACCTTGGTTAATCCACTAGCACCCCATAAGTCAGGTGTGTTCACACATGTCTATGATTCCAGAATTCAGGAGTCTGAGACAAGAGGATCAGTAGTTTAAGGTCATTCTGGTGACATAGTGAGTTTCAGACCAGCCTGGATTAGAAGAGAAAACAAAAAAAAAAGCCTTGGTCCTCTATCAGAAGCACACACTTTGTGCCAGGCACACCAATAATCTCAAAAAATCACTGTGTGTGGTAGCCATCATGCTCTCCATTTTATAGAAGACAAAAACCAAGGACTTGAGTCTACAGGATGTTGTAGACAAGGTCTGGGTTCCCAGCCTCCCCCCCCCCATCCACAGCTTCCTCTGCCTCACAACTGCCTCCTGCTTTACTAGAGCACAAAAGATGCTTCTAGACCCAATGTCTCAGCCACTGACACACATTAGAATCACCAGGAACATCAATAAGACACACCCTGGTGCCCAGACTGCACCTTTGGAGATTCTGACTGAACTGATCGATGGTAGTTCCCTGAGCACCATCAGTTTTACCTCAAGTAGGTGGTTCTAAACGCAGCAAGCTGGCTGAGAAACCAGGACCGTGAAAGGCACGGGCACCTTCCCTCTGCAGAGTGTAGACTGCCAAGTCAAAGACACAAGGCCTGGAGGAAATCAAGCTGCTATAAAACAGCCTTTAGGGAAACTATTTCCTTTCCCAGCATGGGATTAGTCATTTCCCCTCTCTTTGAAGCAGTATACAGCAAGTATTTCCTTAGTTACTTAATGGGAGATACAAAAAAAGAGATTGGGTTTAATTTATTGGCAAATTCCCTATTGAGTGTTGGGCAGATAGCAGCCAGGTCTGAGGAGACTTCTGTGGTTAGTAGCTAGTTATTGAGTGAGGCAGTGAGACTCATGTACCAACACAGGGAGCGTGATGGCACAAAGCATCCTGGAGATCCTGGAGTCCACACACTGTACACTGAAACACCACGTTTGGTTCTCTGAAATCTATCTCCAGAAACTTGCTCCCTGAAAGGATGGCCCTCTTGACTGTTGAGTCCCTGAGAACTCAAGGCAGCCATCTCTGTGAAGGGAACCAGTAGGGACCCAGATGCCCATCAGGATTTCTGCTGGTCTTTGCCAATTCCACCTAGTGTTGGTATATTCGGGTGCAGGGAGAGGGGGGAGGAGATCCCATTTGGAAATTCTTGGTGTTAAAATGTCCCTTCTTAGCTGGGTATAATGGCACACACCTTCAATGCCAGCCCTCAGAAGGTGAAGGCAGGAGAAAGATCAGAAGTTCAATGGCATCCTTGGCCACATAATAAAATCAAGGCCAACTTGTGGAACGTGAGTCCCTGCCTAAAAACAAACAAACAAACAAAACCCCTGTTTTCTGAACTGCCAATAATCTGTCTTTGCTAACGTCCTGATCAGCTTCACCAGCTGACATGTCTATATTGTCTCCCCAATACTTCAAGGGTTCATAAAGTCCCCAAACCGAGAACCGCCACACCAAACAATGGCCTGGCACTCGTGGGAGTGGGAGAACCTTGGCTTGGCCACCGAGATTTGCCCTCCCTCTTTATTCAGAGTGCCTAAATGAGCCCCGTGACATGGAGGGCCAGCTCCACACTGTGGAGCCTTTTATCAGAAGAATTGTTGAACTGACAGGCAGCCTCTAAATGATTAGAAACAGATAAACACAGTTTTGTACTATGGAATAAAGAAAATAAAGAGTGCATAATTATTTTATTACTGAACCATTAGCTGCTGGGACTAGACCTAACTGACTAAACACAGGAAATGAACACCAACTTTGGCTTCTACCCCAGCACACCTAGGATCTTGGTCCATCATGGATGTGGCCCATTATAAGTCAGAGTAGGCGCTGGAGAGATGGCTGAGAGGTTAAGAGCACCGACTGCTCTTCCAGAGGTCCTGAGTTCAATTCCCAGCAACCACATGGTGGCTCACAACCATCTGTAATGACATCTGACACCCTCTCCTGTATACATAATAAATAAATAAATTCTTTAAAAAAATAAGTCAGAGTAACCGAAAAAGAGAATTAAAACAAAACAAAAACAAACAAACAAAAAGGAGGAAGGGGATTGAGAAGGTAAACCTGGTACCAAAAAAAAAAAAAACAAAACAAAACAAAACAGCAACAACAACAACAAAATGAAACTGAGTGGACAAGAACCTGAAAAGTACAACATTAAATTTTAGAACAAAAATTGGAATCAAGCAATACAAAAAAGAGTCCTTGTCCCTGCCAGGAAGCCTCCCCCAGTCCCTGCTCTGCCACCAGCCTGGTTCCCACCCTGGAGGGAGATGGGACAGCTCTGTCAACACTCAGAAGGTGAACCTGGCTCTGCTAGGATCAACCCATTGCCTGCAGGAAGCCAGATCCTTCTTGTATGAGAAGGGGAGCCCTTCCAATGGGAACTTCCCACATTTGCTTAGAGCCACTACTCATTCCTTTTACAACCACACTCTCGTGTTTTATCAAAACAAGATCCAAATAAAAGTTGATCAGTAGGAGGTAGACAGGGAAAGACAGAGACCTGAGCAAAGAAGAAGCCGGCCACTTTGAGTCCTCAAGTTACCTCTGAAGGCAACAGAAACTACCTGAGAAGTGGATGGTTCATCCCTCAACTTTTCAAACCCAAATTCCACTTCAGTATTGCACACATGCCAGCGATCCAGGCCCCAATCTCTAGCTGACAAGGCCTGGGAATCTTGGGGCAGCGAGGGCAGATCTAGAGCCAGCTCTGTACACCAGGACGCGTCCTTGGAGCTGCTAGCCAAAAACGGGTGACTCGCTGGCATCCATTCCCACGGGCTTGCCACTCACCACGGGAGAGCATAGAAGAGATGCTCGACCCAGGTCTTAGATGCTCTATGTGGCCTCAAAGCCCAAGCATCTGGCAGGGAACACCGCGTCACAGAGTGCCTGAAGAGGAGGGGAGGAAGATGTCACTGAAATGGGGTCTGAGGAAAACTAAAACCCTCCAAAAATGAGGAATCTTCGCCCTTAAGAAAAGAAAGTCTTCCAAGTGACGCTGAGGGAGAAGGCCCACGAACCCCACCTTCTTCCCTGGTCCCCACTTGAATTGCCTTGCATCTCCCGGAAAGCAAAAACTCCTGAAAGTCCCTACGAAACAGCAGGAATTCCCACGCTGTCCAGCGCATGCACAAAGGAGCCACCCGTGCGGCTCAGGTCGGTGTCCGCCAGAGGGCGCTGCCAGGCGACAGGCGGGTACCAGTTGAGCAGCTGTAAAATGCCAGGCAGTCTGTCCCAGGCAGGGGATGTCAGCGAACTACAAAATAAAGCGTAGTCCCCTGCCTTTGTGAAGCGTCTATTCAACTTCAGGGGAGGAGGTAATAAACAGATATAGTAAACGCGTGTCAGAAGTGCGCGGATGCCACCGAGAACGACGAGGTGGGGCGGAGGTGAGGGCCGCCGAGAGAGCTCTGTGAGTGGAGAGCCTTGCTCTGTACCTGCTGCTCAGGAGGTCCTCTCTGATGACACAGGGGTATGACAGCAGATCCTCACAGGAAGGGAGAGGTCAGCCCACAGGAAGGGAGGGGTCAGCCAAGCAGCTGTTGGAGGTAAGGGCCGGGGGTGGGGGAATTGTATAAATGTTAAATTTAGTAAGCTTTAAAAATTACTACATTTTATTTATTTATTTGCCGAGGCAGGGGTTGGGGGCACACATGTCTGCCACAGTGAGGGTTCAGAGGGCAGCTCGTGGAGATGGGTGTTTCCCTACCACTATGTGGACCCCAGGGAACAAATTCATGTCCTTGGCAAGAAGAGCCTTTACTACTGAGCCATCCCATCAGCCCTCAAATGAGTGAGCTTTTGTTTTTGTTTTTGTTTTTCAAGACAGGGTTTCTTTGTGTAGCTCTGGCTGTCCTGGAACTATATAGACCAGGCTGGCCTCGAACTCAGAGATCCATCTGCCTCTGCCTCCCAAGTGCTGGGATTAAAGGCCGGCGCCACCACTGCCCGGCTTATGAGTGAGGTTTTGAAAGATATTTTTATCCAGAGGGCCTGAGGAGGGAGGACAGGAGAATCTGTGGTTGATATGTAAAATGAACAGAAAAATCTCTTAATAAAAAAAAGGAGAAATAAAAAACAAACAAAAAAGATGTTTTTATTAGGATATGTTAATATACATAATGGGTTTCTTTATAACATTTTCATACACAAATAGTCTATTTTGATCGTATTTAACTCTTATTACTCGCTCTGTCCCCTTGCCATTTCCAATGATCCCCTTCCTTTTCTTGGTTTAGTCCCCTTCGACTTTCATGTCTTTATGTGTGTGTGCATGCATGCATGTGCGTGTGCATGCTCACATGTATGCGCTTGCACACATACCTGTGTCCGTTTGTGTGTCCGTTTGTGTGTCCGTGTGTGTGTGTGTGTGTGTGTGTGTGTGTGTGTATGTGTGGTGTATATGTGTGTCCCAGTGAATTTCACTGGAGTTCCTTACAGAAACATGAGGAAGATGTTAATTACAGAAGCCAGGGCATCTTACCAATAGCTGCATTACTGAAGAAATCTCCCTCCCCCTGTAACCACTAGCTGCCTATAAATTCTCATGGTAGTTGGAAGGCTTCTGACCCTTCCCCCACCCCCATAGCAGGATGTTGATAGGCAGAATCTTGTACAGGTCTTGTGTAGGTAATGATAGCTGTGAGCTCCGGAGGCCTGTGGCGTGGCATGTGTGGAAGCAGTTCCACATCATCCTCAGCCCTTGTATTCCTGCTGCCCTCTCTTCTGTGATGTTCCTGTAACGTTTCTATATGGGAGGGGGTTCTATAGACGCCCCGCTTATGGCTGATCATTTAACCATCACTTACTCTTAGCATGTTGACCAGTTATGAGTCAATGAGTGAGTCTCAAAGTCCAGATAGCAAACTTTAGATGCCTCTCTGATGCATCTTTACTACCCTCCACATCTGTCCACTCTTCTTCATCCAGCTGTTCACCCATGCCACCGTCCCTTTAGTCAGCACTTGTTGCTCTAGGCAGGATTTTGAGAAGAGGTTTATTCACTGTGGTCCCCCTGGGAGGAGGGACAAATGTTTGGCTTTGGACCACTAACATGAGGTTTAGGCTTAAGTGTGCATAAGTGGTCTTGGCCACCATGTGACCCCATCCAGGCAGGTCTTTATACTGGGTGTATTTCAGCTCTATATCCCCTACACAGAGACACAGAAATGAAAAGATTCTATGTGCACTTAGAAAGGGGGCCTCAGTGTGAGGTATTTGTGCATGTAATCCTAGCCCTGGGGAGAATGAGCAGGAGGCTTGGAAGTTCTAGACCTGTAGTAGGGTTCCTATTTGGGCCACCGTCAGCTCCCAAATCAAGACACAGAGACTTATTATCAGTTGTGAATGCTCAACCTTGTCTTATGCCTGTCCCACTAGCTCTTATAACTTAATCTAACCTGTTTCTCTTCATCTACGTTTTGCCTCAGGGCTTTTTATCTTTCTTTCATTCTGTATGTTCTAGTCTGTGTCTGTTTGTCTGTCTGGCATCTGGTTGGCTGGCCCTGGGTGTCCTCCTCTTTTTCTCCCTCCTTTTCTCTTCCCTTTTCTGTTCTCTCTCAAGCCTAGATTCCTCCTCCTATTAATTCTCTCTGCCCACCAGCCCTGCCTATCCCTCTACTGCCTGCCTAGCTCTTGGCCGTTCAGCTTTTTATTAGAGCAATCAGGTGCCTTAGGAAGGCAAGGTAAATCAGCAGCACATTTTTAGCAGCATGCCTTTACATAATTAAACAAATGCAGCATAAACAAAATGTAATGCATCTTTGCTTAGTTAAATAAATGCAGCATAAACAAATGTAACACACCTTTACATAATTAAAGTAATATTCCACAACTTAAACAATTGTAGCACATCTTTACATAGTTAAAGTAATATTCTGGAAAATAAACAAATGTAACATATTTTTACATAGTTAAAGTATATTCCACAACATAAACTGGCTTGGGCTACCTAGTAAAATCATGTTTGAAATAACTATTTTAAAAAAAAGTAAAAAAAAAAAAAAAAGTGAAAGTAAAATAGCCTCATTCCTACTACAGAGAAACGTCTTTCTGCCATTGCAGCAGTTAATTCTGGGATCCCGAACTGGTCACAGTGCTGAATAAGTGATTTCTGAGTGCTCACCTCTACACGAGACAGCGTATCAACCCCCTCAAGACTCAAGAAGCACTGGGGAATGTTGCAGGTCCAGAGTCAGATCATCTTGAGCTACTTAGCTCCCTAAATAGCTGTGTGTTGACTGCCTCAGTGTGACTTAGCATCCTTGTGAGTAGTGGATCAATCCTTCTTCGGAAAGGATGAGCACTATCACCTGTCTTCCTCCAACACAAAGGCCAAGAATGTCATCATCATCGAGCACCTAAGGCCTACGGTGATTTCCCAGCTCTGCTATAACCTATCTTCCTGATGTTGCCATCAAAGTAACTGAAAAATGTGTGAATTTATGACTTCCTTTGTTATGCTGCTATAAAAATTTCATGGAGCTGGTACCACATTGGAACATGGAATTTTGGGATATCTAAATTTCTGTTCTAGGGCCTCGGTCACTTTGGCTCTATAATAAACTATCTCCTATTCCCTTTAGGGTGATGGATGGGTTTTTGTGTGTCACATTTTAAAATTAAGGAGTGCACACAAGTTACTCTCTTTCATGCTGAACAATATACTGACAGCAGCCACCCTCCTTGTAAAATAGGGTATAGTCATGTAGCACAGGCTAGCTGACTTGGCTTCCAACTTGAGGTCTTCCTGCCTCTGCTTTCCATGTGCTGGAATAACAGTTGTGCACCACCTTTATTGTAGGTGTGTGCCACCACACCATGTCAATAAATTTATTGTCAAAATAGTCTCAAATAAAAATCTTATAAACCAATTGTGGTGGTGCAGACTTGTCATCTATACTCAGGAAGCTAACAGGAGGCTCTCCAGTTAGATGCCAGCCTTGGCCCCATAACTGGGTCTCATCTCAAAAAACACCTTGTGAATCAGAAGGTGGAGGCACATGCTTTTAATCCCAGCACTCGGGAGGCAGAGGCAAGTGGATCTCTGTGAGTTCAAGGCCAGCCTGGTTTACAGAGTGAGTTCCAGGACAGGCTCCAAAGCTACACAGAGAAACCCTGTCTTAAAAAAACAAAACAAAAAAACACAAAAAAATTCTTGTGGGGCAGGAGAGATGGCTTAGTGGTTAAAAGCACTGGCTGCTCTTCCAGGGGAAGATTCAATTCCAAGCAACCACATGGCAGCTAACAACTGTCTGTAACTCCAGTTCCAGGGGATCCAACATCCTCACACAGGCATACATGAAGGTAAAACACCAATGCAAATGAAAAGCATCTTTCATAGTAGATGTTAGCAGTTGAAGCTTTAATTCTTTTTTTTTTTTAATATAATTTCTTTTCAATGCTTGTCCAGCAAACCTTTGATACCTGTGTGCAGTGTCTGTCCACTGGGGTTCTGCCCTGGAGAAGTGTACAACCATTAGTGATTTTCTGTGGTTCCTGTAGAAATAAGAGGGAAAAGCCATGTGGGCATAGTGCTGCACGCCTTTAATGCCAGCACTCGGGAGGCAGAGGCAGGTGAATCTCTGGGAGTGTTGGATCCCAGTCTGGTGGTGTTCCCTTGCAGGCCCAGCACTCAGAGGTAGAGGCAGTAGGATCAGGAGTTTAAAATCACCTTCAGCTGCAGAGCAGAGATGAGAATAACCTGCATTTTAAGACGGACGTAACTCCAGACAGGTGTCCTGAGAAAGGGAAACTAGCACTGATCTTGAACTCATCATCCTTCTGTCTTAGCCTCTCAGATGCTGGGCTACAGTCTTGTGCCATCAGTGCTTAGTGGCATAGCTTTTTGTATAGCTATTCATCTTAACAACTTTGGTTTTTTTTTTTTACCTTTTAGCTTTTCTGCTCTGACTGCCACTTTTCTTTTGTCCTAAGGTGTGGGTCCAGGGGGTGGGGGATGGTGAGAGTGGGTCAAAGGGAAAGACTAATGGAAACTTGGACTGTTTTAAAGAATCCCAGTGGGCATGACAGAGAATAAGAGCAAGAGTGTTACGGGAGACTGTACCAAAGCTATCTGGATGCCTTCACACTTTGAAATCTGTATGCTTCCCTGTATAAACAAAAATACAGGGAATCCTGAAGAGCCAAGGGCAGAGGGAAGCAAATGCTTTTAATCAAGAGGCTTAGATGAGTATCTCTTACAGCAGCAGCAGCTGTGTCTTGGCCCCATGGGAAGGATAAAAGGTCCCTGGCAGCCCTGGGCATGTTTTCACACCATGTTGTGCTCTGCATGGCTGGGCACAGCCTTGGGCACACACCAGGACGTCTGGCCAGTTTTCCTAGTGTGACATTGTCTCCTCCATATTTAAACATTCTTTGTGGAGAGAATGGGGAAGGAAAGGAGGTTGCTCAGGATACTCTCAGGGAAGTTAGAAGAACTCAGAAGAAAAACCCAAGACTCGTGAAGACCCTCACTGGAGTTACATAAGCAATAAGCAGTTGCTGGGAGAGAGGAGACTCCTCGGTGGAATTCCTCACAAGCCATACAATGAACGAGTCTGCCCACCAAGCCAGTCATAGCTGGACTAGTTTCTTTGGCCAGTGCTTGGTACACTACCTGGAGCGAATAGATGTTCGTTCACATCTCTCCAGGAAAAAGTCACAAAACGGGTCTTAACAAGAAGGATGCCTTCCTTGTACCACGTATGCTTTCTAGTCGGCCAGTGTGAGCAGGATTAGTTTCTGTAATACATGATGTTATGTGGCTCTCGAGAAAAGTGGTTTCTTTGTGATGTGAATACTTTCCTTTCCCAAGCCAGCTCCAGCTGTTCATCGGTGTGGAGCTGTGCATGCTGGTGCAGCCAGTGCTTCAGCGGGCATCCATTGAGTTCAGGGTGCCTGCCGGACTAGTTTCCTCCGGCTACTATAACAGATCACCACAAGCATAGTGGTGGCTTAAAACAAGAGGAAGGGGAAAAAGGAGAAGAAGAAGGAAAACAAAGCATTCTCTCACAGTTCTAGCAACTGATAGGCTGGCATGAGAGCACTGGCAAGCCCTGCTCCCTCTGAAGCTCCTGCAGAATCTTCCCTGTTTCTGCTAACAGTGTTCTTTTACGTGTGACTGTATTGCTCCCAACTCTGCCTCTGCCTTCTGATTCCGCCGTGTCTGTATGCTTTGGCTTAAATTACACCCCCCCTCCTGCCTCCAAATTCATGTGTTGAAGTGCTGATTTGCAGAACCTCGGAATATGACTGGATTTGTTGCTGGGGTGTTTTTACAAAGTTAAAATGAAGACTCGAACTGGTCTAAATGGTCTCTAATTCTACTCAACTTGCATGTTCTAAAGAAAGGAAATGACCCACATGTATGTGCAAGACACGCATGTGCGCATGCACACATGCATTTACACACATACACACACACACTCACACATGTGCACACTTGTACACAGATGAAGGCAGAGACGAGGATGATGCCTTTATAAACCAAAGACTGCTGAAGACAGAAAACCATCAGGAAGGGCTTCTGTCTCAGCCAGAACAACCTACTCTGCCAGCGCCCTGATTTGGTACTTGTAGCATCCCACACTGTGAGGGAATATATTTCTATTGTTTAGCTACTCAGCTTATCCCTTGGAGTCTGTGGAGAATCAGTTCCGGCAATTCCCAGTAGGTACTGGAATCTAAGGATGAGGGCTGAAGGTTTAACTCAGTGGTGGCACATATGCCTAGCATGTGTGATGCCTTGGGTTTAATCCCCAGCACTTGAAAAATCCAAGGACACTAATATCCCATATATAATGTCCCTGCATTTGCACAGAGCCTATATGCCCAATCCCATATAATTAATCACTGTTAGATTATAATATCCAATATAATTGCTATATAGTCATATTCTATTTGTGGACCAGGAAGACAGAAATAATGAATCTGCATATGTTCAGTACAACTAAAATATATGTATATATTTGTGCATATTTGAGTCTTTGTGTGTGTCTTGTAGTGTTGATTGAGTATTAGATTGAGGGCTTCATATATGCTAGCAACTGCTCAGACTTTACAAAATATTTTTGACTTGCAATTGGTTGAGTCTGTGATAAGATTAAACATTTTTTCAGTGCTGAGGATCAAAACAAGTAAGCTCTTTTTAAATTTACCATTTATATTTCCTGGCTTCTTTTTATTTTTAAATAATTTATTTAAATTTATTTTATGTGCATTGGTGTGCGGGTGTGGGATCTCGTGGAACTGGAGTTACAGACAGTTGTGAGCTGCCATGTGGGTACTGGGAATTGAACTGGGTCCTCTGGAAGAGCAGCCAGTGCTCTTAACCACTGAGCCATCTTAATATCTTATTTGTATATTTCACCACAAATTTAAAAACACCATTTGGTGTTTTAAAAACATATTCACAGAAACTCTTTTATGTAAGAGGTACAATGTGTCTGCCATCTGTTTTGTCCAGTTCTCTCCCATTTGTATTCTTTTCTTAAAAAAATGTATTGCCATGTCAAGCAGAATTTTCATAATATTAGGTAGACTAATGTTCCTTAATGTTGTACATATCCTGCCTAAATCTTCTGCTTCACTTAAGTCATGTTACTTTAATTTCTGAAACAAAGTTTAGTTATAAAGCTCAGGATAGCCTGGTAAGAGCTCTGGTGTACCACCCTGCCTGGCTTTTGTTTGTTTGTTTTTTTAATCTCTGAATTGATTTGTTCCCTTTATGAGATTTATTTGTAGATTTATTTGTAGATTCTGAGACTACTCAATTGTTTGCCTGGCCTTTTACAATAGCATTGGGTTGCATTAGAAATAATATAGTGGCTGTGTGTGTGTACACGTATTATATATATCTTTAAAAAATAATAAATAAGTAGCCAGGCGGTGGTGGCGTACGCCTTTAATCTCAGCACTTGAGAGGTAGAGGCAGGCGGATCTCTCTAAGTTCGAGGCCAGCCTGGT
Organism: Peromyscus leucopus; assembly: GCF_004664715.2. Classification (NCBI taxonomy): domain Eukaryota; kingdom Metazoa; phylum Chordata; class Mammalia; order Rodentia; family Cricetidae; genus Peromyscus; species Peromyscus leucopus. The sequence goes on from NC_051069.1 coordinate 87,435,297, forward strand.
TTCCAAAGCGAGTTCCAGGACAGCCAGAGTTACACAGACAACCCAGGACCGCACCCACGATAGCTAAGTGCCCTATCATTGAGCTCTAGCCCCAGCCCCCAAGGTTTGGCTGTCAGGAAATGAAATTCAAGCGTCTCACTAAAGGAAAGACTATGTCATGTCCCTACAAGAGGGAGATGAGGCAAGCAAAAAATCTCTGGGCTAAGTGTAAGATTCGGCAACCAAACGTCATCTGCGGTTGTGCAGAGATGAACACCTAAGTGTTCCAGAGGCTGGACTCTTCCACCTAAAATGATCGTTCGTATTGCAGGGAATGGAAGGCCAGCTGGGCGGTGAGAACAAAGGGTGTTAGCAGAGGTGCTGCCCAACCAGGAGGTGCGGGTTCGGTTATCCCTGAGGCTACAAGTAGAGGGCTGCTAACACCGCAGTACTCTAAGAAGCTACCACCCGCAGGGCCTCGGAGCAGCAGCGGCGCCGCAGGGCTTACCGCGGGGTGCACAGCAGGAGCGGGATTGGCTCCTTCTGGAGGATAGGCGGGGCCTCGGGAGGCGGACACCGGGAATTGGCTCTTGGGCGGCGGGTGGGTGGGGCCTCGGGGGTGGGGGTGGGGTCCGCACATGCGCAGGCTCAGTTGGCAGTGGGCGGGTGTCTTGCTGAGCCCGGAAGGCAGTAGGAGGCTGAGATCCCGGCATGTGGGTGCGGGAACCGGGCGGGCGCGGCGGTGGAAGCTAGCTGCAGACTGCACGGCGGAATCGGGAGCCGGTGGCCGTGCGCCGGGCAGGTGAGCGCGGAAGGCGGCGCTGGCGGCTCGGGAGGGCGCTTCCTGCTCGGCTCGGCCGCGCGGGCTCCGAGGTGCGTGGCACCCAGGCCTCGGGCGGCAGACAACGAGCCACAGTGGGCTCAGGGCAGGAGGACTCGGGTGCGAGGCGGCCGGGCCCGTCAGTGCGGACGGGGCGCAGCTGCCGACCCCCAGGTGCGTCGACGCATCGTTCTCGGCGCAATTCGGGGTCCTCCGGCTTCGGACCGGTCAGAGTCCGTGTGCAGCAGCAGACGCATCCTGCGCGGCCTTGGCGGAAATACCCAGGAGAGATGTGAACCGAGCACACACACCTCCCGGGGATTGGGGGAGGCCGAGCTAACCCTGCTGTAGGTACTCGGTGGACCGGAGCTCTTGGGAGCAGCCCGCTGCAGCATCCTTACTAGCTCTGTTCTAGTTCCTTCATGCAGGTTGGCTTTGGGGGTACATTTATTTCTGATCTGCCCTAGTATTGCAATACGCTCAACTCGAGTTGCTTAATGCAGGACCTGTTATCTTCCAGCGGCCAGAGTGGGATTCTGTCAGTCTCTTCCTAGAATTCTGTAGTTTCTCTCTTGCAAAGGCTGACTTGGAAACCTTTCTCAGGTATGGAATGAATTGGTTCAATGAAACCCAGCGAAATCACACTTTACTTAAGGTTGAAGACGGTGGGACAGGCAGCGTGAGTTGTTTTGCTGTTTAACCGATCTCGTGTGGCATTTAATCTCACCTGTAACAGCGTGTAAACCCAAGAGTGTGAAAATCCTCTGCTTTGTAACTAATGCTCATGTAAATATCATTGTGGGCGGTGTTAGTTACTGCCTGGTGAAGTCATCATAATTAAGTTAGTACCCTTTCTAAAACACTGAATGGATATTTGAAAATACAATTTCTAGTAAAATCATCTCCACGGAGTCTGAGTACTTAGCAGGTCATTAGTCATTTGGGGATTGTTGGCTGCTTTGTAATGTTTCATGCTAAAAGCAGACCTGTGTAGGTCATGATGTGGCACAGGACAGAGTGGTAGCAGTAAGGTCTGACTTTAGGTCAGAACGCAGGCATGGAACAAAGTGGGAATGGAAAGGTTTAATGTGAATTATATTGACCACAGCCGGAGTGATTTAAGAAAAGCAAACAAACAAACAAAAACAACTGTTGGGCCAACAGAGCAATTCCAGTGAACTTTAAAAAATTTTTTTATTCAATTTACATACCAACCACAGATCCCCTTCTCATTCCTCCTTCTGCTCCCCCTTTCCTGCCCTCCCCGCATCCCTTCTCCAAAAGGGTAAGTCCTCCCATCAGGGACAGCAAAGCCTGGTACATTCAGTTGAGGCTGAACCAAGCCCCCCCCCCCCCCCCAAGGATGAGCAAAGGTAGGACCATAGGTAATGGGATCCAGAAAGTCAGCTCATGCACCATGGATAGATCCTGATCACACTGCCAGGGGCCCCTCATACAGACCCAGCTACACAACTGTCTCCCATATGCAGAGGGCCTAGTCCAGTCCCATGCAGATTCCACAGCTGTCAGTCTAAAGTTGGTGAGTTCCCATGAACTTGGTTCAGTTGTCTCTGTAGATTTTTCCATCGTGATCTTAATCCCGCCCCCGCCCCCCATAGACTCCCCCTTTCCTCTCTTGCACTGGACTCCCGGAGCTGGGCCTGGTGCTTGGCTATGGATCTCTGCATCTGCTTCCATCAGTTACTACTCCAGTGAACTTTTAAAGTGCTGAACTTGAAATGAAATGTGTAAGATCACAGGTCACAAGACTAGTGGAAACCCAAAGGCAGAACCTTTGCAGAGCTGTTTCGAACGTGTTCTTAAACGTTCATGTGAGATTTGTTGATGAGGATTACATTTCTAGATGGGATCTTGTGGAAAAATGTTCTTTTTTTTTTTTTTGGTTTTTCGAGACAGGTTTCTTGTGTAGTTTGGCCTTTTCTGGAACTCATTGGTAGCCCAGCTGGCCTCGAACTCACAGAGATCCACTGCTCTGCCTCCCGAGTGCTGGGATTAAAGGCGTGCGCCACCACCGCCCGGCGGAAAAATGTTCTTATACCCAGTGTCCTCTGTGGCCTTGTTGGAAAGTTGAACAGATGGTAAGAACCTAGGAATAGCAGTGGGGGTGTCTCTTAAAGGGGTGTCTTATTACTTTGGTTTCCCCACAGTGAGCGGGAGAGAGTCTAGACGAGGTGAGCTCACTGTGTTTTGTTGTGACTTTTCTTTCGAAATTGTATGACTGGGTTGTGACAAGGTCTAATCCTTTCATAGAAGGCACTTTTAAGTTTCTCTCTCCTTGAAAATGTCGCAGAATTCGATGCTTCAAAACCTTTCAGAAGCCACAAATGCTATTAAAAGGTTCTACAGTTTTTTAAAAAGGAGTCTTAAGTCTTCGGGGGGTGGAGAAATGACAGTGGTTAGGAGGGTCTCCTGCTATTGCTGGAGAGCAGGGTTCCAGAGGCACAGGACCACCTACCTGTACCTGCAGGTCCAGGAGATCTGCTGTTCCCCTATGGCCTCCATGGGCACCTGTACTCACACGTACATGCGCGTGTGCGCGCGCGCGCACACAAAAAAAAAAAAACACACACACACACATTTTAAAATATAAAATAATAAAAACAAAAAAGGTTTGTTTGCTTAAAAACAGTGGATAGTATGGAAAACTGAAATGTTGCTAACTTGCATTAAGGCAGCCTTTTGCTTATTTGACTGTATCTATAGAAAAAACACATAGAAATTAGTTTTGTATTTATTTGTAATCTGTATTCTGCCAATTTAATATACACAAATATAAGTAGAATTTGTCAGGTAGTTGCTTATTCTGACCATTTTATGTAATTTTCTCCTAAGTTGTACACACTAAATTATTAGAGGGTGAAAAATCACTGATTCTTTGTGTGTGTGTGTGTGTGTGTGTGTGTGTGTGTGTGTGTGTGTGTGTGTTTTCCAGACAGAGTTTTATCTATGTAGCCTTGGCTGTCCTAGAACTCACTTTGTAGACCAGGTTGGCCTCAAACTCACCAAGATCCACCTGCCCCTCCCTCCTGAGTGCTGGATTAAAGACATGTGCCCCACTGGCAGGCTTAAAAATCACTAATTTCGGGGCTGGAGAGACAACTCAGAGGTTAAGAGCACCGACTGCTCTTCCAGAGGTCCTGAGTTCAATTCCCAGCACCCACATGGTGGCTCACAACCATCCATAATGAGATCTGGCGCCCTCTTCTGTGTACATAATAAATAAATAAATAAATCTTTAAAAAAATTACTAATTTCTAAATATCTGTGAATAATTGTTACATGTATGAATGTCTGTTGATAGTTTAGAATGGTTTTTAAAGATAAAATGTAATCTTGGTTTGTTTTTAATTAAGAAATTTTTTTATTCATTCCACATACCAACCACAGATACCCCCATCTCTCCTCCTACTCCCCCAGTCCACTTCCCCCCAGCCCTCATAATCTTGGTTTTTAACTTTCCTTTCAACTCATTGTGGAAGACTCACTGTGCCTTTTATTTATTTATTTGGTTTTTTTTTTTTAGATAGGATTTCTCTACATAGCCCTGGCTGTCCTGGAACTCACTCTGTAGACCAGGCTGGCCTCAAACTCACAGAGGTCTGCCTGACTCTGCCTCTGCTCCCAAATACTGGGACCAAAGGTGTGTGCCACCACACCTAGTCAGCCAGTGTCTTTTATACTTGGGTTGGAAAGGGTGTTATAATCGGGGTGATCCCATGCATCATCTTTTTAAAAAAAACTTATTTTTAAATTCTGTGTGTATGCATGTGGAGGGTATGTGCATGCATTTGAGAGTGCTCTCAGGGTCTTGAAGAAGGAGTCAGACCCTCCTAGTGCTGGAGTTACAGGTGGTTGTGAGCTGCCTGACCTGGGTGGTAGGAAAGGAACTAGTGTTTTCTGAAGTAGCAGTACATCTTCTTAACCAATGAGCCATCTCTCTAGCCCCTGTGCTTTAATTAGTGCATCTTAGTAATATTTGGAGTTCTTTATAATCCAAAATACATCAACACTTTCAGGTTTGAGTGGTGAACTTCCTAGAACACTCTAAAAGTTGTATAGCAAAATTTTAGTGACATCCCTTCCTTCTCTCTGATTTACAGAGATTGCCTCCAGCAGTTATCCTACACCACTGGGTGTATTCCATCACTATGCATGGAAACCTTTCTTCTCTGACATATTTGAAAAGCAGTTTGTGGCTCCGGACTTTTTCCAGCAGAAGGGATTGACAGTCTCCCATTGTCAGCAAAGGGAGAGCACTTTGGTGGGGGGGGGTGGGGGGGCACTCATTAGGGAGAGTGTTAGAACTGGAGTAGGTCTTGGGAGCAAACCACAGCCAAAGTTAGGACAGCTTTGGAGGAGTGGGCTGTTCACCGTGGCTCTCTCAGACGCGCCTCCTGTGCATGTCTGCATATCTTGCTTCTGAGTAGTTCTTTAGCACTGCAGCCTTCTCCCCGCTGTGTCTGCTGCGCATGTGAGCGTAGGGGCACTTCCGGCTTGTGAAACTTCACTGACACCACAGCAGTGCCCTCATTACCCGGCACTGGTCTCTGCTTCTCGCTGGGACTCTGCTGGTGAACTGAACCAGTCCTGTAACTGGGGACTTACTGGCTTCCGTAAATGAGTGGATAAACTTTGCTCCCACACAATAGGCCAGCATATTCCTAGCTACTTCTCACAAATTCACACTTTCTTTGGAGATATGTTAACCTTCTAAAATACACTGTAAAGATTGGATTTTAAATCACACCCTGAGTATCGGTGCCACCGCCCTGTTGGCTTTGGAGTTTTACATGTCCACTGGGTAAGGCTGTTTATCTTAATGTTTGAAGTGTTCCCTAAAGCACTCCCTCAGATCCATGGGGCTCCCCATGCTCCAGGCTGAGACACTTGGGAGTAGGAGGGTGCCTCGGGCTCCTGCTGCTCTAATATGATGTAATATTCAAGATAAACTAGAGTCTATTCCCGTTTTAACAAACGATTTTTAAGAAATTATAAATACTTAGCATAGAAAAGTGGCTGATCTGTGTGCTCAAACTCTGAAAACAAAAGACTGCCCCTCTCTTGTGCATAAATGCAACTTCATCGGAACATGCAGGCAACTTACAAAAGGATTGCAAAGTTTAAAAAACCCTTTGTAGTGGTCTTTGTTGCTTCCAACCTCTCTCTGCTGCATTTCTGCTTTTCTCTTTCCTGGCTGCTAATTGGATTGCAGACTGTTGCTAACCATGGCATCTGGAGACGACAGTCCTATCTTTGACGACGATGAAAGGTAAATGTCTTGTTTTGAAGATTCTGGGACGGTTAGGATAGGTCCACGGGAGAGTTCTGTGTCTGTTGGACATGCAGTCTGTGCCACTGCAGAATGCAGGCTCTACTCTCTGACTGGGAGGAGGGTAGTGAATTACCTGTGTGGATGTGGCCGCCGCAGATGTGGCATCGTTTTCCACCGATTCTCAGCACAGACGTCTTGACAACCGCTTGAAAATGATTGACAGCATGCCAAGTAAGAGATTAAAACAAGCGGAGAAGGAAATACAGGGAGAACAGTGTTGGATTCAGAGTCCTTGGTTAAAGCCTGCTCCTCCTGCCGCTTGTTATCATTGTGACCATGGCTAGAACCTTAGTGGCTCTGTACTTCCTGTAAGGGGCTGACAGCGTCCATCTCCCAGAGAGGCGTCTGTGATTTAGTGACTGGCTAGTTGCAGTCAGCTGTGACCCTCATGTGCAGTACATGTTACTTCTCACAGCTTACAATCTAGATCAGTATCAAATGCTTCCACGATAGTTTTTGAATAACACATCAGAACACCTTTTTTTTTTTTTCTTTTGTTGTTGTTATTAAAACAAATCCCTAGGCACTGGTTCTGAAAGAATTCTTGTTTGGGATTGATTTGATCTAAAAAAGGAAAAACCCCTAATCTCTGAACTTTTTTTTTGTGGAGATGGTCATAAAGTAGAGACTTTTACTGACCTTCCACGTACTAGAGCAGCCTAGCCCAGAGTGCTGTCGGAGATTAACTGTTACAGTCTTAATCTTATTAGTATTGAGGTGACTTTGGGATTATTAGACTATACCTGTGCATAGTTGTCTCTTGAGGGAAGAGCCAGTGTGAGAGAGAAAGCAGTTGTATGTGCTGTGAGTAGGACATCAAGAAATATCACTTAATTATTTTATAATTTTAGGACCTTTGAAAATCTGGTATTTTCATGGTAGAAGAATTAGTCATTCTCTTACTGTTTTGGCCCATTCTAATGGCTTTGTTTCATTCCTTTAGCCCTCTTTATAGCCTGGAAAAAATGACAGATCTTGTAGCTGTTTGGGATGTTGCATTAAGTGATGGAATCCACAAGATTGAATTTGAGCATGGGACCACATCAGGAAAACGAGTTGTATACGTGGATGGGAAGGTAGGGAAACGTAATGTGACTTTGTAAAACATGACAGTGAAGCTGGGTTTTGTCAGTGTAGCTTCTTAATAAGTAAAGTTTTTGTTTTGTTTTGTTTTCTGACTGGTTGTTTTTCACTTATATAGAGCAATCTAATGGTCATTACAGAATATGCAGACTAGAACATCTAACATTAAACTTAGAGTGACCACTTTGTGGAACCGTTACATGAAATAATAAAAATATAAATAGTACTGCCATTTGGACAGTCTGAATTTTTACATTATTTTTAAAATTAACTACTAATTTTTTCTGTTTGTGTTTATTAAACTCTTATATAATCATCTAGGAAGAGATAAGAAAAGAGTGGATGTTCAAATTGGTGGGAAAGAAACCTTCTATGTTGGAGCTGCAAAGACCAAAGCCACCATAAACATAGATGCTGTCAGTGGCTTTGCGTATGAGTACACTCTGGAAATCGATGGGAAGAGTCTCAAGAAGTACCTGGAGAACAGATCAAAGACCACCAACACCTGGGTACTGAAGCTGGATGGCGAGGACTTGAGAGTTGTTTTGGGTGAGTCAGGCTGTTTCGGAACCTTTGGCTTTGGTGATGTCCTGCGCTGCAGACTTTTGTGGGCGCTTTCATTGGAGAGGAAATGGGAGCCTAGCTGCACTTCTCCTTCCTGCAGGAATGGGTATTCTTGTAGTCCACTGGGTTTTGTATGTGGTGTCTTAATTCGAGGTTTGATAAGTTGGATTTAATGATTATAATCCTGGGTTTAAGAAGTAATATTAATGCAGACATCGATTGTTTGGTATTTCTCTTTATAAATAAAAAGCAGTTAGAGATTTAAGATTCCTCACTAGGACAGAATTTTCGGCAGGTCACAGTAGGAGCAGGGTTCCCTTAGATCAGAGCCATCAAAGTCCAACTGAAAGGAGGCTTTTGAAGAAGTGACCTTTTTACTCTTCTGGCATCCGCATTTCTTCCTCATGTTACTAAGTGAAAATGGTTTAATAAGTCATCTTAATTCGTTTGTTTGGGTTGTCTTTACTAACTGCCTCTCAAAAGGAAGATAGTCTGTCTCCCAAGTATTGAGGGTACACAGACAAAAGGAACTGTGACCGTGCCTTGGTGGTCCACATTCTAGTTGGGTGCTAGCAAATTAGCAGATAGGGCTTTTGTTTGGATTTTTTTTTTAAAGATTTATTTATTTATTATGTATACAGCATGTATGACTGCAGTCCAGAAGAGGGCACCAGATCTCATTACAGATGGTTGTGAGCCACCATGTGGTTGCTGGGAATTGAACTCAGGACCTCTGGAAGAGCAGTCAGTGCTTTTAACCTCTGAGCCATCTCTCCAGCCCGGATTTTTTTTTTATTTTTATTTTTATTTTTTTTAGATCAGAAATCTTTATCAACTAATAAATCACATAAAAAAAAAAAAAGAAAGAAAAGCCAGGCATGGTGGCTCATAACTGAAATCTCAGCACTTTAGAGATTGAGACAGGAGAACCAGAAGGTTGAGGCTAATCTGGGCTACAGAGTAAAACTATCCTTTTAAAAAGGGGAAGTAAATAAAAGAACCTGAATTAATTACTTACTATAAAAGTCACTTTGGCTTCTGGTGCTTCCTGTGGCCTGGGTTTTGCTGATTGAATGCCTGTGGTTTGTAAAGTTCCTCTCCCATGTTTTCTGTAAAGTGGTAGCTAACTGAAGAATTGTCAGATTTAGGTTTTATTGGATTTTCTTTCTGGCAAAATCAACTTACAGTTTGTTGGTCTTTTTTTTTTTTTTTCTTTCCCTTGAATATTGACAACTGTATTAGTCAGGGCTCCCTGGAGGAACAGGTCTCTCTCTCTCTCTCTCTCTCTCTCTCTCTCTCTCTCTCTCTCTCTCTCTCTCTCTCTGTGTGTGTGTGTGTGTGTGTGTGTGTGTGTGTGTGTGTGTGTGGGAGATTTATCACATTGGCTTATATGCTATGGTCTGGGTATTCCAAGAATGGTGGTCTCACACTGGAGAGGCTGAAAGCCTGGTTCATTCTGTGAATCTGATGCATTAGTAGTACCAACCTGTCACTGAAGGCCTGAAGGATTCTTGGAGACCCCACTGGTCTTCAGTCCACAGTGGAAGAAGCCTGATCAAGCTGGGACCTGGTATCAGTGAAAGATGATGCAGCAGCATCAGGGTAGATGCATTTACCTAGAGTGAAGGCAAGCAGACAGGCAAAGCTTCCTCTTAGCCCTTTTCATCAGGGGTACCACTGGGAGGTGCCACCCACATTTAGCATGGATCTTCCCACTTCAAATAACCCAAGCAAGAACATTACAGATGTGCCCAGTGGCTTACCTTCTAGTTGATTCCAGACCCAGATAAGCTGACAACCAGGATTAAACATTACAACAATTATTAATGCTTAACGCCTTGACCATTCATTCATCAATTGTTGCCAAATTGTAATACTTGGATTTTTTCATTCTTTGCTTCCTATCTAGGTGTTTGTCCAACTGGAAACTCCCAGTCACATACTCATTGGGTTGCAGAGACCTACATTTCATGTAGGAAGTGCAGAGTAGCTGTGTTATTCCCTCTAGTCTCCAGCCTTCAAACTACTGAATTGTTTGCAATTTTAAATCATTGTTAATACAGAAATAGAAACAATTTGCTTCACTTTAGTACATTGCAGTTCTCGCTTTCATTAATGCTTAAAATGTCTCTTTTTGGGAGAGGAGAATTTGTGTACATGTGTGTTTGTTTTGAGACTGGATCTTGCTCCATCTCTGCCGGCCTGATGTTATCACCCAGGCTGGTTTTAAACTTTTATTAGTACTTCTGCCTCTGCCTCCCAAGTGCTTGGATTATAGGTGTGAGTCACAAAAATGTACTGTTTTGAACCACAGGCTCCTTAGAGTGGCTCCTGAGTCCTTCTGGCATAATCTTAGTGGGCTTTGGCGACTTCCTTCAGATTTGGCATAACGGATGATTCGAGCTGTTTTGAATATTTTTGCCTAGACTTGAATATTGAATAAAAATGTATTTCAAGAGCATAATCTTACCAAATACTGAGTGTTCTTTCATCATATCCCAATTTTCAGTGAGCAGAACAACGAAATTAGGTTGGTGGGTGGGTAGTGGGTGGGTGGATGGATGGATGGATAGATAGATATAAAAGATAGAGAACGAGGGGATGGTAGTAGGATAGAGGAAGAAGGAAAGCAGAAAAGATAGGGACAGACCTTTCTTTTCTGTTTTTTTGAGATGCGGTCTCTCTGTGTAGCCCTGGTTAGTCTGGAACTTGATTTGTAGACCAGGCTGGACTTGAACTCACAGATCCGCCTGCCTCTGAGAGATCTTTTCTTTAAGGTGTCTTCTGAGTTCATATTGATACTTGCAGGTCAAATTGAGCAGTATATGTTTTGCTTAATCTTATCTAACATCTATATCTCCCTTTTGTCCACACTTAGAGTCTTCCTTCTCAAGGACACACAGGATAATAGAATTACAATATCACATAACTACTTATTTGCCTTTGCCAAATTGCTGATGTGGGTGGTAATTTAATAATACTAGCAGTGCTACCTTCATGACTGTAGTTACCAAAAGACTTCTACACTGGTTTTGCCCCATCCTCAGTGTGTGGTACTCACATTGTCAGGATGTATAGCTGTTCTGTGCTCTGCCCTCTTCCTGTCAACCCACACTTACATGTAAATTAAGTCATTATGTTGCGGCTTCTGTCTGGCCATTGTGATTGCCTCAATCTTTTTTCTGTTATCACTTAAGAAGGGCTCATGGGAACAGTGTTTTGAGTTCTTGTATACTGATAGCCTTTGGGTTTTTTGTTTGTATGTTTCTTTTGGGGTATGTGGGAGGGGGGCAGGGGGCATTTGAAAGTCAGATTCACTATCTAATATTCTCAGTTTACATTTTCTTTCAAGAATCTTAGGTAGTATGGTTTGGATTTGAAATGTCCCAGAAAGCTCATGTGTTTGAATCCAGTTGCTTGGTCCCCAGTTGGTGGCCCCATTTGGGGAGGCCATGAAACCTACTGGGCACAGGGTCTGGCTGGCCCGTGTAGGTCTCCATGGGCAAGGCTTGAGTTTGCTAGGCCAACCTGCTTTCTGCTGAACTCTGCTTCCTGGCCCACCAAAGTGTAACACAGTAGTTCCCACTCCTGCCACAGAGCAGCACGGCCATACTTTCGCTGCCATTGTGGTCTGTATCTCCTCAAGCAATTTCCGGAATAACCCTCTCCTCTGGTAAGTTGTTTCTGCCAGATCAAGAGAAAAGCAAGTGACACAGACATGGCTTCCTCCGCAGGAAGTGTTGATGAGAACGCTGAGCCTTTAACCACTCTGCTTGTCCTTACCTGGGCTCCCAAATAAATTCTATCCCTTTCTTTGAAGGAAGGCCAGTACTTTTACTAGAAGAGAAAAATCCTATGTTGTGCGAATGATCAGTTTCAATTGATTTTCTCATGAATGTGGTGAGTCTTTTCAGTATATAGTCAAAAAAATTGGAAGACATTTCTTTTTATAATCTGTGTCCATTATTCAAAATTGCCCCATTTCCATTCTCTTTATATATGAATCAGATTTTTATATACAGTTCTTAACTTATGTTTCCAGACTTTCCTGTTGACTTTCTCTTTTATTTTCTTCTTCCTTCCTTCCTTCCTTCTTTTTTCTTCTTCCTTTCTTCTTCCTTCCTTTCTTTCTATCTATCTATCTATCTATCTATCTATCTATCTATCTATCTATGTATCTATCTATCTGTCTATCTATCTATCTTGGTTTTTCAAGACAGGGTTTCTTTGTGTAGCCCTCCCTGGCTATCCTGGAATTCACTCTGTAGACCAGGCTGTCCTTGAGCTCATAGAGATCTGCCCACCTCTGCCTCCTGAGTGCTGGGATTAAAGGTGTCCGCCACCACCACCACTGGGCCTGGCATTCTCTTTTCTTGTGGGGGGTGTGTGTGTGTGTGTGTATGTAAAAATTTCTTTTTCCCCCTCTTTTTATTAAGAGATTTTCTATTTGTTTTATGTATCAACCACAGATTCCCCTGTCCTCCCTCCTCCCACCCTCCAGCCTCCCCTCCCCAAACCACCCCCCATTCCCACCTCCTCAAAGGCAAGATCTCCCCTGGGGAGTCAGCAGAGCCTGGTACATTCAGTTGAGGCAGGTCCAGTCCCATCCTCCCTGCACCAAGGCTGAGCAAAGTGTCTCAGCATAGGCACTAGGTTCCCAAAGAGCTGGCTCATGCACTAAGGACAGGTCCTGGTCCCACTGCCTGGGGGCCTCCTAAACAGTTCAAACTAAACAACTGTCTCACTTATCCAGAGGGCCTAGTCCAGTTCCATGGGGGCTCCTCAGCTATTGGTTCACAGTTCATGTGTTTCTACTAGTTTGGCTAGTTGTCTCTGTATATTTTCCAATCGTGGTCTCGATATCTCTTGCTCATATGATTCCTCCTCTCTCTCATCAATTGGACTCCTGGAGCTCCGCCTGGGGCTTGGCCATGGATCTCTGCATCTGCTTCCATCAGTCACTGGATGAGGGTTCTATCATGACAGTTAGGGTGTTTGGCCATCTGATCACCAGGGTAGATCAGCTCAGGCACCCTCTCGACCATTACCAGTAGTCTATAGTGGAGTCATCTTTGTGGATTTCTGGGGACCTCTCCAGCACTCTGCTTCATGGTGTCTTCATTTATTGTAGTATCTCTTTCCTTGTTCTTCCACTCTGTTCCTGATCCAACTGGGACCTCCCACTCCCCTAAGCTCTCTTTTCCCTGACCCTTGCCCTCCATTATCCCCGCCCCCCAATTATCCCCAGTATGCTCATGTAGATCTCATCCATTTCTCCATCACTGGGCGATCCCTGTGTCTTTCCTAGGGCCCTCTTTACTAGGTAGCCTCCCTGGAGCTGTGAATTGCAGTCTGGTTTTCCTTTGCTTTACATCTGGTATCCACCTATGAGTGAGTACATACCACGTTTGTCTTTGAGTCTGGGTTACCTCACTCAGGATGATATTTTCTAGTTCCATCCATTTGCCTGCAAACCTTATGATGTCATTGTTTTTCTCTGCTGAGTAGTACTCCATTGTGTATATGTACCACATTTTCTTTATCCATTCTTCAGTTAAGGGGCATCTAGGTTGTTTCCAGGTTCTGGCTATTACAGATAATGCTGCTAGGAACATAGTTGAGCATGTGTCCTTGTGGTATGATTGAGCATTCCTTGGGTATATGCCCAAGAGTGGTATAGCTGGGTCTTGAGATAGATTGATCCCAAATTTTCTGAGAAAGTGCCATACTGATTTCCAAAGTGGTTGTACAAGCTTTCATTCCCACCAACAGTGGAAGAGTGTTCCCATTGCTCTACATCCTCTTCAATATAAGCTTGTCTTCAGTGTTTTTGATCTTAGCCATTCTGACAGGTGTAAGATGGTATCTCAGAGTCATTTTGATTTGCATTTTCCTGATGACTAAAGATGTTGAGCAATTCTGTAAATGTCTTTCAGCCATTTGAGCTTCTTCTGTTGAGAATTCTCTGTTTAGCTCTATAACCCATTTTAAAATTGGACTGTTTGTTATTTTGATGTCTAGTTTCTTGAGTTCTTTATATATTCTGGAGATCAGCCCTCTGTCAGATGTAGGGTTGATGAAGATCTTTTCCCATTCTGTAGGCTGTCATTTTGTTTTATTGACCGTGTCCTTTGCCCTGCAAAAGCTTCTCAATTTCAAGAGGTCCCATTTATTAATTGTTCTCAGTGTCTGTGCTACTGGTGTCATGTTTAGGAAGTGATCTCCAGTGCCAATGCATTCAAGACTACTTCCTACTTTCTCTTCTATCAGGTTCAGAGTAACTGGATTTATGTTGAGATCTTTGATTCACTTGGACTTAAGTTTTGTGCATGGTGACAGATATGGATCTATTTGCAATCTTCTACATGTTGACATTTATTTATGCCAGCACCATTTGTTGAAGATGCTTTCTTTTTTCCATTGTAAAGTTTTGGCTTCTTTGTCAAAAATTAGGTGTTCATACATATGCAGATTAATGTCAGGGTCTTCAGTTTGGTTCCATTGGTCTACATGTTGGTTTTTATGCCAGTACCAAGCTGTTTTTATTACTGTAGCTCTATAATAGAGCTTGAGGTCAGGGATCATGATACCTCCAGAGGTATCATTGTACAGGATTCTTTTGGCTATCCTGGGTTTTTTGTTTTTCTATATGAAGTTGAGTATTGTTCTTTCCAGGTCTGTGAAGAATTGTGTTGGGATTTTGATGAGGATTGCATTGAATCTGTAGATTGCTTTTTATAAGATTGCCATTTTTACTATGTTAATTCTACCTATCCATGAGCATGGGGATCTTTCCATTTTCTGATGTCTTCTTTAATTTATTTCTTTAGGGACTTAAAGTTCTTGTCATACAGGTCTTTCACTTGCTTAGTTAGAATTACCCCGAGGTATTTTATATTATTTGTGGCTATTGTAAAGGGTGATGTTTCTCTGATTTCTTTCTCAGCCCATTTGTCATTTGTATATAGGAGGGCTACTGATTTTTTTTGAGTTATTTTTGTATCCTGCCACATTACTGAAGGTGTTTACCAGCTGTAAGAGTTCCTGGATCGAATTTTTGGGGTCACTTATGTATACTATCATGTCATCTGCAAATAGTGAAAGTTTGAGTTCTTCCTTTCCAATTTGTATCCCCTTGATCTCCTTTTGTTGTCCTATTGCTCTAGCTAGAACTTCAAGTACTATATTGACTAAATATGGGGAAAGTCTGTCTGTCTGTCTATCTATCTATCTATCTATCTATCTATCTATCTATCTATCTATCTATCTATTTTGGTTTTTCAAGACAGGATTTCTTTGTGTAGCCTTGACTGACCTGAAACTCACTCTGTAGACCAGGCTGTCCTTGAGCTCATAGAGATCTGCCCACCTCTGCCTCCTGAGTGCTGGGATTAAAGGTGTGCACCACCACCACCACCACCACCACCACCACCACCACCACCACCACCACTGGGCCTGGCATTCTCTTTTCTTGTGGGGAAAGTGTGTGTGTGTGTGTGTGTGTGTGTGTGTGTGTGTGTATGAATTTCTAAACAGTCTTTTTAAATAAGAAACACAGAACCAAATACAGGGGTGAAAGCCATAGCGATCAGAGAAATATTGATAACCACCAGCAAACCTTACTCACCATGTTACCTGCTGTTGCTTCACGCAAGAGAACCAGATTCTTCCTGTCTAACCTGCACCTTTATTGCCTTGCTGTTCTGCCTTCTCATTGGCTCTTAGCCCAGCCACCTCACTTCCTTGTCACTGCCTGTCTGTACAGACCTCCAGTTCTCTATGGTTGGTACTGGGATTAAAGGCATGTGTCACCACGCTTGGCTGTGTCCTTGAACACACAGAGACTCTGCCTGCCATGTGATCAGATTAAAGACGTGTGCTACCACCGCCTGACTTTGGTTTATGGATGGCTATCTGTGTCCTCTGATCTCCAGGCAAACTTTATTTATTAACATACAAATAAAATATCACCACATTTCCCACATTTTTTCTAATAAAAATAAAAAAGTTATAACTAATATAAGAAAAACTATATGCAATAAGTACAATAGCTATATACAATATATATAAGCAATAAATACACCAACAATGTCTAGTGCAAATTTGCATTTGACAAACTCAGAGAAAATATTCCATTATCTATTCTATTTTGGTAAGTCCAAAATGTACCTGATTCACTTCTATCCTAACTTATATTACTAACAGAGAACTATCTTATAATGTTTTTGAAATTTATACACTTTACACCTCTTAGTGAGTTTCTTTTCTGAAATTTTTTTTTTTTTTTTTGGTTTTTTCGAGACAGGGTTTCTCTGTGTAGCTTTGCGCCTCTCCTGGAACTCACTTGGTAGCCCAGGCTGGCCTCGAACTCACAGAGATCCGCCTGGCTCTGCCTCCCGAGTGCTGGGATTAAAGGCGTGCGCCACCCTGAAATTCTTAACAAGGAAAACTATACCTATAACTATCTAATCTTCAACTCTCTCAGAGACCCAAGAGGGAAATAATATTACCTAGTAAAGCAGGAAGTACAAACAAGCAGCTTCCAAAAAAAATGTGAGTTGACAAAAACTGCCAGCTGCCTGGACAGTCACCTGAGGTTTCTCTGCACTGTTGGGGCATCATCTTCAGCCTATAGGCTTAGCATATCTTGACAGATTCATTTGTGAAGTAGGAGGTACACAAGGCCTACAGCTCGACCTTATATTTGGTGCGAGTAGTCCATGTACCAGATAAACCTGGATTCCACCAATATCCTGTCATGATTCAGGATTTTAAATTACAGAAATGGTTGGTGTTTTTGGAATTTGGCTGTCTGTTCTTGGCTTGTGGGTGGTTTCATCTCTTTTATTAAATGCCAGTCTACCATTGAGAGGTTAGACTCCGTTAGCCTAGTTACTCCTTCAAGAATAACTGTTTCAGCTACTGTTCCACTGCACACCAGAAGCCATCGGTCCATTGCCTCCTCAGCTGCCTTCAAAGAAAGGGGCGCTCTACCTTTTCTGGATTGCAAAGCCACTTCATTGATGGTGCCATATTGTTCTGGCCTCAGAGCACACCTGTTGCTAAAGCCACAACCGCACTTGTTTTGGCAAAATTGGTAGTCCTTTGTTTTGTGTCCTGTCTGTCCATTTTGGATAGTATGCTTTCAGCAGTCGATTCGAGGGCACTTTGTTGCCCAGTGGCTAACTTTTGCCACAGTGAACTGCTTAACTCCATATGCAGTTTTCTTCAATGCCCATATTATCTCTGAAGTAGATTGGTGCTGCCAGGAGCCGACATGTCTTATAGTCATAAAAAAAGAAAAGGAAGGAAGGAAGGAAGGAAGGAAGGAAGGAAGGAAGGAAGGAAGGAAGGAAGGAAGGAAGGAAGGAAGAAAAGAAAAATTCTAAGTTACTAAAACATTTTAAATGCCATATTCTGTAGATCTCTGAAGAGTTTGAAGATGACCTGTTCATCTAAAATATATCTCTGCTTAACCTTGAAAACATACCTAATATGACTACAAGTTCGATTGTAATATCTAACTACTAACTTTCATTTCTTTATATCTTAATAGTTGGTAATAATAACATTCAAGGATTAGCACATTGCATTACATTGTTAAATGAACTATATAAGTATAATATCTTGAACAAGATTAGAAATATACATACAGCATTTTCTAACAATATCAATCTCTCTATATATAATTTGTATACAATATATAAAAAAAACCAATCCATAAAAAAAAAAACAAGCAATTTCCTTGGCTTGTTGCCAGGTTATGGAAAAATCCTTTTTTAAACCTTTACTGTTGACATGATGTTTTTTATGAAATTATCAGGCCTCCAGCACATTTCCTGTCAATAATTTATCAGTCTCATCATTTCCTTGTGCTAGAGGGCCTAGCAGACCTATATGGGATCAAATGTGAGTTATATATAAGGGATGCTGGTTATATCTTGTAACTGAATAAATAGTGAAGTTAATTCTGACTCATCAGGGATAAATTCTGCCGTCTCAATATGTAATACTTTATGTAATACAATATGTAATACTCAATATGTAATTACAATATGTAATATGTAATACAGTATACTTTCAACATACTGAGAGTCAGTAACAATGTTGAGAGGTTCTAAACAATCCATTAATACCAACAGAATAGCATACAATTCTGATTTTTGAACCAAATTATAAGCTCTTTCAACCATTTTACTTAAATTTTCTGATTTGTAACCTGCCTTTCCTTTTTTGTTTGCATCTGTATAAAATGTAGAAGCTCCAGATAGGGGTTTTTCCCATACCATGTGAGGCAAAATCCAATCAGCTCTCTATTATAAGTTCAATTCTATCACTTTTGGGATATTTGCTGTTAATCTCTCCCAAAAAATTACTGCAAGCTCTTTGCCAAAGTTCACTTTCTGCTCATAATTTAACCTCCTCAGTTAAAGGTATGGCAATTTCTGCTGGGTCTATTCCTGCTAATTGATGAAGTCTCAATTTTCCTTTTAAAATCAAGTCAGAGATCTTTTCCACATAAGTTTTTAATTTTTTTACTCTGTTTATTTTGTAGAAATATCCATTTCAATATATTTTCCCTCTGCATTAATATTCCTGTAAGAGAATGCCTAGAGGATAAAATAACCAAAATACAATCAAGCTTTGGATCTACATGACCTACATGTCCTTCTTGTACTTTCTTTTCTAACAAGGCCAATTCTTTCTCAGCTTGTGATAATTCTCTTGGACTGTTTAAGTCCTTGTCGCCTTCTAAGGTTTTGAACAAATTTCTCAGTTCATCATTTTTTACCCCAGCAATACTTCGTAGATGGGAAATGTCTCTGAATAATCTTTGAAAGTCATTAAGAGTCCTTAATCAGTCTCTCCTAATTTGCACCTTTTGGAGTCTAATATTTTGTAGACCTATTTTATATCCAAAATAATTAATAGAATCTTTTCTTTGTATCTTTTCAGGAGCAATTTGTAATCCCCAACAAGGCAAAATTTTCTTCTTCAAACATTCTTTCTAAAGTATCTGCATTTGAGTCAACTATTAAAATATCGTCCATACAATGATAAATTATAGATTTAGGAAATTTGTTTACATATTATTTTCAATGGCTGTTGTACAAAATATTGGCACAGGGTTGGGCTATTCAACATTCCCTGTGGTAGAACCGTCCATTGATATCTCTTAACCAGTTGTTATTACAAGTAGACACCATGAATGTAAATCTTTCTCTGTCTTTTTCTTATAAGGGTATTGAAAAGAAACAGTCTTTTAAATCAGTAACTATAAGAGGCCATCCTTTAGGTAACAGAGTAGGCAAAGGAATTCCAGATTGTAGAGAGCCCATTGGCTGAATTACTTTGTTAATTGCTCTAAGGTCTGTCACCATTCTCCATTTACCATATTTCTTTTTAATAACAAATATAGGAGAATTCCAAGGGCTGGTTGATTTGTCAATATGCTGAGCTTTAACTGCTCTTGTACCAGCTCTTCTTAAGCCTGCAGTTTCTCTGTTGTTAAAGGCCATTGCTGAACCCATACAGGCTTGTCTGTTAACCATTTTAAAGGTAGAGCTGTTGGTGTCTTTGAAAGATCAGCAGTTGTTGTACCCTATTCTTGTACAATCTGGATGGCTGGTGACCACTCTTTAGAATAATATCTTCTAATATTTCTCTCAGAAATGTGTTAGTCTATGATTTGTTTCTGAGGTTGGAGTAATGTTAATCTGAGTGTTCCATTGTTGTAATAAATCATGGCCCCATAAGTTCTTAGCTATTTTAGCCACATATGGCTTTAATTTACCCCTCTGACCTTCTGGACCTATACATTCAAGCCATCTTGCACTCTGTTTCACTTGAGATAATGTTCCAATCCCTAACAGGTGAACATTTACCTCCTGAAGAGGCCAATTTGGATGCCAAAATTCTGGTGCAATTAATCACATCCATGCCTGTGTCTACTAAACCGTCCAAGAAAAAGTCATTTACTCATATTTTTAATTTTTGTCTATGTTCATTTATAGAAGTTTCCAAAAAAAATTGCTTTATGGTTCCTCCTGAATTTCCTGTTCTCTCTGCTACAGCTGATCTATCACCCCAGGCAGCCTGGTTTATTCCAATAGGCATTTTGTTATTTAATTGCTCTGAGTGGGGGTTTCTTCTATGATGGCAGGAAAGGTCTGAACTTAATTTGTTGTGGGGGCTGCATGAGACCCCTCTGGGAGTTTCCTGTGGACAGAGGCAAAGGATTACCTTGTCTGTCCCTTGTTGAGCTACATTCTGTTGGTCCAGTGTTTTCCCTTACTACACCTTCTGCATCATCCAGAAGGGAAGGGCAGTCTGTTGCTGTTGTTACTTGAATAAACATTCTTTCTAGGAATGCCCTGTTTACACTCCCTTTTCAAATGACCTTATTTTCCACACCCAAAACATCTGACATTTTTCTTCAAAACTTTTGATGCTTCTCCTACCCACATATCATCATGTTCATGAGACTCAACATTTTGTCCCTCATCCAATCCTCTAAGGGTGCAGATCTTGCCTTTAATGGCCTGATTATTCTTTTGCATGCTGCATTTGCATTCTCAAAAGCCAAAGATTCAGTTATTATCTGTCTAACTTCTGAATCTGGTATCATTCTGTTTACTGCTGAAGACAGCCTTTGTAAGAAATCCGTGAAGGATTCTTTTGGGCCCTGTATAACTTTTGTGAATAATTCAATTTTCTTTCCTGCTTCCTCAATTCTGTCCCATGCATTCATGGCTGCCACATAGCATAGAATTAAGGTTTGGTTATCATATAAACATTGTCTTTGTATTTCAGCGTATTGGACTTCTCTAAAAAGCTGATCCTGGGAAATTTCCACACCTCTAGCTCTATATTGATTTTCTATTGTCTTAGCCTCATCTCTGTACCACATGTGCCACTGTAATTGTGCTCAGGGTTCCAGGACAGCGGTTACTAATTCTTTCCAGTCCTGAGGAATAATTTTATTATAAGTTGACCACAAGTTTAACATTTGCTTTACAAATGAAGAATGCATGCCATAGGATATTATAGCTTCCCTAAATATCTTTAAATTTAACATTTCATCTGGAGTCCAATTAACTTGTACATGCCTTTGAGCAGGTAGTTCTTGTATGGCTACCTGATAAATTAAGTTTGGTTGTTTGTAAACAGGCTGTCTCTCTGTAACCGTATAATTCAATTCTGAAATAATTTCACCTTTAAACTCTTCTGTCCAAGTCTGAATTTCTCTATAATTCATTTTAACAGGTTTTTCTAAAGCTTTTATCTTGGCATTTAAATTGACCAACTTTTTTTAATAGCAAAATAAGGATAATTAAACAAATATGTATAATTGATGTTGCATACATCCCATCACCATTAATTATCCTCTCATGTAATTGTTCCATTTTCAGACTGACTAATGTATTATTAAACTAAGACCAATTTCCTTCCATTGGAATGATATTTCCCATTTTTTAATGTGGGGAAGTTTTCTCTTTTAACTAGTTTTTCCCTTTAAGATATCTGATATCTTATTTGACTTACCAAGTCTGCGTAGAACAGTAGAAGTCCAAGGGCATTTCAAAGCAGCTACCTAGAATGGTTGCAGAAAGAGAGAGAGAGAGAGAGAGAGAGAGAGAGAGAGAGAGAGAGAGAGAGAGAGAGAGAGCAAGCACTTACCTACAAGGAGAAAATAAAGCTAAAAGCTGAAGTCCAGCCACGTGTTCTGACCTGAGCCCTTTCAGGTGTGATCCAGGGGTCTGTGAACCCAAAAGCAGTCTAGCTGCTTGCAGCTCCAGCCCCTTGTAGCTCTGGCCACGTGAGTTTTAGATCTGGCCACAAGTAGGTGCAGCTGGTGTGTAGTGAGATCGCTTGTAGCTCCATCTGGGCCTGAGGGCCTGTAACCCCTGGCCTGTATGTCCACTAACAGTTGTTTAAAGAATTCTTGCCACGTGGCAATTGTAGATGAATTTCTAAACAGTCTTGTTAAATAAACACAGAGCCAAATATAGGGGTGAAAGCCATAGCGATCAGAGAAATATTGATAACCACCAGCTAACCTTACTCACCATGCCTCTGTAGCTTCCCCCGAGAGAAACAGCTTCTTCCTGTCTAACCTGCACCTTTATTGCCTTGCTGTTCTGCCTTCTCATTGGCTCTTAGCCCAACCACCCCACTTCCTCATCCCTGCCTGTCTGTACGACTTCCAGGTCTCAAGTGTGCGTGCGTGCGTGCGTGCGTGCGTGCGTGCGTGCGTGCGTGCGTGCGTGCGTGCGTGCTGTTTATATAACCTTTCATTTTCTTATGTCAGCATTTTTTTCACATCTGTATTGCTTGAGTTTCTTTTCAAAAAATTTTGAGCTGGGGGCTGGAGGTGCAGAGGCAGGTGGATCTCTCTGAATTCTAGGCCAGCCTGGTCTACAGAGTGAGTTCTAGGACAGCCAGAACTACACAGAGAAACCCTGTCTTGAAAAAGCAATTGAAATTTTTCTTATTTTTTGTGTGTGGTGTTTGGCTTCTATACAAGTCTATACACCACATGCTTGCAGTACTTGCAGGGCTTAGAAGAGGGCGATGGATCCCCTGGAACTGGAGTTACAGACAGTTGTGAGCTACCACATAGGTGCCAGGAATCAAACCCAGGTCAGTGCTCAGAACCATTGAGCCAACTCTCCAGCTCCTCCCTTTTATTCTTTCCTTTTCTTTTTAAGATTTATTTATTTATTGTGTATACAGTGTTCTGCCTTCACATATCCCTGCAGGCCAGAAGAGGGCACCAGATCTCATTATAGATGGTTGTGAGCCACCATATGGTTTCTGGGAATTGAACTCAGGACCTCTAGAAGAGCAGCCAGTGCTCTTAATGTTGAGCCATATTTCCAACCCCCCACCCACCCATCCCTTTCATTCTTGAAGAAGACATTCTTTGTCTGTTTCCATTCTGGTGGAGAGCAGGAGCTCCCAACCTTCTCCAATGTGGCCACCTGGGCTTTGCTTTCATAGATACTAGATCAGCCAGTTACTACAGGCAGTTCCCAGTTTCAACTTGTTCCTTAAAAGACATCTTTAAGGGACTATTCCTCTGGTTAAGGAGTTAAACATTTCTTGGCTTCTAAGCTGAGTTCCTATTTTTGTTGAGTACAACAAAATTATTTTTCCTCAGAAGTTATGAAGGTCTCACTCCCACAGTCTATTCTTCACTGTTTTAAATGGGTTTTGTGTCTGTGTGACTCTCATTTTTTCTTACTGGAGCTTTTAATAATTTGTTTCATCCATCTTTCTGAATATCACCATGATGTGGTCAGGGATGTCGTGACTCACTGCAGCCATCACTTATTAATGGAAATTTTAGTTATGAAAGGGTTAGAGCAGTGGTTTTCAACCTATGGGTTGTGCCTCCTTTGGAGGTCGAATATCAGATATTTACATTACAATTCATAACATTAGCAAAATTAGTTATGAAGTAGCAACAAAATAATTTCATGGTCAGGGGTCAGCAAAACATGAGAAACCATGCTAAAGGGTCAGAGCATTAGGAAGGTCGAGAACCACTAGGTTAGAGAGCATTTGACTATTTGGGCCCCTGTTTTTGTTCTGTTCTGACTATTGAGATGGCCTCAAAATGCAGTGTTGGCTCATTGTTGTATGACCTTGCTTATATATGTCCATGGTCTTTCAAATGTTTTTCTATTTTTCTTTTATGGTTTCTGGATTAGCTATGTTGCTTATGGCAAACCATTCTAGATAATTTAGATAACCTGAATATGTATGCATGTTTAGTAAATAGACTAATGGCCAGTTCTCACTACAACTGTTGTAGATCTCAGCACTGGGTGTTCAGCCATGTATTGTGATCAGCTGTGTTTCCCTGCCTCTGACCATGTGTGAATCACATTCAGACTGCCTTTGGGGTGAGCCCTGCACATATCCTGAGGCCACCACTGCCTTCCCCTGGCCACATTTAGCCTACCTCAAAGGCTTCCTATAGTTTAAATGAAGTGCCCACCTGGCTCAGGAAGTGGGGAGAAGATAACCCCCGTGGGCTTGTGCCCTTACAGCAGCTAGTCTGCCAGAGTCGCACCCTTGTCTGGGCCCTCAGACATGACCCATGGGCAGACTTGTCCTTGGATCCTGGTGCCCATGCAGGTCACAAACACAGGCGCTCTCTCTACTTGCTCATCTGACTCTGGTGATGATAGTCTTCTTCCAGCCAACTCTTAGGACACTAATGTTGATAGGAAGTACTGGGGACTCCCACCTGGCAGTGAATTATGGTAGCAAACTGCTATATGAGGTTGCTACAGCAACATTGTGCCCTGTCCTTCATACTGCAGAGACCACATGCTGCTGCAGCAGCATTGTGTGCCCTGTCCTCCATACTGTAGAGACCACATGTTTGATCTCTTTTTCCTTACAATCTAGTAGTTTTTTTCCAAAGTAAAGCCACTATAAAATAGATTATTGTTCTATCCAGGAAGAAACTAAAAACTAAGTTCCTACTGTCTGCTTTCTACAAACCCCAAGGTACGTGGTCTTTATGCCATCATCCTCTTAGCTCTGTCAGCATAGGAGGCAGAAGTCACCTAGTCCCTGATGTAAATCACATTTCCGATGTTGGTTTAAATTTATTAAGCTGGTTTCCTATGACTAAGGTCCTTCTTCCTTCGTTTATTTGTGTGTAACCTCCTTTACCAAGATTGTCCTTCAGCATTTGCTTTGTTTAACAAGATTTTTTATCACATTCTGATGGGACCATGACTTTCTCTTAAAAGATTTCAAAGCTAGGCATGGTGGAACATACCTTTAACCCCAGCACTCTGAGTTTGAGGCAAGCCTGGTCTTTCAAGCAAATTTCAGGACAGACAGAGCTACACAGAGAAACATTCTCTCTCTCAAAAAAACAAAAACAAACAAAAAAGATTTAAAAAAAACCTAGTTTCAGCTATGAACAAAGTTTCTTCAAACTTTGTGAGTTTCAAAGATGTTGAAAGTACTGACTTTTAGAATGTTGAGTACAGTTTAGAAATATAGTGTCTCCAACTTTCACAGAGAAGTTAACCTTAACTGTAGAATTATAACTTTTGAAATGTCTGTTGCTCTTACAGAAAAAGATACTATGGATGTTTGGTGCAATGGGCAAAAACTGGAGACAGCAGTAAGTTGCCATTTGTTTATTCCTAGTGTGTGTGAGTAACAGTTCCTCATTCTAGAACCGGGTGTGAGTGGGGGGATGGGAGCTGTGGACATGGCTCTGGTCAGTTAAACTGCATGCACAGGGACCTGAGTTAGGATCCCCAGTACCATGTATACGTTAGGAATGATCACACACACAAACACACACACACACACACACACACAACTATAGAAATGACTCAATGGTTAAAAGCACTTGTTGCTCTTGCAGAGGACCTGGGTTCAATTCCCAGCATTTATATGATTGCTTACAAACATCTATAACTCCAGTTTCAGGAGATCTAATGCCCTCTTCTGACCTCCACTGGCACCAGGCACACATCTAATGCACAGACATACGTGCAGGTAAAACATGCAGACACATAAAATTTAAAAATATATACAAATAAAATTTGTTTTGCTTTTTTGAGACAAGGTTTCGCTGTGTTGCCCAGGCTATCCTAGAACTCACTTTATAGACCAGACTGGCCTCAACCTCAGAATTCTGCCTGCCTCTGCATCCCAAGTGTTGGAATCAAAGGTGTGTGCCACCACATCCTGCTTCTCAAAAGAAATTTTTTTAATGAAAATGAATCTTAATAAACCAGGGCTAGGGTTGTAGCTCAGTAGTAGGTCACTCATGTGGCTAGCCCGTGTGAGGCCTTAGAGTCCATCTTCAGTACTGCAAAAACTGACAATAAGGTAGGTTTCTAGAAATCATCAATGTATGTCATTTGTACAGAATAATGGTTTTCAGTACAAGTGCATGTGACTTTAAAGAGGCTAAAATCAATATTCATCTATGATGTGCTTGTTCCTAGTAACTGGCAGGAAGCCAGTGTGAAGACAGCCCTCTGTAACCCCATTGCCTGCTTGTAGCTACAGCGGCAGAGCTGTCCAGGCCGCCTCCCTATCAGCCTGCCCTGGTCTGTGCACAAGCACAGATGCCCTACTCCTGTGCCACACATATTTTCACCCCAGGATCATCACATCAGGGCATGAAATTGCCAAGAAGCAACTCAGAGACATAGTGGTAGCAACCTTTGTCTGGCCCTCAAAGCTTCTTCCAAACTAAGCGCCCCAGGGCATTCCTGGGCTGGTTGACGGTGCAGAGCCTCTAAAGCCCACCTGCTGGAGCTGCTCAGAGCTCAGAAAGCGCTCCCTCGGATGCTCCAGTGCTTACTGTTGCTTAGAGAGCGTGGACTCCAGGCTCACTCACTCTCGGCCTCTGTGATGCTCAGATGGGCTGTGCTGTAAGGACCTGTGGCTAAGCAGGGCCTCTAGCACTGGATTTCAGTTCCAGCCCATGCCGACAGGGTTTAAGTCTGCTTGGGAAAGCTGCTGGCACACTCCATTTCTGTCCTGAACTCCTGCCTTTCCACTGTAGAGTAACACCATGCAGTAGAAATATATATGAACCGTAAGTGTGAGACTTGTGGGTAACGTCACCTTTTCCAGTAGCAACATGAAAAGGAAATGTAAGGTGGGTTAATTTTAATGTTTAACTTAAATCAGTATATCAGAAATGTCATAAAGATGTGCATGGTGGCGCACGCCTTTAATCCCATCACTCAAGAGACAGCAGAGACAGGTGACTCTCTGTGAGTTCTGGGACAGCCTGATATACATAGTGAGTTTCAGAGAGCCAGGGCTATGTAGAGAGACCCTGTCTCAAAAAAAAAAAAAAAAAGTCACTAGTCTTTTGCATTGTTTCATGCTAGGTCTTCCTATAGTTAACATTGAAACCCTGTATATCATTTAGACTAGTCAAGGCTGTGGGGTTCAGTGGTCAGTGCTGTTGGTTACCTGGTTATCTTACACCTGGAGGAAGTTGGGTTTCTGGTGGGAACCCTTCCGTCTTACTGGACAGGCCTTCAGCAAATCATTAAGTATGTTGCTCTTCAGTTTCTGTATCTATAAAATGAGAATAGTAACAATACTTGTGGCAGCTATTGTAAAGACAGTGAAATGATGCCCATAAGCTGGGATAGCATAAGTAACTGAGAAATGTTTATTGACGTGCTCACCGTTTTTAGTTTTGTAAACATTGTCTACACTGTGGACACAGAACTTTCTTCTGAAAGTTAAGATCACTCAGGATTTTGGAAATTACAGCAAATCACAGGGCTGTGTACATAATTGGGCTCTTATTCGAAGAGCTTGGCATTAAGACCAGTCCGTTTTAGATGGTGTTAGTGCCCCGGCAGAGATTTCTGGAACACTGATGCGTCCTCCCTTGCTGTCCTAGGGCGAGTTTGTAGATGATGGGACTGAGACACACTTCAGTGTTGGGAGCCACGACTGCTACATAAAGGCCGTCAGCAGCGGGAAGAGGAGAGAAGGGATCGTCCACACCCTCATTGTGGATAACAGGGAGATCCCAGAGAGCCCTCAGTGACTGCTCGTCAGTGAGTTCTGAGCTGAAGAGGACTTACTAATGGCTGCGGTAATTAAATGTGTTCACTCTGTACATACTGGTAGATTGTCTGCAATGTTTTTACTTGTATCTTTTGTTACTTGAAACTGTAATATTCCAATGGTCAGAAAAATGTGGAATCATAAAAATTTATTTTTTAACTAATGTGTTTCTAATTCAAATGGAAAATAAAATATGGACCAAAACCACTAACCTCTCACCACAGTAACCTTGATTATAGTAAACACTGTAAAATAAATTGGTGCTGCTGGCTGTGTCCACCGTGGGTCTGCTTTCACACGTCTTTCACATGCAAGGTAGGTTGGCCTGTATTTGAAGCAATTGGTTCATAATGATACAGATTGTGTAACCAGAGAAAACAAGAAGCATTTTCTGTCGAAAACATGAAAAAAAGCCAATAATGTCATATAACAACTTAATTTAGGTGCTAGAGAGATGATTTAGCAGTTAGGAATGCATGCTGCTGCTCTTCCAGAGGACCTGGGTTCAATTCCCAGTACCCATATAACTGCTCACTACTGTCTGTAATTCTAATCCCCGGTGATCTAACACTCTGCTTTGGCCTCCATGGATATCAGTCATGCATCTGGTGCACATACATACATTCAGACAAAACACTTATACACATAAAATAAAAATAAATCACTTAAAAATGAAAAGTTTTCCATTTATATGGGTGTGGTGGTTTATGTCTTTAATCCCAGTACTTGGGAGGCAGAGGCAGGCAAACCTGAGTTCACTCCCCAAGAAGGGAAAACTGAATCCTGAAATGGTCCTCGGGTATGTGCTCTGTGGCATGTGCATCCAAATCTACATATACAAAATAATTTTTAAAAAAATTTAATTTAAAATGTGGGTTTCTGAAGAGGTGGTTTTTATTTTCCTTCGTGTGTGGGAAATAAAGAGAGAAAGAGATGCTCTCCTTTACGTGGACTGTGTCCCTCAGAGGAGAGCACTGCTCCTGTACACAAAGGCACCTCTCTGTGGACTTGCTCAGTTCTGCTCTCCCATGCTTTGCCTTCCTGCTCTTCTCTAAAGTCTTTCATGGCAGGCACCTACTTCCCACATATGGAGGGCAGAAGACAGCCTCAGTCAGGTGTGGTCCTCACCTTCCACCTGGTGTGAGACAAGGCCTCTTGTTTGATGTGTGTGGTAGGCTGGCCGGGCTGTGTGCTTCCATGGGTTCTCCTTCCCACCTCTCAGGGAGCTGTGTGGATTCTGGGGCCTGGAGCCCAAGTCCTTAGGCCTGTCACCCACTGAGCCAGCCCCCTGCCGTCTCTTACTTTGGTGGGGAAGAATAAATATTTTATGTTTTTAGAAACCACTCTGACAGTCAATTTTTAATTATTTTGGTTGTCTCATGTGCCCAGGCTGGCCTTGAACTCAGTTGAGGGTGACCTTGATCATCTTGGCTCCATCTCCTAAGCACGAGGGTTACAGGTGTGCATCACCATGCCAGCTTACATGAAGAGTTCTATAAGATTCAGAGGCAGGAAAAAAAATACCCCTGACATGTGTGTAGCCTTAGAAGTCCACATAATGCGTGAATTAGGAGGGAATTAATAACCGGAAGTGGCAAAAAAGGAACCTCAAGGCTGATGGTAATTTTCTTATCTTCTCCGAATGCTGGTTACAAAGACAGTCTATGAATACTAATATACCTATGTGCCATTTACTTTTCTGTAACATGCACTCCCTCTGTTTCAATATGAGAGGTAAAACCGGACTGGGCGGGGCTGGCCAGTGGTCCAGCTGCCTGGGAGTCACCCATTTTCTGTGAGAAACAGGAAGCCCAGTTGTTTGCCAAGCTAGACTTGACAGAATCTTCCTTTGGTGTCTGGACTTCCGTCCTGTGTGGGTGTGTAGATGTTTATTTTACAAAACACAAGATACCGGTGGATCTGGCAACCCGGTGGATATTGGTGAGGAAATGAATGAGAACAGTCTCAATGAAATGTCGCCATACTAAAGTGAGTGAGGAACTGGTGGTGCATGAGTAAAGTCACAAACAGTGATAGTGACCATTTGAAGGTACCAGAAAAGCTGTATATGGGGTCTACTTGCAAACCAAGGTGTTGGAGTCGGGGAAGTTGGAGAGGTAGACCAGGCATTTGGAAACCTAGGAGCAGGAGAGGATGGACTCCACTTGCACTCCATTTGGACACAAACACTGAGTGGCCCCAAGATGGAACTCCAAGCACCATTCAGCTGTCCTTTAACCTGACAAGTTAGGTAAGAGCAAACCAACACATGCCCATGCAACAAGGGTAGAACAGATGATATCCATATCAAGAAACACAACCCCAAACCAAAACTCCAGATACAGGTCCTACCACAAAATGCAAACAACATGAATGACCACATAAGACATCTCCAAAAATGTATATTCTCAGAGTTAGATTTCTTGAGAAAGGCAACTTAATGACACACAAAAAAATGATTTCAAAATAGCTTTTATAAATACATTGAGGGAACTAAAAAAAAAAGGATATCAATGAATGAATACCAAAATAGTTGAATGAAATAAAGGAGACAATTCTACATATGAATATTGAAGTAAATAAAGAGAATTTCTGAAGAAAAGCCAAAATGAAACTCAATTAAAAATTCAGTAAATTGCTGGGTGGTGGTGGCGGCGGCGGCGGCGGCGGCGGCGGCGCATGCCTTTAATCCCAGCACAGGCAGGGCCAGGTGGATCTCTGTGAATTCAAGGCCAGCCTGGTCTACAGAGTGAGATTCAG
Organism: Peromyscus leucopus; assembly: GCF_004664715.2. Classification (NCBI taxonomy): domain Eukaryota; kingdom Metazoa; phylum Chordata; class Mammalia; order Rodentia; family Cricetidae; genus Peromyscus; species Peromyscus leucopus. The sequence goes on from NC_051069.1 coordinate 87,465,446, forward strand.
GACAGGCACCAAAACTACACAGAGAAACCCTGTCGGAAAAAAAAAAAAATTAGTAAATCAAATGGCGTAAGTGGAAGAGAGAGATCAAGGCTTAAAGACGAGGTAGGGGTATTGGATAACCAAACCAAAGAATATGTTAAATCTATAGAAATAAAACCACACCCATGAATGGAATGTGCAGGAACTCTGGGACACTGTAAAATGGCAAAACCTAGGAATCGTAGATGGAGAAGAAGAAACCCAATGCCAGAAAAACATTTTCAACAAAATCAGAAGAAAACCCCCCAAATATAAGGAAAGAGAATGGCTATCAGGGTGGAGAGGCACATACATAACACCAATTAGACAGGGCCATATAATAAATACTGAATACACAGAACAAACAAAAAAATATCGAAAGCTTCAAGAAACAAGTTACCTATAAAAGCAAACCCATGAGAATAACAACTGACTTTTCAGTGAAGATGATAAAAGCCAGAAGGGCTTAGACTTACTATCTGAGATTTCTAAATGACCACAGATGCCAGCCCAGACTACTGGACCCAGCAAAACTATCAGTTGTAATATAAGGAGGAAGAAAAATCTGAGAAAATCAGATTAAAGGAATGTATGACCACTAAGCCATGTCTGAAGAGGATACTGGGATGCTTTGATCTAAAGAAAAGGATGAAAACAACCAAGAGAACACAGGAATATATAAACAATTTAGGAACAATCAAAAGAGATTTAAGAAAATGTGACAAGATGATAGGAATTAATACATGTCTTTGAACAATAACTTACCATCTCAATTACCCAATAAAGAGATGCAGACTAGCAGATTGGATTAAGAAGCAAGATCATCATGTTGCTGTCTCCAAGATACACCTTGCCATCCCTTAGGCAAAGGGATGGAAAATGGTTCTACAAGCAAAAGCAATTAAGAACTGAGTTGCCCCTGGAGCCTGAAGCAGGAGCCTTGTGGTCCCTGATTTTAGACATTATGTCTTTACAACTGAGAAGAAATTCCTGTAACTTGAGCCACCGAGCTGTTAGTAATTCATCATGGCAGCTGAAGGGAAAGAGTCAGGACATTCTCACACATGTGTAAAATAGACCTTGATTTCATTCATGCCCCACGACCCTCTCCTCTTGCTGGCTCTGTTCCTTTTCCTAATTATTCCTCAAAGTACTCTAAGGACTTTAGAAATATGCAAATGAAAAAGCATATGTATGCACGTGCATCTGCACATTTGGACAGGCCCCCTTTGAGGCAAGAAAATGGCACTGAGTACCCTGGAGCTAGCTCCCCAGGCACTTGGGGCTATGAACTGAACCCAAGTCTTGTGAAAGACCATCCAATCTGAACTCCGTGTTCCGTTGAGAGACCCCAACTGAATAAGGTAAGGTGGAGAGTGATTGAAGACTACCAACCTCAACTTTGGGCACGCATATATGCACCACACGCAATACACATACATATTCCAATAAAGCAAAATATACACATTATTGTGAAACTTTCCGTACCCTGGGGAAGGTGTTTCCAATGCTGAATTACAGGAGCCCAACACTGGAGAGCCACCGTCCTAATAAAGTACAGAACAAGACAGTAAGCATTGTGGGAGTTGCTTTGGCTCTGCAGTGCCCCTCACCTCCAGACAGCATGGAAGTGATGTTAAAGTAATACTATTTGAAGGACTTAAATTCTAGTTCCAAAACTCAGAATTCCAATCATGTTTGTTTTTATCAACTGATATCCAGAAAACTTACGTCTCTACCACCAAGACAATTGTCCTGATTTCTTTAACCTTAGAATACAGAAGCAAACAGAAGAAAGACAAATCCAACAAAACTATGAGACACTAGTTTATTCTCAGGAAGGATTCTTCTGAGGTCGAAGGAGGGCAGGAGCACAAGGCACATTTCACCGAAGAGTCACAGGACCAAATAATTGGCAAAACTTAATTAAAAGTTCAGGTGTTGTGATCTCTGGGGCAGATGATTAGCCTGAAAAGGAAAGCATTTGCTTAGGAAAAGCAACTGAGCACAATAGGTATAATTTATACATGCTAATAAAAATTAGAAATACTTTTAAAACCTCAACAATGCAAACCATTCACAGATACAAATATGTAATCTCAAGACTTGGGAGGTGACGCAGAAGGAACCCAAGTTCAAGGTCAGCCAGGGGACCCTTAAAAAAATCAATAGTACAGTTAAAAGTATATGCTAGTCTTGGAACTTTAGAGATGCTCAAGGGCTTTTGTTGTCCCAGAGATGACCCCTGTTTGAGTCGTAGGGCCCATATGGTGGCTTATAACCATAGCTCTGGTTGTGAGGATCTGACACCCTCTTCTGACCTCTGAGGACACTAGTCATGTCTGTGATGCAGACATACACACATACATGCAGGGGAAACACACAAAACACGTAAATCTTGCCATACTATAAAGAATATAGGCTGTCCTTGTTAGAACACACAAACAGGACTGGCCCAGTGGATAAAACACTCGTTGATAAGCAGGGCACCCTGAGTTTGATCCCTGGGACACACATGGTGGAAAGAGAAACCAATTCCTATAAGTTACCTTATGACCTCCAGCATGTGTCATGGTAGATGAACATACACATACACACATAAATAAATGTGATAAAAAATATATACATGAAATAGTAACCGATAGAGAAATTCAATTAAGTGTACCGAAGATTGCCAAGAAGTGCTTGGAGCAGTGAGGTCATGACGGAGAACTACAGCCACTCAGGCTAGGTCACTTATTTCACACTGTAGGACTCATTTATAATGGCAGCACTCGGGCCAGAGTGCCTTTGACCAGGGTGTGCACTCAATGCTGCTGCCAATAGGAGACAAGCCCTGACGCTGCCTGTGCATGTGCTCAGTGTGCCCTCTCTTTCCTGGTCTCTGTGCTGATAGTCCTGCTCTGAAAGACAGCAGTGTTCGGAAGACTGACTCCCACGTGTGACCCTTCTTCACCGCTCCCCTTGATGAGCCTATAAAACCGAAGGTACAAGGAACAGTCGGTGTGTATGTAGGCTGTTCACTTCTAAGGCTGTACCAGACAACCAGAAATTCCTACAAAACATGTCCCCAGGAATCTTCTAAACCATGAGACCTTAGGTTGCAGGACAGGGAGCTGCCATCACAGAGCACTAGACCCCATCAACCTGTGTAAGGCCTGCTACAAGGCACTCAAGTGTACTGTGAACTGTCACCTTTCCGATGTCTGAACTCGAGGGGATTGGGGTTGGGCACATTACCACACGATCCACAGAAAGAAAGGAAACTTGGCAGCCCGGAAACCATCAGGAGTTCCCACTTGTCCTCGTGACCATCAGTGAGAGAACTTCACCATGTCCCAGCCTGTCTCATTTTAAGGGTGAAAACAGTGAGACCAGGGATGTGACATCACTGCCTGTTGTGAACTGGAGAAGCCAGTCCATCAGTTTTTCTTCTCTGCTCTATCCCCAGCATCCTAAACACACAGCTCTGCACCACAGAAACCTCACTTGTCTCTGTGCCGTGAAAACAAAGCTCAGAGCGCTCACACGCACACAGCTCTGAGGGGTGACTGACAGGTGCGCTGACGAGTAAAGCTTTTGTACTCCATGTTTTTCAATGCACATAGAGTAGACTGAGGCCCGAGGAAATGCAGAAACTTACTGAATCCTCAGGGCAAACGCAGAAGACTAGGTCTATAACCACAGCACCAATGACAACAGTGCAGCTCTCCTGAGTCCAGGCTCGGGGTTCTTTCTCACAAAACTAAACTTTGCTTATTTTGAAAATCATAAAGAATTTTACAGAAGCTAGTTGTTCTTATTTTTCTCATCTAAAACCCCATTAACTTTATGTTTTAAGCTATGAGAGAATAATAGAATTACTTTAGAAGTTTACTTATAATTCTAGAGCTAGGGCTATGGTTCAGTAGTAGAGCTATTTCCTAGCAAGCAAGGTCCAGCTTTCACTTCTCCAATATCAAAAGTGAATAAATACAATTATTACTGTAAAAGGTAAGTGTGCCTTACGTAAATGCTCGATTTTAGTACTGTGACTTCTCACCTGGTTAGCAAGCCATTGCTCTCTACCAGCAACAGTAACTTACCAACAACTATCAGCTGAATGGTCCTCTTGACAGCACCATGGCCATAGAACACTCCACACTGATAGGTGCCAGCATCAGAGAGCTGAACATTGGTTATATTTATAGATGCGTCACCAGACCTGATATCATTACTTGTAAATTTCACGCGTCCTTTCATATCTTGATAGAAGTCATCGTAAATTTTGTCTGCTAAATTTACGATAAACTAAAAGAAAACCAAAACAGGAGGAAAAACAAACATGGGCTGAGGAAATGACTCAGGGGTTAGAATCATGTAGTTCTTTTCCAGAGGACCCAGGACTGGGTCTTAGCACCCCCATGGTAGTTCACAGTGGCCTGGAACCTCAGATCCATGGGACTAAACAGCCTCTCCTGCCTCCACAGGCACTGGACATGTACATGGTGCAGAGATGTACATACAGGCCAAAGACTCACATAAAAATAAAACTAAAAACATCTTTTGTTAAAGCTATGCATGTACCATGTTATCACATAATTTTAAAAAAGAAATAGAAAGGAGAGAAAGACAGAGAGAAAAAAAGGGAGGAAGAGAAAGTAAAGAGAGCTGGGTAGAGAGATGGCTCAGTAAGTAGATAGTTTGATGGACAAGAACTTGAGTTAGGACCCCACTGCCAGTGTAAGAGCCAGACGTGATTTCACAGTCCTGTAAGCTACCACTAGAGTCAGGGTTGGGGGCCCACCCTGGGCCCTTGTTGGACAGTCAGTCTAGCCGTTGGGAGCTCCAGTTTCAGTGAGAGGCCAAATCTCAAATCTCAAACTCGATGGAGAGAGATAGCAGATTACACCTGACCTCAACCTCTGGCTTCCACATGTGTGCCCACACATATACAGATGTATCTGCACACACATGCACTACATTACATATGCAGAAAGGAGAGGAAGAGGACTGAAGAGAAGAAGAGAAAGAAAGGAACACATTATAAGGAAACCTACAATACTTAAAAACACAGAATGATGAAGTAGAAATGGGCTGGTGTGGCCTGGGATGTAGCCTCACAACCCTATTTTTTATTGTTATTTTAAGCTTTGGTTTTTTATTGTTTTCAGTTATATTTAGGTTGAGCCAGGTGTGGTGGCACTTACTTTGGGGCCACCAACCAGCTCCCAAATCATGACACAGAGACTCATTATTAGTTTTGAATGTGTGGCCTAGCTTAGGCTCGTTTCTGGCTAGCCATCTTAACTTAACCTGTTTCTCTTTATATACCCTTTACCTTGGGGCTTTTAACCTTTCTTTCTTCTGTACATCTCACGTGCACAGCTTCGCTGGCTGCCTGGCTGGTATCTGCCTGGCTTCTGGCCCCAGGCATGTCCCTCATTCTCTCCTCCTTCTTCCCTCTTCTTCCCTTCTCCTTCCTAGCCTAGATTTCTCCTCCTATTTATTCTCTCTCCTGCCAGCCCCGCCTATCCTTTCTCCTGTCTAGCTATTGGCCATTCAGCTCTCTATGAGACCAAATCAGAAGCCCTAGGCAGGCAAAGTGAAACATATCCAATATATCTTTCCATAACTAAACACACATCCTTACATTATTAAACCAATGCAGCTTAAACAAAAGTAATACACCTTTACACAGTTAAGGTAATATTCTGCAGGATAAACAAATGTAACACATCTTTGCCCAGTTAAAATAATATTCCACAACACCAGCACTCAGAGGCCAATAGAGAGTGCTGGGTCACTTGGAACTGAAGTAACAGACAGTTGTGAACTGCCATGTTGGTGCTGGGAACTGAAACTAGGTCCTGTAGAGGAGCAGCCAGTGCTCTTAAGTGCTGAGCCAAATCTTTGGGTTCCATATTCCCACTATAAAAGGAAAGCCCAGAGTCCAATGTGATTAAACACCATGAACATGATTAAATAACACAGCCCAGTACTAGAGAAGGGTTTGGTGACACTGGACAGGACCACACGCTTCTTCATTCCTGTATGCTCTTTTATTTCAACGCTCCCAGAGGGTGTAGTAAAAGAATCAAGTCAAAATAAGAACAGGCCACCCTTTACCCCTCAAGAAGGCTATCATAATTTGGCCTGTGAAATGTAACAAAAAAGATAAATTGCTTTTTGTCTTAACACAATTTGGAAGCCAGACATGATGGGACATATCTGTAGTTCCAGTAACTATGGAGGCTGAAACTTGATCGTGATAAAAAAAAAAAAAAAAAAAAAAAAACAAAGGACATAGAACCTGACTTCTGACAAGAGTCTACTGACTCTGGCACACACACCTTTGCTGCCCAGCCCACTCAGTACACCTCTCCTGTCCCTTGCCTGCTGTCACAGATGTTCAAGTCCACATTTTGAGAACTCCCACAACATCCTCTTGTCCCTGATGCATTCAAGGACTCTGATGACTCCTTCCTCTTCTGAAATTCAAGTCTTTCTACCCAGGTTCATAAGTCTAGGCAGTAGGGACTCTGACCATGACACCACATCTGCCTAGTGAGAGTGAGCAGGCACAGGGCAACTCACCATGCGGTTCACCACCTCATTTTCAGGGCCTGTAAGCTGCATCCAGTCAATGAATAGTGGTCCTTGGCCCTCAGGGTTAGGAGTGAACATGCAGGGCAGATGGACAGTTTCCCCTTGGACTTCCTGAACTGTCTGCTCTGGAGTAGTGATGTTCACACTTTCAGTAGAACCTAGAGAGAGAATAACCTGTGCATGACACTGAGCATCTGCTGTCACTCACTGGCCGGCTCCAGGCAGAAGCCAATCAGGAGACAGCATGAGAAGTTGTGGGTGAGACCTGGACCTAGAAGGATGCAGTTCCCACCCAGGGATGCCCTTCATGAAAGTGGAACGCCTGTGGACATTACCTCATCCCATGTGACTCCCTCAGAGGACCACCCACTTCCCAGTGTTGTACAGACACAAGCTTCTGCTAGCAAGTGCTCGCCCTTCCCAGCAGATGTAGACAAGGGAACTAGCCAGAGCTTCTGGGGGTCAGTTTTATCTACGCATGCCAAGGCCAGATTGATTCATGCTAGTCACAGTGCCCCAAGCTCCCTGGGAACTTCGTGTACAGCACCCATAGAGTCCAGAAGAAGGCATATAATACTTGAGAGACTGGAGTCACAGACAGCTGTGAGCAGCCATGTGGGTGCTGGGAATCAAACTCTGGTCCTCTGGAAGAGCAGCCAGTGCTCTAAACCTCGGAGACACAGCTCTACCTATAACACAATTTTTTAAAAGCCTTCCATCTAGACCACACTCAAGGTGTGATATTGAAAATTCTTTTCTGTTTTGTTTTATTTGATGTACAATAATCTAAACACTAAACAAACAATAATTTCCACAAAGTTGGGGTAAAGCTGTATAGATAAAACGCTTGTTAGGCAAGCTCATGACCTGAGTTTGATTCCTGAAAGTCTTTGATCAAGGAAGGAAACTGTCAACTCCTGAACGTCCTCTGAAATCTACTTGCACCCACATGCTGTGGTGCCTGTGTATCTCTCTCTCTCTCTCTCTCTCTCTCTCTCTCTCTCTCTCTCTCTCTCTCTCCCTCCTCTCTTTTCTTTCACACCCCCTCTCATACACAACACACACACACACACACACACACACACACACACACACACACACACACTGTTCTATCCCCAGCATCATAAACACACAGCTCTGCACCACAGAAACCTCACTTGTCTCTGTGCCGTGAAAGCAAAGCTCAGAGCGCTCACACGCAGCTCTGAGGGGTGACTCTGACAGGTGCGCTGACGAGTAAAGCTTTTGTCCTCCATGTTTCCATGCACATAGAGTAGACTGAGGCCCGAGGAAATGCAGAAACTTACTGAATCCTCAGAGCAAACTCAGAAGACAAGGTTCAAAGGAACAACAACACAGTTCTGAATCCAAGCTCAGGGTTCTTTCTCACAAAACAAAACTCTTGACCATCCTGGCCGTCAGAGAAATGTGCAGAGCCATATACCTCCCATGGACCACCTGGCTTCTCAGGACCTCCTGTCCCAACCTTGTGTTGACCAGAGCTTACGAAAGGTGGAACTATACCCGGAAAGCCATGAAGAAAGTAGCAGAAGTTGGGGTATGGGCGTTGTTGGACAATGTGTGCTCACACAGACAGTAGCGGTGGAGTGTGGACACTGGACAGTGTCTGCTCACACAGACAGCAGCAGTGGGGTGTGGACACTGGACAGTGTCTGCTCACACAGACAGCAGCAGTGGGGTGTGGACACTGGACAGTGTCTGCTCACACAGCAGCAGTGGGGTGTGGACACTGGACGGTGTCTGCTCACACAGCAGCAGTGGGGTGTGGACACTGGACAGTGTCTGCTCACACAGAAGCAGTGGGGTGTGGACACTGGATGGTGTCTGCTCACACAGACAGTAGTAGGTCTTGAAAGAATAGAAAGAGAAACTATAGCCCTTGATACTAGTTCCACAAAAGAAAACAATGTTCTAACCCTTTTACAACTTAATCCTCTCCTGAACATTGTACACTCCTATACTGAAGAAGGAAAGGTGATTTGAGAATGAGAGAGAGAGAGAGAGAGAGAGAGAGAGAGAGAGAGAGAGAGAGAGAGGTGCAGCTAACGAACTACTTCTGGCGCACACGTTCCAATACAGAACGAAAAGTAACATGAAAAATAGACAAACCCCCAATTATTAATCCCATTATAAGAATTCCAATTGCCGGGCGGTGGTGGCGCATGCCTTTAATCCCAGCATTCAGGAGGCAGAGGCAGGCAAATCTCTGTGAGTTCGAGGCCAGCCTAGTCTACAAAGTGAGTTCCAGGAAAGGTACAAAACTACACAGAGAAACCCTGTCTAGGAAAAAAACAAAAAACAAAAATAAAAAACAAACAAACAAAAAAGAACTCCAATCAGAAAAACCAATAAGATCCTGCAGACAAAGAATCCAAAGAATGATTGTAGCTGTGTTCAAACAACTCAAAGAGGACCCGCTTGCAGAAGCCCTGCACAAACTCAGGAAGAATCCCAGTATGGAAGGGTGTGGGGTGATGTGCACCTCTGAGGAGCATTGGAATTGATGGCTGCTTGGGAAGAGAGAGGCTGTTTTCTTCAGCGATTGAGCCTCTGAGAGGCTGCCCATACTCCAGTAGATGATCCACAACCCATACCAAGAAGGCTGTACTGAATGACTTGGTGGGGGGGATGGGAGGGTCAAAGAGAGGGAGAGAGAGACAGCAAGAAGTTGAAAGGAAAAATGAGGAGGATGGGAGGGATAGGGGAGGAATTGGAGGCACCAACTGGGGGTGGATTTTATAAAAGTAGATTCTATGCATGTATGAAATTCTTGAGAAAAAAAACACAACTTCACTTATTTTTTTAATTGTCGATGAATTTTACAAAGTTTGCCACAGGCTGGGCATGTTGCTGTCTGCCTTTAAATCCAGCACTTGAGAGGCAGTGCGAGCATCTCTCTGTTAGTTTGAGGCCATCATGGTCTACACAGAAAGATCCAGGCCATCCAGGAACGCAATGTGGAACCTGGTCTCAAAAGACAGGAACCAAGTGGCTGGAGTGATGGCTCAGTGGCTAAGAGCACTGGCCGCTTTTCTGGAGGACTCAGGTTCAATTCCCAGCACCCACGGTGTGGCTTCCAACGGTCTGTAACTCCAGTTGCAGGTGACCCATCACCCTTTTCTGGCTTCCAGACATACATGCAGGCAAAACACTCATAGGCATGAAATAAAATGGAAAAAGAAGCAAACAAGACAAACTAACAACAAAAAGAAGTATCTCTCTTCTTTCGCAAAAGAAAAGAAAGTATCCACTTTGTTTCACCGTGAGAACATTAGAAATACCCCAAAGTTTAAAACTACTATTCTAGAGCTAGGGGTGTGGCTCAGTGTCAGAGTCCTTCCCTAGCAAGCCCTGGAATTCACCCCTAACATAGCAAAAATTCAGTAAAATTACTACTCTAGAATCAAAGCTTTGTTTTATAAATCACCGTGACTATGGCGCTGTGAGCACTCACACCGTTTCTAGGACACCCGTCACTATCAAGAGAAACTTACCAGTGACAGCCAGCTGAATGTTCCTGTTGACAAGGCCAGGATGTTTTTTCACTCTGCACTGATAGGTGCCAGCATCCGATAGCTGGACGTTTGTTATATTTATGGATGCGTCCCCAGACCTGATGTCATTACTGGTGAAATGAATTCGTCCTTTCAGGTCTGTATAAAAGTCATCACAAACTTTGTCTGCAGAATATAAAATAACCTAAAAGAAAACAAAAAAGGAAGAAAAATTAAACTAACTAAAACAGAAACAAATGAGGAGTGCACTTGTGTGTGTGGGTGTGGTTACCTGTGTACGAGGCTCTGAGGTTCGGAAACCACTGGGTGCCTTGCTCTAGATTCTCTCTTATTCCGCTGAGGTAGGTTCTCAAACTGATCCTGGACATAGGCTAGCAGCCAGAAAGGCCCAGCCATCCTCCTGCCTCTGCCCTTCACAGGTTGAAGCTAATAGCCTGAATTACCACACACAACTGTTCAGGTCCAGGCTAGGGATTTCCTTGCCCTTGTGTGTGAACTGTTACCCACCCAGCCGTCTCTCCAACCCAGTGTTGACTTCTGAGCTAAAATGTATGTAATGAAGCTAATAGGTGACATTGGAGATAAAACAAAATACTAAAGAACCATCACAAAGGCAAGTGTGTTACTTGGAGATGGGATCTTTGGGTGTGCCTCATCCTCGGATCTGTCTTTGACTTTCCAGTGTTCTTCATTTGGCTCTGGTCACTTTGACTAGAAAAACTTCTACAGCGATGTTTTTATATGATTTCCATAGTTTAACACTGATATTTTGTAGACTTTAAATTTTTGTTTGTTTGTTGTTTTATTTGTTACAGGTCCTTACTGTGCAGCTCAGGCTGGCCTGGAATTTGTTATGTAGCCCAAGCTGGCTTCAATCTCTCAATCCTCCTGCCTCAGCCTACCTACACAGACAGAGAAGGCTTGCAGGCAGGTGCCACCATGCTCAGCTTTTCCTTTGCTTTTCAAGAAATTAGCTGTAAGAATTAACTTGCAATGAGGAGAACAGACTGTGGTAATGTAGACGATCATCATACTGTGTACATCTCGTGACCGCTTTACTGGTTGTAGGAGCCCATGTAAATCTTAAAATCCTACCAGGGCCAGGTGCAGTGAGGTCCACTTGTAGACCGGAAGTGAGGAGGGGAGGGTGAAGGAGGAGGATGACTGGGCCCTGGACTGTGAGACCAGGCTGGCAACATGGTGAGCTGGAAGGACACTGGACTCAAAGACAGAGGACACTGATTGTCACTTCTGACAGAGTCCAGTGACCCTGGCACACACACATTCCACACACACCCTTGCTGTCCAGCCAACTCAGCACACCCCTCTTGTTCCTCGCCTCCTGTCACACACTTTTGAGTCCAGATTCTCAGAACTTCCAGAACTTCCTTTTGTCCCCTGAAGCCTTCAAGAAATCTGATGGCCCCTTCATCTTCTGAAATCCTGGGTCATTCTATCTATATTCACAAGCCTGGGCAGTCTGCTTCCAGCCATGATACCACATCTGCCTAGTGAGAGCGAGCAGGCACAGGGCACACTCACCACACGGTCCACCGCTTCATTACTGGGTCCTGAAAGCCGAAACCACTCAATGTCCAGTGGTCCTTGGTCCTTGGAGATAAAGGTGAATATGCAGGGCAGATGGACAGTTTCCCCTTGGGCTTCCTGAATTGTCTGCTCTGGAGTTGTGATGCTCACATTCCCAATGAACTCTGGAGAGAGAAACCTATGCATGACACTGAGCATCTGCTGTCACTCACTGGCCGGCTCCAGGCAGAAGCCAATCAGGAGACAGCATGAGAAGTTGTGGATGAGACCTGGACCTAGAAGGATGCAGTTCCCACCCAGGGATGCCCTTTGTGAAAGTGGAACGCCTGTGGACATTACCTCATCCTATGTGACTCCCTCAGAGGACCACCCACTTCCCAGTGTTGTACAGACATAAGCTTCTGCTAGCAAGTGCTCGCCCTTCCCAGCAGATGTAGACAAGGGAATTAGCCAGAGCTTCTGGAGGTCAGTTTTGTCTGTAAATGGAAGGCCAGATTGATTCATGCTAGCCACAGTGCCACAGCTCCCCAGGGACTCTGTGGGCAGGGCATATGGGTAAATTTTGATACATTTTCTGCCAAATTGTCTTTAATTCTAAATTTTTATGAAATCTGATTGTTTTTATTTGTACTTTGTTCTCGTGGCAGTGGTACTGAGGATTGAAGCCAATTTATATTAGGCAAGCAGTCTACAATGAGCTACATTCTTAGCCCTGAATGGTTAAAATTATTTCTGAACAACAAATCTGATGAGGACAGTTTCTAAAGAAACACTGTCAAGTTTCATATATGCAGTATTAGGTTCTTTTCTGCTGCTTTGGTAAGACACCATGACCAAGGCAACTCATAGAAGGAAGTGCTTATTTGGATTCACAGTTCCAGAAGGATAAGAGTTCATCACCATCTCAGGGGAACGGCTGTCATGGCAACATGCATTGGCAGCTGGTGCAGCAAGCTGAGCGCTCACATCTTGGATAGGAAGCAGGAAGCATTATGACTAATGTGATGCTTTTGAATCCTCAAATCTGCCCTCAGTGGCATACTTCCTCCAAGTCCACACCTCCTACACCTACCCAAATAGTGCCACCAACTGGGAGCCAGACTGAGTCTGTGGTGGACTGTCTCATTCTAACCCTGCCCATGTATAAATCCACTAAGTGACTGGCCTAGGAATTGTTTAAGACATTTCTGTCATCCTCCTAGTTCCTTTCTAAAAAGGTTAACCACATTTATTTTAGTGGTTTTGAGAAGGCATTTTAAACTTTCACAACGTATTCTAAGATTTGTATTCTGTAACACTCTCATTTAAGGCAGGCACAGTGGTTCAGGAGGTAAAGGAGCTTCCATGTAAGTCTGGCCACCTAAGCTGGAGAACCAGTCACACACACACACACATACACACACATACACTCACATACATAACACACACTCTCACATATACACACACATACATACATACATACATAACACACATATACACTCTCATACATAAAACACACACGCACACACACTCACATACATAACACACTCACGTATACATACTCTCATACACTCACATACATACACACGCTCATACACACTCACATATATAACATGCATACACACTCACATACATAACACACATATACATTCACATATATAACACACACACACACACACACACACACACACACACACTATTCAATCCCCAGCATCCTAAACACACAGCTCTTACCATAGAAACCTCACTTGTCTCTGTGCCGTGAAAGCAAAGCTCAGAGCGCTCACACACAGCTCTGAGGCGTGACTCTGACAGGTGCGCTGACGAGTAAAGCTTTTGTCCTCCATGTTTCAATGCACATAGAGTAGACTGAGGCCCGAGGAAATGCAGAAACTTACTGAATCCTCAGAGCAAACTCAGAAGACTAGGTCCATAACCACAGCACCAATGACAACAGTGCAGCTCTCCTGAGTCCAGGCTCAGGGTTCTTTCTCACAAAACTAAACTTTGCTTATTTTGAAAATCTCCAGGAATTTTGCAAAAAAAGCAGTTGCTTCTTATCTTTCTTTTTTTTTCCCCCCTTTGGTTTTTTGAGACAGGATTTCTCTGTGTAACAGCCCTGTCTGTCCTGGAACTCACTTTGTAGACCAGGCTGGCCTTGAACTCACTTTGTAGATCTGCCTGTCTCTGCCTCCTGAGTGCTGGGATTAAAGGCATGTGCTACCACCTCCTGACTTATTTTTCTTATGCAAAAATGTGATAGCCTCTTATTTTATGCTATTTGAGGACATTAGGGATATTTAAAAGTTTAACATTATTACTCTAGGCTAGGGGTGTGGCTCAGTGGCAGAGCCCTTCCCTAGTAAACATGAGGCCCCATATTCCACCCCTAGCATATCAAAAATAAACAAATACAATCACATGTACAAGCCATGTCTGTCTTACGTTAATGCTGTGACTTTAGTACTGTGAATTTCACCCTGTTACTGAGAAGCCAGTCTACAAACAACAGTAACTTACCAACAACTGTCAGCTGAATGGTTGTCTTGGCAACACCAGGGGCTTTTTTCACTTTGCACTGATAGGTGCCACTGTCTGAAGGCCGAACATTTCTTATTTTTATGGACGCATCACCAGACACAATATCATTAGTTGTAAAATGTACTCGTCCTTTCAGGTCGTAGTAGAAGTCAGAATGAATTTTATCTACAGCATACAAAATTATCTAACAATAAATCCAAAACAGAAGGGAAAAATTAGCCAACAGAAAACAAAATAAACTAAAACTTACTTCATTAACACTCTGTACATACCATGCTGCCATCGAATCAAAAGTAGAAAGTTTGGAAGGAAGGGAGGGAGGGAGGGAGGAAGGAAGGAAGGAAGGAAGGAAGGAAGGAAGGAGAAAGGATGGCATACACAGGGAAGAGAAACGTGAACAAGAGAAGTGGGGGTAGGCAGGGTGAGAAAACCTACTCAAAGCACCAACTGACCAAGTAGAAATGCATCATCCACGCAGTCCTCCTTGTAGCCCCCCCCTCCCATTTTGAATGGAGAACCGGAGGCTCGACATGATGGTAAATAGCGCAGCCTGATGGGGAATGGCCGGTGAGGTTGGACAGGAACACATCCGTGTTCGTCCCTGTAGGCTCCAGTGTTTCAGCTGCCTCTGAGGCTGCGGAACATCACCAAGTACAAACAACAACATACCACTCCTTTGCTTCAGAAGAAGGCTGACCATAATTACCTGTGGGATCTAATACAAAGAAAAAAATTCTTTCTCTCTTGATACAAAATTGGAAGCCAGGCATGATGGGACACACCTGTCGTTCCAGTAACTAGGAATACTGAGGACTGATCACGAGTTCAAGACCAACATAACAAGCTCCTGTCCAGACTGAACTATAGAGTGAATCATTGTCTTAATAAACTAAAATTAAGAAAAAATACTGCCAGCTAGAGAGATGGCTCAGAGATCTTCCAGAGGACCTAGGTTCAATTCCCAGCACCCACATGGTGGCTGACAACCATCTGTAACTCCAGTTTCATTGGATCCAGTGTCTCCTTCTGGCCTTTGAAGGCCATGCACACAAATGGTGCAATAAACACTCATGAGGCAAAACATACGTATAAAGATAAAAAAATAACCAATCTTAAAAAATACTGCTTAGGCACTTACAATTCACAAATGCCAATAAGAAAAAAATAACAAAAAACAACTGCTTTAGACAGTTGTAAAAAGTTTAAAAACAAACAAACAGAAAAATCAGTCTTCCCCAGAACTTCTATGTCTAAAGCATGACCCGAATACCAATGGCTTCCAGGCTTTCACTATTACAGGCTTTGAGGGCAACAGCGGCAGGTAGATGTAGCAGGTGACAGACTCTGGGCTAAATTTGAATTGGGAAAGAATTGGAGTAATCACCTTGATAATTTCTAAAACTGGTTTAAGGTATCTGTCAATTTTCACATTGCCAATGAAGTCCCTCCCTGTAGACACGTAAGACCTGTAACAGCGGTGCCCAGCTCATAATTACCAGGAGTGAACACGGCTGGATTAGGCGCCCTCCTGCTAAACGTTTAACTCTGGTGATGGGCAGTGCCAGCAGAGTAATTGGCATCCAGGAAGATGCTTTTCCAGGTGGGCTCTGTGGAAACCTATTGAGCAGAAGGGCAACAGTCCTTTTCTGAACTTTGTGTCCCCTAGCCTGCTGATGCTCCCCCTGGAGCTCTCCTTCGATTTCTTCCTCCACATCTCGGGAGCTAAGCTCATAAAAGCAGCATTTAGGGGTCCGCAGCTGGCTCCCCTGAGGAACTGCTGTGTCTTGTGTGCCATTTTCTCGCCGCACCCTCTTCACTCAACCCTTGAGTGTCAGCCCGTAACACTGACGATGCATGCTCATCAGCCTTGTCCACCCCAGCATCTACCCACACAGCAACCCCATGATGGGATGTCATGGCCCTGACGAGGAAGAGCAGGGAGCAGCAGGACCTGGGGAGGAAGCTGGTACTGCAGATGGCATAGAACACAGGGAAGGAGGGATGGGGAGAGCAAAGCAGGAGTGTGGGGAGAAAGCAGGGAGTTTGGGTAGCAGAAGACAGAAGAAGTGTATCCTGGGAGGAGCAGACAAGCCATTCACAAGCCGGGCAATCGCCTCAATGATTGGCATGATGACTTGAGCAAACTGAGGAGACTGCTGAAAATAAGCAGCTGCCTGACTGCCCTGATTAACCACGAACCGGAAGAATACGATTTTCAGAGTTGAAATGCCTACTTCTCTATGAACCGTGAGCAAAAATAAAGTCTCTTTCCTGAAATAGTTATTAGGTCACTCAAGAGATAGCTCAGACCTTAAGAGCATTTGGTGGTCATCCAGGGGACCCAAGTTCCATTCTTAGTACCCACGTTGGAGGGCTCACAACATCTCATAACTCCAGCCCTAGAAGGTCCTGACTCTTTATCTGGCCTCTGCTGGAAACCCCTACATGGGGCACACACACCCTCCAAAATATATATCCAATAATTATTACTATATTTTCATGTGTTTCCTTTCCCTGGGAAAATAATTTATTAACATCACTTTTTGTCCTAAATACTTTATTTTCATTTGTGTGGGGAGTGTGTGTGTGTGTGTGTGTGTGTGTGTGTGTGTGTGTGTGTGTGTGGTTATATGGACCTGTGGGTCTGCAGAGGCAAGTAGACAGCCATGGGTTTCCATCGCTACCATGACCCACCGTATTCCCTTGAGACAAGAGTCTTAGTTATAGTTACTACTGCTGTGATAAACACCATGACCAAAAGCAAGTTGGGAAGAAAGAGTTTATTTGGCTTGTGCTTCATCATCACTGTTCATCATCGAAGTCAGGGCAGGAACTCAAACAGGGCAGGAGCTGATGCAGAGCCGTGGAGGGGAGCTGCTTACAGGTTTGCTCCCCGTGGCTTGCTCAGCTTGCTTTCTTATAGAACCCAGAACCACCAGCCCTGGGATAGCACCACTACCATGAGCTTAGCCCTCCCCCATCAATCACTAGTTAAGAAAATGCCCTACAAGCTTGCCCACAGCCTGATCTTTTTTTTTTCCTTTTCTTTCTTTCTTTTTTTTTCTTTTTTTCGAGACAGGGTTTCTCTGTGTAGCTTTGCGCCTTTCCTGGATCTCGCTCTGTAGCCCAGGCTGGCCTCGAACTCACAAAGATCGACCTGCCTCTGCTTTCCAAGTGCTGGGATTAAAGGCGTGTGCCACCACCACCCAGCCCACAGCCTGGTCTTATGGAGACATTTTCTTAATTGGGGTTCCCTCCTCTCCAATGAATGACTCTAGTTGTATCAAGTTGACATAAAACTAGCCAGCACAACAAGGTCTTCATTGAAGCAGCTGACACAGAAACCAGCAGGCCTCCACAATCCTCTCGTCTCTCCCCTCTGTCCCAGTGCCCTTGTTACAGGCGTACATTTCCACACACAGCTTTCTAGAGGAGTGCGAGGGATCTGAGTTCCGGTCTGCACAGCAAGCCCTCTTACCCACTGAACAATCACAGTGTCCAGTCCAACACGGCTTAGTTTTTTTAAGTAAATGTGTCAGATGAAGCTGTTATAAAACATTCTAAATAAAATAAAATACTAAGCCATCCAAAAGACAAGTGAGCCAGTACTTGGACATGGATAGGACCATCGGGTGAGCCCCCTTAGAGTGATCATTGACTTTCCTGTGTTCTTTATTTGGCTCTGATCACTTGGGTTAGAAAAACTTCCACAGCGATGTTTTACATGATTTCTATAGTTTAACACTGATATTTTAGAGACATTAAATTTTTGCTTGTTCTTTGTTTGCTTACTTGCTAGGGGGTTTTACTGTGCAGCTCAGGCTGACCTAGAATTTGCTATGTAGCCCAAGCTGGCCTCAAACTCAATCCCCCTGCCTCAGCCTACCTACACAGAGAAGGCTTGCAGGCAGGTGCCACCATGCTCAGCTTTTCCTTTGCTTTTCAAGAAATTAGCTTTAAGAATTAACTTGCAATGAGGTGTAGTGGGTAGCCATTCCAGCTTTGATCTGGAAGTTCCAACCCCCATTGAGACTCTGGCAACTGTCACACCTATGAGGCGGGGCCAGGGGAGGCGCCTGGAGACCCGAGATCTGGATCGGCGAGCACTCTCTCTGTTCCGGGACCCTGAACGGTGGAGGTGGACCGAGCAGAGCTCCAGAGAACACCGCTGGACTGCGATACATCTTCCCCAGACCCTGCGACCTACCTTTCCCTTTTTGTAAGTTACCCACTAAATAAATCTTCCTTTTAACTAAGTGGAGTGGCCTTAATAATTTCACCAATAATGAGGAGAACAGACTGTGGTAATGTAGACGATCATCATACTGTGTACATCTCGTGACCGCTTTGCTGGTTGTAGGAGCCCATGTAAATCTTAAAATCCTACCAGGGCCAGGTGCAGTGAGGTCCACTTGTAGACCGGAAGTGAGGAGGGGAGGGTGAAGGAGGAGGATGACTGGGCCCTGGACTGTGAGACCAGTCTGGCAACATGGTGAGCTGGAAGGACACTGGACTCAAAGACAGAGGACACTGACTGTCACTTCTGACAGAGTCCAGTGACCCTGGCACACACACATTCCACACACACCCTTGCTATCCAGCCAACTCAGCACACCCCTCTTGTTCCTCGCCTCCTGTCACACACTTTTGAGTCCAGATTCTCAGAACTTCCAGAACTTCCTTTTGTCCCCTGAAGCCTTCAAGAAATCTGATGGCCCCTTTCTCTTATGTGTTGTTGGTTGTTTTATTACTCATTACTCTTTTGGGAGGCCCACCACCCAGCTCCCAAACAAATCACACACCGAGATGTATTCTTACTTATGTTTGCCTGGCCTTAGCTTGGCTTGTTTCTAGCCAGATTTTCTTATCTTTAATTTATCCCATCTACCTTTTGCCTCTGGCCTTTTTCCTTTTCATACTTCTGTAAACTTACTCTCACTCTTACTCAGTGGCTGGCTGGGTGGCTGGCCTCTAGTGTCCTCCTCTCCTAGTTCTCTTGCTCCTTATCCTCTCCTACCAGATTTCTCCTTCTGTTAATTCTTTCTGCCTGCCAGCCCCACCCATCTTTTCTTGTGCCTCCCTCTTGGCTGTTCAGCTCTTTATTAGACCATCAGGTGTTCTAGCCAGACACAGTAACATAGCTTCACAGAGTTAAATCCAAAATAAAAAAAAAAAAATTAGCACACCTTAAAATAATATTCTACAACACTTACAAAATCTTGGATTATTCTATACATATGCACAAGCCTGGGCAGTGGGTCTTGCAGCCATAATACCAAATTTACCTCGTGAAAGTGAGCAGGCACAGGGCACACTCACCACATGGTCTCTCGCCTCATTAGGTCCTGAAAGCCGAAGCCACTCGATGTCCAGTGGTCCTTGGTCCTCAGGGTTAAGAGTGAACATGCAGGGCAGGTGGACAGTTTCCCCTTGGGCTTCCTGAATTGTCTGATCTGGAGTAGTGATGCTCAAACTTCCTGTGATATCTGGAGAGAGAAACCTGTGCATGACACTGAGCATCTGCTGTCACTCACTGGCAGGCTCCAGGCTGAAGATAGGAGATAGGATGAGGAGACGTGGGTGAGACCTGGACTTGGAAGGATGCAGTTTTACTTTGTGCTTTCATGAAAGTGGAACGCTTGTGGACATTACCTCATCCTATATGACTCCTTAGGGGCACCACTCAATTCCCAGTGTGGTAAAGACACAAGCTTCTGCTAGCAAGTGCTCACTCGTGTCAACAGATGTAGACAAGGGAACTAGCCAGAGCTTCTGGGGAGTCAGTATTGTCTATAAGTGGATGAACTGGACAAAGAGCCCTAGGCTCCCCAGGGATACTGTTGGCAGGGCACACTCCCTGTACAAACACTTTCACTGTCCACTATTTCTCACAAACCAAGAGTACTTGGTTTGATAGGCTGCCACTGTCCTTTTTGTGTTCCCCTCACTGAATGGAGACATGTCCTTGCCTTGGTCCTTCTAGATGGGTCAAGCTGCTCCTCTAGAAACTGACAAATACCTCCTCGGTGGGAGAAGATGGTTCCTAGCACTGAGTGTATCACACTTCTCTGCTTCTTCAGAACCATCCCTTAAACTGCTGGAACAGTCTTTCTCCTCAGGACAACCAAGGCTGTACAGATAAACACCACCACAGAATACAAACCAACCAAACAAAAAGACAGCTACTGGAGGAAGCAGTTGGGGCAGGAGAGCTGCCATGTGCCTTTAGCTCCCAGCCCTGAAAAACCAGAAGCTCCAAGAGCTCTGTGTACTGGAGCTTGCTCTCTAACAAAAAAAACCCTGCGGTTTCATGACTTATTTTTGAAATGCACTTCTCCAGAGCAATGTTTGTAATTCCAACTTCACTTATAAATTAATAAAATTTGTCGATTTCAGTATGTGAGGCTGTGTAAAGGAGTTTTTCAGAGAGAGAGAGCTGGAGAGAGAGAGAGAGTGTTTGTATTTGGGAAAGAGCACAGTTAAACCACAAACATTCTGGGGGACTGTGTAGACACACAAATTGGTTGAAAAATCAGCCTGCTAGTGAAATGGAGAGTGTCACATTCCCTAGGCCACACCCAATATAAACCAATACCAAATGTATCATCAAAAATACAAAATATATTAAAATGTAGATTATGTGAAATTTCTTATGTTTACCCATATTAGAGAAACAGGTATCTTTAAAAATTGAAAAAGTTTTAGAACAAACAAACAAAGGAATGCACACACACACACAAATACTGGAAGTGGTGGGGTTCAGTGGGAAAAGGTAATCTTTTTAGTAAGATATGACATGACCATCATATTTCCCATGAAGCAGAAATTGAATAACTATCTGGTGGTTTTAATAATCCATTCCATCCAGATATGAGGTTAAATTGTGCTGGGTGTGGTGGCCCATGCTTCCAACAGCAGCAGGGAGGACACAGAGAATAGGAAGGGTTCAGGTCGACACTGGCCACACTGACCTTTGGTAAACCTGACAGAGAGGTAAACTGGGAAAGGTAACATGTGAAACTATGAGGAGCAACTGAGTGTGGCTGTGCATGCCTGTAATCCAGGTGAGGGCAGCTGGATCAGGAGTTGGAGCCCACACACAGCTACACAGGAAGTTCAAGGACAATGGGGCTGTAGGGACAGTGTCAAAGAGATCAAAAAGTAAAGAGGGACCGGAGAGATGGTTCAGCCCTTAGAGTAGTGATTCTCAACCCATGGGGAAAGGCCACTTTGAGGGGTCAGAGGTCCCATGTCAGGCATACTGCAGAGCAGATATTTACAAAATAGTTCATTACAGTAGTAAAATTACAGTTATGAAGTAGCAACAGAAATAATTTTAGGATTGTTTGTCCTCAAAATGTGAGGGTCCCAGCATTAGGACGGTGGTGAACCATTCACTTGGAAGGACTGTCTGCTCTTGCGGCGCCCACAGGATGGCACTTAACCACCTGTAATGTAACTACAGTTCCAGAAGATCTCTAAGACCCTCTTCTCTCCAGGCTCTTGTATGTCCCAAGTGCATGTACACTAACAAAGGTCTAAAACTTGCACATAAGCCAATGAAATATAAATAAATAAAGGTTTGACATAAAAAAAATGGAAAAAACCCACAGAGGTTAAGAATTTCTTCTACAGGGAGTGTGTGTGGTGTCTAGTCTTGGTTGTCATCTTGATTACGTCTGGAATTAACTAAACCCCCAGAGGTCCAGTACACCTGTGAGGGATTTTTCTTGACTGAATCATTTGAGGTGGTAGGATCCAGTCTGAATCTGGTTCTTTAGAGGTGGAAAGACCCCCCAGCACAGCAGGAGAAGGAAGGTATTGGTACATGCACCCCAGCCTTTGGGAGGTAGAGACAGTCAATCAGAAGTCCAAGGTTATCCTCACTGCATAGTGTGTTTTGGGCCAGTTGGGTTGGGTACATGACACTCTTGCTGAAAAGAAATGCTGAAAGTATTTCTAAAGTCCTTGGAGTACTTTGAGGAATAATTAGGAAAAGGAACAGAGCCAGCAAGAGGAGAGGGTTGTGGGGCATGAATGAAATCAAGGTCTATTTCACACATGTGTGAGAATGTCCTGAGGAAACCCAGTATTTTGTATAGTTGTTAGGGGGAGGAGAGGAACAGATGGAGGGAAGACTTTTGGGAGAACTTTTCCAAGAAGATCACTCAGCAGGGCAGACAGAATCATCACATGACTGTCTTCTTCTCATTTAACAGAGTTTCCCAGTGGATATCCATAGATCAACATAGTAAATCCAATGATATACTATTTATGTGGAAAGAAACATTCAATGAAAATAAATGAGAAAGCCTGGTAACCTCAGCCATCAGGATCTTAGGCCTACATCTCCAGTATGCCAGATGGATTACCTGACCCCTGTTAGATATAAACAAAGAAATAAGTAGATAAGTAAGTAAGTAAATAACCAAACAAACAAACAGGCCCAATAAGGGACTGGGCTTGGCCCTTAGCTCTAGTGTTTGTCTGGCATGTATGAGGATGAGCTCCTCCCACAGGGGAAGGTAAAGAGAGAGGAGGAGGGAAGACAGAGAGAGAGAGGGAGAGAGAGAGAGAGAGAGAGACAGAGACAGAGACAGAGACAGAGAGACAGAGACAGAGAGACAGAGACAGAGAGAGACAGAGAGACAGAGACAGAGACAGAGAGACAGAGAGACAGAGACAGAGACAGAGAGAGTTATAAAGAGTAAAACTGGTTTCAGGTGTCAATCACAGGGCATAACAAAATAATAGAACAAGAAAAAAATATCAAAGATGCCACTTACAAATTAAGCAGGACTATGCTTAATTTCCATTTTCAACACAAACCAAGTTTTGAATTTTGAAAGGTTTCTTTTCTACCCCTGACGACCTTTAAGGATAAACTAATCATGTCTGAGAGACATGGTTTCATGGGTCCAGCCTAGCCTGGAATTTGCCTTTTCCACAGGCTGGCCTAGTACTCCCCATGCAGCAGGCTGGCCTTGAACTCCTGATCTCCCTGTCCTTGTCTCCCAAGGTTTGTTTCTGGGGTTATGGATGTTCTAAAGTACTCACACTAATACCTTTTTAAAATTTCTTTCTGGGAATGGAACCATTTGACCCCAGCATGGGAGGCAAACACTATATCCTAAGGGTATTTTCTGAGATCAGTTCTTTGCCCGTGATACTATATATATCTGATATTGATTTTTAATTAAATTAAAAAATAGCCATATACAATAATTTAGCCACTGGCTTTTATTACCAACCTTGACCTCCAACAAACACCTCAAATTTCACTTTGTTAATTTCCATTTCCGTTTTATTTTAGGAATGAAGTAAATTTCTAAGGTGGGGATGGGACTAAGAATTCAAGAGAATGTAGGGGAGGTGGGAAAATGGTTTTTCTGTTTGTGTGTGTTTCCAAAAATAAGGTAATGTAGACCATAAGGACATCCCAGGGTCAAATCCTTCTCTCCACCACCACCACCACCCTATACCTTTCATGTGCATTTGCGTGTGAGCACGAACGCACACACACTCACACACACACACACACACACACACACACTTGTATACAGGTGGGTTCTTGAAGGTCAAGGGCCTCACCCTCCCTGGTCTCTGCCCTGCCTGGGCAGGGATTCTTTGGAAGCAAGGCTTATAAAGGGAATTTTGATGCATTTTCTACCAAATAGACCTTAATTCTAACTTTTTATGAAATTTAATTCCATACTTTTTTGCTGTTGTTGCTGTTTGAGACAGGCTTTCTCTGTGTAGCCCTGGCTCTTCTGGAACTCCCTCTGTAGACCAGTCTGGCCTTAAACACTCAGAGATCTGCCTGCTTCTTCCTCCCGAGTGCTGGGATGTGGATCTCCGTGAGTCTGAGGCCAACCTAGTCTACATAGTGAGTTCCAGGACTACTGAGGCTGTTTTAACACCCTCCACCCTCACTACCACCCGACCAAAAAAAAAAGACAGCCTTCAGAAGCCATGGATATCTTGTGCTTCCTGATGTGAGAAGATGCAGCAATGCTTCTGTACCCTTGTTGATGCAAGTTCTGGAAGACAGCCAGGGTGGAAAGCTATTAAGTGCACTTCATCACAGGTGCTGTTACTAGGTAAATATTCTGTTATTTCTAATAACTCAGTTTCATCTCTACATCCAGTGCTAGGGCAATTGACCCACCCATGCTCACTTCCTGTAACTGTTTATTGCCTCTACCTGTACTAGCCATATGGTACTTGGCATATTCTGGCTTGAATTTTCTTTATCTTTATAACTGTTATGGTGAAACTCACCGGAAGAGTTTTATCACAGCTCATGATGGTTATGTTGTCTTTCAAAACTACCTTGTACCCTTGGGACTTTTAAAAACACTTATCCTGGTGAAGCTTTAAATCATTAGCCCAATTGAGATAGGAGGAATTTTAGATTCCTCTGTATTCTATTGTAGCTGTTTTCGTATTGAAGAGAGCTGGTATCTCAACGTACATTTGGTCACTTATAAAAATAGTCAATGAGTTCCCCCTAAGTTCGATTCCTGGAATGGGGATTCTGAAAAATGCACTAATGTGCCAGAATAGACCCCTGAAATTTCAACAGCTTTCTTACAAAGTACAGTTTATTGCCAGTATTTAACTTCTCTAGGAATGAGTATTTTATGTTTCAAGAGAAGATTGAATTTCTAAGTATACTCCAGTATGAAAAGGTCACCTAAAGTGAATGAGGATATAGCCCCCAAATACAGAGATACAAATACATAAATGAAGGCTGTGAGATGATTCAATGGGTGGGCACTTACCACCAATCCTGACAACCAGAAATGGATCCCAGAACCCATGTGGTGAAAGGAAAGAAATAACTCTTGCAAACTCTTCTCTGACTTCCACAAGTGTGCTGTAGCACACACATGCACATGTGCAACACATACACACAAATAAGTAAAATGTAAATATTAAAAACATATACATGTATATGAGAACAGATACTTTTCTAACTAACAAGGAAATGTCCTGGCTTCTGTATGTCACCACAGTTTTTATTTTATAGACTCAAACAAAAATTTAATTATCTCTGTTAAACATTAAACATGTAAAAGCCCAAACTTTCCTGATTTATGCTCCGTTCTTACCCCACTTCCAGTCATCAGAAGAAAATACAACTTAGTTCTCAAAACATATCTTTCACTCCTTCATATTTGATACTCAGAAATGCTTTTGTTTTTAAAAGACTGCCTTCCAGGCTGGGTGTGTAGCTCAGCTGGGAGAATGCCCGCCTAACACAATACCTGGGTTCTGTGTCTTACACTGAGTAGAACTAGGTGTGGTGGTTCACACCTGCAATCCCAGCCCTCAGGAAACAGAGACAGGAGGATCACAGGTCCAAAGTCATCCCCAGCTAACAAAGGATGTTTGAGGTCAGCCTGGGGTATGAACCTTTTTCAAAATTAATCCAATTAATCTTTAATTTAACTTAATACTGCCTTAAGAAGAGCACATGTGTATGTACAATTATCTGAAAGGATGGGCGTGAGGCTGTTCACACCAGTTATTTTTGAGAGATGAGACTTTAAGAAAGATGACTTTGCACCAGCAAGCAGGTGAGAGTCCTGCCTCTAGGCTGCACCACCACCCAGCCATCCACTGGACTCTGTCCCTACAAGTCCCACTCTGCCACCCAACCCCATGTACCTGAACATCCTCCCTGTAGCCAGCCCTCCCCTGCAACCTCAGCACACTACATACACACAGGTGCAACCCACAGCAGTTGGAAGAACAGATGAGTAACTGCCAGTGTAAGAATACAACTGAAAGAGCAAGACAGCACCACCAGAACCCAGTGATCCTACAACAGCAAGACCTGAACATTCCAATGCAGCTGAAACACAAGAAAATGACCTTAAAAATAACTTTACGAAGATGATAGAGGCCCTTAAAGAGAAGTGAAAAAATCCATTAAAGAAACTGAGGAAAAGACAAACAAAAAATTGGAAGAAATCAATAAATCTCTTAAAGAAAGCTAAGAAAGACAAGAAAAAAAAAACGAACAGGTGAAGGAAAGGGTTCAAGACTTGAAAATTGAAATAGAAACAATAAAGAAAACACAAACTGAGGGAATTCTGGAAATGCAAAATCTGGGAAAGCTAACATGAACTATAGATGCAAGCATCACCAACAGAATACAAGAGATGGAAAAGAGAATCTCAGGTGTTGAAGCTTTGATAGAGGAAATAGATTCATCAGTCAAAGAAAATGTTAAATCCAATAAACTCCTAACACAAAACATCCAGGAAATCTGGGACACCACGAGAAAACCAAACCTAAGAATAATAGGGACAGAAGAAGGAGAAGAATCTCAGCTCAAAGGCATAGAAAACATATTCAACAAAATCATAGAAAAAAACTTTCCCAACCTAAAGAAGGACATGCCTATAAAGGCACAAGAAGCTTACAGAATGCTAAATAGGCTGAACCAAAGGGAAAAAAAGTCCCTTTGCTACATAATAATCAAAACACTAAACATACAGAATAAAGAGAGAATATTAAAAGCTGCAAAGGAAAAAAAGCCAAGCAACATATAAAGACAGACCCATCAGAATTACAACCAACTTCCCAATGGAGACTCTGAAAGCCAGAAGGTCCTGGACAGACATTTTGCAGGTATTAAGGGACCACGAATGCCAGCCCAGACTACTATACCCAGCAAAACTTTCAATCACCATAAGCAGAGAAAACAAGATATTTCATGACAAAACAAGATTTAAACAATATCTAACCACAAATCCAGCCCTACAGAAAGTACTATAAGGAAAACTCCAACCCATGGAAGTTAGCTACATCCACAAAAACACAGGCAATAGTTAATCTTACCCCAGCAAAACCCAAAGAAGGGAGAGACACACACACACTAGCACCACCATCACCAAAACAAAAAATAACAGCAAGTAACAATCACTGACCATTAATATCTCTTAATATCAATGGACTTAATTCACCTATTAAAAGACACAGGCTAACAAAGTAGATAGGAAAACAGGATCCATCCTTCTGTGGGTACAAAAAACACACCTCAACTTCAAAGACAGATGTAACGGGTTGGGAAAAGATCTTCCAATCAAATGGACCTAAGAAGCAAGCTGGTGTAGCTTGTAACATGTAACAAAATAGACTTCAAACTAAAATTAATCAAGAGATGGAGAAGGACATTTCATATTCATCAAAGGAAAAACCCATCAAGATTAAGTCTCAATTCTGAACATCTATGCCCCAAATACAAGGGCACCCACATTTGTAAAAGAAAGTTACTAAAGCTTAACTCACACATCAAGCCCCACACATTAATAGTGGGAGACTTCAACACCCTGTTCTCACCAATGGACAGGTCTGCCAGACAGAAACTTAACCAAGAAACAGCAGAACTAGCAGATGATATAACTCAAATGGACTTAATAGACATCTACAGAACATTTTACTCAAACACAAAAGAATATACCTTCTTCCCAGCACCTCATGGAACCTTTTGTAAAACTGACCATATACTTGGTCATAAAGCAAACCTCAACAGATACAAAAAATTGTAATTACCCACTGTATCTTATCATTTCACTATGGGTTAAAGTTAGAATTTAACAACACAAACCACAGAAAACCTACAAACTCAAGGAAACTGAACAACTCTCAACTGAATCACCACTGAGTCAAGGAAGAAATTGAAATAAATTAAAGACTTCCTAGAATTCAATGAAAATGAATCCACAACATACCCAAACTGATGGGACACTATGAAAGCAGTGCTAAGAGAGAAGTTCATAGCACTCAGGGCCTATATAAAGAATTTGGAGAAATCACACACTAGCGACTTAACAGCACACCTAATAGCTCTAGAACAAAAAGAAGCAAAGTCACTGAGGAGGAGTAGATAACAGGAAATACTCAAACTCCAGGCTGAACTCAATCAAATAGAAACAAAGAGAACAATGAAACAGAGTTGGTTCTTTGAGAAAAATCAACAAGATAGAAAAACTCTTATCCAAACCAACAAAAAAGCAGAGAAAGAATTTCCAAATTAACAAAATCAGAAAAATGGGGGACATAACAACAGACACTGAGGAAATCCAGAGAATCATCAGGCCATACTTCAAATACCTGTACTCCACAAAATTGAAAAAACCTAAAAGAAATGGACAATTTTCTTGATAGTTACCACATATCAAAAATCATGACCAAATAAACAATTTAAATAGACCTATAACTCCCAAGGAAATAGAAATGGGCATTAAAAGTCTTTCAACCAAAAAAAGCCCAGGGCCAGATGGTTTCTGCACAGAATTCTATCAGAATTTCAAAGAAGATACCAATACTCCTCAAATTGTTCCACACAATAGAAACAGAAGGAACATTGCCAAATTCTTTCTAAAAGGCCACAGTTACCCTGATACCCAAACCACACAAAGATGCAACAAAGAAAGAATTATAGATCAATCTCCCTCATGAGCATTGATGTAAAAATACTCAATTAAATACTGGCAAACGAAATCCAAGAACACATCAAAAAAATCATCCACCATGATCAAATAGACTTTATCCCAGCGATGCAAGGATAGTTCAACATACAAAAATCTGTCAATATAATCCACCATATAAACAAACAGAAAGGAAAAGGCACATGATCATCTCATTAGATGCTTTGACAAAAAGAAAAAAAAAAAGCCTTTGGCAAAATCCAACACCCCTTCATGATAAAGGTTCTGGAGAGATAAGGGACACAATAAACATACCTAAACATAATAAAAGCAATATCAGCAATCTGACAGCCAATATCAAATTAAATGGAGAAAAACTCAAAGCAATTCCACTAAAATCAGGAACAAGACAAGACTGTCCACTCTCTCCATATCTATTCAATGCACTACTTGAAGTTCTAGCTAGAACAATAAGGCAACAAAAGAAGATCAAGGGGATACAAATGAGAAAGGAAGAACTCAAACTTTCTCTATTTGAAGATGATATGATAGTATACATAAGTGACTCCAAAAATTCTACCAGGGAACTCCTACAGCTGATAAATTCCTTCAGTAATGTGGCTGGATACAAGATTAACTCAAGAAAAAAATCAGTAGCCCTCCTCTATACAAATGATAAATGGGCTGAGAAAGAAATCAGAGAAACATCACCCTTTACAATAGCCATGAAAAATATAAAATATCTTGAGGTGATTCTAACTAAACAAGTGAAAGATCTGTATGACAAGAACTTTAAGTCTTTGAAGAAAGAAATTGAAGAAGATCTCAGAAAATGGAAAGATCTTCCATGCTCTTAGATTGGTAGGGTTAACATAGTAAAAATGGCAATCTTACCAAAAGCAATCTACATATTTAATGCAATCTCCATCAAAATTCCAACACTATTCTTCACAGACCTTGAAAGAACAATACTCAAGTGTTAGTGGCTATTCACTCCATCAATGACCTTGGGCTACCCAGCCAGTAGAGGTGATGCTTCTTGTCTGCCTATGAGACCTCTTAAAAGGGAAGAGAAAGAAGGGCTCGGAACTCAGGTGGTGAAGACCAAGTCAGGTGGTGTGAAGCAGCATGTGATCAGTTCCCAGCTTTCCAAAGACTCTGCAACTAGATTTACCCTATCCTATATTCATGAGTGTATTTCCCCCATTTCATATCTTAATAAATCCCTGATACCCCTTAAACAGACTCTCTTGGATGTCGCTTACATTCAACTCACATGGAAGAACAACAACAAAAAAAATGATAGCTAAAACAATCCTGTATAATAAAGGAACTTCCAGAAGTATCATCATCCCTGACTTCAAGCTCTACTATAGAGCTATAGTAATAAAAACAGCATGGTACTGGCATAAAAAACATGTGGACCAATAGAATCAAATTTTAGACCCTGATATAAATCCACACACCTACAAACACATGATTTTTTTTTTTTTTACAAAGAAGCCAAAAATTATACAATGGAAAAAAGAAAGCTTCTTCAACAAATGGTGCTGGCATAATTGGATGTCAACATGTAGAAGAATGCAAATAGATCCATATCTATCGCCATGCACAAAACTTAAGTCCAAGTAGATCAAAGACCTCATTATAAAACCAGTTACACTGAATCTGATAGAAGAGAAAGTAGGAAGTAGTCTTGAATGCATTGGCACAGGAGACCATTTCCTAAATACAACACCAGTAGCACAGACACTGAGAGCAAAAATCAATAAATGGAGCCTCCTGAAACTGAAAAGCTTCTGTAAAGCAAAGGACACTGTCAACAAGATAAAACGGCAGCTTACAGAATGGGAAAAGCTCTTCATCAACCCCACATCTGACAGAGGGCTGATCTCCAAAATATAAAAGAACTCCAGAAACTAGATATCAAAATACCAAATAATCAAATTTAAAAATGGGGTACAGATTTAAACAGAGAATTCTCAACAGAAGAATTACAAATGGCCAAGAAACATTTGAAGAATTGTTCAACATCCTTAATCATCAGGGAAATGCAAATCAAAATGACTCTGAGATACCATCTTACATCTGTCAGAATGGCTAAGATCAAAAAACGCTAATGACAGCCTATGTTGAAAGGATGTGGAGAGTAAGGGGAACACTCCTCCACTGCTGGTGGGAAGGCAAACTTGTACAGCCACTTTGGGGATTAGTATGGTGGTTTCTCAGAAAATTGGGAATCAATACACCTCAAAACTCAGCTATACCAATCTTGGGCATATACCCAAAGGATGCTCAATCATACCACAAGGACACTTGCTCAACTATGTTCAAAGCAGCATTATTTGTAATAGCCAGAACCTGGAAATAACCTAGATGCCTCTCAACTGAAGAATGGATAAAGAAAATATGGTACATTTACACAGTGGAATATTACTCAGAGGTTAAAAAAAAAAACCAATGACATCATGAAATTTGCAGGTAAATGGATGGAACTAGAAAATATCATCCAGGGGGCTGGAGACATGGCTCAGTGGTTAAGAGCACTGGCTGCTCTTCCAGAGGTTCTGGGTTCAATTCCCAGCACCCACGGGATGGCTCATAAGCATCTGTAGTGGGGTCTGATTCCCTCTTCTGGTATGCACTCATATATATAAAATAAATAAATCTTTAAAAAATATCATCCTGAGTGAGGAAACCCAGACTCAGAAAGACAAACATGGTATGTACTCACTCATAAGTGGATATTAGCTGTCAAACAAAGGATAACCAGGCTATAATCCACAGCCCCAGAGAAGCAAGGTAACAAGGAGGACCCTAAGAGGAACATAGGGACTTCCTTGGGAATGGGAAATAAATGAGATATCCTGGGTAAACTGGGAGTTTGGGAGTGTGTAGCGGAGGGGTTAGGGGATGGGAAAATGAGGGATCCAGTTGGTTGAGTTGGGGGCAGCACAGAGGGGGTAGTAATGAAAGAGATATCTTGATAGAGGGAGAAATTTTGAGATTAGGGAGAAACCTGGTGCTAGGTAAACTCCCAGGAATCTACAAGGATGAACCCCAGCTAAGACTCCTAGCAATAGTAGAGAAGGTACCAGAACTGGTCTTCTCCTGTAATCAGACTGGTAACTACCCTAATTGTCATCCTAGAACCTTCATCCAGTAACTGATGGAAGCAGATGCAGAGATCCATGGCCAAGCAATGGATTGAGTTCCAGGAGTCCAGCTGAAGAGAGGGAGGAGGAATTGTAATAGCAAAGGCGGTCAAGATCATGATGGGGGAACCCACAGAGACAGCTGGCCTGAGCTAGTGGGAGCTCACAGACTCTAGACCAACAACTAGGGAGCCTGCATAGGACCAACCTAGGCCCTCTGTATGTGGGTGACAGTTGTGTAGCTTGGTCTGTTTGTGGGGCCCCTAACAGTGGGATCAGGACCGGTCCCTGGTGCATGAGCTGGCTTTTGGGACCTATTCCCCGTACTGGGATGCCTTGCCCATTCCAGGGGGAGGAGCTTGGTCCTGCTTCAACTTGATATGCCATGTTTTGTTGACTCCCATGGGCAGCCTGCCCCTTTCTGAATGGAGGAGGAGTTGGGAGGGGTAGATGGAAGATGGGGAGAGGGAACAGGAAGAGAGGAGGGAGAGCAAACTGTGTTTGGTACGTAAAGTAAATGAAAAAAATTAATAAAAAAAAAAAACAAATTTTAAATGGCTTTCAGGATTGCTTTGTCAAAACAAACAAACAAAAAAGGTTTAAAACATTCAGCTGTAGGTAACAAGGAGGAGCCTAAGAAGGATGCATGGTTCACCCTGGGAAGGGGAAATAAATGAGATCTCTATGAGTAAACTGGGGTGAGGGGAAAAGATAGAGGGGAGGGGATGGGGGATGAGAACGTGAGGGAACAAGATGGTCAAGTAGAGGGAGGGATGGAGTGAGAGAACAATGAAAGAGATATCTTGATAGAGGGAGACATATGGGGTTAGGGAGAAACCTGGTGCTATGGAAATTCCCAGGAATCCACAAGGATGACCCCAGCCTAGATTACTAGCAATAGTGGAGAGGGTGCCTGAACTGGCCTACCCCAGTAGTCAGATTGGTGAATACCCTAAATGTCATCATAGAACCTTCATCCAATAACTGATGGAAGCAGATGCAGAGATCTACATAGCCAAGCACCAGGCCAAACTCTGGGAGTCCAGTCAAAGAAAGGGAAGAGGGATTATATGAGCAAGGAGGGTCAAGATCATGATGGAAAAATCTACAGAGACAACTGAACCAAGCTCGTAGGAACTCACAAACTTTAGAACGACAGCTGTGGAACCTTCATGGGACCAGACTACGCCCTCTGCATACAGGAGACAGTTGTGTAGCTTGGTCTGTTTGAGGGGCCAGGCCCCTGGCAATGGGACCAGGATTCTATCCCTGGTGCATGCGCTGGCTTTCAGGAGCCCATTACCTATGGTGGGACACTTTGCACAGCCTTGATGCAGAGGGAGGGGCTTGGTCCTGCCTCACTTGAATGTACCAGGCTTTGCTGACTCCCCATGGGAGCCCTTACCCTTCTGGAGGAGAGGATGGGGGATCGGTTGGGGGGAGCGAGAGAAGGGATGAGAGGGAGATCTGTGGCTGGTATGTAAAATGAATTTTTAAAAATTCTTAAATAGTTGGGCAGTGGTGGCGAGCCTTAATCAGCACTCGGAGCAGAGCCAGCGGATCTCTGTAGTTCCAGCACTGGCTACCAAGTGACTCAGAAAGCACAAAGCTACACAGAGAAAAGCTGTCTCGAAAAAAAAAAAAAAAAAAAAAAAAAATAAAACAATTCAGTTATGCTTCACTGTGTTGTGCCAAAATGAATTAAAGTCTCAAGAGTGTATGTATATATATATATATATATATATAATATATATATATATATATATATATATATATGGGATATTTCCGTATTGGGTTTCATATTGTTCCTAACAATGTTAAAGGGGCTGTCTATTGCTGTGGTGGGACACCATGACCACAGCAACTCTTATAAAGGAGAACATTTAATTTGAGGTGGCAGCTTACAGTTTCAGGTGTTTAGTCCATTATCATTATGGTGGGGAGCATGGCGGCTGGGAGTATGGTGGCATGCAGCAGGCAGACATGGTGCTGGAGAATTCTACATCTTGATCCAAAGGCAACAGGGAGTGAACTGAGACACTGGATGGTATCTTGAGCATACATGAGACCTCAAAGCCCACCCCTACAGTGACACACTTCCTCCAACAAGGCCACATCTCCTAACAGAGCCGCTCCCTTTGGGGGCATCTTCTTTCAAACCACCACAGGGCCTCTTGTCACAGAGGTGTTGACATAGGCAATAGCAACCATTGTACAGGACGAAAGACAGGTGCTTAGTTCCCTGTGTAATGTCCGTGAGATTTCTCTCCACATACTACCCAATGCAATTCATGCAGCAAACCAGAGTGATATATATATTTTAAAGTTTTGTTTATTTTTAGTTTATATTTATGAGCGTTTTGCCTGCATTATATCTGTAAACCATCTGCATGCACTACCCGTGGAACAGAAGGAGGGTGTTTGAGCCCCTGAAATGAGTGTTACAGATGATTGTTAGCCACCAACATGTAGGTGGTAAGAACTGAACCCTGATCTTCTGGAAAAGCAGTCAGTGCTGTTAAATGCAGAGTCATCTCTTCAGCCTCACTTCAGTGATATTTTAACTCACAAGTGGCTCATGGGTTCAAACATGGTTCACAACGAAATGAAACATCAGTCTTCTTATCGTTTTTATTCCAACTTGTACTCAGAGTGTGGTAGAGTATGCAGCGACGATTAAGCCTCCAGTATTTGCGGGATGCAGTTAAGTGCTCGGCACTGAGATTATATCAACAACAAACAGCCATGTCCCAGGCTAGCAGTGACTGAAATAACAGTTGCTGGCTTCCGCTCCCTTTTATCTCCCTTTTCAAGTCACTTGGACCTAAAGAGCTTCTTCCCGCCCAGCCTGTCTTGCATTTGTGCATCAAAGTGGCAAGGGTTCACCCCGAGTAGTGTTTGGCCCCTGATGTCACTTCCCACTGAGACCCGAGAAAGCCTGTTTCTGCTCCCCAAAGGAGCAGTGCTAAAGATGAAAAAGAGCGGGAGGGAAAAGGTTTGGAAGCCAGGCCGGGAAGTGACCTCGTTTCTTTAATTAGGTTTTGCAATTTAAGCTGTTTGTTGGTCTAAAGAGTCTCTGGTGACCTCCTTCCTTCTGTGAGCCTTAAATTATAGGAAGTTAGGGCCCATGAAGCTTTATATAAGAATTCCAAAAATTTTTTAGAGTGAGGAAAATCTTAGAGAAAAGCAGAAAAGAAGCACAAAAATCAGCGAAGAGTAAACAAAATTTCACTTAATAAGTTAGAAAGTCATCATTGGCGCCATTTGGCAAAACCACAGTAATAATCATTTCAGGAAGATGTTGGAAATTGGCAGGTACAGAAGTCAGTCACGTTCTACAGATAATAAGAAGTGTGCACTTATTAACTACAGAGGAAGAGCCAGTGCCTTCCCACTCGAGAATCCTGACAGACAGCACCTAAGTTTGAGATCAAAACCACCTGCATCAAGTCCCTCCAGAGCGTGTCTTTGCCACGAAGACGCAGTAGGGCTCCCAGGTGAGTTAGCCAAGTGCAAAGTCCAGCTATAGAAACAGAGGAATCGTAAATGCAATAAAGTGAAAGACGGCCATCTGCAAAGGCTGCACACCGTGATTCAACTCTAAGACGGTCTGCAAAAGGTCAAACTAGAAGGAGAGTGAAAAGATCAGTGGCTGCCAGCGGTTAGCGGAGAGGGAAGCTGGAACCGGAGCAGGGCAGTAAAAGCCTTCTGTGGAAATGGTGACTTCTTCTTCTTCTTCTTCTTCTTCTTCTTCTTCTTCTTCTTCTTCTTCTTCTTCTTCTTCTTCTTCTTCTTCTTCTTCTTCTCTTCTTTTTTTCCGAGACAAGGTTTCTCTGTGCAGCTTTGCGCCTTTCCTGGAACTCGCTTGGTAGCCCAGGCTGGCCTTGAACTCACAGAGATCCACCTGGCTCTGCCTCCCGGAGTGCTGGGACTAAAGGCGTGCGCCACCACTGCCCAGCAACTACTTCTTAAGATAGGTTGATCCAAACCCATAGGATAGTTGGCATCAAGAGTGAACCCTAATACAATATGCGGTCTTGGGGTGGTCCTCAGGCATTGAGGACGGTGCATTACTCCTCTGGGGATGCTGTGCATATGTGGGGGGGGGCAGAGGGTGCAAAGGGGCACTCTATACTCTGTGCTCAATTTTGCTAATAAAGCTAAAACGACTCTAAAAAAGTAAGGTCTACTAAAGGGGGAGGGACTTCCACATAAGATGGCAGCCGAGATGCTGCTGCCTCCATGTGACCCTGACAAAGACAAGAAAGAGCAGACCCTGTTCCAAAGAGGAAGAGTTTCTGAATCTCACAAAGGTAGATACAGAGCAGATGAAGAGTACCAAGGACAAGATGGGCGGCTCCACAGAGAAGTCAAGCTGAGCTGCTGCTCAATTGCCTGGTCCAGGAAGGGGAAGCAGAAGCCTCATTCAAAGAGTCAGCCAGGTATCCTGGGGAGAAGAGACTCACAAGCCTGCCCTCCAGGCCAGTTCACAGGCCTCAGAAGTCTCAAATGAAGTCACCAGGTCTGGTGAGACAGTGGTTCCTCTGGCAGATGGGTTAGTCATGGAAAGGAATCCTATCTTGCTGCTCTGTATGACTTGGCAAGCAGTGGACAGACATCATATTGGGAGGGATCCTATTGTGTACAACTGACGACCCTCCTAAAATTCGTCTAGCATTGCCCGGTGTGAGAGACAACCCTGGTGTCAGGTGTGAAGAGTGGAAGGATTGGACACGGTGGCAAGAGTCTCAGATCAGGCTGTGATTCACATAGGGAGAGGCTGCCCTGCCCTTGGTGGCCAGGAACAGACTTCATCAACTGGGAATGACTTTAGAGTCTGATGGTCCCAAGCATGGAGTCAACAGACGGACCAGTCCAGGAGTCAGTTATCTGTGGCTCACTGCTGCAGAGCCTGAGAACCGTGAAGTTCCAGTCCACGACGTGCTGTCCACAGCTGCAGCCCTCAGCAGGAAAAGCAACAGGTAGGGGGTTGAAAATGGTCTTCTGCCGGTATGGATCTCCATGCCATGGTTGTGTCTCCCATCCCAGTGGACGTAGAAAACACTCCTCAGCTGAAACAGCCGCCTCAGAATGGAGGTGGAGAGGCAGTACCTGCCCAGTCCACAGACTGTAAAGCTAAGTGTGGCCACGTGGAGGCCCCTGGGGTATGAAGAGGGGAAGCCCCTAAGGAGGAGACAGCTATGGCAGGCAGGGGACACTTGTCCACGAGTCCACATGTCCCCGAGTCACTCGAGTCGCGTGCAGATAACTGGCCATCTGTAATTTTCAGGGCCCCCAAAGAAACTGCTCCAGTACCTCAAGTTTTTGTTTTGTGTTGCTGTTTGTTGTTTGTTTTGTTTTGCCTTTTCATTTTGTTTTGTTTTTCAAGATTTAATTATTTTTATTTTACATGTATGGGAGTTTTGTTTGCATGTATGTCTGTGTACCATGTGCATGCAATGCCCGTGGAGGCTAGAAGAGAGCACCAGATTCTCCTGGAGTTACAGACAGTTGTGAGCCACCAGGTAGGAGCTAGGATTCAAACCTGGGTCCTTTGGAAGAGCAGCCATGCTCCAAACCACTGAGCCATCTCTCCAGCTCTCCCATTTCTTTGTTTTTAACTACACTTTAGTGGTATTTCCACTTTACTGTACTAAAAATATTTTATGCTTCTATCTTCTATTATTCTTCATATATTCATCTAATATCATTTATCAATTTTTACATTATTGGGAAATCTTTTTCCTTTTTATTTTTTTTAAATTTTTTATTTTATTTTGGTTTTTCGAGGGAGGTTTTCTCTGTGTAGCTTTGCGCTTTTCCTGGAACTCACTTTGTAGCCCAGGCTGGCCTCGAACTCACAAAGATCCGCCTGTCTCTGCCTCCCAAGTGCTGGGATTAAAGGCGTGCGCCACCACCGCCCAGCCCCTTTTTTATTCTTTCAACTATACTTTTAGTATTTTGACTTTTTTTTTCTACTGGTATTTATCTATTTAGATTTTTGTTCTTATTGTTTTGAGACAGGATCTCATGTAGGGTCACCTCAAACTCCTGATGTAGCTGAAGATAATCTTGAGCAGAGCTCTTGGGCTCCTAAGCCGATGAACAGTGGATGAAGTTTTCCTTGTTCCAAGAAAGCAAAGACAAAGGAATGGTTTGAACATTGTTGTATAACAGTTTCCTCTGCCACTGAAACATTCCATTCTGCAGGGAAGCTCCTCAAATGGGGGAGGGGGAACTCAAAATAGCTGCAGGAAGTCCCTGAAACTGACATGAGTTAGTAGGCTCCTCCCTCTCAGAGTAAGCAATAAAGTTGCTGAGAGTCATTCTCAGACAAGCCAAGTTGCAAAGAAGACTGAGACCAGACCAGCCGCCTCAGAGAAGCCCAAAGCAGCTGAGCTGCCAGGAGGAGGTTTAGACCAGAGTCACTTGGAAAGGACACTCCAAGCTGCTGAGCTGCCTGCAAGCTGTGCAGTGAGCTCGAGGTTACCAGCTTTGTGAGCTGTCACTCATGCTGGGGTGGACTTTGGTTATACAGTTATCTTTGAGTCATTTCTAAGTAACCCCAATAAAACTCATTGTTCACCCTGGTCTGTCATGGCCTATTTGGGGTAAGTAATCATGTGTGTACTGTCTCCCCAGGAAAAATTTTGTCATACAACACATGTTTTCACTCATTCTAGTATACACTGAAGTTCCCAGGAAAAAAGCCACACCCATGTGAAAGTCTTTTTTATGGGGAGAGGGGATTTGAGACAGGGTTTCTCATTGTAACCGTGGCTATCCTGGAACTTGCTCTGTGATAGGATTCCTAGCCATGCCTCCATGACCATGCATGTGTTGGCAAAAAGATTAGTCATCCCAGGGCCTTACGTCCTACACAATCCGTGTGCTGCATGATCACATAATTTGCCAGCAGAGTGATCACACAATCTATGCGCATGCGTGGCATAGCTACATAAATCCATATGCGCATGTGCAGGAGGAACCTATAAACAAGCGGGTTCCATCTATCCCTCCCCTTTCTTCCTGCACAGTCATTCCATTCCCATAGTCCTATCACATCCTTTCTGTCCCCTTCCCCTAATAAACTCTTATAGTGGGGTTTGTTGTACCTCGTGGCTTTTCTCACATGGTAAACAGTGCCGCTTAATGAATAGCATTGCGCCGCATAATAACCAACACTCTGTAGGCCAGGCTGGCCTTGAACTCACAGAAATCCACCTGTCTCTGCCTCCTGAGTGCTATAATTAAAGGCCTGTACCACCACACCTGGCTTCAAAGAGTCTAGCCATGGATTAGAATTTCTGTGATTGTAGAGAGTTGGAATGTCCATTTTCTCCTTGGTCCACCCCCTCCCTTCGAGAGCTAAAGTTACCTTAGAATGTCTTAGGATAATGCTCTTCATAGCCATTCATTGCCCACCTGTGTCTGAGCCAACATCCTCTTGGTGATTGCACTAAACCTTTGGAATGTGTTAATAGAGCATTAGCTTCTACTAAGCCCAAAGCTGAGAATGTTGTCAGAGAACATCTTAGACTAACACCACTTTGCAATTCCCCTACCCAATCTTCCTACCAATGTGTTTGAAAAGGGCTTTCATTTATCAGTTTCTTTGGTTTTGCATCTGTATAAGTTCATGTAGTGAGAGGTCTAAATTTTCCCCATTTTACAACCGGATCTAGGTTTCAGTTTTTTAAGAGCAAACAAGCTTTTTTCCAATAAAGGACCATTAGTCAATACCACCCCTGACTGCAGAGACAAGGAGGGAAGCATGTACAAGGCCTGAGCCAGCCCCCACAGCATCACAAGACAGTGCCCCAAAAGTACAGTGCCTGTAACCCCCGAAACAGGTCTTGACTTGCCCCAGTACACCAAAGATGGAAAAACTAAAACCTCAGCCAATCAAAAATATACTAGTGTAACTGCTGCTTGCTTGACCAGTTGTTTGAGATGACCTAACTGTTCCTGAAATCCCCCTAGCTGTGCTTAAAAAAAGCCTGCACGCTCCTCTCAGGGTCATTGCCATTTTGTGCAGGTGAACAACCCACCCCACACATGCTGGTAAATAAACGCTCTTTGCTCTTGCATACTGTTTGAGTCTGGGGTCTTCCTTCAGTGTTTTCTCAGACCCCTGCAGTAACAGATTCAGTTATTATGACATGAGGCATTGTCAAGGTGGAGTGAGCAGCAGCTAAAGGGACCATTGTTGTCTTAGTTGGAGTTTCTATTGCTGTTAAGGGACACCATGACCAACTCTTATAAATGAAAACATTTAATTGGGTAGCTAATAGTTCAGAGGTTCAGTTCATTATCATCATGGTGAGACATGGTGTGAGCAGGCAGACATGATGCTGGAGAGATCACTGAGAATTCTACATCTTACACAGGCAACAGGAAGTGAACGGAGACACGGGATGTGGCTTGAGCATATATGAGACCTCAAAGTCTGCTTTCACAGTGACATTCTTCCTCCAACAAGGCCGCACCCACCACAACAAAGACACACCTCCCAATAGTGCCACTCCTTTTAGGGGCCATTTTCTTTCAAATCACCACAATTGTGGAGGAAAGGTCTCTCATAGGGTGAGGGAGGGCACTGCGATCACTTCCCTGCTTCGATTGGCACTATACTATATACTGTGTCTTGAGCAGTTTTTCTGAGAGGGGTTTTCCTATTCAGGTGGTTGACAGACATATTTGGATAAACTCTAAAGTTAAGGGACAATACTGTCACTTTACCCTTTACAGGAACGCCTCTGACACTTACGGGCAATAGCCTTGTGATCTTTGGGGCAGTTTAGAAAGTCAACTCTCAGCTGGGCAGTAGTGGCACGCACCTTTAATCCCAGCATTCCGGAGACAGAGGCAGGTGGATCTCTGTGAGTTCGAGGCCAGTCTGGTCTACAGAGTGAGTTCCAGGACAGTCAGGACTGTTAAACACAGAGAAACCCTGTCTCAAAAAACCCAAAAGCCAAACCAAACCCAACAAACAAAAGAGTCAAGTCTTAGAGTCCATGACACTTAGGTCCAGTTTTTCTGAGAGGCAAGCAGAGTCACAGTGTTTCATTCAGTCCTGGTTTTTGAGGACACTGGTTACGAGGGAGGAGTTAGTCCCCCAGTGACCTTCAAACCTGGTGAAAGTCGTTATGAAACAAGGGAAACAAAGCTCACACGTCTAAAGAGTGGAGGAAGAAAGTGACATGAAGCACAAGTGAATGTGAGCACAGATGAGAAGTCCCTGCTGTCCTAAAACTGCAACAGC
This sequence comes from Peromyscus leucopus, assembly GCF_004664715.2. NCBI lineage: Eukaryota > Metazoa > Chordata > Mammalia > Rodentia > Cricetidae > Peromyscus > Peromyscus leucopus. Next base: position 87,506,520 of record NC_051069.1, read on the forward strand.
ACACATTAAATATAGGAGGAAGGGACGAATCAAAGGGGCAACAGTGACAAAGACGGGTAAGCCACATGTGTGGGAGCACCTGCGGGATGTTCTGGCCCCTTCCTGACTCTGCTGCCTCCATTCAAGAGCCCTCTGACTATTTCCCAAAGCAAATCTTTCGGGTCACCACACCCTTCTGTCCCCACGGGCAGTATTAACTCTTCTCTCCTATCTCATCAGAATTAATTCAGTGGGACCCCAAGGACCACGGATCAAAGTGGAGACCAGATCACACCAGCATTTTCTCTGTTATAGGAATTTATTTACAGGTCCCACCCTCAAGCATTGGGACTTTACTCCCTCTCAAGGACTGGGTGCTTAGCTCTGGAGGGTGTGTCCAGCCTTCTCCACACCTAACCCAAGTGCAAGCAGAGGGAGGGAGGGTGCAGAGAGAAGAGTGAGTCAAATTCAGGCCATCCATAGGTCCAGAAAAGCTCACCCACTGCACTAAAATACGTGAACAAGAAAGCCACCGTGGCATTTTGACAGCAGCAAAGGGCTGCAGGGAAGGTGTCCCTGGACACCAGAACCTGGGACTCACTGTCTTGGAGTCGAAGAACAGAACTCCATTCAGCTACGCATGTGAATCAACTACCAGCCCACTGCCTGAACAAACCTTGCAACCCTGAAAATGGAAACTGCACAAAGGCCTGCTGCACAGCCCTGTAGACGCCAGGCATTAGCACAAGCCTGCCTTGTCCAAAATCAGAAGCATTAGGACAGGCCTGGAAGGAGCTGGCTTCTGAGAAGTGCATTCTGCTCTGTTTCCTAATCTGGGAGGGAGGTACTTAGATATGTTGGCTCGCTTTGTGATGATGCTCTGACCTGGACCTCAAGAAACCTCTGAACTATGTGCTGTTCTGTGTATGACTGCTGTATTTCAACTCAAAGTTGTCAGGATTTTTGTTGTTGTTTCTGTTTTCTTGAGACAGGGTCTCATTATATAGCCCAAGCTGGCTCCAAACTCCTGCCTCAGCTTTTCCAATGTTGGAATTATGGGTATATGCAATCAATCCCAACTAAAAAGTTTTTTTTTTTAACCATACTTTTTGCTATGGGATGTCTTTCTGTATACTGTGAATATATATGGCTTCCACTGGATAATAAATAAAGCTGTGTTGGTCTATGGCAGGGCAGGAAGGAGCCAGGCAGGAAAATCCAAGAGATAGTGAGGGAAGAAAGGCAGAGTGGGAAGATGCCAGCCACCACCCAAGGAGCAACAAAATGCCAGCAGATCAGTAACGCCACGGGCACGTGGCAACATATAGATTAATAGGAATGGATTAATTTAAGATGAAAGCTAGCTAGCAAGAAACTGAAGCCATAGACCACACAGTTTGCAATTAATTTAAGCCTCTGAGTGATTATTTTATAAGTGGCTGCAGAACTTTGGGACTGGGCAGGACCAAGAAACTTCCGGCTACAACTTTTTTTTTTTTTTTTTTTAAATGTATTTATTTTTGTGGTGCTGGAGAGTGAACCCAGACCCTCACACATACTGGGCAAGTGTTCCGCCACATTCTACATAAGTGTAGAGTCTTTAAAAAGCTGAAGGAGAGATCGCTTCTCGGCCTTTTGGCTAAGATCAAGTGTAAAAAGCTGAAGGAGAGATGGGAGATGGCTCGGCAGCAGGTAAAGTGCCTGTCAGGCGAGCTGAGGACCTACATTTGCCTCGGCAGTAACCAACCTTTGAAGCCAGGAAGGCCCAGGAGCATCATCAAAACAGCAAGTGTTCTTGCATGGCCCCTGCCTTGCTCTGTCTGGTAGCACAGCTGGGTCAGCAACTGATTCCTCGCTCTGGACTGAAGGCGTACGCACAGGACTGCAGAGATTTCTCCAAGCACCATTACAATGTCTGATCCACAAATATGTATCATATTCTTTTTTCCCCCCCTTTGGTTTTTTGAGACAGGGTTTCTCTGTGTAGTTTTGGTGCCTGTCCTGAATCTCGCTCTTGTGTATATGAGTGCTCTATCTGCATGCATGCCTTTATGCCAGAGAGGGCATCAGATCCCACTAAAGATGGTTGTGAGCCACCATGTGACTGCTGGGAATTGAACTCAGGACCTCTGGAAGAGCAACCAGTGCTCTTAACCACTGAGCTATCTCACCAGCCCCATATCATATACTTTTAGCCCCAAATTTCTTCCATCACGACTATGGTTGCTTACAAAAATTTTATGTACATAATTCATAAACTAGGATGAGGGAAATGTAATTTATAACAGAAAAACAGTTAAGAGATTAAAAAATGTGCATATAGATCTTGTATAAGTATTTTCTGAATTGGATCATGACCCGAGCTTCTGTCCTCTCCTCACAGACACACTCTTCCTGGAGAACCACAAAACTTCAATCCCAATTAAGTTATTTTCATCATGGGCCTAGGGAGATGATTCCCAGTTTAAGATTACTAGCTGGTCTTCTAGAGGACCTAGGTTCAGGTCCCAGCATCTACATAAAGGCTTAAAACCTTCTGAAACTACAGTTCCAGGGGATCTGATGCCCTCTTCTAGCCTCAGTGGGCACCAGGCACACACACCGTGCACAGACATACATGCAGGCAAAACACCCCCACACATAAAATAACAATTAAAAAATGCTCATCCTTCTTCTCAATAAAAATGGCATATTTCTACCCACTCCCAAGAACTCAACATGTAGATGCCAAATTGAGATTCCTCTAGCAAAACAAGTGGAATTGTTCACCTTTTCTTCAACTTTAGAAAATAATACGAATCACTCCACTAGGCACTAGTAATCTAGTCTCTAGAAAGGCTGAAGCAGGAGGATCAAGTTCAAGGCCAATCTAGCTGCTTAGTGAGACAAAGACTCAGTGACCATCATGGGAGATGGGGCAGAAAGATGGTGAGATGAAGGGCCTGAGGAAGTCTGCTGTGAGATTGTGCCTTTCAGCCATGACCGGGAAGTGACAGGCCCCAAGTCTCAACACCATGGCTGCCTAAGGAAGACCTGAACAATATCAACTCCAGTTGACATCTCGACACAGATGGGGGAAATCTCACAGGACCCCACCCCTAGGTAAAGAGCTTCAAGCAATTAACTACTGCGGAGAGAGGGAGAGTTAGTCTCCCCAAGGAATGAGCTCCCTAATTGTTTATCCAGTACCAAATGGTCACCCCTGAAGCATCAACATGCAGGTAATACTGAATGGACTCAGCAGGCTGTATTTATGTTTATTCATTTACCTGTATACGTAACAAGAGTGATTAAAGAGAAGGTGGTTCATGGATTTGGGAGAGAGCAGGGGACATGGGACAGAAAGGGGGAAGGAGAGGGATAGGGGAATATTGTAATTGTATCTTAATTAAAATTTTAAAAGGGGATACATATGACAGAAAATGAAAACCTGGAAACAAACTTTTCTTCCTTTCTTTTTTTATCCTTTAAATCACTTCATGTAATTCCTAGGACTTAGTAGTTAACCTATAAATAAATATTTATTGACTGCAGTTAAAATAGAAAAAAGGGGGTGGGAATGGAAATGCAACTGAGTGGCAGAGTATTTCATAGCATGCTCAGGGCCCTTGATTCAGTCCCCAGGAAAGAAGAAAGGGAGGGAGGGAGAGAAAATTCCCTAAATCTTTTTGGTTTTTTGAGACAGGGTTTCTCTGTGTAGCTTTGTGCCTTTCCTGGAACTCGCTTTGGAGACCAGGCTGGCCTTGAACTCACAGAGATCCGCCTGCCTCTGCCTCCCGAGTGCTGGGATTAAAGGCGTGCACCGCCACCGCCCGGCTAAATTCCCTAAATCTTGAAAGAGATATGGACATCATGGTATCTGAGGTATTTAGACCCCCACACAGAAATGATGAGAAAAGAGCCCTAGAGTTATCCTAGAGTTGAATGTTAAGAGTTCAGATATGCCATTCAAGCTGACAGGCTATAGAGACGGGAAGTGTGATTCATTGGATGTGACCTCAGTGGACTTTGCAGCTTCCAGAGAGTGGAAGGGGTGGGAATCAGATTCCAAAGAGTAGAATTCGTGTTCAGTATCAGAATGTTCTCAGTTAAGACTGTGCCTATCAAAATGGCACTTTCTAGGAAAAAAAAAAAAAACTCAATTTCAGGGCAGATATTATTATAGGTGACTCACCGCCTTCCACATTTCTGCTTTAGATAGCTCTAATCTATTTTTTCCCAGAGAACACAGTGTTTTTCAACTCCAGCTTGACTGTGAATCGACTAGGTAAACTGGTAATTGTCCCTTTATCTTTTCAGGAAACACTGCTGGAAATTTCAGCCAAGCTTAAAATGTGTCCAGAAGGTGGGCGCAGCCATGTAGACTCAGATAACGAAGAGGCTTGGTAAAAGAGCACTGGCTTATGGGTAATGCTGGTATCTGTGGCATCCAGGAGTGTAATAAAGATTTTAATGGAAGCATTAAACATAAACCATTCCCACAGAAAGGCTATCAGAACTCGGAACATATAATAACAGGGGCTCTCTATGTAACCCAGGTTGTCCACAGATTCACCATCCTCCTGCCTCAGTTTAAGTGCTGGGATCACAGGCATACATCATACAGGTGATTGGTCCTTTCATTTTTAATCCCCTCCCACACCTCCCCACCACAAGAGAGGACACAGGAACATAATGTATTTTGGTGTATCCTTTAGGAATTACCAAGTTATTCAGTCTCGTTTAAAAAAAAAAGCCATCAGTCAATGCATTATGGACTTGAAGCAACAAGCAGAAGCCCCTTTTGCATTCTGCTCTGGGCCTGTAAGAGAGAGCACCACTTTCTTGTTGTTTCACCTTTTAGTTAGCAGTCCTGACTGTGGTTGGTCCTGAAACCTAAGAGCATGTCTATTCAGTGCCTCTCTCTTTAAGATAGCCCGAACCATCCAGGACTCAGAGCAGATGGCTGTCCAATGAATAAGGGCTTCTGTGAGTCAGTTCACACATAGCCAAGCATTTGAAATCCCTGGACAGGCACCAAGGAGAGACTGAGAGTCTAACATGACACAAGGCAAGAATAAATCACATTCTGCACCCTGAGCAACAGTGCCCTGGGAAGAAGCAAAGGCTCACTTACATGCCCAAGCCCGGGTCCCCCAATCTCGGAGTTCCGTTCCCAGCTCTTCCATCCTGCACCCAAGCAGCTCCCTGCAGAGGCTCCCTACACTCCCAGCTTCTGTCCTTTCCCAGACCTTCGCTGGGTGGCCCCAGGGAGGCCCTGGCCCCTACTCACCTACGACTCCCCACAGGAGCAGGAAGCCCAGCAGAAACACCATGGTGGCTGTCCAGTGGGTGGCAGCGACAGGAACTCAGCTGTCGCTCTGGGTCCCCAGCTTGCATGCATGTAGGTTATCTACTGGCACCAGGATTACCCTATCCAACAGGGCAGGTGCATCTGGCCCCTGTGCCAGCTCCGCCCCAAAGTGAGGTTACCAGGGCAACCTGGCACGGCTCGAGGTTAAGGGGAAATTCCCAGTGTTGCTTTTGAGCTGGGTTCCCTGACCCCGCCTGTTCAGTGGTCCAGAGTTTGTGGCCCTCGCCCTCTCAGGGGCCCTGCCTTCCCTCCAGAAACCGAATGTAACCCACATTACCCGCCCCACTAAGTCGAGCGGGTAGACATCTACAGTCATCTGTTCTACCTCCTGCTGCTCACTGCAGAGTCTGGCCTGGGGTTCTAGGAAGTGACAGAATTGGGCAGCGGCATTAGCAGTCTTTTTTTTTTTTTTTTTTTTTTGGTTTTTCGAGACAGGGTTTCTCTGTGTAGCTTTGTACCTTTCCTGGATCTTGCACTGTAGACCAGGCTGGCGGTGGTGGCATTAGCAGTCTTAATGAGGCAGGTGAGCTGAAGTAGACTGTATGAGACTTTTCTCTAGTAAGGATCCCAAACCTGCAGATGGGACTTGGGGATTTCTTTAAAGATTATTCTACCAGTGAAGTTGGTCAACACGAACTCGTGATTTAAACGTTGGGGTAGGCAGGGATGGGGTAGGTAGGTCTTGGGTAGGGTGCAGAGTGGGAGGTGTGAGTACTCAAAGATCTTGCAGTAAGATAGGTCCCTCAGTGTCTCTTCTGTCATTCTGCTGTTCATTCTGGGTTGCTCTTCCTGGGCAGTGGCCACTGCAGAGAAACTCAAGGCTGTACCAGGAAAAGCAGCAGCTGTGATGTAGTAGGAAGACCTGGGAGAGGAGTGGCCACCATCTGGGTGAGTTATTTAGAAATGGCCCCGAGAGCTCAGAGTTGACATGAAAACCACACAGAGAGACAGAGACAGAGACAGAGACAGAGAGGGGGTAGTGTTTTCTACCTGGCACATAGCAAATAATTACACAATATATTAGAAAATGCTTTTTATTGGACCAGAAAGCACAGGGGAAATTGATTAGGGAGATGAATAATTCAGTTGCAATACTGACTGCATAGTAAGATTATGGGGAGAACACTTTATTTTAAAGACCAATAGCACAGCTACACTCCAGGACATTCTAATTTAACATGGGTAGAATCCTGCTGACTTAAGGTGAGTCTGAATACTGATATGATAGACCTAGAGAACCACCTCTGAGCCAAGGAAACAAGACTTCTACCCGATTCTCAGTACTGGTGCTCAGTCTTTGGAATTCAAACCTTTACCTCCTCTCATTTTATGAAGTAGGAAAAGGTCAAGCACTGAAGTCATTCACTTGTTTAGTGACGATTGTTGTGGTGTTCTGTGTCTTACTCTGGGCACTCTGAGAGCATTGGGGGGAGATGGGGAAGTGGAGAACAGCCACGCGACCTTGAGGTAGGCGCTCTAAGATACAGTAAGAGAAGACATTGCTGCAGAGAAACCTAAGGAGTGGGGAAGTCCTGTTCTCCCACATGGAGTGGCTTCTTAATTCAAATCTAAAACTCTTTCAGGTATGAGCAATTGCCTATTCCAGTTTACTTACTAAGAGGGTGATAGAATTACATTATTCCGACTTCAGTTAGTGGTATAGGAGGATATGATTTTCTCCTTGTGCCTTCTACGTCTGTGATAAAACACCATGACCAAAAGTAACTTGGAAGAAGAAAGAGTTTATTTCAGCTTATAGTTCCACATCACAGTCCATCTGTGGAATACTGAAGGAAGTCAGGGCAGGAACTCAAGCAGGTAGGAACCTGGAGGCAGGAACTAAAGCAGAAGCCATGGAGGAGTGCTGCTTGCTGGCTTGCTGAGTTTACTTTCTCATAGCACCCAGGACCCCTAACCCAGGGGTGGTACCCACCCACAGGATCCACGCCTGTCCACAAGAATAACTAATTAAGGAGATACCCTACAGGCCTGCCTACAGCCAATCTTATGAAGCATTTCCAAGAATGCCTAGTAACCTACCGGCAGAGATTGAGGCACAAGTGCCTGAGTTAAGTATGGCCCAATGGATCAAAACATGAGCTGGTTATGGCAGACGTAGAAGCAACTCCAAGACTTATTTTAAGGGGACCTGCTGAACCACAGGAGACTACGTGGTGTTTGTTGTCAGAGTGTATCAGTCACTGAAGGGAATAGGAACTAGCTTGTGGCAGAAGTTCTAATTTTAGGGTGGCAGGAATATAAGTATTTCTGAAAATTAAATTGGAAAGTGCTAGAAACCATTTCTACTTGATGGTTTGTTTTGAGTCGAGGTCTCATGTAGCTCAAGCTGCCCTCAAATTCACTGTAGCTGAGAATGGTCTCGAGTTCCTGGTTCTCCGGAGTGCTGGGATTACAGACACCTATCTGAATAAATTACGAAGAGACACAGTAACACATACACCCTAGGACAAAGAATAATCACTGTCCACAATGTGGCTTCTTGACTCTGCAGGGTGGTGCTTCCTGGCAATCTAACGCTAGCCTGACATCCCCCAATACTTTCACCAAGATCTCAAAGCCAACCTGAAGGAGTCTGGGCCTTTGGCTCAGAGGCAGAGAGAGAAAAGGTGTTATTTAAGAAGCGTGTGGAATACAGCTTGCTCAAAGTCAAGGCCTTGGCTAGTCAGTCCTTGTTCAAGCAGATGTTTGTACAGTCTAGAGTGCTAACTCATCTGGAGGATGGCTTTCTGCCTTCCTTCTTCTTTTCTCAGCTAGAGACAAGCAATTCAGCAAGCGTGGATGGAGTATCTGTCAGTATCTATCTACTGAAACACACCATTCTGGCTGGCTTTCCCACATGCATGTGCACATGAATGCGGTACAGCAGAGAGGGGAAATGGGGTTACAATAGCAGACTGATGGAAACACCCTGCCCCTTAGGCTTCCATCAGTCCAAGAGGCCTTACAGACTGTCCATGGTGGAGCTAGGAGGCAAGGAAGCTGGGCAGAGGTCCTGAGTCTCATCCCACTCCTGAGGTTGGTTTGTCTACTGACTTGGCCATTTTGGGAGAGTCCCAGTGGCAGCCGGTTCCAAAGACTGTTTCCCACAAAGAAAAGGCCCACATGTCCCCCAAACAGCCGAAACCACCCATTTATTTGACTGAGAACATTAAGAAGAACAACAAAATTAAACAATCTTTAATAAAATTCCTATAGAAAACTGAAGTCACAGGGCAAGTACTCAGTTGTCTTTCCCGTGTCATTGAGGATTGAGGGCTCCCAATTTTCTTTGGAGAAGAAGCAGTAGTTTTGCTGGATCTTGACAGTACTCAGTCTGTGTGCTGCTAAGGCAAGCACTCCGCCACTACTCAGAAAGAGCATCCATTTACACACCAAACCAGTAGTTCCTATTGCACATGTTAACATTACTTGTCACCTAGCACCCTAACTATATGGTACCTCAACAAATAAATTAAAGATTTCCATGTGGCATGAATCCACTTCAATTTGAACTAATACTATGGAAAAAAATCACATTATTATACATTTTAATAAATACAGTAAGAACAGCTGGCATATTACTAAAATACTGAAATTTGGGTTTGGAGTTTATTTCATAAATAGATTCCTTTTCATTTGCTCGCTTCCTTGGATACATCTGCTCAAGTATTGTGTTGTTCTATGACATGAACTCTCAGAGCTCCATAGAGAAACTGCATTCATATGTGCCTCAGTAGTGAAGCAGATGGAAGAGCTGGATCCACAGCTAACTGAAAAGTAACTTAGGAAAAGCTCTGCTTTTGTAAAACTTTAAAACACAGGCTGAAGAATACCAAAGAAACACCTTTTTATATAGAACTCCCACTAGAAATCTTATAAATATATATGCAGCATATATATATATATATTATATTTGCCCCACCGATAGATTCTCAGCAAGTCTGGCTGGAATGATGCTATCATGATAGATAAATATTAACAAAATTAGTGAGTTTTCACAGATTTAAAATATTTCCTTTGAAAAATAATAAGTTCAACATAATCAATGTAATTTGTAGCTTACATAATTTAAAGGGAAGGGAGATATCTTTCTTGGAAGCCTCGTTTGTACAGTCAGAACAGCCCCCAGCCCCCAAATGTCATGGTAAGTTGTTGGCTGAGTGGCAGCGCTTGGTCACAACACTGAAAAGAAGTATTTACACCTCCCTGGTAAAGTACCAAATACTGAAGAGGGGAAAAAAATCCCAAACAGTCCCTGATAGCATTCCTCGGCGTGCAAGGTCAGCAGGAAAGGGTCCTCCATGCTGTTGACAATGTTCATGATGAGTTCTGGAAGCATTCGAGAAACAGAGGGTGGGCATCAGGATGGTTCAGATTAGGCTCTGTGGGAGGCCTTGTTCTTGATCTCACTCTGAGTTTCAGGATTTCATTCCCTTTGCATTTCTGGCAGGGTCATGTTCAATTTAGTGCAAGTGCAAAATGGAAAGGAAGCACACTGACCAGTACATTAGGAGAAGGCCAGTGCTAAGACCTGTAGTCTTTGCGAACTGTGTGAGCCATCCAGTTCACCTTGGTGGTCCAGCTTTCCCTGAGTGCCTCATCAAATTTCTGTTTAAATTGTTTGAGTGCCTCTTCTTCACTCTTTCCCAAGGCAAGAGAGTCCTAAAGATGAAAGAGAAAAATGTCTGACTTCATCCACCCTTGATAGAAACATGCCAACATCATAATCTACAAGAGGCTGGTGTGGTCGGACAGGGTTTCATGGTTTTCTGGTCAGATGACTGAGGATCCATTAACACAGCAAGTCAAAGGCAAACCAGTGGAAACCAAAGTGTGAGGCAGCTGCTGATCCAGAGTGTGGCAATAAGCCCCAGCCTAGTGCCCTCCTCTGCATGCCTCTTCTATTGTGGAGAAATCACCTAAGTTAAAATCTCCTTGTGAAACTGCTCCTTCATGTGAACTTCACAGATTCCTCCTTCCCCACCCCACTCCCCTTCATCCCGGCTTAAACCAGAAGAAATGACTTTGTTCCATTCCCTTTGGATATCTTGTGGCTGGAGGTTGACATCTCTTAAGTCTTCTTTGTAAAAAAAAAAAAAAAAAAATTAATAATAATTAATTACACTTATTTTGTGTGTATGTGCATGCCCCACCCCTGTGTGTGTGTGTGTGTGTGTGTGTGTGTGTGTGTGTGTGTGTGTGTGTATTGTGTATGTGTGTGTGTGTGTAAGTTAGAGGGGATCTTTAAGGAGTCTGTTCTCTTTCCAGGGACTGAACTCAGACCCTCAGACTTAGCAGCAGGCAGCCCTCCTCCCATCTGGGCCATCTTGCCAGTTCCCTTTGGACATTTAGAATGGAGCTCCACCTGAGCTCTGTGCCCACCACGTCCAACAAACACACAGAGAAAGGGCTTTTTACCTTGAGATACTGTATGTCTTTGACTGAGGTGAGCTCGGGAAGCCCTGCAGTCAACATCAGCGCAAAGAGAGTAATGAAGAGGTTCCCGTGCCGCCGTAAAATCAGATAGGCATCTTCACAGCACTGGCGAAACCTTGAGTTCGAGCAGCACCCCAGGCGTGTGGTGGGCATTTGCAAAGGAAAACAGCAGATATCTTTAGAGCTAGGGCATCTCCATGAGCAGAAGCTTCAGCTCACGTGTGATGCTTTGAAAATAGTCCCAGACTAGAATTTACTAAAGAAATCAAGTTCCCCCTCTTCAAATCAGAAATAATTAATATTCTATAGTAATAGGCAATGCAATGCAACAACCTGGGCTTTTTACTTCCACAAACATGAAAACATTGAACAAGGGATTGTTCTAACGCCTGGGCATTTCTGAACACCCTTCTGGGCTCCGCTGTACTAATCTCTGCAGTCCCTAAAAACCAAGTTGATGCTGTGTCTCCTTGTTTCGCTATCTCCCCTTTAAGACGATGAGCCATCCAACCCAATTCCCACAGAACTAGAAATGTCAGTTTCAGCCTTTCCTGAGCATGCAGTCTAGTGTCCACATGATACACACCTCTACTTCACTTACTTTTGCTCACATTAAAACTTTTGTTGGGGTTGGGATTTAGCTCAGTGGTAGAGAGCTTGCCTAGCAAGCATAAGGCCCTGGGTTTGATACTCAGCTCCAAACAAACAAAACAAACAACTTTTGTTTACATTTATTTACTTATTATGTGTATGTGTATGTGTGTGTGGGGGGTCAGAGGACAACTTGAGGGAATAGGTTCTCTCTTCACACCATGGGATTCTGGGGATCAAACTCGGAGCCCAAGCTTGGTGACAAGCACCATTACCTACAGAACCATCTATTCAACTCCTTGTGGTCACATTTTAAGATGAAGAAACACAGGCATGATAAGAGCTAGGGAACATACAAGCAATAATGCCTGCTTCAAGCCCAGGCTCCTTATTCTTCCCCACCCAGAATGACAGTAAAATGCTTGTTCTCCCAGCACCTTACTGCCAAATATCTTGGTAGTTTGGGGATAGACTTTCTGAAACGGGTAGAAGGCGCAATAAAACACAATAACTTATTAAATGCTTAGGATTCTATCTCCCTTCTGGTCACTTCTGAACTGGTAGGATCATCTTGAGTGTGTTTAATCAGTGGGGAGGACTGGGTGCTGCCATTCCCTGGCTGGGATTCTGGAGAATGGGGAACTGAACAGCAGCATGCTGCTCTCTGCACACACACACACCCCTGCTACTATGACTCCCTCACTGCAAGACTCCTAAGATGTGAGCCAAAATAAGTTCTGACTCCTTCAAGTTGCTCTTCTGGCGGTACGTTTTCACAGCAACAGGAAGGTAATAAAGACTAAGGAAATGTGAGCCAGCTGGTGAGAGAAGTGGTTGATATTTCTCTTTGACACAAGGACAATACTCACCTGCCAAATTTTTCTGTGTTTCCCGTTTTTCCTTGTTGAATGACATGAATGAAGTCATAAGTAAGAATAAAAGGTACTCGCTCTCTTTTAATGCCAAATTTAGACTTGAAATTTCCAAGAATATGTCCAAAATCTATGTGGAAGAGCTGTAAAACAAATGGGATTTTATTTTCCCAGCGAGTCTCAAATGTTTTTATTTGGTATGACTTCTGCAGCGTTAAGCCCCGATTTAATGTATCACCCTACCTGAGCCATTCCCCTGTCACAGCCTGCTCAGGACCCACCTTATATATGTGGACCATTCCCCTGATCACAGCCTGCCATGGAACAATCCTTTTCTACATTATGGATATGTATTACTCTCATTTGTTAATAAAAATATGACTGGCTGATAGCAGGGCAGGAAGAGATTGAGCGAGAGAGCCAGACTAGGAGAATTCTGGGAAGGAAAAAGGTGAAGTCAGAGAGTCGCCAGCAAAACACAAGAAAAGCAAGATGAGAATGCCATACTGAGAAAAGGTGCCAAGCCACATGGCTAAACATAGATGAGAATTATGGGTTAATTTAAGTGTAAGAGTTAGCTAGTAACAAGCCTGAGCTATTGGTCAATCATTTATAAATAATAATAAGCTTCTGTGTTAGTAATGTGGGGGCAAGTAGTCAGGATAGAAAAACATACCTTTATAACAACCTACGCAGGACTCCCCTTATGCACTTGAGTCATTCCCCATCACAGCCTACACAGGACCCACCTTACGGACTACAGGGTGCTTAGCATCTCTGGCCTCTACCTACTAGATGCTGTAGTACCCTTCCCACCCCAACTCATCCCTACTCAGAATAGCTGCAACTATCACTGCAAATGACAAACCATTTCTGATTTAGACTGGTTTTGGTGGATATCCTTTTTCTGGCAACCTCCAGAGAAAAGATGCAAAGAAAGCAAAGCATGGTGGCTTAGGTCTATAACTCAGAAGGTTGTAGTGGGAGGACTGAGAGGTAGGGCCAGCCTAGTGAGAACCCACTTAAAAAAACAAACAACAGAAACAATGCATATGAGCTCCAGCTCTTGAGACTTTGAATGTCTGAAAATGTCTATTCATGGGCCAGATGTGGTGGCACATATCTTTAACCCCAGCACTTGGGAGGCAGAGGCAGGTGGACCTCTGTGAGTCTGAAGTCAGCTTAGTCTATACATAATGAGTTCCAGGACAGCCAGAGCTGCAGAGTAAGACCCCGTCTTTAAAAAAAAAAAAAACAACTCTATACTAGGGCTGGTGAGATGGCTCAATGGGGACAGGAACTTGTTACTAAGCCTGATGACTGAATTTGATCCCCACAAACAAACATACACACAAAACCAAGAGTAATTTAGAAAGTCTCTTCCATCTTATACTTGATTGTTTGCTCACTGTTCAAGGTTAGAACCATCTATCCTCTAAATTACAAAGGCCAACTTTTACTGTCTTAAAAAGTTTCCAACACACTTATTGACAAGCTCTTGAAAGTCAACTGCCACAAAGCCAGACAACTTGACAACTTGATTTCAATCCCAGGACCCACATGGTAGAAAGATAACTGATTCTCACCTCCACGGATGTGCAGTGGCACACACATACCATGCAAAATAAATAAAATCTAAAAACATAAGGAAGAAAAACTCAGTCATTCTTACCCCCTAACTCTGGCATTTAAGCTGCTATGTCTCTCTGAAAAGTCCCTTCACTACAGCCAACTGGATTCTCTCCAGCATCGAGGGTGCACTGGGTACCAGTGTACATAGCAGGATCATACTACAACTTCTGCTTCACCCCATTTCTAACCTGGCACCTTTGCCCTGGCCTCAACAGCACCCAGTGTAAAATCAGTTTCTTTTGAAACTAAGTCTCCTAGGTCCTTTGGGAGGGTGAGGGTGAGAAAGGGGATATGAGAAAATAACTACTGTGTAAAGCGAACAGCATCAGAAATGGAGTTGGGAGGAAGGTGAAAGACAGAGAGAAGCACAATCTAATGTTACCCAAGCTCATAGCCCCTGCAGCACAGCTTACCTGGCCAGTTTTTTTCACCATGATGTTGTCACTATGCCTGTCACCAATTCCAAGGACATAAGAAGCTACACAGTAGCCAGCACAGGACAGGGTGAACTCCTCAATTGCTCGATCCAGATCATCCCTGGAGACAGACACAGAAGCAATAGGAGTCAGGCCTCCAGTGAGGGGGATGAGACCTAAACCATGCTGATTCTCTAAACTACGCAGAAAACTCACACCACCAAGCTCCAAAGCTGAATGAGCCACATGGTGCAGAACAGGCAGGTGAGTCAGGCTGGCATCCAAGACACTGCCTTACAGAGCCTCAGTCATTTAAGTTCCTATCTCCCAGGAGTCCTGTTTCAGTGGGGCTTAAGCTTACATGAATGGTATTGGGAGAGGCCACCATGGCTTTGTTATATCATCCTGGGGCCTGGGAACTCTTTTTTTTTTTTTTTTTAAACTAGCTTTTGTTTCAGATTTTAGCTTATTAAAGGCAAGGTCTTATTCTATAACCCAGGCTGGCACAAAAATCACCAAGGAGCTTGCCTGACCTGGAACCCATGGTAATTCTCTCCTCCCTCAGACTCCTAAATGCTGAGATTACAGGAGGAAGCCACGTCAGTTGGGGCGGCCTCAGATTAGAATCCAGGTTTCAGAGTCAAGCACTGTCTTTCTCACCGTGCTGGTCAGTGACCTCAATCAGAAGCTAGGATACAGACCCTTTGGGGAAGACTGAAATTGATTCTATTCTCAGAGAAAGTCCCTAAACAATGTGAACAAATCAGATAAAATTAAAATCTGATTTTAATTTAACTGTTTAGCCAAAATTACTTGCAAAGCACTTTCCTTCACAGTCAAGTATTTCCTAGAATAGTGGTGTTGTCCATCACCCTTACCATAAATAAACTTATTATTCTTACATTATTATTGAAACAGGGTCTCATGGCTATAGAGCTCAGGCTGACCCTTCTGCCTCTACCTCCTGAATGCTGAGGTCACAGGCATGTGTCACTAAATGTCCCTGGTCCTAAGGATCAAACCCAGGGCTTTACAGATATCAGGAAAGCACTCTACCAACTGATCTATATCTCCAACCCAGTAACAAAATTTTAAATATTTTTCTTTTAGTTTGGAGAGATCATAGACTATACAAACTCATTTACTTTTTTTTTGTTTTAAATATGGAATGCTTCACGAATTTGCCTGTCATCCTTGCCCAGGGGCCATGCTAATCTCTGTATCGTTCCAATTTTAGTATATGTGCTGGCAAAGTGAGTACCTCATTTACTTTTAAAAATTAACCTATTAGGGCTAGAAAGATGGCTTCTCAGGTAAGAGCATTTGGGGCTCTCCTAAAGAGTCTGAGTCCCAGCACCCACAACCACCTGCAACTCCAGCTGCAGGGCATCTGAAACCCTCTTCTGGACTCTGGGCACCTGTACCCATGTGCACACACCCACCCACATACACACATGTACATTTATTTGGAAATAACAATAAGGCTGGGAATAACAGCACATGCCTTTTATTCCAGCACTTTAGAGGCAGAGGCAGGAGGATCACTGTGATCTACATGGTGAGCTCAAGGACACCCAGGACTACCCAACTTCTCCCCTCCCCAAAAAACTCCAAAACAAACCCCAAGAAACAAAACAAAAATAAATCGTTTAAAAGAATTAACCTATTAGAAACCTAAGTTCATATGGTCACATATAAGTTGATGCTATAAACAACAGTTTCAATCCACTATCTTAAAAATACTTACACTTCTAAACTTTGAGATAAAGTACAAGTTTTAAGATTTTAATAAGGCCCATGAGGCATTCTGTCTTGACTGAGGCAATAAACCATGCAAACATGTCCTCCGTCTGGTCACTACTGTCTGCTTGAGTGTTCGTGTAAAGAGACGACAACAGACTCACCCAGAGTTGTACTCCTTAAGCCAGTTCAGGAGTGCGTCTTTGTTGAAGGCTGCTGTGGCAGCCACATTGCTACTGTTCAGCTGAATGTCAGCGATTGTCTCTGAGGTACTCACAACCTCAATGAGGCCAGAGCGATCTCCTGTTGCTAAACAGCCATAGGGAAGCATCCTGGAAGGGAAAAATAGACCCAAGGGACCATGATTTCCATGGGAGGAAATATTAATCATGTAAGTTTTTCCTTTGACTTAGAAGAAAAGAGTTGCATTACTGACAGACTTACAACACCATAGGGAAAACAGAAGTTCTACCTCCTGCTGGAGAACACACTTGGGCCAACAATGGAGTGATTCACTGGATCGCTGCCACTAAAGCACCACTGGCTATATAATTATGCTTGTGAGATATTCCGTTGCCTGCTCTGATGGACAGAAGCACATCAGATATACAAGGAGTCATCCATCGCCTTTCACTCTAGATCTTCAGAACCAGGGTCATTTCATGAAATATGTGATAGCATCTTTGTTAAGGCAACTTCACTCTCCAAGTATCCACACCCACAACCTTACCATTACCCTTCACTCTCCTCATAGCCAACATTTAGTTTATCAGACTTAAAACTGATTTAATTCAGGAATGCTAATCCTAGAACTTGAAGCTGAGGCAGGTTTGGAAGTTCAAGGTCATCCTGGGCTACAAAGTGAAGGAGAAGGAGCGAGAGGGGGAAGAGGGAGTGATGGGGGAGGGTGAGAGGGAAGCCGAGGAAATGGGGAACACAAACCCAGAGCCTTAGTACTTCTGAACCCCTACCTGCTAACACCCCAGCCCAAGTCACTATTGACCTTCACCTCAGAACTCAACAGTTTCTTAGCTGGGCTTCCTGCTTTCCATGGCAGCAAGACCTGCTTCAAATGTCATCAGACCGCTCCTCTGGCAAAAGTTCTGTATGGCACCCTAGCCAAGGCAACCAGCAAAGGACAGTAGGGAAGGGCTCAGGAAATGGCTGGTGTAGCTGTGAGATGTCAGACATCATTCAGGAGTAAGCAGTCCCTGTTCTCACAGAGCTTATGAAGAAGCACAAAGCACAATGTGAGTGTGGTCACTGTGAGGAGATGCCCTGGCAGGAGCCCAGAAACCTCTGCAGATGGGGCACGGGAGACGGCTCAGCTGTTAAGAGCACCTGATACTCTTGGAAGTATCAGGTCCCAGCACCCAGGTCAGGCAGTTCACAACAACCTGTAACTCCAGCTCCAGGCGGATCTGATGCCCTCTTCAGACCTCTGAGGGCACCTGTACTCACATGCACAGACATACACAAATACACATAATTAAAAATTTAAAAATCTTCTAAAAATTAAAAAAGATAAAGAGATTGTTCAGTGGGTAAAAATGTTTGCTATGCAATTATGAGGCCCTCAGTTCAGACCTCCCAACATCTACGTAAAAAGGTGGGTGTGGTGGGGAGACAAGGCTGGGGGAGCCGATGGGACTTGCTGGCCAGCAACCTAACTCCAGGTCAGTGAGAGACTCTCTTTCAAGGAACAAGGTAGAGAGATAGAGTCGGATACCGGATGCCTCTGGCTCTACAAGCTCCTCTGTATCCCCCTTTCCAGAGAGTTGAAGGCTTGTCTGAGCTACACAGGAGGAACTTAGCAAAACCCCATATTTAAGCAGAGCTTTTGAGGAGGGAGGACAGGAAGGCCAGAGGACAGGGCTAGGCAGAACATACAAGCAAAGCGAGGAAAGATCTGACATGCTGGAAAGATGGCGTGGGGTCCTACAGGTCATGTGAGGATTAGAGAGACAAGAGAAAACTGTGGGGGCAGATGAGTGCATGAGAGTATATAACAATCAGATAAAAGGCTAGAGCCGATTTTGTTTCTAAAATTACTTCTAAGAAAGAATTCAATTATTGTATATTCCTTTAAATGAGAGCAACCCTGCTGAATTACATTCTGGCAGACTGAAATGCTAATGAACTGTATAGACCTATATTATTAATTTACTTCTCTTTCTTAAAAAGACAACTGAGGAACATTACATTTCTCACTAGTGCCTGGCAGCCTGTTGCGACACAACCCATGTAAAGCAAACACTGTTGGGTCAAAGTGCACCCTCTTGCTTTCCTGTACCCCCTCGCATCCCACTTACAGCCCAAACTGGGCACAAGTCCAACAACTTCCTCTTCAAAAGCAAGCAATGATGAAAGCAATCAGTGACTTAAGGATGGAACATTCACAATGGGAAGGAAAAAACATCCTCATCCGAAAGACAGTTTGACAGAGTCATGCTGGGGACAAACTCTTGGAAGCCTCCCTAGTCATCGCACCGAGGCCTCCTTTGCCCTGAGTGTCTAGTCTTTATAAAGGACATGACAAGACTTCTAACGTTCACCTTCCTTTCTCACACTCTCTGACCTGAGGACAATGTTACCTTCGTGGGAAAACAGGATTTTAGAATGAGACACACTGCACGAGAGGGAGAAACGGAGTAACCTTTCTCTCTCCTTCACCACACTGACCCAAGTCGGGGTAGTGCCTCAGGAGAGTGTAAACCCTCCTCACCTCGTGTTTGCACGGCTCACACCTGCTTCCTTCACCCTGACCCTTCCAGTGCCAACAGCGCTGAATGTCTTACACACAACTTCTGCACAGTCTCTCACAAGTGAGAAAATTCTATCAGAACAGTCAGGCCTAGTGGCGCACACCTTTAACCCCAGCACTCGGGAGGCAGAGGCAGGGACCTCTGAGAGTTTGAGGCTAGCCTGGGCTAGAGCGCAAGTTCCAGGACAGCCAGAGTTACATAATAGAGAGTTCCTGTTCCCCTTGCCTGTCTCAAAAAATTAATCATTAAAATCATTAAAACTCAGATGTATAAGTGAAGACAACTCCTCAATTTTTAATTTGGAATGTAGTACAGGGACAGGGAACACAGAGGACCGTCAAGTCTTCTAAATCAGACAGATTGGAGGTTGACAACTTTTCAGTTGACAGGAAAAGCAAACTGACTTCTAATTGCTCAGCCAAAGACATGGTGTCTCAACATGTTTATGCCTTATAAATGTTCTGCTTTTGACATGAAAGAACACCCCAGTATCATGAGACATCCAAGAAAATTTAAATGAGCGTAAAGGTTTCTGTTAACGGAAGCACGGCATTGCTACTAAAATAGTAACATAGAGGAGGAGCCCAAATATCTGAGACGGACTGAAGAGTGTGCATGCTGCACGACCCACTTTAACCTGAACTGTGCTCAAAAGGAAAACAAACACAACAGGCCCACTGCAGCACAGATATTTATAGAAACGGTAGAGGAGGTTTGGTGAGAAAGATACAGATAGGAGTTTGAAAGAACTCAAAGCCCCATACTTTAAAAAAAATGGGGTCAGAGGACAAAATGCCGATACCACCCCCCTGGACACTCCATGTTTCCTGCTGCACAGGAACTGAGCACACATCCAGTACTCCACACACGGCTGCCTCTAAGGAAGCAGCACTAAGCAGCCAGTCTCCAGGTGAGGCTTTGTAACTCAGAAAGGCCCACCCTCCGGCCAAATCCGCAACTAGCAAAGACTGCCCAGTATCTCTGATAACGTCAGGAAGAACAAAGGAGTCACCAGGCCAGAGTTTGAAGTTTCTCTTGTTATAGGCTCCGTGGTGGTTTGAATGAGAGTGGACTCCCTAGGCTCATGCTTGAAGGCTTGGTCTCCATTTGGTGGAATTGTTTGGGAAGGGTAGGAGGTGTGGCCTTGTTGGAGGAGGTGTGTCACTGGGGGTGGGCTCTGAGGTTTCCAAAGACTCCTGCCATTCCCAGTTAGTGTTCTCTCTGCTTCCTGCTTCCTGTTCCAGGTGAGAGCTCTCAGCTGTTCCTGCCACCATGCCTTAGCTCCACAGTCATTGACTCTAACCCTCTGAAACTGTACGCCCAATTAAATGCTTTCCTTTATAAATTGCCTTTGTCATGGTGTTTTTATTACACCAATAAGTAACTAATACAGCATCCAATAATAGCCATTTTCCCGTAGTTTCTTTTACAGAGGAGAAATCAGTGAACTTAAATGGGCTAGAGGGTATTTCTTAGCGCTTCAGGGTAACTCTACTGTTGAGAAATACAAGCAGCCACTGACAATTATGTAAAGAAAGGACTGTGTGCCATTAAGAGTTTATTTACCAGATTAGGTAGTCCATGTCCTGCTTACTGAGCTCATGTTTCTCAAGCAGGTGCATTTACTGCAATGGTTAATAATGACTGTTTGGTGTGGTGGGGGTTGGGGGTTGGGGAGGTGGTGTTGCCAGAGAGGATTCACTGACAGGGAGGATGTGCCCTGCATGTGGGAGGCACCATCCCACACACTGTGGTCCAGGATAGAACAAAAAAGAAAAAGAAAGCCAGCCAAATGCTGCCACTCCTTTGTCCTCACATTCTCATCTGCAGAGAGATGAATAAGAGCCTCCGGCTTCCAAGGCCAGGAGCTGGTCTTGCTCCAGTGAGTTCCCCACAATGGCGGAATGACAGCCTCTCGACCATGAACCCCAAACAAAGCCTTCTTCCTGCAAGCTGTTTCAGTCAGCATCTTCTTGGGTGTGTGTGACGCGCGCTTCAGTGTCTCTCCTTCCATCATGGAGCTCAGCCACCCGAGCTTGTGCCGCAACAGGCCTCTCTATCCACTGACATGTCTCACGGGCCCTACATTGCTTCTTGGTAGGATCTGGTCACAACAACAAAAGCAACACACTCAACCCTCCATCTGTGATGTATTCCCTATGAGTGGTTAAGGGGGGGGACAAAAAGGCCACCACTCATACATAACAGCGCTTTTAAGTAGTTAGTCAGAAATTCATAGGTTAAAGGAAAACTATACCACCAACAGTGACCATTGGGTCCTTTTTGGGTGAATTCTGAAATAGGGTGCTAGAGCTGAAAGGAGTGGGTACATACTCCCACCCCTAATCCAGAAGCAATCTTCAATTAATAACCACTTGCAAATGAAAATTTAGTTTCTTCCAAGGGAGTCTCACTGGGGAAGCAAACTACCTTTAAAAGGGTAGGCTGCATGCCCAGCCAGAAATGAAAGTCAACAGTATCATGTCATGTCAGGGCTTTTCCTCTTTTAAATTTTATCTTTTGTTTGTTTTTTGTTTTTCGAGACAGGGTTTCTCTGTGTAGCCCTGGCTGTCCTAGAACTCATTCCGCAGACCAGGCTGGTCTCAAACTCGGAGACCTGCCTGCCTCTGCTTTCTGAGTGCTGGGATTAAAGGTGTGTGCCACCACTTTGTGGCTTTAATTTTATCTTATTATTTTTTTATTTTTATGTTTTTTTTCTTTTTACCCCACATCCTTTATGTATATATTATGGCTTCCAGTTTAGTGATTTTAATGGAATTCCTGAGTGTGAGAACAAGTGGGTTTGTTTCTTGTACCTTCTCTTGTGGGTCTTTTCCTTCTGTTTGTCTGTTTTGCCCAATTCTGATGTGTTGGTTTTTCTTTTATCTTATTATATTATATTTTACTATTATCCCTTAGAAGTCTATTTCTTTTCTAATGATATATTAAAAGGGGGTGGCTCTGGATGGGAGGAACCAAGAGGAGTAGAGGAAGAAGAAACTGTAATCAGGATGTATTGTATGAAGGGGAAAAAACCTATTTTCAATAAAAGGGAAAAAAACGTAGATCTCTTACTGCAATCATAGTTACAGTCCCATGAAAGGGAAAAAAAAAAATCACACTAGATTGTTCTAACTTAGTAGAACTAGAAAAGTATATTCTAGAAAGATCTAGAAACAAAGACTTCCTTTAAAATACAAGGTGGCAGACGAGATAATTCAGTGGATGAAAGTACTGGCTGCCAAACCTGGGGCTTAATCCCTAGGATCCACAGAAGAAAAAGTCAACTCTCAAAAGCTGTCTTCTGACCTCCACATGTGTCCCCATGGTGCACATATGTGTATGTGTGCCAAGACACAAATGTTTAAAAAACACAAAGTAGACAACCAGGTATTTTGAGTGCCATCATATTTTGGCAAACAAAGGGTTATTGGACATGTCTTCCCACACACTGTTTTCTCACTTTGATAGGACAGTAATTTAAGAGAAAAACATGAATGTGGAATCTTGACAATCCTGGATTTGAAATGGGCACTATTTAATATTTTTTTAACCTTTGTTTTAAAGTCACTCACATGTTAAAAAAGAGTAACACAACCTTATGGAGCAGTGAGGTTTCCAAGAAATGATCTACATGAAGCTAACAAAGTGCTTTTGTTAGTCAATATACAGCAACGGTTTCCAATCCTCTTACAAAAGAGTTCAACAGGGTGCAAAGACACGTGGCTGCAATCCCAGCACTTGGCACACTGAGGCAGGATAATAAATTCGAGTCCATCATGCCTATAGAGCACGTTCAATACCACCCTGGGCTATATAACGGACCATGTTGCTGTGGGATGGCTTTCCGTATGCTGTGAATATGTGTTGCTCTGATTAGTTGATAAATAAAATGCTGATTGGCCAGTAGCCAGACAGGAAGTATAGGTGGGATGAGCAGACTAGGAGAATGCTGGGAAGAGGAAGGGCAGAGTCAGGAGACGCCAGCACCACCAGAAGTAAGATGTGAAAATACCAGTAAGCCACCGACATGTGGCAACTTATGGATTAACAGAAATGAGTTAAGTTATAAGAGCTAGTTAGCAAGAAGCCTGAGCCATTAGGCCATGGCCATAAGTTTGTAAATAATATTAAGCCTCTGAGTGATTATAAGGAGCTGTGGGAGAGATTCGTCCTGACCACAGGGCCAGGCAGGACCAGAGAAACCTTCAGGCTACACACTGTCTCAAAACAAAAGCCACCAAGCTTGAAACTGTAACCTGGCATATGATTCTAGATGTTTGTCCAAGTCATATTAATGTCCAAATCTACCCTTCTCTGGAATCTCAAGCACATGTAGTTTTAAATATGATGAGGTTCAAGCAGAGCAATGATTAGAAAGCACATTGTTAAAGATTGTACTAACTGTTATTATGAACAATAATTAAAAGTGAAGGGAAGGACTCAACAGGAGGAAAATACCACAAAATAAGCAAATGCACTGGAGCACTCACCGAAGGTCCAAACCAGCCTCTTTCCAGAGCAGATCCATCAGGCGGAGCATCTGCAGAGTCAGCATGTCCTGCCGTAAATCTAAGGGAAAGGCCTGCTAAGTTACATGCACTTGTTATCTTGTGCACACCCCACACACACTTGTTTTGTTTTGTTTTTTTAATTTTTTAAAAATTTATTTATTATGTATATAGTATGCCTGAAGGCCAGAAGAGGACACCATCTCATTATTGATGGTTGTGAGCCACCATGTGGTCGCTGGGAATTGAACTCAGGACCTCTGGAAGAGCAGCCAGTGCTCTTAACCTCTGAGCCATCTCTTCAGCCCATAATAAATAATTGGTTTTTTTTGGGGGGGGGGAGCGGTTTCGAGACAGGGTTTCTTTGTGTAGCTTTGGAGCCTGTCCTGGAACTCACTCTGTAGCCCAGGCTGGCCTCAAACTCACAGAGATCCGCCTGCTTCTGCCTCCCGAGTGCTGGGATTAAAGGCGTGCACCACCACCACCCAGCCATACTTGTTAACTCAACATTAGGCACTCAGTCAAATTCACTAAACCCATTACCAAGCACTGTATTTTTTCTTCCAATTTAATCTTGCCCATATTCACTGTATCAAACAGGCTCAGTGATCAGCATTTCCCTGTACGGTTTCAGAAACCAAGTTTTCAACTGTTTCCCATATATGAACTATTGCACCAACCACAGGATACTGTGAAAGTACATACTTTCTACACATACTGTAGCATTTATTAACTTTTCCCACCTTTAAGGCTACAAAGAAAATTCTTAGGAATCACACAACTCAGTTGCATTAGGAACCCAGCAAACTGTTAGTAGTTGAATTTATTTTATCATCGTGTCTATGAATGCTTCTAGTCTTAACACTCATGAAGCATGAACTTGAAACTTGCAAACTTGAAGCCAGTCTTGTCTATACAGTGTGATCTTGGGCCAAAATAATAAGAAGTAATAAAAGTTAAAGAGTCCTTCCAGCCTGGCATGATGGCATGTAACTGTAATCCCAGTACTTGGAGGTGGGGAAGGTAGGGGCATCAGAGTTCAAGGCCATTCTTGGCTATATAATGAGTTCACGGCCAACATGGCCTACATAAAATTGTCTGTCCTCTTCCCCCCACTTCCCAAAGAGTACTTTCTTTGTTTGTTTGTTTGTTTGTTTATTTGTTTGTTTATTATGTGTGCAGTATTCTGCCTGCATGCCAGAAGAGGGCACCAGATCTCATTACAGATGGTTGTGAACTACCATGTGGTTGCTGGGAATTGAACTCAGGACCTCTGGAAGAGCAGCCAGTGCTCTTAACTATTGAGCCATCTCTCCAGCTCCCAAAGAGTACTTTCAAACAAAATAATGTCAAAGTAATAATGGTATACTATCTGTATGGTCAGTGGAGTAAAATATTTAGCAATACATCATGAGGGTTGGGTATGCTGCACATTCACGTAATCCCAACACTGGGAGGGGGGTGAGTCAGCATCACAGGTTTGAGGTCAGCCTTTGCTACAGAGTGAAACACTATCTCAAGAAACATGACCCACTCTAAAGAAGTTCAATTAAGAAGTTGCAAGCACATATAATAAGTTATTTATTGCAAATCCCTTGAAGGACTCTGGTACAGAGATGTTAAACCTTCAAGACCCTAGAGCTAATCAGTTGGAGGGCTTGCTTGTGGCCATAGAACTTATAAGCCATGACTGCCTTTGGCTGGTGCAATTACTTCAGAGGCATTTCCTTATAAAGTCTGGGTCATCTGCTCAATCCAAACACGAACTCTGGCAATGATATCAAAGTTGCTGTCACTGGAACAGGATGCATGAATATACACTGAGATAGCCTCACCTTTGCAAGCTTTTCATCAAAAGATTTAATATTTGTATTTCATAGGGCAAAATAGGAAGGCTTATTAGGTAACTAAATAAACTGTAAAGCGATTTCTCAGGAAGAAAGGAAGGGATCCTAGGGGATGCTGAGTTGACCTTATGAGCACTGGCAGTGTCCTCTTGGCTGCTATCACACTGAAACACACGCCTTTCCAATATGATGTGAAAATTCCAGGACTCACCATCGCCATTTTTAAAGATCACTCCAACCGAGTCCTCTCCAAAACCTCTGTTGCTGTAGACCAGCCACAAGGGCTTCATCTTGGAGTCCATGTATTTGCACTTTTCAACACTGAAATCAGCAAGGGGGAATCAACCACTTCAGCAAAACAATGTGTAAGACTAAAAGTGCCCTCAAACATCAGGCTTGCAAGCCCCTCACCTATTTCTTTCAGAGTCTAGGCAAGTCATAAAGAATATTCTGAGTAGAAAAGGAACCCTGAGGACAGCTCTGGTTGGCATATACTAATGCCAATGGGTGAAGCAGAAACCTAGGATCCGACCTTTTATTACCTCCACTTGAAATTGCTCCTTGTTTTCTTATATTTCCTTAACTTTTTATATTTAGTGAGTAAAAGATTAGAATACACTACTTTATTAAAATCAGGATTACAAATAACTCTTGATTTTTAAGGACATTTCTTATTTGTGTGTGTGTACATGTATTTGGGTACCACAGAGGCTAGAAGAGGGAGAGCATCAGGTCCCCTGGAGCTGAAATTACATGCTAATGTGAGTCATCTGACCTGAGTGATGGGAACCAAACCCTGGTCCTCTGCAAGAGCAGCAAGGGCTCTTAAATGCTGAGTCACATCTCAAGCCCTGATATTTTGATTTCACAACGAGGGATCAATTATGAATACTGTTGTTGACAAAAATTATAATATTCCACTTCTGTATGAATAAAAAGATTGGAAATAGTTTAGAGATTCATTTAAATCTCATTTTTAAGTAGGAAGTCAGTAGATAATGTGTCATGGTTTCCAACATTTTGCTCATACAGGAATTTCAATTCTTAAAAATTGATAATATAGCCAGGAATGGTGGCACATGCCTGTATTACCTGCACTCAGCAAGCAGGAGGATTATGTGTTCAAAGCCAGTCTGGGCTACATAAGACCCTGTATCAAAACTAATTTGGGCTGGAGAGATGGCTCAGTGGTTAAGAGCACATATTACTCTTAGAGAGGACCCAAGTTCAGTTCCCAGCACCCAAGTCAGGCAGCATACAATAGCCTGTAACTCAAGCTCCAGGTGATCTGATGCCTCTGGCCACTGTGAACATTGCATTCCTGTACACAAGACCCCTGCCCGCCCCATAATTAAATATAATAAAATCTTTTTATACAAGCTAGCTTATATGTTCTTATATACAACTAAAATTATATATAATTGAAGGAAATTAATTTGCAATATTACAAACCCCACAAATAAACCTAGCTAAGAGCTCTAGAGCCTAATGAGTATGGACACATTCTCTGCAGACTCTTTAAGATTTTTCCTTCCTAATTACATTTGACCTCCTTGGGCTAACAGCCAGCCCCACCAGTTCCCCAACACGGCGGCTCAGAAATCTTTTCTGCATTGCTATCTATGGTCACAGGCTACTCCCCACTGTGCAGAGCAGAGACAGTCACTTACTAGAGTTCTGAGAGGATGACACATGGATTCAGAGGTGACTGCAGGTCAGAGAGCGCCTCCCGGTAAGCATTCTGTTTCAAGCAAGTGTGCATAGCCTCCTTCCCTTTAGCTCTGTTGAGCTTCATTGCGTTCAATTTGATTAAGCTATTTAAAGTTTTTAACTTATTGAGCGCTTCAACCTGAAAAATAAGGTTCCCCATCCCCCAAATTCATTCATGGTTAAAAATAATATATCATACAGTTACATTTACCAGTAGCTCTAACCAAACACATATACACAATCAGCTGAAGTTAAAAACCCCCGCATTTAAGAAGGGCTTTACACATAGTAATGTTACTATCATTTACTGGTCAAGGTACCACTTTTAAGTCCTTTATTAATGATATTTTATAAATTTGAGAGCAGTAACCAGGCATAGACTGGGTATTTTCAGACAGGTGTGAAACTGTATTCAACTCTACAGTTCACCGAGTAATGGAATCGGAAACACCTCCTCAATCTGAACTGTTCCATCCGGTCTACACCACATGACGGGCAATCTGTACAGAAGCAACCGCTGTTCCTGGAACTGAAACCTTAGCGCCTACTTCCATGTCCTTGTCTCTTTTGTTCTAGACACAGCCTTTTATGTAGCCCAGGCTGGTCAGTCTCTCTAGGTTTGGAATTATAGGTATGTACTACTGTGTCTGGTAATACCTATCATCATGGGTCTGGAATCTCAGCCTGTTTTCTTTCCACTGCCAAGACAACAAGAACAGATTATGATTCAAGGTATTTGCTATCCAAGATGAAACTGCTTGCTTTGAAGCTGGGTGCAGTGGTACACACCTTTCATCCCAGCACTTGGAGGTTGAGGTGGGGGCAGAAACAGGTGGATCTCTGAGTTCGAAGCCAGCTTGGTCTACAAAGTAAGTTCCACGACAGCCAGGGCCACACAGAGAAACTCTGTCTCCCCATCACACACACACACACACACACACACACACACACACACACACACACAATGATTTTATTTTTAAGATTTGTTTTATTTTTTATTAAGTGTGTATATGTGCATGTGCCTGAGTATACAGATGTGTACCATGTGTATGGAGTTGCCCACAGAGGCCAGAAGAAGAGGGTGCCAGATCCCCTGAAACTGGAATTACAGGTGGTTGAGCCACCTGACATGGGTGCAGGGAATTGAACCTGGGTCCTCTACAAGAACAAGTACTCTTTCTTAACCACTGAGTCATCTGCCTAGCCCTAGAATCTGGGATAACTCTGGCTATCAAAACTTAAGCCAAAACAAACAAAAAACCTGTACTTGTAGTTTAGCAATAGCCAACTAGATCAAAACCATTATTCGTAAAAACCACTTTAGCCAAGCATGGCAGTGCATGCCTTCAATTACTGTGTATGTGGTGGTGAGGCAGTGAGGGACCTCTGTGAGTTCAAGGCCAGACTGGTCTACACAGTGAGTTTCAAGACAGCCAGGGCTACAGTGAGACCCTGTCTCAGTCAAAAAAGGAAACAAACACCCACTTTAGCCAGTTCTGACCTTGAACACCTATGACAGGAAGCAGAGGCAGGAGAACAGCCATAAGTTTGACACTAATCTGGTTTATATAGCAAGTTCCTCGCCAGACAGGGCAATTATAGAGACCCTGTCTCACTCTCCCCACAGAAGTTCCTGTTATTACTTAATAACTGAGGGTCTATTCATATTATATTATATAAAATTCATGAGAACACAATAATCATAGCCAATCGTAAACCTGAAGGAACATTTCATATGTCATTAAAACTAGAAACAACAAGCCAGGGTGGTGGTGGCACAAGCCTTTAATTCCAGCACTCGGGAGGCAGAGGCAGGCGGATCTCTGTGAGTTTGAGACCAGCCTGGTCTCCAAAGTGAGTTCCAGGAAAGGCGCAAAGCTACACAGAGAAACCCTGTCTCAAAAAACAAAAACAAAAACAAAAACAAAAACAAAAACAAAAAAAAAAAAAAAAAAAAAAAACAAACTAGAAACAACAAATGATAACAAACATACATAAAGAAAAACATAAAATATATGAGGGTGCTCGCTTCGGCAGCACATATACTAAAATTGGAACGATACAGAGAAGATTAGCATGGCCCCCGCGCAAGGATGACATGCAAATTCGTGAAGCGGTCCATTTTTAAAAAAACATAAATTATATGAGGCAAACATAACGCACACTGGTTTGAAATCTCATTATCAGGGAACTCATTTTGTATCATGTTTTTATTTTAAAACTTTGAACTTCCATGCAAGAAAACCATTAAGACATGGATGTGGATATAGTTCCCTACATGCAGGAAACTAGCATGTAGTTTCCAAAGCTAGGCTGCAACCTTGCTTGTATAGAAAATGAAGATGGTTCTATGTAGCTTGCTGATAAAATCAAGATGGCTGGTGCTTGCCAAGTTAGCCATCTGTCAAAACCACAGACACTCCATTTTTCAACAGTTTCAGGAACTGTAAAAACACTGGCAACAAGGAAACCAGATGAACACTGGTCTATCTGAACTATTTCAAATCCGAATTCCTTCCATGTTGTACAGTTGGTAACTGCTATGCCCCATTGATAAGTGTGTTGATATTCATTTCCTGGAATAGTATCCTAAAAGGCTGTAAGTAAAAAAATACTTTAAGTATTTCAACAAATGCCATTTTATAACTTTATAGCAATAACAAAAATACCACAGTGGGCTGGCAAAATAGCTTAGTAGGTAAGAGCACTTGCTGCCAAGCCTAGAGATCTGAGTTCAATTCCCAGGGCTGACTGAAAGAAGAGAACAACTTCAACAAGCCATCCTCTGACTTCCATATGCCATGTGGCAAGCCTGCACCCCACCCTCCATCAGTAAGTAATGGCTAGGCCTGGTGGCACAGGCCTGCAGTCACTTTTACTCAGGAGGCTAAAAAGTTCCAGGCCAGCCTGGACAACTCAGTGAGACTTTCTCAAAATAGACTTTTTTTTTTTAATAGAAAACAGGGAGTGGGGAGAGTGGAGATTGGGCCTGAAGAGATGGCTCAATGTTTAAGCGTGTTTACAGAGGACTGGAGTTTAGTTTCCAAAACTCACACTGGACAGCTTACAACCACCTGTAACTCGAGCTCTAGAGGATCTGATGCCATCTTCTAGCCTATGTGTGTATCTGTACCTGTGCGACCACACACACACAAACAAACACACACACACACACACACACACACACACACACACACACACACACACACACACGGGAGAAAGGAGGATGGGGCTCTAGCTTAGCAATAGACTGCTTACCTATGACGCAAGAGGACTTGGGATCAGGAGAGGAGGAAGGGGAGGCTGATTACATATGTCTTGTTAGGAGTTACACTAAATGCTCCAGACAATGAAGACAATATGCAGTGTGGTCTGATCCAATGAGTGAGGGAAGACGGTGGTCAGATGAGGTCAAACAAGTACGAACCAAGTGGGACCTTATAAGCCTTGGTAGAAGATCTGAGTTTTTCAGTGTTATGAAAAATTATTGTAGGGATTTAAAGAGGAACATGATATGATTGGAGATAAAGATCACTTATCAGAGGCTGTGCAGGGCGAGGGAGGTACAAAGGGGAGGGTGGGAATTAAGGGCCCGATGACCAAGGTGAAACAAGGATTGCCGCCATGAACGCTGGGTTCTGAATTGCAGCGATTAGTGATATCATCTCATGTTGTAAATAAACGTTAGCTATTATTACCACACCCAGTGGGCTTCCCAAAAGGTATCACTGGCCATTTCAGAAAAGCCTACGGAAGTTTTTCTAACAAGCAAAAGAGCTAGAAATGGTGGTACATTCTTGTAATCTCAGCATTGGGGGAGGGAATGAGGCAGGAGGATTACAAGTTCAAGGCAGCATGGGATTTACATACATACTGGTGAATTATGAGGAGAATAAATAAGACAGCATATTTAAAACAGTATAAACAGTATGATTCTTGACATAGGCTAATTATTTAATAACTTAGAGTAATATCAGCAATACCTCCAGACTGCAAGAGCATATCACAATTTTGGCATGAACATATAGCTTGAAAAGGTAACAAAGATTCTGAATTACAGAAATCATAGTACCTGTGGGTTTATACCTCAATAATCTCAGTCTAAAAGACATGACGAATTATATGCACTATAAATACTATACTTAAGAGTAGAAACTTTTTTTTTTTTTGTTTTTCGAGACAGGGTTTCTCTTTTAAAACATAAATATATTTGAAAGAGTAACTGAGGGACATGAAAAACAGAGTCAAAGACTACCTCCCTCATGTCCATTATGAAACATGTACAGACCATTAAAATTTAAGGCATCCTATTAATATAGAAAATATGAGAAATCCTGGCTAATTGTGGTATCTGGTATTTATTTACGCTTTAGTTCTAAGCTTGCTGAAATGTCCTATGTGACAGATTTCCCTAAAAGCATGTGCTGAAGGCTGGGAAAGAGTATCGTGGCAGACTGCTTGCCTACCAAGCACAAAGTTTTGAGCCCAATCCCCAGCAGAGCATAATTAAGACACGGCACCACACACTCAAAAAGTTGGGGCAGGAGGATCTCCTGACCATCTCGTCCTTGACTAAATAGTGAGCTCAAGGTCAGCCTGGGCTTCATGAGACTCAGTTCTTCTCCACAAAGTACTGATCAGGTTAAGTGACTGAGAGGGCAATGGAGTATGTGGTCAGAGAAATCGCATTTGATGAACTTATTGATCGCTGTGTGTTAAACTGAATTCAAACAGAGGCTCCTACCTGCTTGGAAAGCACTTTCATGTGCCCGACGCTTCCTCGACAGTACGCTTCTAGGATGACACCAAACTGTACGGACACGGCAGGAATGTGCACCTCTGACCTGCAGAAGTCAACATGCAATTGGTTTGTTTATCAAACACTTCAGACCATGGAAAAGGAACACTGACTTCTTTATTCTACTATGACATACTCTGATTCCAAGTAGGTCGGGAGCTGTTCTCCCAAGCACTTACTAGGAAGATGGTCACAGCCTGATCTGTTAAGTGTTAGGAATCAGAAGTTATGAGTGTTTAGTAGTTAATTCTGTAATTGAAACAAACCAACATCTTCACATTTTACTTGATTTGTCTTCTGAAGGAGAAAAGAGATGTAACAGGAATTTAGAAAGAATTGGGCAGAAAAGTTAGTCTATTTGACTGGGGTCAGTAAAACCAATGCCTCAATTAGTCTTATCCAGTTTTCTCCTCTCTGCCTGTTCCTGGTGAGTGTGCACGATGTGAGGGGGGCACAAGGCACAGGGAGCATGTGCAGGTCAGAGGACAACTGTGGAGAGTTGGGTTTCTTTTTCCTTCTTTACACGGGTTCTGGGACGTGAACTCCGGTTGCCAAGCTTGCACAGCAAGAGCCACTGCTCACTGAACCATCTTGCTGACCCTACTTTTCTTCTCTCACTTGAAGAATTGGTGTAAAGCCGATGGTGGTGGCTTGTGCCTTTAATCCCAGCACTTGGGAGGCAGAGGCAGCCTGGTGGACAGAGCGAGTTCCAGGACAACCAGAGCTACACAGAGAAACCCTACCTCAAAAAACAAAACAGCAAAAAAGATTGGTGTAAATATATGAAAAAAAGAAGGAATATTTATTTTGTCATTCTCTGAGGAGTAAAAAAATACTACTGAATTGGATGAGAAGACAAATTATAAATAAGAAAACAAATCTACCAACAAGGAAACTGCTTCAAGGAAATCCACTAAAATTAATACCACAGTATTACAGAGCTCATACTTTCTTTGAAAATCTTAGCCAAAAAGGAAGGCTTTTTTTTTTTTCTGATAAATTTGTTTCAATGGTGAACTGCAAATGAGGAGGGGAAAAAAGGGGAACCCACTGCTCTCATGGTCAACAAAGGCAACTTTAGCTTTTATTTCTATTTGACTGCTGCTTGACTAATGAGGCAGGCTCACGTGCGTCTGAAATGACCTAGTCAATATAATAAAGTGACGGCTCGGGATGTAGCCCAATAGTAGAACACTGGCTAAACATTGCCAGACTGTGTTCAAGTCCCGCACCGCAAAGTTAAACAGATACATAACCATGGGCTGAGACAGCTCAGAGGCGAAGTACGTGTAGTGCTCTTGCAGAGAACCCAAGACTAACATGTGCCTGTAAGTCTAGCTTTGGGGGATCCTAGGCCTCTGGCCCCTATAGCCATCTGTACTCACATGTCGAAAGACATGTAAATAAACACAACGTAAAAATACCTAAGTAAAATCCCTATTGTCTTAGTAAAACTGTGACTTTACTTAGTAAAGTAGTGATAATAACAGAATTCACAAACGGGAGCTGGAGAGATGGCTCAGTGGTTAAGAGCTCTGGCTGCTCTTCCAGAGGACCCAGGTTGCATTTCCAGCACCCACATGGCAGTTCATAACTGTCTGTAACACCAGTATTCAGTGCCCTCTGCTGGCCACTACAAGCACCAGGCATGTTTATACAAGTATGTCTATACATACAGGCAAAGCACCCATACACATAAAATAAAATAGATTTAAAAGTATATATTAGCCACAAACTTCTGAAAGGAATAACTAAATCAGTACACAGCTAACATAAATTAAGACAATTCTTTTATTTTTAAAAAGAGCACCTGATGTTGGAAAGGAAAAGTAATTGGAGTAGAGAGGAGTAATTGGAGGGGGGGAATAGGGTGGAGTTGATCAAAACATATATGCAAGCCTAAGTATTAAATACTTAAAAAGAAAATTAGTTTGCTAGAAAATATTATAATATATGTTACCAGTTTTAGTTTAAAATCCAGAAAGGATCATGGGATAGTTGTCTGGATTTCAAATGACCAAATGACCAAAGTAGAGCGTGGGTATGAAAAAGGGAGGCCACAGGGTTGGGGATTTAGCTCAGTGGTAGAGCGCTTCCCTAGCAAGTGCAAGGCCCTGGGTTCGGTCCTCAGCTCTGGAAAAAAATAAAAAATAAAAAAATTAAAAAAAGACTATTTCCTACTTTCTCTTCTAGCAGGTTCAGAGTAGCTGGATTTATGTTGAGATCCTTGATCCACTTGGACTTAAGTTTTGTGCACAGTGACAGATATGGATCTATTTGCAGCCTTCTACACATTGATATCCAGTTATGCCAGCACCATTTGTTGAAGATGCTTTCTTTTTTCCATTGTACACTTTTGGCTTCTTTGTTAAAAATTATATGTTCATAGGTGTGCGGGTGAATGTCAAGGTCTTCAATTTGATTCCAATGGTCCACATGTCAGTTTTTATGCCAATACCAAGCTGTTTTTATTACTGTAGCTCTATAGTAGAGCTTGAAGTCAGGGATCATGATGCCTCCAGAGGTTGTTTTATTGTACAGGATTCTTTTGGCTATCCTGGGTTTTTTGTTTTTCCATATGAAGTTGAGTATTATTCTTTCCAGGTCTGTGAAGAATTGTGTTGGTATTTTGATGGGGATTGCATTGAATCTGTAGATTGCTTTTGGTAAAATTGCCATTTTTACTAATAGGAGACCATGGTAAATGAAGACCATATGAGAAAAGGAAGAAACAAAGTGCTAAAGAGGCCCACAGAAATCCACAAAGATACCCCCACAATAGACTGCTGGCAATGGTCGAGAGACAGCCCAAACTGACCTACTCTGGTGATGGGATGGCCAAACACCCTAACAGTCGTGCCAGAAACCCCATCCAAGGACTGAGGAATCTGGATGCACAGATCCATGGCTAGGCCCCGGGTAGAGCGCCGGGAGTCTAATTAGTGAGAAAGAGGAGGGTTTATATGAGCGAGAATTGTTGAAATCAAGGTTGGATAAAGCACAGGGACAAATAGCCAAACGAATGGAAACACATGAACTATGAACCAAAGGCTGAGGGGCCCCCAAAAGGATCAGGCCTTCTGAATAGGTGAGACAGTTGATTGGCTTGATCTGTTTGGGAGGCATCTAGGCAGTGGTACCAGGTCCTGTGCTCATTACATGAGTTGGCTGTTTGAAACCTGGGGCTTATGCAGGGACGCTTGGCTCAGTCTGGGAGGAGGGACTGGACCTGCCTGGACTGAGTCTATCAGGTCGATCCCAGTCCTCGGGGGAGGCTTTGCCCTGGAGGAAGTGGGAATAGGGGGTGTGCTGGGGGTAAGGGGAGGGGGGCAGGAGGGGGAAGAAGAAGGGAATCCGTGGCTGATATGTAGAACTGAATGGTATTGTAAAATAAAATAAAAGGAAAAAAAAAAAAGAAAGAAAGAAAGAAAAAGAAAAAGGGAGGCCTAACCAGTGTAAATGCTACAGATCGATCGGAAGCCTCGGACGGCCCCACTGATGTCTTCAACCCCAATGGATTAGTTATTAAAGTTAATAAAGTTATTAAAGTCTTTCATGAACCATGCAAGACTTACCTCAGATGCCAAAACAGAAACTGCCCAATCCTCCGGTTATCAAGTGCTCTTTCTAACAGGAATCTAGAGAGGGCACAGTCAAGAAAAGGCTCGTATTTCAAAACCTGCACCAACTGTAGAAGATACTGAGAGAGTTCTTCATCACTGAAAAAAACAGAAGAGGGAGAAGCTCAGCCACCTGTGCCAGAAAAAGACCCCTCGCCACCAAACTCACAGGCTTCTCACATGTTTACACTCACTGCACCACATTGGAATACTGATTTCAGATAAAAGATTCAGATTTCAGATGCAGGGAGGGGGACCAGCAGCAAGAACACATGTATGGGACATTCTTATCAAACCTCAGAAGTTGTAACAACTGATGATTGCATCAGCCAGGAGTCACACCCCTGCCCCCAAATGGCTACTTTAACAAAATTCTTTATTTCTCTTGTGTGTGAGACATATATGTGGTGTGTGTGTGCCACGGTGTTCATGTGGGGGTTCACTTCCTGAGCTATACCACAGGCCCCTGAGCACAATCTCACTGATGTAATTTGGTATTTAGCCAAACAAGTATTTTTAAAATGAAAGCTTTAATGATTTATTTATTTTTTTGGGGGGAAGGGGCTATCATATGGTTTTAAATAATTCATTCTTTCACGTCAGTGAACAACTAAAACCCTAATATCAAATAGCCTGAAGGCCAAGGAAATGAATACACCTTCAGGCAGGGATTATAACGATTTCACTGCATAATACATTATCATAAAGGGACTGAATTTACTCTGGCCAAGGCCACTGCCATCACAGGCAAGCCCAGCAGTTCTAAGGTCAGAATACCCAGTCCTCTCACTGTCCACAGTGCTTCCCAACTACTGGCTACAAAAATGGCTAGCTGAGGTGAATCTGGAATCAAACCACAGCATCAAATGAGAAACAAAACCCAGAGCACTAACATTTACCAGGGGGAGGTGTCAGAATTAGCCATATGGGGCAACAGGATTATTTTAGCATCTCCCTCCAAAATCGAACACTTAACCCAGAGCACAAAGTGTTTTTCATCAGGTCTCCAGTGCAAATGCAGGGAGACAAAGCAGTTGGGGCTTCATTTTTAAAACTACCTATATGTCAATCTTAATTGATCAATTAATTAATTATGAAGATCCATGTCCACTTATAAAGACCAATAGCTAGTATAAAAAACAGAAGTGTAAGTCAGATAGTGATCATGTACACCTTTAATTCCAGCACTCAGAAGGCAGAGGCAGGAGGATCTCTGAGTTTGGGGACAGCCTGGGCTACACAGAATCTTGGAAAACCAAAAATTATTAATAATAATAATAATAATAATAACAATAACAATAACGATGATAAATAAATAAGCAGTAAAAAAAGAAAAAGGAAAAAACCCACAAACATATAAGTATAAAAATGTTTCTCTTATAGATCTGATTTTACTTCTCAGACCACTGTTAGAAAGTTTATAAGTTTCTTCTGCCTAACAAACTATTTAAAACAGATCTAAAGCCAAGACTGGGGGCAAGAGGATAAGTCTGAGATTGAGAACTAGCTAGCCTGGGCTACACAGTGAGTTCAAGAGCAGCCTGTGAGATCCTTTCTGAAATAAACAAGCAAACATGCCTCCATCATAAAATATTTACCCTTTTTTTTGGGGTGATGGGTGGACTGCTGCGAAGGAGAGAGACAACACCTTGGCTGCTCACCTCGGAAAAGCTGGCCTCTGGGGTTGGTCTGGGGCCGGCATTTGGAAACTAAGGTTTCAGAACTCCCTCCTATAGTAAAGGCCAAGAGCGGCTTACTGTCCCTAAATTGTTCGTGCAGAGCCAGCAGAGGGCACTCTGATGAGACCCCACATGACCTGGCCACCATAGCTCAAACAAGCTTACCTTTCTTATGCAACACTCAAGGAGCCACCCTCTTTCTTACCCACCCAGGCAATTCCTTACCCCAGGATGGTCCCATAAAAGAGATACCTCATCTGTCGCAGGCAGCTTACGGCATATTCCCGGACGTACTGATCTGGATAGTTGAAATCCAGGAGCTCCAGCGCTTCCCTGGGGGGCAGTTTGGGCCAAATCTGCAGGAGTGCCTGAAGCTGTTTAAAATTAAAACTGGGTCAGAAGTTTGGTGGACAAAAGTAACTTATCTTTCCTGGCATACGGGAATGGAGATGAGTCAAAAGTAAGGAAAAATGTTAATATTGATGTCTCAAACATTCTGGCAGATGCAGACTAACAAAGACTGTTTTTGTTTCTGGAACATTCTATAATTATGTTTAAAAGGTTACTACAAGCTTAATGATCAGAGTAAGACACTGTAGATGTAGCTCCTACAACCATAGCCATCACATAATTTAAGGAGAAAAGAAGAAGGAAAAAGAAACAACCAGGAAGTATGTAAAAGTAAAGTATAAACCGGGCGGCGGTGGTGGTGGTGGTGGTGGTGGTGGTGGTGGTGGTGGTGGTGCACGCCTTTAATCCCAGCACTCGGAGGCAGAGGCAGGCGGATCTCTGTGAGTTTGAGGCCTACCTGGTCTACAGAGCGAGATCCAGGAAAGGCACAAAGCTACACAGAGAAACCCTGTCTCGAAAAATCAAAATAAATAAATAAATAAATAAAATAGTAAAGTATAAACATTAAGTTAAGTCTCAAGCTAACTGAAGGCTTATCCACTAAGGAGATTAATAACTCAACATAAAATTACAAACTTTAAATTGAATTATTTATCTGTTTGTTTGTTTGTTTGTTTGTTTGAGGCAGGGTTTCAGATTTTTATAGCCCTGGCTGTCCTGGAACTTACTCTATAGACCAGGCTATCCTAGAACTCAGAGATCAACCTGCCTCTGCCCGCCGAGTGCTGGGATGAAAGAGCATGTGCCACCAAGTCCTGCTGGTTTTAAATGAATTTTTAAAGAAATCTATTACTTTACAGAATTTTTTATTAATCAGAACACATTTGAGTTCCTCCAATAAGAATACATATAAGTAATCCATGAAAACTAAATAATGGTTACTTTCTTTTTAGTGGATAATAAATCTTATTCACAAATGCTAACTGGACATTGGAGCTGGAACCACATGTGGAAGATGT
This sequence comes from Peromyscus leucopus, assembly GCF_004664715.2. Taxonomy (NCBI): domain Eukaryota; kingdom Metazoa; phylum Chordata; class Mammalia; order Rodentia; family Cricetidae; genus Peromyscus; species Peromyscus leucopus. The sequence goes on from NC_051069.1 coordinate 87,544,839, forward strand.
GTAGATGTGGCCACAGCTGGGTCATCTGGAGAGGACTCTTAGCTGCCTCTGCCATGGCTCTCTGCAATGCAGAGCCCTCCTCCTGTGGCCATGATACATTTACAGGGCAGTCTCCTGGGGACAGACAGCTAGGAAGAAAACTGATCTGAGGGAGAGTGGGGGGGGGGCGCGGGGGGAATTTATGGCCCTTGCAAAGCTCAGCACTTGGCAAAGCTTGCTCTTCAGTATTTGCTATCTCTTGTTGGGTGTTCTTGATTATCCTGTACCACTGACAGCAATTTACTGGGCTAGAGAGCTATGTCGATTAGACTCCAGTGACCACAAGATGTTCCTTCATCTGGCTGCTTATCTCAAAAGCAACTCAGCCAGACATGCTGGTGCATGCCTTTAAACCCAGCACTCAGAGGCAGAGGGAGGGGGGTGTCAGTGAGTCTGAGGCCAGTGTGGGGAATTCTGGTCTAGCCAGGGCTACACAGTAAGACCCTGCCTAAAACAACAATAAAAGCACTTGGGGTCCTATAATGAAACTGGTGAAGGTACCCAGGATCTGACTACACCCCCTCTGATAGATGGTGACTCTCAAAATACTGTTACAATGGTAGTTAACATTGGGCATGGCTACCCCACCCGATTCCAGGATCCCTGAAGTCTTGAAAGTTCCTGGATGGTACATCGCACGTGTAAGTATTTAAAACATCAAAAGTAGCTCCTGCAGGGAATTATTCAACAAGCTAGGCATCATGGTACATATCCGCAACCTCAGCACTTAAGTGAGACAGTGGGCCTGAGACAGGATTGAAAGTTTGAGAGCAGCCACAGTTACACAGTGAGAGCCATCTTTAAAAAGAAACCAGCCGGGCGGTGATGGTGGTGGTGGCACACGTCTTTAATCTTAGCACTCAGGAGGCAGAGGCAGGCAGACCTCTGAGTTTGAGGCCAGAGTGAGTTCCATGACATCCAGGGCTGCACAAAGAAACCCTGTCTTGAAAAAACTAAAACGTAATAAAAGAAAACAGAAAATTTATCCAGCAAATGAGAATACTCCTGTGGAAAGACACTTTACACAAGTAATGTATACACATGTACATACAGACACACAAGAGCATACATACACACACACACACACACACACACACACACACACACAGAGCTACAGAAATGATTTTTTTGTTATCTGGGGGAGAGAAGGAGGAGGAGGGATAAGGGATGGAGGAGAAAGTCGAAAGGGAGGGAGGGAAGGATCTTCTGTTACCTGAGCTACATCTTCAAGTTTATTCCACTTGATCGACAGTAGTAGTTTTGGCAGAGACTGTGGGAAATTTTCTCGGCAGTCTTGCCGTAGAGTCCAAATAAGATCCATTTCATTCTCGCACAGCTGAGACAGGGGGTCCCTGTCCAAGATTTCTTTCAGTACAGCAAGAAATTTTTTTCCACCACGACTCTTAAGAAAGTAAAATACTCATTATAGAATTTAACTGTGCAAACCACAGGCAACCATTTAGCAAACTTATATGAATGAATTTATAACTGTCAGCTTTACCAGTTGAAGCACAAAACTGAAATTTTGTACAAAGATTAATTAAAGTGGATCCTTTTAAAAATTCTGCATTGCTCAATATTAAGTTTATGAGCTACACAGTAAGAAAGGTTCTGTTTTTAAATCCAAGTGCAAACACTAGATGGCACTATTGCTTTTAGGTTAAATATATCTTAAATATATCTTCTCTTATAAATTCACAATTATTTATAAGCTCCCCCACCGTGTGTGTGTGTGTGTGTGTGTGTGTGTGTGTGTGTGTGTGTGTGTGTGTACGCGCATGCCTGTGTCCAGGGTCTAGCCCAGGAGGTGTGAGCAGCACATATATTAACAATCGCCCCAGAATAAATTTATGATAGATATTAATAGAGGTCTCAGAATAAATATATGGACTCTAGTCTTGCTTCCATGCTTCTGTTGTTTGTAATGTAGTAAAAAAGGAGTTGGAACAAAAATAAATAGTAAATCATAAAACAGAAATGACATTCTCAACTTGGCAGAGTTCTCAGGGAGAAGACAAAGGTCCCTCACTGTGAAGCTAGTTCATATAATACTGGCTTTGCTATGTGAAAGAACACGGCCTCCTAAGTTAATTAAATGATACTACATTAAGATAGTACTGGAAATCTATGAGGTGCGATAGCATCTACTGTGGGCCACTAACCCAGAACCTGTACAGAAAAGGGTTTGCCACTCACATCCAAGGCACCAGAAACTGAGCTACATTTAGCCAGTGCTGGGATGTGAGACTGCTTTGGAGTTGTGTCCCCCACACATCATTACAACAGACGAGGTGTCGGCCCCTCACACTGACATAGCTCTGTAGCGGGAAAGGCCAGGTGAAGCTTGCTACTTACTGACACATTAGCGCTGTCACTGCTGGCAATCTCGGCTGCCTTCTCAATGATCTGTTTTAAATATAGTAATGAAAGTTAAATTGTGGGCCTGATATTTGTAAAATTTTCAATGTTAATAACTACTTTGCACTTGGATTACAAGAGACTGCACACACTTGGCACTTCTAGCCTTTACAAATGGAAACAAATTTTAAAAATAAAACAACAACAAAAACCCAGTGTTTCTCTTGACAACAGAGGGGGGGGGAGCAAGTCTGAGCCCAGTTCAGCTACACGCATTGCAGGGATGTGGGGAGACGGAAAAGGGCAATAGGGGAGAGGAGGGAAAGATCAAACGTTTATTTAGTGGAATAACGTCGAAGAGTGGAAGTCTAGGCTTGGTAGAGGTAGAGCTCAGTGGTAGAGCGTTTCCTAACGTTTGGGTCTGATCCCCAGCACTGCCATTAAAAATAATGTAGCAGGAACCACATAGTGGAAGCTGAAAAGTATTTTTCAACTCCCTAAGTTTATACAGAGGGCTCATATTCTTGAAAGAATTGGAACTGCCTGACTGGGGAAGGAGGAAAGAATCAGAAGTTCCGTGGCCTGTGACTGAGTTCTGCAGGCCTAAGTAATTTACCTCCATTATCACGTGTGTAATGTGGTGATCCACAGCTTTTCAAAAACGTTTAGTGCTTTTGAGAAAGAGCCACTTTATATGTAACCAAGGGGGATTTTGAGGCAGGGACTGGCAATCCCCCTGCCTCAATGTCACCTCTGCTGGATTATAGTGTGAAGCACCATGCTGGGCAGAATAACCTTCTTAAAGACCTTGTAATGAAAAATTGGCTCCTGGGTGGATACAATTCACTTAAAGTACAAATGAAGAAAGCAACGTTAAATTACATAATTAATTTGCATAATACTCTAAAACCACCTCTGGGGTTGAGTATATAGCTCCGTAACAGCTCATGCTGGCTAGAGTGAGACACTGTCTTAAAAGCCACTACCCTCAAAGTCCTGATAATAGTAATACTCAGCATTAATCGTCTCTTCTTTCATTGTACCTTTAATCTCTGAATCACATGCCAGGCATGTTTCACAGAACACATTACACATTCAGAGTTATGTGTGAATATACTTAAGAGACTCTTTACATCAGAAAAGAGCTCAGAACAATTAAATCCCTCTTTATAAACACGGCCCCTGAACTGCAGAGACACCACCTTTCACTTGGTCTGCGATAAGCCAAAATCAATTGCCATAACTGCACAGTCTTCCACTGGATAACAGTATCAATGTATGGAGAGTTTTGAAAGAACTAGACACACTGAGCTTGGACCAAACATTTACATCCAGGAAGAATTCAATTCCTTCATGCATAGTGGCCTTTTAGTTAGCTTACCTTATCGAAGGGAGGGTAATAATAAGGCTGCTTTTTATTCTCTGGAAACTTAATATGCAAGGCAGTTGCATTTTCAGCATACGGGTTTGTCTGCACAGTGCCCATGGGATTCAGCATTTCTTCCAGCTCATCTAAAACATGCAAACAGTTTGGATTCTTAAGAAAATGTTTTTGACAGTAAACTTTAAAAAAACAAAAGTCTGGTTGGGTGGTGGAGGTGTGTGTCTTTAATCCCAGCACTTGGGAGGTAGAGACAGGTGAATCTCTATGAGGTCAAGGCCACCCTGATCTACAGAGTGAGTTCCAGGACAGCCAGGACTACACAGAAAAACCCTGTCCCCCGCCTCCCCACCCCCCAAAAAAAAAACCCAAAATAATAAAACTAAAATAAAGTAATTAAACAAACAAAAAACAAAAGTCTAGAACTGGTTTTCTTTCACGAAAATGTCCCTAAAAGTTGTGTCACTTGAGAAAGTTTAACAAACTGCATCAGTAAGCCTCTAGGCATATGCAAAGGACTTCATTTATCTTGATCATCAAGCTAAATCTAACTGGAAAACAAATGCTTTTACTGTTTTCTAACTCTCTGGAGTGCTCATTCACCGGGACAACTATGAGCAATAAAACTTGTTACAGAAGACACTGTTACTTAGGAGGCTTCCTTAAAAGCCTACAAAAAATAAAATGTTTAAAACAAGAACACATTGAAATAAAAAAATATACACTCAAGAACTTCATGTTACAACAAAATAGTCACTGTAAGTCAATTTTGGAATAAATAACAGCTGGAAATGGTTGTGCACGCCTTTAATCCCAGGATTCAGAAGGCAGAGGCAGATGTATCTCTGTGAGTCTGAGGCCAGCCTGGTCTATAGAGTGAGTTCCAGGTCAGCACAAAGAGATCTTGTCTCAAAAACAAAACAACAAAAAGAATAAATAACAAAGACAATTTCTTTACTGAAATACAACAGTAAACCAAAGAAACCCTGAGTAATGCCCCAGTAAAACGCTAGCTGCTCTCCAGCACTAGTGGCTGCCCTTAGAATGTAAATCTTACCAGGAAACGAGGACCAGCTGTGCAGTATTATGTCTCCAGACCTCAGCTGTCCTTTGAAGTCAAAAACCATCGTATTTACCCATGCTACAGGATAATGCTGTTGAAAAAGGCATCGTAACATAAATAAACCCAGAATGGACTTCAAGGCGTGACAATGCTCATGCCCCCATTCTAATGTTAACACTAGAAATTTCAGAAGTTCTAGGTAATTTCAAAAAATTCATGCAAAATGAAAAGATATAGATCAGAGCAATTTCAATTATCTTTATAACTATTAAGAAAAATTCTACAGGCCAATTAATATGCCACAATAAAACAGTATGCCCACCAAATAGAAAATTTTGTTTCCTGTTTTTAAATGATGAATATAATGTGAGTGGTACAGTAAATCTAGCATGGGCGGAAGCTAGGCCTCTGGACACTGCAGGAATTACTCTACTGCTAAGAGGGAGGCACTGGTGTCCTGTGGGGACTCACACCTGTTATCCCTGCCCTGGAAGCTGAGGAAGGAGAGATATGGAAGACGACCATTTGACAACTCTAACATCCTTTAAGGGGTTCTGAAAACTAAGCTTGTTTATACTAAGGAGACAGCAAAGCAGGAGCAGAGGCTGTCTAACAAAAGGCTTGACTTTCACATTAGTACAAATATTCTTACTTCATCCCAAACTAATGTCCAGTCATGCGTTTGTGTTTTAAAGTCACATCAAGTGTGCTGAGTGAGGTCAATCTATGATCTTTCTAAAAATAAAAAAAAAAATCTTAATTTTCAAATACATATATACTTGGAAATTTAGTTAAGGTACTGTTTAAAAACGTCATCACTTTCCAGGTTCAGTGGCCATACTTGCCAGTCCCATCACACAGAGGCTGAGGCAGGAGTGTCACAGTGGGTTCAAGGCCAGCCTGAGCTACAGAGCGAGCGCTGGGCCACCCTAGGTTTTGTGCTTCTGTAGGAGGACACTGTAGCATGAAATCGCCTCAAATAAATTGGAGAAAAGAACATAAAAAAGACACGAACATGGAACTTTATCATCTTCTTGGAACTAGTTCTTAGGGTTTAAGTCACATGAAAGAACTTAACCTCTGTAATTACATCAGAGCCTTGAAATATCCTACTACATAAACAATTTTCTGAATATTATATCATTACCACTTTCCCAGCTTTCCTGATGGTCTGATATTTAGAGGGATTAATAGTCTTTGTTGATTTCTTCGTTTTCACTTTATCCAAAACAGCATAAACAGCAAAACATAATCGAGCCATTCTTGGTAAGTCACAAATATTAATATCAAATTCCAGTTGTTCATTCCAAATATGGTCGTTTTTTCCTGATATCTCTGAGCTTACAACAGTCTTACACAGGAGCTCGGTTCCATGAAAAAGACCAGCTCTGACATGAACCTGTGAAGGGAGATGGAAACAATCAGGAGGGAGGCACAACCGCGGGGCCCCTCTCTAGGCCGGGAGAACCCTGGAAAGCAGTGTAGCCACATTAGACACTTGCACACAGACGTCAGTGAGCGCTCACTACGCAGCGGTGAGCTAATCCCGGGTCCCATTAGTGAGGAGAGCGGCTACAACATCAGATACTCGTCAAAACCCCAGTGGTCTCCATGGAGGAATGGGACTAAAGAAACCAGAAGAGGAGGCAGAAGCAGGAAGGATAGGATTTCAAGGCCAGCCTCAGCTACATAGTAAGTATGAGACCAGCCTGGATGACGTGAGATCAATCCTATCTTAGAAAAACAAAACAAACAATAGGAAAAACAACATGAATTTGTCATGACTTGTCAACAGACAGCTAGAGATATTCTAACGATATGTATAATTGCCCCCCACATCACAAGATTCACAGACAGGACAATGCAGAGGATATGTGAATGTTTAATAAGATGTACTCAGCTGTCCTAGGGATGGGACAGCTTGCCCACTAGCATTCACAAAGCCTCCAGTTTGACTCCCAGCACTGCACTAAATTAAAATGGACATCTTTCTTCTCTAATTATCCTATTCCTGTACCTTCAGTAGTACCTTGACATGGCATACCGGAACTGCTTGCCAATCTAACAAGAAATGCCATGGGAAATGAAAATGAAAATGAATTAACTTCATTCAGTCACTTGTGCGTGCGTGTGCGTGTGTGTGTGTGTGTGTGTGTGTGTGTGTGTGCACGCGCACGCACGCACAGAAAAAAAGTCTACACTGGGTGTCTTCTTCTTTCGCTTTCCATTGTACAATTTTAAGGCAGGTTCTCTCAGTGAAGCTGGACCTTATTAATTCAGCATGGCTGGCTGGCCAGTAAGCTCCAGGGATCACCTCAGAAGAGAGACAGGGCTCTCCTTTGAAAGGTCTGTACTCAGTATTGGGGCACATCTGAGTTTCTTCTGAGCACCTCTTTCTCCCAATACTCATGCTGAAGCCCCAAACTTTAATAAAACCTCCAGTTTAGCAGGGTGTGGTGGCGCACGCTTTTAATCCCAGCACTTGGGAGGCAGAGGCAGGCGGAACTCTGAGTTTCAGGACATCCTGGTCTACAGAGTAAGTTCCACGACAGCCAGGGCTAAACATAGAAACCCTGTCTCAAACCCAAAAGTGCCCAACTTAAAAAAGAGTGAGGAGCAAAAGGAGAAGAAAAACAGCAATACAGGGTGGCGGAGCACACCAGCTGAATGCAGCAAGGCCTCCCGATGTGAGCCCCAGCACGGCAACACAACACCCCGACAGGTACTAGGCAGAGCCACACCATACATGGCCCAATGACACACTTCTGGAGGCAAATGACCTTGAATCAACTTATTCCCAGACCTGTCCATATGGCATCAGCATGTAGCATTAATATACATCTACTCATTACATAATCATGGAACTCTACCCTGAGCTCAGTTGATCTTTATTTCCTTAATCACTTACTCTTTTAGAAGATTTGTTTATATTGGTGCTTGTCTGTGGAAGTCAGAAGGTGTCAGATCCCTGGAGCTAGAGTTAGATATGGCTGGGAATTGCCATGTAGGTGCCAGGAACTGAACTCGGCTTCTCTGGAAAGCAGACAGTGCCCTTAACCACTGAACCGTCTCTCTAGAGCTCCTTATGTTTTTTTGAACTCCTGACCATCCTGCCTCCTCCATGCTGGTACCACAGTCATGCTCTACCATGTCCAGCTATCCTGCCTACTAAACAAGCAGAATGAAGTGTCTTCTGCCTAATCCTACCCTAAACCCAGTTTTAAGCCAATGCACGTGCATAAAGAAGTTTTCCAAGGACACAATATGTATTTCTTTGGAAAATTTAAATATCACCATTCAAATAAAAATAAATGACCACATGTCCAAGTGTAGTCGCCTGAACAGGCTGGGATCTCCAATAATGGTTCTGTTCAACTGCACGGTCACCTACACTTCAACCCACCTATGGTTTACATATGATACTAACAGTATCACCCTTGTATCTGTTTCACAATGAGTCACTGAACATACCTTTTTCAATTGATGGCATCATCAACTGCAAGCTCATTAATAACTAGATTATGTTATGACATTATGATTATCATAGCTGACCATTTTCCCTGTTTTGTCCAACAGCTGTAGAGACAGCTAAATATGCAGCCCACCTACCAATTAACTGTGCATGCACACGCATGCACACACACACACACACACACACGCACACACATGTATAAATACATTTTTTGGTTTTGTTTTTGTTTGTTTGTTTTTCAAGACAGAGTTTCTCTGTGTAGCCTTAGCTGTCCTGGAACTTGATCTGTAGACCAGGCTGGCCTTGAACTCACAGAGACCCACCTGCCTCTACAAGGCAAGTGCTGGGATTAAAGGTGTGTGCCACCACTGCCCAGTTATAATACATTTTTTTTTTTAAAGACAGTGTCCCATGTAGCTCAGGCTGGCCTTTATCTTGTTATACACATAAACATGACCTTGGGATCTCCTTGCCCCCATGTCCCAGATGACAGAATTACCAATGTGATCCATCACACCTAGTTATGTAGTGCTGTGGAATGAACCCAGTTTTGTGCGTGGAAGGAAAACTATCTACTGAGCTATATCCCCACACCTACCAAGACTTTTACTATTTGTGAATTAAATACCCTCATTATGTTTTAAAAGTCAAAACTTACTGTATACATTATAGGAAAAGAACACGTGATTCCTACAAACCATTTTTGAAAGTGGCTAGACAAATCATGAATAAAGAATATAAAATACATTTTGCATCTGTTTTGTGGGAAGTTGGAAACTGAGATTTATTATAAATATTTTTTATTCCCAATGACCTTACAATTATGTGTACTTGTTACCTTTTATATACAGAATTTAAATATAACAAATTCAGTAAATTATAAATTTAAAAGTGAATACTTTCCAAGGGCTTGTTTATAAAGAGAATCTAGCTTTAAAATCCTACCATCTTGTGTTGTCTGGACAGACATTGAGAAATGAAAACAAGCAACTACCACATAAATGCTGAATAAATATCACTTAATAATAAATAGCTTTAAAGCAAAACAAAACAGAGCACCTTTAACCCCTACACTCAGGAGGCAGATGCAGGAAGATGCCTGTGAATTCAAAGCCAACCTGGGCCACAGAGCAAATTCTAGGCCAGCCAGGGCTACATAGCGAGACACTGTCTCCACACAAAGAAGTCTAGTTTTATCTGCACCAACCAACGTCTGCAGAGCCTTAGACACAGGGAGTGGAGTGGCACTGGGGTATTGTGGATGGCATGGCTTAGAAAGCCCAGAAGTCACAAGTACAACTGACTAGGAGTCCTGTGCTGATTGTGAACAGACACAGAGACAGGTGTAACAAGGAACTAATCTAACTCGGGCCTGTAACAATAAAAACCTACACATTCTACAGAAACAGTCTATGCTGGGCAGACTAGAAAGCATTATTTTATAGTCCCTTTATGATTTACTTAAGAGAAAGTCATTAAGATTATTTCTGCTTGAGAAATCTGGTAACTCATTGAAATGACTAAAGTTGAAAAATGGTTAAAATAAGATATTTTAAATGTTCTATAATGAAACGATGAAAAAACTTTTTTAAATTTAGAATCTTGTAACTATAACTAAGTTTTTGTTTTTGGAAAAATGGTTTTAAATTTTTTTCTAAAACACAATGAAAATTTGTTTACAAACAAACACCCTGCCCCGTTTCTAATGTCTGAGTCTGTTTCAGTATTTTCAAAAACAAAGACTTTTAAAGTGTCACCGTGCATCATAGAGTCACGTTTTATTATCTGACTGCAGTAAAGCTATGAAACCCTTTTTCACAAGCCCTAAGACATTAGAAAAGAAAGAGACATGGGCGTAATCATGCAAAGGACTGGTCACCGTGCCAGAGCAGGAGGCGCCAAGCCAACATACAGACTGCACCCCTAAACCCACCCATTAAAAATGCTGTGTTGGGCACGATTTGAATCTTTTCACAACATCAACACCTTAACTTCCTTCCTTCTTGTTCCACACTCTGGTCACAATCCACTACGTTCTGCCTTTAGGCATTAGACACAAAAAGAGATAAGCAGCGTGAAAAGGGTGAGTTCCCTCCTTTTATACAGTTATCTCTTTGTATTCCTAATCACTTATCCAAAGGAGAACCTATTTCCTCTACACTCAGATGCTTTAGGCACCAAATCTGTGTAGTTTTTTTCCTACGTAGATGCCTACAATTCAATTCTGACACTAATTATAGGCTGAGATCCGTAAGACTCCTCCCCGCTTCAGTTGCCAGGTCTCATCAATACTTCTGATCAACTGGTAATTAACTGAGGGATCCTACAATCCTGTCCCCAAAGTCCAGTAATTCAGTGTAATGGTTCACAAGCTGTGGGGAGCAAGACCACCAGTTTATTTTAGTAACTATTTAAAAGGACAAGGATGACCAGCCCGATGATGTGAACTCTTGGTTAAAAGTTTTTGTAGTTGTTGTTAATTTTATGTGTATAGATGTTTTGCTTGAATATATGTCTGTGCACCCCATGGAACTGGAGTTACAGATGGTTGTTTGCTGCCATGTGGATGCTGTGCTGGGAATTGAAGCCCTGGTCCTCTGGAACAGCAGTCAGTACTCTTAACTACTGAGCCATCTCTGTCCCTAGAGTTTTGCTGTTTTAAGATTTTTATTTTTAATGTATGTGCATGAGTGTTTTCCCTGTATGTATGTAAGCACACCACATGCATGTCTGGTGTTTGTGGAGGCCAAAAGAGGGCACCAGATCCCCTAGAATTAGTTATGGAGGGTTGTAAGAGAGAATTGGATCCCCCAGAACTGCAGTTAACAGACAGTTGTGAGCTGCCATGCGGGTGCTCCAAAAGGGCAGCAAGTACTCTTAACTGCTGAGTCCTTTCCACAACTCTTATTTATTATATTTTTATTTATTAAGTATATTTTATATAATATATAAATATAATTATATATAAGATATATAAATATTTATTATACTGAATAATAAATTAATAATTTATGATTATTCCACAACTTTTATTAAGAGTCCAAAGTCGACATGAATAATTAAATCATTGACTACTACTGTCGTTAAGTTAGTCTCTAGTCTCTTGCTTAATGTTGTGGTCATCAAGGGAGACTAACAACCCACTATTCACATGATTAGTGTCTCTGATAACCAGCCTTTATCCTGGAGCTGTGTAGGAGCTTTCTGGTTACTAGAAAATTCATGAATTTAACAACAAAACTGACAAAACAAGAAGACGAAACTCTTCCACCACTACACAGACATCAAGGGTTTTGGAAGCTCTCAGAACTGGGGACTCGGTCAAATTTTATGATAAAAAGATGTTCTAGTCAGACATGGAATACTCCCATGATCCCAGCACTTAAGATGTGGAGGCAGGAATAGAGGGAGCTGAAAGCCAGCCTGTGCTACATGAGATCCTATCCCCACACTGCCCAACTTGTCCTCCTGCCCAACAACTACGATTCTCCTATCACTCAGGAAATGACATGGGCTTTAGAAGCTTAGTGCCAGAGACCAAATGTTAATTTGTTACATCACAATCTGTCAAGAGGATGCTTTGTTCTGACTTAGGAGAGGAAAACTACCCAGGCATGTGGCGATGTTAGTGATAGCTACATTAAACGTGCAAACTCATCACACAAAGTATTTAGTGTTCCAGACAATAAAGGAGGGAGATAAAATGATAGAGCGTCAATGTTTTTCTACATATTTCAAATGATTAGGGGTGTTGAAACCCACATAAAAACCACATCACAAAAGCTAGGAGCTATTGTGATGAACGACTAATATATGTAATGCAGAATACGCCTGTATCATGTTTGGGTACAGCCAGTTTCTTAACTCTGCATGCTTACATCCTTTGCCAACATAAAAAGGCTTCCTGTGTTACTTCTTTAAATGGTTTTTCTGAGTTGTACCCTTTTCTTCTCCTTCTGAAACCCAGAGCACAAGTCTGTTAGACCTTCTGGGACTGCCTCACAATCCTTGAAATGTATGCTAGTCTGCGCACCATTCTCTTTTCCTCTGTGGTGCAAAATCTATTGATTAATCTTTGAGTTCATTAACACTTTCCTTCTTAATACCATTCTGCAACTGAATTTATTTAGTTAATTCATAAAATTTAATATACTGCACTCTTCAGTTTGGGTTAGGGTTTTGAGACAGTTGCTATATCCCAGGCTGGTCTAGAGTTCAACTTAGCAGATGACCCTGAACTCTCCATTTTCCTGCTCTACCTCCCAAGTGTTAGGATTATAGACAAGAGCCATCATGCCTCACTTAACTTCTAATTCTTGATTCAAATTTTTGTTTATTTTGGAGACAGGTCGGGCTATATAGCCCAGGCTGGCCTGGAATATCCCCCTGCCTCAGCCTCCCAAGTAATGGGATCACAAAAGTGTGTCATCATGCAGCTTGAGCTGGTTTCTTCTTTTTCATGTTCTGTTTAGAATCTGTGTTTGCCCTTGGTTGCAGGAACTTATCCATAACAGCTGCTTTAACGTCTCTGTGACATGAATCACCTCAATGTTGCATCTGATCACTGTCACTGTCCTTACAACTTGGGATTTTCTCAGGTCTTTGCACTCTAAGTGCTTCTGAACTGACCTCAGACATTCTATTAGGAATGAAATGGTGGGTTATGTGCACATCCAATGCAGAGCCTTGCCTTTATACCTGAGGCATTTCAATGAGCCTTCTCTGTCAGTTCCAGTTCCAGTGCTCACCAGGCCTTCAGTGCTTCTGTAGGGCTTCCTGCACGCACACGGCACACACACACACACCAGTCTGAGATTGAAAACTCAGATCCTCATATGCACAGTCAAGGAATAAGCTGAACAGCATATGAAACTTAGCCAAGCTTTAAGCTGCTCTCGACCTGCAATCTTCCAAGTATTACCTCAATGTGCATCTAGTCTAACGAATAAGCTGGAGTTTAATTCATGCGTATTTTTTGCAAGCTACGCTAAGTATTTTCTGCTCAAAAGAAATAAAGAGAAAAGCTCATGATGATGTACCATATTCTTCAGATTACAGCACCTCTAATGGAAAAGAAACTTCAACTTGAGATTTAAGACATGCCCATTCCTGAAGCTGTCTCTGCTACTGCTGTGGCCACCGTACAAGAGCGGGCCAGAGCTCAGGGGGTAAAAGTGCTTCCCACACAAGCCTGCCTGCCTGAGGTCAGTCCTCAGAACCAGAGGAAAGAGGGAACCCACCTACTCCCCAAAGCTGTCCTGAGCTCCACACAAATTCCATGTGCCTACACTCATGTGCACATAACAGATAAAAGAAAAAAACTTAAGTTAATAGAAAAGAAAAAGGAGAGTGAAACATGGGTGAAATCTCTGCTGCCTCCAACAGTCAGAAGATGCTTGCCCATTGGGGCAGCTCCTGGCTTCTCTCTATACTCTGACTGCCTAACGGGATCTTCTGTACTGTGAGCAACAGTCAGCTGAGGCATCTGCTCAACAGTAGGATGTACATATGTGTGGCAGCACATGCCTTAATCCCAGCACTTGGGAAATAGAGACAGGAGGACCAAGAGTCTAAGGTCATCCTTAGCCACATAGTGAGTCTGTGACCAGCCTGGACCACGTGAGACACTCACAAAAACCAAACAAAACTGTATACACAAAAGATGAAAAAGCAGAACTGGGCAAAGACAGACCAAGAATCCAGACCCACAGAATCCTACCCCCTTGCCATGCTAGGACACAATCCAGTGTAGCCAGAGAGTAGTGAGTCATCACTGAGAATCTCGAGCTTTCTGCTTGGATCTCACAGAACCCTGTATGACTTCTGATCCTGTAACTGTGATGGACTGAGCTCTGGTGATCAGATATGCTAACTTCACAGAAGGAGATTATCTTCCTTGAGCCTGGCCTACTTGGTAATTCTTTAAAGGGATTCTACAGATGGAATGACTCAGCAGGCTAAGAGTTCTTGCTGCTCTTCCAGAAGTTTCAAGTCAGTTCCTAGCACCTAAAAAGGGGAGTCCACAACCATCTCTTCAGGACTCCTTGGGCACCTCCATTAACATGGCATATACACACTCATACAAGCACCCCAGACACAGACAGACACGGACGGGCGGGTGGACAGACAGACACACAGACACACACACACACACACACACACACACACACACACACACACACACACACACACTTAAAATAAGTGCCAGCTATAGTGGCACACGCCTTTAATTCCAGCAGTTGGTAGGCAGAAGCAGGTGGATCTCTGTGAGTTAAGAACACTGTGGTCAGGGGGGGTGGCGCACGCTTTATCCAGCATTGGGGCAGAGGCAGGCGGATCTCTGTGAGTTCGAGCAGCTGGGCTACAAGTGAGTTCAGAAAAGGCGCAAAGTAACAAGAACACTGTGGTCTACATAATGAGTTCTAGGACAGCCAGGGCTACACAGTGAGACCCTGTTTCTAAACCAAACAAACAGAAATAAGAAAGGTTGGGGAGTACCCTGTAGATCAGTAAGTATTTCCCTGAAAGACAAAAAATTACCAAAATGGGCACAAAAGAAATGGAAAATTTTACTACTTATATAGCCTCTGAGGAAACTAATTTTTTTCTTTAAAATTTTTAAATTAATTTGTGACAATTTATATATGTATGCAATGCATTGTGAACATGCAATTAAATGTTTAAATTTTTATATAACATTTATTTTGTGCATGCATGCGTGCCAGGCTGCACATGTGCAGGACAGAAGGCAACTTGCAGGAGTCAGTTCTCTCCTTCCACGACACAGGTTCTGGGAGTCAAGCTCAGGTCATCAGGCTTGGTGGAAAGAGGGGTTACCTGCTGAGACATTTGCCCATCCAAAATTAAATTCTTTTATTTAAGTTTGAAAGATTTCATTTTATTCTTTTTAATTGTGTGTGTGTGTGTGTGTGTGTGTGTGTGTGTGTGTGTGTGTTGTGTGTTGTGTGTGTTGTGTGCATGCAAGTGCAGGTACCTGTGAAGGACAAAGTTGTCAGATCTCCAGGAGCTGCAGTGACAGGCAATGTCAGCCGCTCAATGTGGCGCTGGGAACTGAACTCTCAAGCCCAATCCAGTTTTCTTCTCTTTCTCTGGCTGGCCTGGAACTTGCTATGTAGACTAGGATGACCTCCAATTCATACAAATCCACCTGCCTCCGCCCACTGAGGGCTGGGTTTAAAGGCTTGCATTACCAACACCCAGCTACTCCATATTTCTTAATCAAAGGCCTTTCCACAAAGAAAAATCAAGGATCAGATAGTTTGAAATACATTCTTTCAAACATTTTAGCAAGAAAAAATACCAACCTTACATTAATTTATTTAGAAAATAGACAATGCAAGAAGGGAGGGGCTGGAGAGATGACTCAGTGGTTCAGAGAGAGAGCTTGCTACAGTTCCTTCACAAGGACTTCCCAGCACCCACACAGGGTGGCTCACAACTGCCTGTAACTCCAGCTCCAAGGGATTCTTGGAGTACAGGGACACATGTGACATTCACTTACACATACACACAAATTTTAAAAAAACAAAGAGCTGGGCAGTGGTGGCACACACCTTTAATCCCAGCACTCTCAAGGCAGAGGCAGAAGGGTCTCTGTGTTTGAAGCCAGCCTGATCTATGGAGAAAGCTCCAGGACAGTCAAAGCTACATAGAAAAACCATGTCTCAAAAACAAAAATAAACAAGCAAAAAAAATGAACAAAAAAGTCTCAGAAAGTTAAATAAAAACAGACAAAAGCTCTCAACTTTATCCATCTGACCGTAGTCTGCCTGTCTATATGGCCATCTATTCACCCGTCCATTTGTTCTCCCGCCTGCACACGCCTGGCAAGCCATTCTACTGAACTCCATCCCGACCCTTCCACTATCATCTGGGTCAACGCTATCCTGATACAAATTAAAGGTACCACAAGTAAGAAGCGTGTCAGCCAGGTAGTGCATGCTTATAATCAACGCTGAGGCAGAAGGCTACTGCATACTACTGTGCTGCTGTTGCTGCAGTGGAAGACACCGGTCTGGCCCACTCTCCAAAAGCAAAGTGTAGGCCATTATTTCCCACAAGCAGAAGTGAAAACCCTAAAATATTAAATCTCTGTAACTGGGACGTGGTTTTCCTTGTGCCATAGGTCTCCAGCCAAAACACTGTGATACATCTTGACATTCACGTGTAGACATGTACATTCATCTCCTCTTGGCTGTTTCTCCAGAAAACCCTCAGTAATTCACACACTATATCATCTCTTCTGTTTATATCAGACATTCCAGCCAAGGGATTCAGGAAAGAAAAGGCTGGGAAAGACTTTGTTTGTTTCTCACTTTTCATTAACACAATCCTAGAGCACCTGACCTTTATAGCAACCTACATCAGGAGGAAATTATGTCATTATGTCACTTCACTCACTACATGATCCCATGAGATGGGAGGACAAAAGAGAACCAAAGGAACAAGGTGGGTAGGTGGGGAAACATACATTGAGTAGCATGTCATCAAACATATTTCTTCTCTCCACAAATGAAAGAATCCAGCTCTCCAGCTGATGGAAAATGACAAAAGCTTAGGACCTGAAATAATGGCTCAGTCTGCCATTAACAAAGAAATAAATCACAATGTACTGGAGAAAAATAAGGCACAGACTGAAGGCCTGATTAACCTTCTGGATGAAGAAACTGAATAGATGTAAAAAGGCTGTTATTACTGGATAATAATATAGAACCACAAAAGAATCGAAGAACTAGGGCCAGCAAGAAGAAGGCTCAGCAGGCAGTGGTGTCTGCTGCCATGCACAATGATTTCCAGGACCCATGTGGTGGAAGGAGAGAATGTCTGCAAGTTGTCCCCTGACTTCACATGCATGCACATGCATACACACAATAAATGAATAAAATGTAACAATTTTTAAAAAGAAACAAAGAACTGATCTAATGTGCAAGGCCTTGGGCCAATTCCCAACAGAGTTAAAAGACAACCAATACCAAAACAAAGGACCCGTTCTATTCTCTTTGCCAGACACAGCAGCCCCCAGGCAAAGACCAAGGATGCAGCCCCCTCTGTAACCACATACACTACGCATCTGTAGACAAATCGCTGAGTGAAAGCACACACATGGATGGAATATAAAATATACAGAGTCCCAAAGGACCAGAAGGTAGATTTGACTATGCACACTCTACCCATGCTTCTTTCCAGGGTCTCAAGTAACCCAGACTGGTTTCAACTCTTGATCCTCCTGCCTCCACCTCCTAAGTGCTGGGATTCCAGGTTCATACCACGACATTCTACCACTGTGTTTGATTTCTGCTTTTAAGAATGAAATCCTTAAGGAACTCTACTGAATATTTACTAATCCACAGGAATGTCTAAGATGTCTTCAAAGGTGAGTAAAACAAATAACTGGATGTTTGTTCAAGGCTGAAACACAGAGGATAGTGATGAGGCTTATTGAGTTAGATTTCCTTCTGATGGCAAGAAGACAAGAAAAGATGTTTCTTTTTTTCTTGTTTCTCCAACCTGTCCGTACTTTCAAACTTTGTGTAAAAGTCTTGATATATATTTTACAAGTTTTACTTATTATTTGTGTACATGCATGTGAGTGTTTGCGTGTGTGCACATGCACGTTTGTGTATGTGCCTGTGTTAATTTTTTCTTATTTTTTTTTTTTTTTGATTTTTCGAGACAGGGTTTCTCTGTGTAGCTTTGCGCCTTTTCCTGGATCTCGCTCTGTAGACCAGGCTGGCCTCGAACTCACAAAAATCCACCTGCCTCTGCCTCCCGAGTGCTGGAATTAAAGGCATGTGCCACCACTGCCCGGAGTGCCTGTGTTAATTAAAGCACACCACAAACATGCAGGAGCCCGTGAGGGTCAGAAGAGGGTCTTCGATAACCTAGAACTGGAGTTCCAGACAGTTGTTAGCTGCTGTGTGGGTGCTGGGGACGGAACCTGGGTCCTCTGCAGGTGTAGTCAGTGCTCTGACACTGACCCATCTCTCTGGTCCTGTGGTAGACTTTTTAAATTTGGAAAAATAATAAAGGCAGGGGTATGGTGGCATGTGCCTGCAATCCAGGGCTGGGCAGGTAAGAGACAGGGAGATTAGGAGTCCAAGTTCATCTTTACTACAAGAGGGAGTTTGAAGCCAGCCTAAGCTATATGAGAGCCTGTCTCTCAAAAAAAAAAAAAAAAAAAAAAAGAAGGAGAAAAAAAGAAAAAGCCAGGGTAGTGGCGCATGCCTTCAATCCCTGCACTGGGGAGGCAGAGGCAGGAGGATCTCTGTGAATTTGAGGCCAGCCTGGGCTACAGTGAGTTCTAGCAGGACAGCTAGGCAGCAGGGCTACATAGAGACACTGTCTCAAAAAAAAAAAAAAAAAAAAGAAAGAAAGAAAAAAAGAAAAGAAAAAGAAAGACAGCTGAAGATAAAGAAAAGATAATGATGAAATTTTCAATTAGAAGAAAAGGATACCGTTAAAACAGAAGAAAAGCAAACTGCAAATGAACCACAAAGACACAGCTTAATAAGAAAGACTGAGCTGAGCCCAAAACAAAGTCTTATTTAACATCAGACAACATCTGTAAGCTGTACACATTCAAGCTTTACTTCTAACATACAAACACAGCAAATGCTTTCTACATCTGAATAACTTAGCAAGACCATAGTCAGCATACAAGCTCCTTTCTGCTAAGTTTCAGATCTAAAGCCAGAGTTTCCTGTGACATACACTAAGAACATAACATCAGGCTTTCCCGTAGATCTTTCCTAGTCAAATGATCCTTTAATAAAAGGCTATCAGGCACAGTGGTTTATGCCTATAGAGGCAGGAGAATTAAGGAGTTTGAGGCCAGCCTCAGCTACACAGCTAGTTTGAGGCCCGTCTGGATTATCTGAGATTCTGACTCAAAAAACCAAGACAGAGCAAATACTCAACAGTTTTATAACAAGCTGCTACACTCTATCTTTCATATTGGATGGGTATGAATGATACCACAAAGCTCATGAATTATACAAGGGTGCAGGGCCATGCAGCCTTAACAAGTACTTACTTTCACGGTTTCTTCTGTGTTAAGCTTATTTCCTTTCACCAAGACAATTTGGAAAGGGTTGTTGTTGTCCCAGACATGCTGTAAAGGAACAAAATAAACAAAGGCTTTTCAGAGAGAGAAATGAATATGACATGATAACTGGTGGCTAGTCATATGTCAACTAGACTCATCTAGAGGAGGGAACCTCAGTTGAGAGGATGCTTCCATAAGATCTGGCTGTAGGAACTTGTGGTGCATTTTCTAGGTGGATGTAGGAGGGCCCAGCCCATTGTGGGTGGTGTTATCCCTGGGCTGGCGGTCCTGGAGTGTTTAGAAAATCAGGCTGAGCAAGCCATCGAAAGCAAGCCAGTAAGCAGCACCCCTCCATGGCCTCTGCATCAGTTCCTGCCTCCAGGTTCCTGCCGATTGAGTTCCTGCCTTGGCTTCTCCCAGTGAACTGTGATTCAGGATATATAAACCAGCCAAATGAACCCTTTCCTCCTCACGCTGCTTTTAGTTCTGGTGTTTCATCACAGCAATGGTAATCCTTAGACACTAGTCATGGCAGTCTTTCAGTTCTCACACAGGGCAAATTTATGAAAACAGAGCTCTGACCTAACATTTAAAAATGATAAATACTGCAGAGCGAGGTGGTGCACACCTTTCATCACAGCACTCCAGAGGCACAGGCAGGTGGATCTCTGAGTTCGAGGCCAGCCTGGTCTACATCGTGAGTTTTTGTGTAGCCAGGGCTACACAAAAAAAAACAAAAAAAAAAAAAAAAAAAAAAAAAAAAAACCCTGTCTTGAATCCCATCCCACCACCCCAGCTCCCCCAAAATCATAAATATCAAATTAAGCACTAGAACTACTAGCACGTGATTTTATGTCTGTTAATTCTAAGAAATGAAGTGAGGGAAGAGGCAGGCAGGGAGTAAAAAGGTGACATGCTGGCTCACACCTGTAATTCCAGCAGCACATAGGAATCTGAGGCAGGAGAACTACCATGGGCCTAAACTAAATAATAAGTTCTATACCAGCCTGAGTCCACAGTAAAACATTGTTTCAACCCCACACTCACCCCCAAACTGTTTTAAGCTGATAGAAATGAAATATACTGCACTTAGGCAGCTGAAGTAAGTTTGTCACAAGTCGGGGGACTGAGATACAAGCAAGACTCAGTCTGAAAAAAGGACACAAAATATAACTATACTGGCTACGCCTCAAGCTGATAAAGGATAATGTCTAATCTGCTAGTATTTGGTGTGGGAGCACTAAAAGTGCCATGCAGAAGAAAGCTTTTCTCAAGTGAATGTCGATGAACTTTTGGCAAAGATGTTGATTTTCACAGAAGGAGAAGTGAGCAAAGGAAATGGGTCTGAGAGAGCAAGTACGCAAACTGAAAGCCTTGTGGCTTTGGGGTTACCAAAGACTGAAACAGGAATCTTACAGAAATAACTCGTGTTTTCTTTGGTGGTAAAGGGAGAGGAAGGTTGGATGAGTTTCGGTTGATGGCAGCCTCTATGGCAATCATTTCTTGCTCATACATTTTCTTGATCTTGCAACATTCCACAAGGATGAAATGGGGCAGGGTCCTATTCATTACACAGTTCCGGATATACTGTAGTAGCAAAAGAGACAGATTTTTTTAGGCAAACACTGAAATCAACAAAGAAAATTAATCTGAACAACACTACACTAAATGTACAGTATAGACTGCTATACAATTCTATATCAAGAACATAATCATTTGAAACCACAACACAAGAAGGCTGGAGATGGCTGCTTGTCCGGAGACATGGATTGGATTCCCAGTACCTACATATTGTTCACAACGGTAACTACAGGTCCAGGGGATTCTACACCCACTTCTGGCCTCTCGGGCATCGAATACCTACAAATGATTCATACACATGGAGAAAATGCCCATACACACAAAATAAAAATAATTTTAAAAACATTACAACACAAGAGCAATGAGATGGCTCACTGGGAAAAGAGCCACGTTTACGCCTGTGGTAGCAGAAGAACAACTCCCACAGGATGTTCCCGGAGTTCCACAAGCACACCCTGGTGCACACATATACACACACAATAAATACATGTATATGCACTAAAATCACAATACAGCGACGGGCAGGGCGGTGCATTCTTGTGGTGCACTGCTGGGAAGCTAAAGCCAGGGACCACAAGTTTGAGGCCAGCCTGGGAAAACAGCAAGTTAGCCCAGTACAAGCAATCTAGAGACCTATCTGGAGGTAGATCACCCGCCCACTAGGTACAAGGAGCCCAGTGCAATTGCCAGCATCAGACAATCAACAAAACCCCGCAGGAAACAGCTAATGTTAATTGAGCACCTACCTAGGGACTAAGAGAGATGCATACATTATGGTTATTCTTCCTAACAGTCTCCAAAAGCCTGAGCTGCACTTCACAATTCACAGTGTGAGAACCAGAAAGGAGTACCTCACCACACACCCACATCTCGAACACCCATATATAAATTGATTTGTCTGGTGCCCAGGTCACACTCAGGCCAATCAGCCAGGAATGGTATATGTGGGTCATTCCCCAAAGTGCCCTTTTCCAGCACAGGATTCTAGGTGAGCACTGCCAGCAATTTACCTAGAAAAGACCTCTGGCCACTTCAGCCTATGGCTCTGTTTTATTTTCAAAGAACCAGGAAACGCCATAAAGAATTCTTAAATAGACAGTGACTATTCCTCTCTCTCTCTCTAGATATGAGAGAGAGAGAGAGAGAGAGAGAGAGAGAGAGAGAGAGAGAGAGAGAGAGAGAGAGAGAGAGAGAAGATCCAATGGGTTTTATGCTGGCCTGATGGAGAATGCCTCGCAAGACAGCAGAGCCAAGGAAGAGAAGCTTGTGCTTCCAGGTTGCTCACCGAGCTCTTTCACCCTCTTCCTCCTGATCGGCAGAAGGTCAACTGCTTATTGCCCCAAAGCTGTGCATACAGCTTAGTCCTAGCCTCCCTCCTGAATCAGGAGCCACCCAGAACCTTAACAGCGGTATACAATTCTGTTACTGTTAAATCAATATCAACCCGTTTCCTTTTAGGATGTTGGAGACAAGGTGTCATGTAGCCGGGCTGGTTGTGGACTACAGAGCCTCTTGCCGCTGCCCTCAACTGCTGGGAGCACATGAGTGGCACTGTCATGCCTGGCTTCAAATCTGTCTTTTCATCCACACACCACTTAATATCTGGCGCCTGCCTTATCCCTCTTGGCAGAACAGAATAAAACACACAGGCGTGCCAGCTAACGCACTGGTGTGGTCCAGCAGCTGGGAGGCTGGAGCAGGATTACCTCCCTGAGGGCTATAGAGTGGAACTTGGTCTCAAAGACACCAACGCTACCACAAAACAAAACAAACATCAAATAAACAAACCAACCCAAGCTTTAATCGGCTACTACTGACCTCTAACCAGGCCCTTGCCCAATTACTACTCCTTTAGCAACCACTTTTTAGTTTCCAAATCAATACAAGTATCCTTAAGTTCCTTGATGACAAAGCCAGAAATGGATTCTTTCCAAGAAAAATCTTGAGCCAGGCATGGTGGCACAGACCTTAGTCCCAGCACTCAGGAGGCAGAAGCAGGTGGATCTCTGAGAGTTTGAGATCAGCCTAGTCTACATAGTAAGTTACAGGGCAGCCAGGGATTCATAGTGAGAGCTTATCTTACACACAAAACATAAATAATTTAAAATACAGATCTCGAGGGGAGTGGGATAGTGCACTATACATGCCTTACGTGAACGCCACTTGATTCCAGAAACAACTTAAGGAAGTTTAATTCTTGCAATGTGAGAGTGAGACAGTTAGCTGGCTTGTTTGCTTAATTTATTTTTTATGGATGGGGGAGACATATGCCATATAGCACACATGTGGAGGTCAGAGAACAACTTCCACTTTCACTATGTGGGTCCCAGGATCAAACTCAAGTTATCAGGCTTGGAGGCAAACACCTTGTACCCAGAGAACCATCATCTCACTGGCCACTGCAGACAGTGTACGCTCAACTCAAAAGTGGAAAAAAAAAAAAGTATTTACATATGAAGATCAATTGAGAACCAATGCTTGCATAATTCTTTCCACGTGTGGAAGTAATAAAAAAGGACAAAGCAGTAAGAAATATGACAAAACAATGAATTGGAATGTAGACAGTGGTAAATAAAGCACATGTTCAACATACATGGCCCTAGGTTCAATCCCCAGCAACAACAAAAGAAACAAAGAAAAAAAAACTAACAGAATCTTTTCTTTTTAAAATGTATTATTATTCTGTTAGCATGTAAAATGTATGTGTGTGGGTTTGCATACCACGCTTACATATGGAGGTCAGAGGGCAACTCTGGTCCTCAGCATTGCTCAGCAACCACCTTTACCTGCTGAGCCATCTTGCTGGCCCTTAAAAACAAGGAAATCTGGGGGCTGGAGAGATGGCTCAGTGGTTAAGAGCACTGACTGTTCTTCCCAAGGACCCAGGTTCAATTCCCAGCATCCACATGGCAGCTTACAACTGTCTATAACTCCAGTTCCAGGGGATCTGATATCTTCACACCAATGCATAAAATAAAGTTAAATAAATTAAAAAAAAAAAAACAAGAAAACTTTCCTTTTCCCAAGAGATGCTTACAAGTATCTATTTAACAAGTAGGTTTACTTCCTCCAGAATATAGCACTTAAATCACATGTCTTCATAAAGAAATAATAAGCAGCTACACATAACAAACTGTGTTAGAAAATGCACAGTGTTACAGGAAAATGTTAAGCACTGAAATAATCCACAAGCAGAATGCAAACACATAGTCACACATTCACACATACAATCACTGTCCTCAAAGCAAACATAACTGGGAAAAAGACAAATATTTGCCCAAACTTTAGTAATGATTACCTAGGGGCAGGGTCCCAAAATAGATGTTTAATATATAACTCTGCAAAGCTTTCTGTGGGTTCCAAATGTTCAGTCAGCCACAGACAGTTCCCTAAAGATGAAGTAGTTAGAGGCACCGTGTACACTGTTCTAGTGAACGATCAGTCAGTATACATACCTGGAACTGAATTAGTGGATGCTCTCCAAATACATACTCCACTCTCCCGCTGACTTGTAGCACACAGTCATAGGGGCTAGCTTCATCTTCCCTGCCGTGAATTGTCAAGCGTTTCTGGATTGCCAATTCATTTATTTTTATAGGAGTCAAATTGGGAGACACTTGAAAACTAAAGACATCCTAAAAAGAGAGAAGGTAGAAAATGTGACATATTTTATGCTTGGCTAGAAAACCAATTGTGCTCAAAGTTTGTAACAATATGTACAATGATAATGTGTGTGTGTGTGTAGACATCCTTTGTGCTTTAGAGTCCAGTAAATTGTTCTATATGCTAAACATGAACACACATAAAATTTGTTTTCTGATAATTTGCAAGTCATGTTCCTGTATTCTGAGGGTCACAGCTCCCAAGTTAAAATTAATATTTAGCTAAAGTTGCTTGTATGGTGGCATTCTCCTATAATCCCATCATTTGGGAGGTGGAGCCAGGGGATCAGGAGTTTAGGGTCAGCCTGGATACTTTTGATCTGTATACTAAGTTCATTCTTTTGAGAAATACACTGGTCATTTAAAAAAAAAATTATTCCTTGAGGTGTTTCCTGGTTTTATGAAAATAAAACAATGTGATATAGGGGCTGGAGAGATGGCTCAGAGGTTAAGAGCACCGACTGTTTTTCCAGAGGTCCTGAGTTCAATTCCCAGCACCCACATGGTGGCTTACAACCATCTGTAATGAGATCTGGTGCCCTCTTCTGTATACATAATAAAAATCTTTAAAAAAAAAAAAAAACAACAATGTGACATATATGATGGTTTACTATTTCTTCATGCAAACAAATTATTTAAATGCCATAATCATTGGTTCTGTTTCAAAGACAAAAGGCCCACACCAAAAATTAGCTGAAGTTTACTATCAGGTAATAGGCAAATAGGATAGCACCCTATTAATTATTACAAAACCTGGGGCTGGGGGTGCAGCTCAGCAGCAGCCCACTGGCCTATCATGACAGATGGCCTGGTTGTTTTTTATTGTTGCTGTTTGTTTTGTTTTATTTTCAGTTTTAGACACAGAGTTTCTCTGTGTAACCCTGGCTCCTGGAAATAGCTCTGTAGACCAGTCTGGTCCCAAACTCAATGAGATTCATCTTCTTCTGCCTCTGGAATTAAAAATGTGTACCACTAGACCATGGCCTGGGTTCTGATTTCCAACGCAGTGTGTGTGAGTGTGTGTGTTGGGGGGGGGGTGTCTGTATAGGTAATGGTAAGAAAAGATCCATACCTTATTACTGATTAAGCCATATATTAATGATTTCTGTCCAACTTTATAAACATGGAGGAAGGGAGGGAGGAAGGGAGGGAGGGAGGGAGGGAGGAGGTGTGTATGTGTGAATGCTGTTGGGGATTGAACCTATGGCCGTGTATACACTAGGTAAATGCCCTACTTCTGAGCTACACATCAACCAAAACAACAGGGGTTAGAGTTCCGGTTCAAGTGTTTGCCTGGCAGGCATGAAGCCATGGGTTCAAACTCAGAGATGCATAAACCAGGCTAATGTCAGCACTGGGGACAAGGAGACAGGGAGATCAGAAGTTAATAGCCTTTCATGATACCTATGTGGAAAAAATAATAAAGGTAAGAAAATGGGAGGGGGGATTATATTGACTAAAGTTTTCTTTTTCTCTCCTGTTTAAAATATCTGGAGATGGTTCAGCAGTTAAGAGCACTCACTGGCTGCTCTTCCAGAGAACCTGGGTTCAATTCCCAGCACCACATGGCAGCTCACAGCTGTCTGCAACTGCAGTTCTGGGAGATCCAACATCCTCCTCTGGCCTCTGTGGACACCAGGTATACATGTAGTGCGCATACATATATGCGAGCAAATCACTCATACACACACAATAAAATAAAATTAAAACATCTCTTTAAATTTTTTTCATTCTTTTACAACTGTAAAAAGCAATGAAACAGTTCAGTCTGACAACTCATTTCTATACTATTATAACTCATCAAAAAAATGTTTGTACAAAGGTTTTTTTTTAGATAGTCCTTTGTAATTATAAACTAAGTCCATCCCCCTACAAGCTTGTTTTCTGGTTTTGTTTTATTTTGTTTTGTAGTGCTTTCTAAGCAAGAAACACCTCCAAGAATGGAGCACCAGCCGGAAAAATCAGTGACTAATTAACAAATAATAATAATCAAACACTACCTGGCTATTTTCAAAGTGCACAGCCACGATCAGCTTCCCTCCATACAGTTTATCTTCCAAGTTCTCCAGGACGGACGGCTCATGCTCTGGTGGGTATGTGTGCTTTAACCAGTCAATCCAAGACAACCCCACTAGAGACTGGATCTTGTCCTCACTGAATTTGCGCATTTTTCTTCTAAATTCATTTACTTCAGGATCCTTCAAGGCATCAAATTCATGAAGACCTAAAGAAATTTTTTAAAGATGTCTTTTTTTAGTAGCTAATAATAATTTAAAAAAAAAAGAACACAAAATGTCTTCAATACAAACTAACTTGGATATTTGTCTTTTACCAAGCAGACAAAAGGATGACCAACATAGGCAAATGAGTCTCATGTATAAAATACACATGCTGCTGCATCTCTAAAACATACAAATTGCAAAATTATATAGAAATATAGCAGGTTATCAGCGTCACAACCATCAAAACTTGGCAGGAAGCACACCTGAAATACTGGTAGAATTTTGGGGTGGAGGCAGGAGAGCTGCTACAAGTTTCAGGACAGCCAGAGCCACAGAGTAAGCACATATAGACTTGTAAAAGTAGAAAGGTATAATAAAAAATGAAATTCATAATACACAATCTAAAACCATATGATGAAAGAGCCATAGATTTTCCTGGATAGTCTTACACCTGTTAAAAAATACGTTATTGTAAATTAGCTATGAATAACCTATATTTTTAGTAGAGACATTTGGACTCCTAGAAGGGATGTCCAACTAGCCACATATGCCCCAGGATTGTTATGAATGTGTCCTAACACAAAAATTACTGAATAATTTGGGAGGTGGTAACTTTTGCATGGTTCTTGACCATGAACTCTACAGATGATGTCATATTGTCTAACATGGGAGTTTTAGAGTGCACTGCCACCATTCTTCTGTTGATGGATAATAGGTTCTACAGGGGAGGGAGCAGAAATGGGTACCCAGTAACAAAAACAAAGTCTTTACTACAATGTCTGATCCACCTCTTTTTGTGCGGTTTGGGGGTATAGGTGAGTATGTGAGACAGGATTTTATCACATGGCCAGGCTGCTCTCAAATTCAAATTCAAGGCCATCCTCATGTCTTGGCCTGACTGCTAAACTGCTAAATGCACCACCATACCCAGCTCTAAAATACCTTTGAAATGTCTCTAAACTATCTACCTGTCTCAGTTTCTACAGCCATTAACCTAATCCTAGCCCACAGCATCTCTCCTTCAGGTGACTAACACAACTTTTTCACAGATTCCTTATTACTTGAAGCCTTTTAAAAAGTTACATACATTTGTTTGTTTGGTGAAAGGGCAGACATGCATGCACACACACATCAGAAGACAGTCTGTGGGAGTCGGTCTCTCCTTCTACCTTGTGGGTGTACCAGGAATCAACCTTAGGCTGTGAGCCCTCGTATCCCGTGCCTTCCTCTCTAAGCAGCCTCGTCAGCCTTCCACTTGAAGGCCTCACCTCTCCCATCTTACAGTCTGAAAAGGCTTTCTGAAATGCACATCTGGTCATGTTACTTCCCATCTGAATCCTTTCAATAGAAAATCTCCCAGAATGGGGCTGGAGAGGCGGCTCAGCTGCTAAGAGGGACCGGGTTTGCACACAGCACCTCCTTTGGGGAGCTCACAACTAACTCCCTGTGCCTCCAGCTCCAGAGAACCTGACACCCTCTTTTAGCCTCCCCCGGCACCTGCACTCTCATGCACACACCCAAACACAATCACATAAAAATTTAAGAATAAAAATAAACTTTTTTTTAAATTTAATTTCCCAGGGAACAGAGTGAGACAAGGGTCAAAGCCACTAACTGGGCCGAGAGAATGTTCACAGAACCCAACGAAGATGAACTCCAGAGGACTAAGCCAGTCCTCAGGTTTCAGCAAATGAGCCTCCAGATGTTACTATCCTATTTGGATAGGGTTTCTCGTATGAATGTTTAACTTTTGTTCATTCACTTGAATTATGGGGGGGGGGGTGTCCCAGCTCAACCAAGACAAAATGAATCCTTCTACAGTGATAAACATCCCAGGTCCATTTGCTCCACACAAAATTACAAATGGAATTTAAGGCATCATAGCAGATTCAGTATCTTCCAGTCTTTCAAGCTCAAACACTTCACTAGTTTTTGAAGATAATCTCGATGACCCATCACAAAGTGAACCAAGCACTGGGACAAACAGGCTTCTCTGCGGAACAGAAACTGTCCACTGGAAAGCAGCGGGCTGCTCAGTCTTTTTTTTTTTACAATGACACATGAAAAGGAACTGGGGAGTGGAGGGTTCCCAAAGCTTAGCAGAAAACAGAACTTCTCTGGGTGATTTTCCCTGCTCTGAGCTACTGTGTACCTAAATGGTCTGTTACTTATCCTTGTGGCCTCTTTCAACAACCAGTATCAATTCTTGTTATTTTCAGAAGTCCGTCTTCAGATCCCATTCCCTTTTGCTCACCTTTCTTGTAACCCCTTCACTTGCAAAACTCTTCAGCGCCGACACCTGTTTAGAATCCCACTCTCCAAGCAGCCTTCCGACTTACCAATACACTTGAGACAGCACCTTGTGGCTTGGCAGTGTACTTACTGCATTCTAACTGTCTGCTTGCTGATCCGTTATTTCCCACAGTGAGTTCCGCACAGCTCAGCTATAGTTCCAGAATGGAAATCACTACTGCTCTGGCAATGATTTCTTCTTTACCGTGTATGTGTGAGGGTTTATGCACATATGTGGACACATATGCATGTGGGGGGCAGCAGACAATTCCAGGTGTTGTTCTCAGCAGCAACCTCTACCTTCCTCTGAGACAGGACCTGTCACTGCTCTGGAGCTCACTAATTGGGTTGGCCTGGGTAACAAGCCCCCATGATCCTCTTGTCTGTCTCCTGAGTGCTGGGATTACAAGCATTTGCTCAGCGTTTTGTTTGTTTGTTGAAACAGCTCTCTCTCTGTGTAGCCCTGGCTGTCCTGGAACTTGCTATGTAGACCAAGCTGACCTCAGACTCACAGAGATCCTCCTTTCATGCCTCTGCCTCCCAGTGCTGGGATTAAAGGCGTGCACCACCACACCTGTCCTATGTATATACTTTTTATGAAAGTAATGCTACAAGAATTTTGAGAACCACTACAAAAATCTTTCCAAAATAAAATGTGGTGGCCAGTGAGGTGGCTTGGTGAGTAAAGGTGCTGGCCACCAAGGCTGACGGCCTGACTTTGATTCCTGGAACCCACATGGTGGAAGGAGAGAAGGGATCCCCACGATCCGTTCTCTGACCTCTACATGTACACAAACAAGCACACACATAAATGTCAAAAAATGCACATGTGCACTTTACACTCATGAATCCACACATTTACAACAATAAAAATGTAATATTTTAAAAATCAGAGGCTAAGGCTAAGCATGGTGGCAAAAGCAGGTGGATTTCTCTGAGTCCAAGACCAACCAGCGTGTTTTACATAGTAAGTTCCTACTCTGGCCAGAAGGACATAGTGAGACTCTGTCTTTTAAAAAATTATTATTATCACTATTATTATTATTTTGTAAATGGGGAAGGAAATCAATGTCTGTAATCTGAGGAATTTAGAAGGTAAAGGCAGGATGACCTCATTAAGGACAGCAAGGTCTACATATGCTGGCTCCAGGTTAGCCCGAGTGAGTAGCATAGCAAGACCTTGTCTCAAAAATAAAAACTACTATAGGCTAGTGTTCTTGGTACCAGAAGGTACTCTGCATGCTACCAAAGGAGAAAGACAAACACCGACCCAGCTACGAGCCCTTTGATCTATAATTGTGTGCGGCTTGCAAAGTGGACTAGGGCAATGGCAGCACAGAGCTTGTGAGACAACCAACCTCTATCTGGTTGCTTTAAGGCTCCTCCAGGAGGTGGATCCCATACCCAATACTGCTTAGGTGACCAAGAAGCTGGGACTAGAAGTCCTGGGACCTAGAGGAAAACCAAATACTACTGTTCTACTAAAGGAATGTGGCATTAAAATGACTCCTAATTATATTCTGCTATATTCATAGACCATCATCAGAGAAGCTTCCTCCTGCAGTAGACGGGAACAAATACAGAGATCCACAGCCAGACAATATGCAGAGAGTGAGAGACCTTGGAACACTCAGCCCTAAACAGGATCCCTCCATCAAATCCCTCCCTTCAGGGCTCAGAAAGCCCTGCAAAAAACGGAGGAGGAAAGAGTGTAAGAGCCAAAGGGGATGGAGGACACAAGGGAAACAAGGCCCTCTAAACACAGCAGGGCTGATGTATTTACAAACTCAGAGAAACTGAGGCAGCATGCACAGGGCTTGCTCAAGTCTGCACCAAATGGGGACCTAGAATAAGAGGAAAAGTAGACATGTGCCCCATCCCTAACCTGGAGCTATTTCTAACTGATAACTACTTTCAAAAGAAAAACATAATTTTCTATGCCAGGTGGTGGTAGCACATGCCTTTATTTCCAGCACTCGGGAGGCAGAGGCAGGGGGACCTTTTTTTAGTTCAAGGCCAGCCTGGTCTACAAAGCAAGTTCCAGGACAACCAGGGCTACACAGAGAAACTCGGTCTCAAAAAAAGAATTAGTTTTCTACAAGGGAGTCTTGCTGGGAAAAGAAACTACTCTTAAGGGCAGGCCCCATGCCCCACAGTAAATGGCCAACATAAAACAAACCCAGCGGCATCATCATCTTTGGAGGTTCTTTGCTGTGTCAGGCTGTTTAAAAAAGCCTGACAGGGCCTTTGTGTGTGTTTTATGGGATTCCCGTGGGTGGTAGCATGTGTCTTTGTGTTTATATGTGTTTCTTGCCCTTTTTCTTTGGCTCTTTTCCTTCTGTTTGTTTTATCCTATCCCAATTGGTTTATTATGTATTTTATTATTATCCTTTAGATACCTCTTTGTTTTCTAACAAGACAGAAAAGGGGTGGCTTTGGATGGGAGGGAGGTAGAGAGGATCTAGGAGGAGTGGGGGGGACATAATTAGAATATATTATATGAAAAAAATCTACTTCATTAAAATACAATTAATTTTTTTTTTAACTTTAAAAATTATAAAAATAAATAAAAGTTTGGGGCTACAGAATGACTCAGAAATAATGAGCTTGCCTGGCCTTCATGGGGCTTTGAGTCTGATGCCAGTCAGATGCCAGGGCTAGCACTGAAAGGAAAACCAGATGCCATTAATAGCTTAGGCTAAGTAATTTAAGTTTAAACGTAATTTTCTAATACACCTTCTCCTAGGAAAATGACAGAAAACAGTGTATGATATACAGACGAATATTACATTTAAAAAGCATGAGAAAAGTTTGGTCACACTAAAAATATTACTAAACTCCTACATCCTGCCAGGCAAGCTGGCAAGTGACCAGTCTCAGTCAGCACTAGTGACTGTGGCAATGGGAGGCTCACTCAAGCCAAGAGTTGAGACCAGCCTGGGCAAGATACTTAACCCAGTCTCAAACAAAACCTGGTTAGAGGGAGGCTTGCTGTGTGATAATGAAGCTGGAGACTGAACCCAGGGCCTGGCACAATTCAAGCCAGTGTTCTACCATGGGGCTACAGTCAGAGCTCCATTCTGAAATGTTTATTCTGAGACAAGGTCTCACCAAGTTGCAAGGCAGCCTTAAGGCTTTAACTTGTGATCTTCCTTCCCTGGCCTCTCAAGCATCTGCGATTACAAACCTCCAAAACCAGACCCAGCTCAAACATTCATTCAGACTGCTGATAAAACCCATCTGGCTGTGATTCCATTTTACAGGGTGCTGTAGAAAATAATGCAGGGGAGCATGCACTTTCAAGATGGGGGGCAGTCAGAGCACAAACAGCAATTCCATAAATAATTATTTAGAATAAACTGTAAAGAAAATGTCAAGCACATCACCCTAGAGGAAACGGTATTTTTAGCCTGCTCAGGGCAGTTCTGCTGTAAAAGTTCTATTGTTTTCTTTGGACAGAGGAGGCAGCAACCTTGTTCCTGAAGTTAAACTGAAGTAATTGTTTATTGTTTTCTCAGGAGGCATGACCTCACCCAGCCCTGGATATAGTCATTATGGACAGAGCAGCCACTGCAGGCACCGACGACCCCTTAGGTATGAAGAGTGAGGACTTGTTCTAAAGCACAGACTTCCTACATAAAAACTACCTTTCAGCATATGAGCTTAAAGAATTGCCAGATCTGCTAACACAAAATTTATAAAACAGCTAAGAGCACATGAACTGCTGACTTTGTGCCACAAATACTGTTTTTATCTTGGTCAACCTGCAGAGCACACTACACAAAACGCAGATGCAATAAGCCACAAGATACTGCACGGAATGTAGCACTGAATGCTTTACATCAGACCCTGGTGCTGGAGTAGGGTAAAGGCTGCCAGATGAGAAGACAACACCACTCCGTTCAATCACACTGCAGAGAGATCCTGAAGACATGTTTCAGCAACCATATCCTATGTAATATTTGTATTTCCTATATTTTTATTTACTGAATTTGGTGAGCTTAGGTACAGTTAGTGGTGGCTAGTTAATTCACATCTGAGATTAAAATGACCGTTAAGAGCAACCCAAGTTTGGGCCTACAGGTGGCTCAGTGGATAAAGATGCTGACCACCAAGGCTGAAGACCCGAGTTCAAACACACACACACACACACACACACACACACACACACACACACACACGCAGAGAGTGTTAAGCAATCACCCAAATAAATAAATAAATGTAATAAAAAAAATTTGGGGTGCCAGGAAAGCACCATACTAAGTTATCCAACCCCCCAAAGAAAAGCTAACTTAAAGGAGGTGGTACTATATTATGCTACTGTAGTGAATCTCGCCAAAGTAGATAGTCAAATTCAAAAAGCTCCAGGGGACTTTCTGATTGGGGATTAATCTTCAAGGCCCATCCTTAGTAACCACGTGTAGCTCCTAAATCGGATCAGCACTTTTTCTAAAGTATTGATAGACATTAAATCTTGTCTGCTAAGATTTCTATAGCAAGAGAGAATTAATTCCTCTATGTTCTTAACTTTCTCCAAAATTTCTTTTCTTTCTTTCTTTTTTTAATTTTTTTTTAAAGGCAGGGTCTTGTGTAACCCTTTGCTAGCCTTCAACTAGCTGAGGATGACTTTGAACCCCTGACCCTTCCAGCATGAGCACTCTGCCCATTATTGTTTGCTTGCTTGAATGGAGCCCAGGGATTCATAAATCATCAGCCAGCCCCTAGCAATAGTTTAAGGAATCATGGATACATCTTTACTTGATACAAAGATAACTTCTAATTAAAAATAACCAGTAAAAGAGCAAAACTTTGCCAAGAACATGAATTAGTTTATAGAAACATCGATCAACTTATGGTCTTAATTGGTAAACAATAAGTTCATATTATAGGGGATTATGGGTAGTTTATAAAATTAAAACAAAAATCATTTCTTAGGAAAGGGTTTCTCAACCAAGTAAGGTAATGCATGTCTCCAATATCTGAACCCAAGTGGCTGAGGCAGAAGGATGGCAATTTCAACCTATCTGTTTGAGACAGGGTTTTACTATGTATCCCTGGCTGGCCTGTACCATGCTGTGTAGACCAGTCTGGCCTCTAAGAGTGCTGGAATTAAAGGTATGCATCATCACTCATCACTTCAGTGGACAACAATTTCAAGACCTCGCCTGGTCTACATAGTGAAAGAGAAACCAATCTGGGCCATTATATAAGACCACATAGTGGGGAAATTCTCAAATTATCCGAGATAAAGAAACAATTATTTTTTCCCATTAATTGAAGACCAATTCTTTTGTAAATAAAAATAAATCAATAGTACAGAAAAAGACATAAAAAATGCAAGCCCTTGGGTGCTGTGGCAAGATCACATTGCTAGAGATGTGTCTAAACATTCAACCTTCAGTTCTCACAGAGCTTATTCTCAAACCCTGAACATATTAATATTAGTCCATGACAAAATGTTGAAAATAGTATCTTAGAATATAGTTACATGTTAATACACAGAACAAAGATAAAGGTGAGACTTCGTACTAAAAACTTTTAAATTACCTTTTCCTATAAGGACTCCAATTTTTGAGTCCAATTTTTCTGCTGGGTCACAACTTCTAGTCACTAGTTTTAGAACTGGAAGAAAGGGTCTGACATCACAAAGTCTTCGAGTTTCATCTTCAAGTTCCTCATATACAGCAGTCTGGTTCACACATGCAAACATGTAGGAGTCAATGTCCATAAGGAGGTTAAACATTGGGTAATTGTGAACTTGCTTCCATAACATCTGCAGGGAAAAACAGTAAGACATGATCTGGAATGCTGGCACATGCACATATACAAGGATGCACATATACAAGATACATATACAAGGATGCCCACTGCCACGGTTTGCAAAGAGTCAAAACTCACAGGCTAGAGATGACTCAGCAAGTGAGAAGAGCCGCTGAGAGCCGTGGTGGCGCACGCCTTTAATCCCAGCACTTAGAGGCAAGGACAGGTGGATCTCTGTAAGTTCCAGGCCAGCCTGTTCTTCAGAGCAAGTTCCAGGACAGCCAGTGAGAGAAAACCTGAGGGGACTGATGGTGAGGTGGCAAAACACTGGCTGTTTTTTCAGGACCAGGGTTCAAGCACCAGTGCCCACACTACAACTCACAACCATCTGAAACTCCAGTCCCAGAGAATCTGACGCCCTCTTCTGGTCTTCGCAGACACTGCAAGCATATCATACATAGACATGCATGCAGGCAATACCCATAAATAAATATCTGGAAAAAGTAAAAACTCATAGAGAAGCTATATGTTTAATTGGATTACAGATTATAATAAACTAATGAAAACAGAAATAAAAACCTGACTTGAAGCAGGTGGTGGTGGTATATGCCTTTAATCCCAGCACTCAGAGGCAGAGGTAGGTGGATCTCTGGTTTTAAATTCAGCCTGGTCTATAGAGCAGGACAATAAAACAAAACAAAAACTGACTTGGAAATTTATGCCATATAGACCAATGAATCTCTTTTTTTGGGGGGGGAGGGGTGATTATAAGTTGATAGGTAGACAGGGTCTCAAATTGTAGCTCAGGCTGTCCTGGCAGACAGACAGACAGACAGACAGACAGACACACACACACACACACACACACACAAAGCAGCCTAGGTGGGCCTCAAACTTACAATAATCTAGATCCTCCTCCCAAGTCTGACTACAGACTGAACACGCATACCTGGCAAAGCTTGTTTGTTTTCCTTGGCCATTCTTTTGAAACAAATGTTGTACATATTGTATTGGTAAATTGTCATGTGCTATTTGAGTTCACTGAGAAGTTGGCTCTGGAAGCTATTCTCTATCAGACCCAAACCTGCTTGTCTTAAATGTATCCTCTAGAGCCCTTGTCCAGGGATGGGAGGGCCACCTAACTCAGAGATGGAGAGAAGAACAAAACAGCCCCCAAGAGTGAAAAACACTGTTCTTGAGAACAGCTAGAAGATGAACAATTCCTACCCTTGAGGTGGCTGCTGGGAAAACAGTGAGAAATTCAACCTCGGGAAGCTCATCCCTGAGGCAGCTCATCCGTCAGAACTCCGCTGACCGCCTTGGCTTCCCCATCTGCTTCCTGCTGGATGTGTGGATGCTCCGAGTTGATGAGGTTTTGCTATCTATCTGCTACTTGCTATTTGTTCTTTTGCCTTTGTTTGCATATTCTTAATAAGCTCATTCATTCAAAACCAAAAATATAGCTATTGTAGATCATTCTCCTGGCCATATGAAACAGTAAATTAAAACTGCTTAGTTATGTAGGGAATTGTTCTGCATTCCTATGGAATATAACACAGAACACAAAATATGCAAAGAAACTGCCCATGAAGATTAAGAAACAATGATATTTAACATTCCTAATAACAATTTTGAATGAAGAAACAAAACTGAACAGAGTATGATGGTGAAATGGGCCTGTAATCCCAGCACATGAGGCAGAGTCAGGAGGATCAGGAGTTCAAGGCTATATCCTCTACTATACAAGTTCAAAGCCAGCCTAAGCTACAAGAAACTCTAAAAATGTCCTAAATTGTAAATCTTAGTATCATACATATTTCATAATTTCTTAAAAATTGGAGAGTACCAATAGTTAACTCAATGTCAGGCAAGGTCAGATGTTCTACTTGTCACTGACGATAAAAACAAAGAAAACTGGTGTGGTGGTGTACACCTGTGATCCAGTGCTTGGGTGGAAACAGGAGAACAGTGAAGGTCATCCTCAACTACACAGTAAGCAGAGACCAGCCTGGTTACATGAAACCCTGTATCAAAACTAAAAACAGACAAACAGCCAGGCATAGCAGCACATGCCTTTAATGCCAGTACTGGGGGAGGTGGAGACAGGTGTATCTCTGTGAGTTTGAGGACAACCCGAGCTATATAATAGACACTGACTCAAAACGGACAAACACACAGAAACTCATCGGCGATGCAGTGGCTAAATCCTGTATTTTCTTTTTACTTCAGAAATTACAGTTTTACAATTTTCATGTATTGGGGGCTGGAGAGATGGCTCAGTGGTTAAGAGCATTGACTGCTCTTCCAGATAACCCAGGTTCAATTCCCAGCAATCACATGGCAGCTCAAAATCATCTGTAATTCCAGTTCCAGGAGATCTGATACCCTCACACAGACATACATTCAGGCAAAAGAACAATGCATGTAATTTTAAAAAAAATCATTAAAAAATTCTCATGAATCAATTATTATAAAATATATTTCATAACTTTTCTGATCTTATTACGCAACTTCCCATTTGGTCAAAGTTGAATCATGTAATTTAATGAGACTTTTTTCCCCAGACATCTGTGTTTTAGATGTAGTTCCTGGTGAATTTTCCTCGTGCTTAGTCTTGTAATAAATGCACCGTAGAGAGAA
Source organism: Peromyscus leucopus (assembly GCF_004664715.2). Classification (NCBI taxonomy): domain Eukaryota; kingdom Metazoa; phylum Chordata; class Mammalia; order Rodentia; family Cricetidae; genus Peromyscus; species Peromyscus leucopus. Next base: position 87,582,374 of record NC_051069.1, read on the forward strand.
GACAAGGTGATTCAATGGATAAAGACCCTTGATGCCAACTCTTACGACTGAGTTCAACTACCAGAACCCACAGATGAAAGGAAAACAACTCCTGTGACCTCCACATGTGCACAGTGGTACATGCATACACAGCCACACACACATGAACACACACACCATACACGTAAACATAAATAATCGCCGCTGGGGAGGCCCTTAGGACAATTAGCAATGCCGGCTGTAAAGGTTCTGAGTGTTTTGCTTTAGACTTGCAGTGAACCAGGTTTTAGGATCCAGAGTACATGACCTTGGGCAGGGCCTCATGCCTCTCCCAGACATTTCCTCGGAATCTCAAACAACTGTTAACTGTGTTTATAGTGAAGATATGCTAGCTTCCTGCATCCCGGTGATCTAGACTTTCCCTTATCAACTGTAGTCCCTCCCGCCAGGTGCACTCGTCTCCCACAGGATCCATCTGGTGATCTTATTTTAATTAGCGACAATTAAAAGAAAGAGCCCTCCAAGTCTTAAGCTGTATATGTGACTGCTGTTAAAAATAACATTAACAGTATTCTTATCTTCAAGAAGCCCACAAACAGCTGGGCAGTCGTGGCCTAGGTCTTTAATCCCAGCACTCAAGAGACAGAGGCAGGCAGATCTCTGTGAGTTCAAGGCCAGCCTGGTCTACAGAGTGAGTTCCAAGATAGCCAGGGATACACTGAGAAATCCTGTCTCAAAAAACCAAAAAGAAGCCAGAAAGCATCTTTGTCAAGCATGGTGGCACATACCTTTAATCCCAGCATTTGGGAAACAGAAGCAAGAAGATTTCTGTGGCATATAAAGCCAGTCTACTCTATATAGCAAGCTCCAGGCCATGCAAGGCTATATAGTGAGACCCTGTCTTAAAGCCTATACACAGTCTTTATTAAATCCCAACTCTGGAACAGGAGAGATGGTTGAGTGAATAAGGGCACAGCCCACTAAGCCTGATAGCTTCAGCTGGGTCCCCAGAACCCACATGGTGGAAGGACAGAACCAACACCCACAAATTGTCCCCTAGGACCAGAGTTTGATTCCCAGTACCCACTTGTTAGTTCACATCTATCTATAAAGGGTCTCAAGGGATCTGATGCCCTCTTCTGGCTACCACATGCACTACACACACCTGGTGTACAGACACACATGCAGGTAGTCATACATATAAAAAAAAATTTTTTTTTTAATTAGGGGAAGTTCCTTGTGCTACTTCATGTAGCAGAGTAGGAGCTGTGCCTGTCTCCTCACAACCAACATCAGCACTTGGGAGGCTGAGGCAGGAAGTTGGCTGTAAGTTCTAAGACAGATCAGTAAGGGGTAGGCCAGTAAGAAAGACTTTGTTTCCAAAAAAAAAAAAAAAGAAAGAAAAAAAGAAAAAGGAAAGAAAAAGGAAAAGGAAAGGAAAGGAAAGGGGAAGGGGAAGGAAAGGGGGAAGGGGAAGGGGGGAAGGGAAAGGGGGAAGGGGGAAGGGAAAGGGGGAAGAAGGGGGAAGGGGGGAGGGGAAAGAAGGGGGAAGGGGAGGGGAGGGAGGGGAGGGGAGGGGAGGGGAGGGGAGGGAAGGGGAGGGGAGGGAAGGGAAGGGAAGGGAAGGATTTCATTTATCAGTTGACTTTTAGTTGGAAACTCTTCTCTGGGATCATGACAAGGATGTTGGGGGGAAAACCAAAACATCATACAGAAGAAAGAAGTGTGACAAGCTCAAAAGTCAGGAATTACAGCAGAAAGTGTTCAACTTTCTTGCCCTCCCACAGCAGTGTCTACTAGGTAGCCCAGGCTGCCCTTGGACTTACTATGCAGCCAAGGATAGCCTGGGACGCCCCATCCTGCTTCTGTCTTGCACCCGCAACCAAGGGCTGCGATTACAGCATGTCATATGACCAGTGTCAATCTTAATGCAGCTATCACATATGGATCAAAAACAAAGGTGGGAGAATAAACGTGCTTATATATAAAAAATAGGACATAAAAATTTTAAAATGCAATAGCCTGAAAATTAAACATCTCTCAGCTTTACCACATGATTTACACAAATATGATTCTTTAATATTTTTTCCACTAAGTCACACAGAAAGTAAGCTAAGTCTTGAGAAATCCTAACTAACACATACCTGTTTAATATAAGAAATGGTAGCTTCCCGAGGTACTTCCAACTGGATATAAATCCCAGTGGGCAGAAGGAAATCCACAGATATGGCGCCATCAGATGCGATCTGTGAATCCACTGCCCAGATGTCAAGGATGTCTGCCATAGCAGGAGGCATTATAGAGCCGAAGCACATTCATAACCTCTGGGCCCTGGAAATCAAGTAAAATGGAAAAACAGGCTTTAGTTCATTTTTAACTTAAGACATGACAATCCAGGAATGTTGGAACACACTTACAGTCCTAAGCTATTTGGGATGCTGAGGCAGGAAAAATCAGTTGAGTCCAAGGGCTAGAAGGCTTGCATATGAAGCACAGCAAGACTCTCAGAAAGAGAGTGGAAAACCATCAATCTATATTAGTTCTGTAAAAAAAAGATTTTATTGTATGCATCTGTGCGTCACAGTGTGTATGTGCACCATGTACATGCCTAGTGCTGAGAAAGATCATGGGTCCCCTGGAGTTGGAGTTACAGATGATTTTGAGCTGTTCAGATTGTGTGCTGGAAACCAAACTCAGGCTTTCTGTAAGAGCAGCAAATGGTCTTAAACCTCTGACCAGCCCCTATAATTAGCTCTTAATTTCAATATAGACAATAATATAATAGGACCAATTAAATGTGATTTGTTTTTCTTATTTTAAGTACAGGGCAGGAGATTCTGTGGAATAATCCTTTTGTACACTGTGAATATATGTATTACTTTAATTGGTTAATAAAGAAGCTGACTGGCCAATAGCTGAACAGGATAAGGTTAGGCAGGAGAGCCAAACTGAGAATGCTGGGAAGAAAAAGGGCAGAGAGTGGAGTTGCCAGGAGACACAGAAGGAAGCAAGATGGGCATGCCGTACTAAGAAAAGGTACCAAGCCACATGGCCAAGCATAAATAAATATATATATTGGTTAATTTTAAGAGTTGGCTAGTAACAAGCCTGAGCTATTGGCCAAGCATTTAAAATTAATATTAAGACTCTGAGTGGTTAATCGAGAGTGGCTGTGGGGCAGGGAAACTCCACTCACAGGGGTATGTGAATGAAGGTGCCCATGGAAGACAAAGGCATAAGATCTTGGAGCTGGAGTTACAGGCAGTTGTGAGCCATCCAGTGTTGTACTGGGAACTGAACCTGGGTCCTCTTGAAGAGCAGCAAGTGCTCTTAACCACCAAGCCAACTCTCCAGCCCCCTAAATGTGGTATTTTAAAAAAGCAAAGGGGAGGTTAGAGAGCTGGCTCAGCACCAGGACCTACATGGGAAGAAGAGAACCAATTCCCACATGTGGTCTTCCTCTAGGGCACACACACACACAAGTAAATCTGATTTAAAAAATTAAAAATAATACTAAATACTCAGAGAAACATGAGCCAAGGAGCATTCGCAACTACATGGTGCTCAACATCGTATGATCTGTGCCTCCACTACATACATGCAGACAGAAACTGATAATAATAAATATATCTTTTTTTTTTTTTTTTTTTTTTTTTTTTTCGAGACATTTCTCTGGTAGCTTTGCCCTGGAACCACTTGTAGGCTCTGAACTCATAGATCGCTGCTCTGCTCCGAGTCTGATTAAAGGACCACCGGCTAAAAAAAAAATCAAAAAAAAAAAAAAAAAAAAACAAATAGCATAAAAAGATTTATTTAAAATCATATTAAAACGAGGAAACTGGAAAGATGACTCAGTGGTTGGCCCTTTTGCTGCTCTTGTAGAGAACCCAAATCGGATTCCCAGCACCCAGACTGAGTGGCTGGAACTCCAGGGGATTCAACACCTCTGCCTTGGTCAGGCATCCAATATTAAGTACATATACCCACACACTGACACATATTTAAAAATAAATACTTCAAAAATAAATAAACTAAAAAAAAGAGCAAGTCACTAGAAATCAATTATTTAAATTCACTTTCAGTCCTCACTATTTAAAGTTTACATAGACAAACATAGAGATATTACACTGAGTCAGATTTAAAGATACTCAGCTATGTGTGGTATCTGTTTACAAGCACATCTGACAGACTCTTATCAACTACTAACAGAGAAACAGCAAAGGCAATAAAGCTTCCGTAGAGGTTTCCTTGGTTTTGGCTTTGGGGGTCTTACTTGAAACAGGGTCTCCCTATACAGCCCAGGCTAGCCTCAAACTGGAGACCCTTCTGCCTACCATAGGACTAGGTAACAAGTGTGTGCCATCACATCCTGCTTTGCAGATACTTGGTTTGGTCTGATTTAGGGAGTTAGTTGGGGAGGCCAGGATCTTGCATATATTAGCCTAGACTGGCCCTTGAACTCACAACAATCCTCCTACCTTGATTTCTCAAGTGCTGGAATTACAGGTGTGTTATCACCATGCTCAGAATTTTATTGTTTCAAATGCTGGTGATCAAACCCAGGGCCTTGAATAAATATTCCAAGCAAGCACTACACATAGAGTTATATCCCCAATACAAGAGAAGATCTTATAATAAGAGATAGAGCATCATGTGACGCAGAGTAGACTAGAACTCAGGTTATCTCTTCCACCTTTCAAATGCTGCTAGAGTTACAGACATACACCACCATGCTTGTTTCTACTAGAAATACTTTTAAACTGGATGTGGTGGCTCACCCCTTTAATTCTAGCACTTTGGAGTCAGAAAACAGGCATATGCCTGAGTTCAAGCCCAGCTTGGTCTACAGAGGGCTACACAGAGAAACCATGTCTCAAACAAACAAACAGAGATTTTTTTAAAACACGACATGATAGCGCATGCCATTAACCCCAGCATTCAAGAGGCAGAGGCAGACAGATCTCTGTGAATTTGAGGCCATCCTGGTCTACAGAGCGAGTTCCAGGACAGCCATAGCTGCATAATAAAGACCTTGTTTAAAAAAGGGCACCCCACCCCCAAAAAAGACTAGTGTTGAGTATGTAGTATACTGGTAGAGGACTTGCCTGATATTCCTGAAGTTATGAGTTCAAGTCCCAGAACTGAACCTCCCATTGCTGTGTCCAAATTGAAAGTAAAACGTTTAATTCTCCCTTGTCTTTGAGAGCAAGAGACAAATGCAGAGTCCAGTCTATGAGTGTCAGGTCGGGAGCTGTCTTAGGACTATCAGACTTCTCATTTTTAAGTTAAAAAAAACTAAAGCCCAAGAGACATCCCTATCCAGGAAGACAGAGGCAGGAGCAGGAGTGTATTGTTTTACTTTTTGAAGCAATTAGCCTGTGTTTCCCTTGCCTCCTTTAAAGGAAATGTTCTGCACAGGGCTACCGAGTCTTCAAGATCTTCAGTCATTCTTTGTTTTCTTTAAGTATGAAAGCATAAGCTCAAACACTGAAAACAAGAAACATTTTTAAAGTATGAAAACTACTTTTCAGGGCCGCTCTAGGGTTCAGAACACAGCAGGAACAGCCAGCCCCACTGAGCCTCTAGACAGTAATTACAGCACACAAGCCACCATCTGTCCACTGGAGAAAGAGGAAGAGTTGAAAGACCTCCACTTCCCCAGCGACATGCCAGGACAGCCACTGAATGTCTTTAAATCAGGAGACGGGGGAGACCAGCACACATTTCTGACATGTATGAACAAGCAACAAGCCAACACTCTGACAAATAATGGGAAGAAACTTTGAGAGAGAATGAAAAGAAAATTAAATAATACTATTTCCTATTTCCACGATAAAATGAGAAGAAAGGCGAGTGCCCACTCTTCTACGTGTGACTTAAGTATAGAGGGAACCCACTCAGCCTTCCAGGTTCTTGTTTCCTCGAAGAAAAGGCTGGCCAGGGAGCACATGGACAGCAACAGAAATAGTTTCTAACAGAGAAAGTTTTCTAACTGGAAACACGCTAGAAAGGCAGGAAGAGAAGCAAATGGTGGGGGTCCCATGCTCCCCATAGATTGGGCCTTTGAGCATACCATTTTTTCACGTAGCCCTGGTGGTCCCAGGTTTCCTGTCTTCCTCTGCCAACTGGATTCTTTACTGTTGACCCAATGCCTCTGTCTAGGCCCTACTCCCCAGCTACTGGATGGTGCCGTACACACTGCAGCAAGGGCTCCATTTGCTGCTGCAGCCCCAGGCTTCCGTCAGAGGTAAACACATGAGGGGATGCAACTAGGGCTCGTCCTACTCCATTGCTTATTCTGCTCACCACAGTAATCAGCCTTGCTAAAAACTAAGCAAGTTTGCTGTTCTGTGAACGAGTTTTCACTCTGTACCCTAGGCTAGCTCAAACCTGCTGCAATCTCCCTGCCTCGGTGGCAAAACGACAGAGGGACTACATATAATAACTGCCACACTGGACTTCAACGCTTTACTTTAAAATCATTTCATTTGAATCACTGTAATTTTATAAAAGAGATCTCCCTCAAGTAATTTTTAATTTTTTTCATGTGCACATATGCAAAATGTAAAACAAAAGACTTTTAATTATGAAGTTAAAAGTCTAATTTAATTAGACACACATTTGACTTTTCATTCTATGATTATCACTTTTTTTTTTTTTTTTTGAGACAGGGTCTCTACATAGCCCTGGCTGTCCTGGAACTCACTATGTAAAGCAGATTGACCTTGAACTCATAGAAAGCCGCCTGCCTCTGCCTCTGGAAATTAAAGGCATATGCCACCATGCCTGACTGATTAACACTTTTTAATGTGGTATAAAACTCACTAATATGGGGCCAAAGGGATGGCTCAGCAGTTAAATGAGCTGGCTGCTCTTCCAAAGGTCCTGAGCTTAATTCCCAGCACCCACAGGGTGGCTCACAACCATCTATAACTGTAGTCCCATGGAATCTGATGCTTTCTTCTAGTGTGCAAATGTAAGACAGACAAAACACCCATATACATAAAGTACATAAGTAAATAAATCCCTTTTTAAAAAAAACTCACTAATACTGAACCAGATCCATAGGTATTATTTACTAAAACACAGATGTAGGGGTAGTTGTCTGTGAAGCACCACCCCTAGAAGGCAGCAGGTAACTGCTAGATACCTGCTCTGCCCTGGGCATGGCTGAGATGGAGACCCCTTAAGACCAGAGGTGCATATTTCTCACTCTCTTGGCTACCTCATGATCCTGGATGTTGGATTGCAGACCAAGTCTCCAGAGAACTGCATTGGACTATACCTCACCTCTCCTGGATGCTGTAACCTATCCCTTTGCTGGTTTTAAGTCACCCCAAAATAAACCTCTTTTGACTATCAGATAAACTACATGGAATTGCCTCATTAGTTTAACTGGTACCCAACGTGGGGCCCGAACCCATGACCCTGAGATTAAGACTCTCATGCTGTACAGACTAAGCTGGCCAGGCAATGGTTATAGAGTTGGGGATGGAAGAAAAAAATGGACTCAGTATTCTCTTTTAGAAAAGAAAAGGGGGAATGGATAGATATAGGATATTAAGGTAGATTATTGTATTTACTAGTAAACTAATTCAGTAAAATATCAGTCTTAGATAATTTACACTGATATGGATTCTTATATATTGATAGAAATGTAAACTATTCTTATAGTCCTATTTAAGATCATTTGTATATTGATACAAATACAAAACTATATTTGTTGTATTGTATACATACTCCCACTCCTGTTTGAAATATTTTGTATATTGATACAAATGTAATATTATATTTGTCATACTATATGTATGTTCTACCTCTGTTTAGGATATTTTGTATATTGATACATATTTAGGATTACTGTCATATTGCATATTGCACTATACATTCCTACCTCTGTTTAAGCTATTTTGTGTATTGTCACAATTTTGAGGTCATTGTTCTTTTACCAACATTTGCTTATGGAATGTTTACCTTGTTTACATGAAGCCTTAGTCCTTAAGTTATTTAGATAAATAAAACTTACAGATTTATAGTCACCTATGCTTGTCATCTCAATAGTTATGTTAGTTAGGCTGCCCAGATTTACAGATATATAGGTCAGGTGGACAGGTAGTCTTTGAACACTTCATAGACCTAGAGAATACGGCATTTAGAATACTGTTGACATGAGACATGATTGCTCCTGACAGCACCGATTTGATCCAGAGAGAATGTTGGGCTTCTAAGACATTTCCTTTTGGAAGTTTGTCTTCTTCTTGGCACAAAATGGCCTACTTGGCAAAGAACTGCCCTTGCCTCGACTGTTGACAATACAAATACTGTCCCTTCTGAATGAGCAGGACACAAGGAAAAGTGACTACTGAACTCTGCCAAGACAGGGTAAAACAGCCTTTCAAAATACCTGCTTCTGAAAATGATCTGTCAGATACTCTAGGCCTGTAGCCAATTTGATTGCACCAACGATGCTAAGAAACTTTAGGTGACTGTCCAGGCTGCCAGCTGTCTCTGTCTACTCTCACAAGACTCTCCGAAAGTTGCTTGCATCCTTCTACTGTTTCTCAGATATTATATTCCTTCTCAGGTCTTTGATGGGATTGAAAACTAACAGTTAAAGTTACAATCTTGTATCTTAGCCAGATCATATTAAGTCTTCAGGATAGGACACCTTTTGGAATGATCTCTGTAACATGCCATTTACCTATGCTCCAGACTTTCTCTGGATTTTAGTATGTGTCTCTTGTTTGATGTTGCTCTTGTTGGTTGTAGTTCCATTTGTTTATGTCATTACCCTTTATTTCTCCTTGATAATAATTCCTATTGTATATAATTTTGTGTTAGGTCAGAACTTTCTTCCTTAAACAAAAAGGGGAGATGTGGGGGTAGTTGTCTGTGCTTCACCCCTGAAGCACCGCCCCTAGTAGGCAGTAAGCACCTGCCCCTGCCCCAGGGCATGGCTGAGATGGAGACCCCTTAAGACCAGAGGTGCATATTTCTCACTCTCTTGGCTACCTCATGATCCTGGATGCTGGATTACAGACCAAGTCTCCAGAGAACTGTGTTAGACTGCACCTCACCTCTCCTGGATTCTGTAACCTATCCCTTTGCTGGTTATAAGTCACCCCAAAATAAACCTCTGTCGACTATCTGACAAACTACATGGAACTGCGTTGTTAGTTGTTGCTTTACACAGTAGGTGTCTATGTGATGACTCATCCCTAACAGGCTTGAGGGCCAGTTGGCCCAAACAAGTAAAAAAGATACTTTCTGAGAGCAAACCTGGGTCTGCCTAAGGGGCTTAGCAACAGCAGCTGAAACATGATCTGGAGATGACCTTGACCAATGAGAGGCAGCCATGTCACACTAGCAGATGCATATTCATCAGACCCCCCCCCCCCGTGGGGTGGAGGGTATATAAGGCTTGCCTCTTCCTGAATAAACTGAGCTTGTTGTTTTTACATTCTCCCAAAGTCTGTGTCATTGACTCTGCGCCTACCTGGCCCGCTCCCCCAAAAGGAACAAGAGCACAGGACCTTGCCACAGTTGTCTTTTTTCTCTGTGTGACTTTTTCAAAATTTATTATTCTTTGACAATTTCATACGTGTAAATAATACAGTTTGGTCACTCTAGCCTCCCTCCTGAGAACCCTCTCCTGATGAACCCCTCTCCCCAGCAACACTGTCTTCATGCCTTTCTGTTACAGGGTATTTTTGTTTGGTTGGTGGTTGTTGTTGGATTTGAGACAGAGTTCCTCTGTGTAGCCTTGGCTATCCTGGAACTACCTCTGAAGACCAGGCTGGCCTCAGAGATCTGCCTACCTATGCCTCCTAAATGCTGGGATTAAAGGCTTGTGTTTTTTTGTTCCTTTTTTTTTTTTTTTTTTGGTGGTCCACTAAGTTTAATTAGTGTTGTTTGCATGAGCATGGGTGGAAGGGTATTGACTGAAGCGTGGGCAACTAACTTGCAGCCACTGGTAAAGAAAAAAAACTCCCTATCCCCTGGCAACCATTAACTGTCAACAGCTCCTCAGTGATGCTAAGGACTAAGCCCCTCCCCTCAAGAGATCTTTTTGATAATCTGGTTTTCTGTAACTAGCTGTTACATACTTAAGCTGTTATAACCTTGAATAAGCTACTTAATCTCTTTGGCCTTCAGCACTCAGGAGGCAGAAGCAGAAGGAGCTCTTTGAGTTGAGGCTAGTCTGGGTCTATATAGCAGGTTCTAGACCAGCCACAGCAATGTAGTCAGACTGACTGACACTGTCTCTCTCTCTCTCTCTCTCTCTCTCTCTCTCTCACACACACACACACACACACACACACACAAAAAAAAAAATTAACCGGATTAAATTTTTAAGGTTATACCAAAAAGGTACCTGGAATGGCCCCTGGCATTTAAAAAGCACTAGAAAGAATGTTAGTTTACCTGGGGACTAAAATTAACAAGACTTGCCATTCTTCGATGAAAGAACAGTGGTGCCTCTCATTCATGCTTCCAGTCATCAGCCCTGATTGGTAGGTCGGAAAGCATTTAGAGCAGTGTTTCTCAGCTCTGTTGTTATTTAATTTCTCTTGGGCAACAATCAGATTGTTAATGGCATGCTATGAGTCTTTGTGATGACATTTTGACTTGATTTGTCACAGAGTTTTCTTTCATTAATTTGAATTTTCTGTTATTACTGTGTTGTACCATTCCTCTGGGATCAAAGGCTGGTGGGGTGTCACTCTGTAGCAGAGTGCAGTGGATTAACAATTCAAAATCAGCTGAAATAAGAAGGCAAAATTACAAGATCGCAAGCTAGCTCAGCAATGCTGTGCAAGCATGGCAAACTGAGCTTGATCCTAAAACCCACATAAAGGTAGAAAGAGTCTACCCATGGCACCATATAGCACCCAGGCACATACATAATGCTTTTAAAAAGAGAGATCAAAATGAGGAGTATACTTTAAAATTATATTCCTCCTGACCAAAACAAATACAATTTACATAACTACTTTACAATGTTCCCAAACTCAAGATAATGTGATAAAAAATGCTCAGAACAAATAGAATGGGCTACTACAAAAACCCTTCCTCCAATTACAGGGGTAATGTATCAAGTGAATACACATAGCAAGGCCACTCCTGCTGCTTATGTACATCCTAGAAATTCTACCTTGGAACACGGGTCTTTCCTTAGTACTACTTACTTGAGGGACAAGTAGTCAATGGCTTTTTGTCCTGTGTGTGAACGAAAGCCATGCAACAAGTAAGAGTTTTTATTTAGGTTGTTAATCTCTAAGTCAATACATAGAATCAAAAGCAGCAACACCCTGGCTATGAAGCTGCTGGCATACACTGCAGTCAGTGTGTACTTGTAAAAGACACAATCAAAGGTGAGCAAGTCCAAACATAAACATCTTCTACTACAGTGTGCCTAAGGAGTTCTCTAAACAACAACAAATACCTCTTACTAGTGTTAAGCCGTGTCTTACCACCAGACACTACCTCGCCTGGCACAAGGGGTCACATGGTCTTAGAAGACGGAAGATAAGGAGAGCAAGAGTAGAGTCCAAGTGGATTTAACAAAGAAGCAGAGCTAGGCATGGTGGTGCACATCTTTAGTCCCAGCACTTGGGAGGCAGGTATAGGTATAGGTGGATCTCTGTGAGTTCAAGGTCAGCCTGGTCCACACAGGAAAAACCCTGTTCCCAAAAAACCAAAACAACCCCAAAAGGCTAGAAAAATCTCAACCAGTGTAAAGGAAACTATCCCCAAGTCTCACTGCTTGAGTGCTGGCTTCTGTTTCTCCACTGGTTGTGTCCGATAGGCTCCTAGGCACGTTTCTGTGAATGTCGGCCAATCTCCCAAGGACTTCTGGTCCTTGTAAGATACTCTCATGGAACTGCTGTGAGAAAGAGTCAAGAGCCGAACTGTACAAGTGCGTAGCGGAGCTAGTGCGTAACCGACAGCCCTCACATCTAGGAATTGAACCAGGGCCAGAAAGCCATCTGGATGGCAAACAGCAACATGAGAAGAATTTTAAATAGCTTCAGCTGTAGAAAAAGCACCGCTACAGGCTCTGGACCTTTTAACTATTTGCCTGCTGCTGTCATTTTGAAAGCAAGAGAAAATACCCACAGTTTAAAAGAGTCTGCTACCAACACTGGGTTTCCTCCAGTAATTTCAGGACTTACTATTCTTTTGCACAATGGTTTAACTTTGCTTTGTACAATATTTATTTGTTTTAATTTTTTTCCCTTGGCGAACAATTTTCCTCTTTAGATATCTGGCCCTGAATGACAAAATGCATCTGTGAGGGGCTTTCATTTCCCCTTATTATTGACAGAGAAGCGGGCGTAGGCAGCCAAGGCTAATACAAGGCTATCTGTCTCTGGAGTCTTCTCTCTAGAGGGTTCAGTAAGCCAGGAAAGGGAGGCGGACAGTGTCATTCAGTGCAAGGCATTGAACAAAGAGGAGGAGAGAGGCTAGCTCAGAGGCAGAATTCCTACCTAGTCCTGAGTTCAATTAATTATTTATTTACTAAATATTCACTCTGTTATAGGCACACCACACATTTGACTGGGGAAAGATAAGGTTTAAAAACTAAAACACGCCGGGCGTTGGTGGCGCACGCCTTTAATCCCAGCACTCGGGAGGCAGAGGCAGGCGGATCTCTGTGAGTTCGAGGCCAGCCTGGGCTACCAAGTGAGTTCCAGGAAAGGCGCAAAGCTACACAGAGAAACAAACCCTGTCTTGAAAAAACCAAAAAAAACAAACAAAAAAAAAAAAAAAAAAAAAAAACTAAAACACTGGGGCTGGAAAGATGGCTCTGCAGTTAAGAGCACTGGCTGCTCTTCCAGAGGACCTGAGTTTGATTTCCAACACCCACATGGCAGCTCACAACCATCTGTAACTCTCTAGTCCGGGGATCCAATGCCCTCTTCTGGCCTCTGTGGGCACCTGCACACATAGCACACACATTCATGCAGACACTTACAGATGTTAAGTGGGAGTCACATCTCAACTACTTCACTGGGAGGGTCCTCCTTCTTATATGAAGGAAACACGTGAGAGGGTAGGTAAGGCTTAACTGGCTCATGGCCTACAGGAGCCAGAGATGAGGATGACTACTGGTAAAGAAGACTAGGGAGAGTATCTGCTTGACTGTCCCAAGAAGGTGGGATGGTAAGGTGAAGCGGAAGGGCTATTAGGAGCAAGCATGGCAGGTGAGTGGAGGCAGCACCCTCTGAAGAGAATCAATGCTGTTTTCACAGGGCCTACTTAGTGCATATGTCTGTGTTTGTGTGGCTGTGTGCATCCTTAATCCCAGCACTCCAGAGGCAGAGGCAGGCAGGAGGCCAGACTTGTCTACATAGTGAATTCCGGGCAAGCCAGGGCTACACAGTGAGACACTGTCTCAAACAAAAAATATATAAATAAATTAATTAAACAGTCATATTTTCCAAAGAATACAGACTATTTAAACAAGTTCTTAATTTAATAGTTCAAAACCGGCTAGCATAGTACTAATATGTTTGCCAACAACTTGCATAAAGGCATAATCTCAGATTTACTTCATGTAATAACTTCTATTTGCTATAAGATCATAAGTAAACTTTGTTTCTGTGTTTTGGTTTTTTTAGACAGTGTCTTAGTATGCATCCCCAGCTGGCCTCAAACTGGCAGCAGTTCCCCTGCCTCAGCCCTGAGTACTGAGATTACAGGATGGGTTGTGATTCCTGGCTCCATGATGAAGCCTGCATCCAGGATCGTAGGAAAGCTAGTGAACTGTGACAGCCTGACTGTGCTAACAGAGCTGGTAAGGACCACCAGCTACAGCCTGAATTCCTACAACATGGGAAGTGTATGGAGATGCCTGGAAACTCTTTGCTTTCATCACTAAGGAAATGCTCACATGCTATAAAACTTAAAGAGTATGGTTTCTTAACTATCTTTTTCTTTACTTGAAAAATTATATTTATTGGGCTGGAGAGATGGCTCAGAGGTTAAGAGCACTGGTCGATTTCCCAGAGGTCCTGAGTTCAATTCCCAGCAACCACATGGTGGCTCACAACCATCTGTAATGAGATCTGGCGTCCTCTTCTGGCATACAGGCATTCATGCAGGCAGAACACTGTATATATAATAAATAAGTAAATCTTTTAAAAAAAGAAAGAAAATTGTGTCTGTTTTGTGTGAGCATGGGGGGGCACACGTGTACATTATGTGTGAACATCAGGACGACTTGTGGGAGTTGAGCTCCGCCTCCCACCACGCTGGTCTCAGGCTTATCGGGTTTACTGACAAGCACGTTCACCCACCAGGCCACCTTGCTGGCCCTAGAGTACAGATTCCCCTCCCATCTCCACCCAACCCTGCCTAAGACAGGGTTTCTCTGTGTAACAGCCATGGCTGTCCTAGAACTTGCTTTGAAGATGAGGCTAGCCTCAAGAGATCTTCCTGCCTCTGCCTCCCTGAATGCTGGGATTAAAGGACTATGGATTCTTAAACATTTAAAACTGGGGCTTAAGGAATAAGGTAACTACACCACTGTCACTGTGACAGACTGGAATTGTGGTGGGACACCAGGTAAGCCAAAGATTCCGGCTTCCTGTGCAGTTACAAGTGGCTGTATATGGAGCTCCATATGGAATGCAGAGTGGAAACAGCTGTACCAACCTCAGGTCAGGAATGTGCAGGACGACTACAGTCTGCATCACCTCATTCTCCTTCCAATGGCAACAAATAACGAAGAGCAGCCACAAGTGGAAGAAAGAGATCACTCCATAGCAACTGCTTCTTGAGTGAAAACAGAGGCACAGTCTGCTGGGTTTGGCCATTATTAATTTTCAGTCTGTTACAAATGATCTTCACTAATTTAGTCAAACACACGAGGTTGGAAGGCTATGATTAAAACCCACAATCATTAGTCACAGGTAGTCCAATATCAAGTGTTTTCTTCTCTGTCCAAACAGGAAACAGAATTATCAGTAAGAGTGTAGAGACTGTCACCATGATGCCAGCAAAGCCCTTGCTCCTACCCCTGGCAGAATCACCAGCATCCTCTCTGGGCATTGCTTTGCACTCTGTGCTTTAGAGCACCTCCCCACCTCACCCCCATGGAAATGAACACAGCGACAGTTCTCTTTTAGCACCTTCTGAGGATTACTGTTGTCACCAACAGCTGCAGAGGCACAATGAATATGAATCTGACTTAAGGCAGACATGAAATTAGGCAAAGAGAGAAAGGACATCAGAAACCTTAAGTATTTTAAGAAATGCAAGACCACTAAGACTGGAACTCAGGCCAGGCGGTGGTGGTGCACGCCTTTAATCCCAGCACTTGGGAGGCAGAGGCAGGCGGATCTCTGTGAGTTCAAGGCCAGCTTGGTCTACAGAGTGAGATCCAGGACAGGGACCAGTCAGAGAATAGGCACAGGCAAGAGGCCGAGTACATGTAGTGTTCTTCCTGGTGTAAATAAACGGGAGAAGACCCGATGAAAAACATTCAACAGGAGAGTACAAAATGATTAGATGAAGCATGTTTTAGGGGTAGGGATAGCTTAACAAAACCCCTAATTTCAACTGGTCATGAGCCGAAGCACACAACTTATACCATTGATAAGCTATAAGTTAACGGGACTATATAAAGAAATATGAATCCAACATAAAAAGCAAAAAAACCAGAAATTTACCAAAGCCCAAATAACCCAAAAGCTTACAGGTAAAAATGCTTAATGTAATTATTCACTATAGAAATGATAACTAAAACCACAATCAGGCCAGTGGTTGCTCACATTTTTGGTCTCAGCATGGGAGGCAGAGGCAGGGGGATCTGAGTGAGTCAGAGCTACACAGTGTCACCGTGTCAAAATAAAAACCAAAAACAAAGAAACGAAACCCACTGGTATTCACAGATCACTGTTAGCAGGTGAACAAACTAACTCATTCTTCTCTAAACAGAACATCAAAAACCCCATGTTCTTATTTTATGACACTCTCATCCAAGAATATCAGAGGCACATGAACATTTAAGCTAAAAATTTTCATAATAACCAAAAGAAGTCTCAACTCAAACATACATCAATAGAGCAGGAAATTGTACAGAATGTTTTATAATATGGAAAAGTAATTAAATAAATACAACTATATACACCACCATTAATGAACTTCACAAGCACTGTTAAAGAAACAGAAAAAGGGCCAGGCATGGTAGCTCACATCAGTTGTATCCACAGTACTCAGGGGCCTGAGGCAAAAGAATTGCTACTCAGTTTCAATCTAGTTTGGAATAATATGAGACACTGTCTCACTTTAAAAAAAAAAAGGGGGGGGGTCCAAAAGAACACATACCGTAAGACTCAGTTGAATTAACTCTAAGTACCAGTTGAAATATCATTAGAGATAGGCATGGTGGCTCACTCACTTAGGATGCTGAGAAAGCAAGATCACTGCTGGTTCCAGGCCCCAAGTAGGTTCCAGACCAGCCTGGTTACATAGTAAGACACTGTCTCAAAAAACCAAAATCAAAACCAATGGGAATGGTGATACACACTTTAATCCAAGCACTCAGGAGGCAGAAGTAGGTGGATCTCTGCAAGTCTGAGGCCAGCCTGGCCTACAGCCAGCTGGGGCTACACAGGGAGTCTGTCTCAAAAAATATTAAGAAAGTAAATATTATTAGAGATGCAAAGACAGAGTAAGATCATAAAAACAAACTAAGGAAATGAAACAAAATTCAGGGCAATGTCTCTTGCAAAAGGAAGCAGCAGAGGAAAGCACTAATATTGCTCGGGGCACCACACATAGGTCCTATTTTCTCCGTAAATTGAAGTCTTCCCGGCATGTCTTTCTTCTCGTGTGTGACACACATGTGTGTTTCTATCTGAAAGTGTGTGTACATGGAAGGCTGAGCTCATTTACAAGTCTTCCTCCATCGCTCTCCATCATATCCCCTGAGACAGTCCCTCCAGTTAAAGCCCAGCTCACAGGTACGGCTGGCTAGCGCTGGGCTAGCCAGCTTACGTATGGGATCCCATCTCCACCTCCAAGTGCTGGAATTACAGGCAGGCTGAGGCCCACCCAGCATTTCCTGGGTTCTGGGGTCTTCTTTCATCACCAAGCCACTTCCCCAGCCCCACTGAATGTTTCTATGCATGCAAATGCTCACAGTGACAGCAAATGCAAGGCGAGGCATGAAGAGTCGTGTGATGGGAGCTCATTCTCTAGTCCACTCAGCCTGTGGTCTGTGTTGGGTTAACCAAGTCAAACTCCAGCCTGCTCTGGTCCCTGAACTCTGCCCTCCCAGCACTGTTCCCACCTCCAACTTCCTACCATGCACCTCTGCAACTGCTTGTTACAACTGTTGTCTTTCTCTCCAAATTTTAAGACAGAAGACAGATTACAGACTATAGCAAGGCCTTGTATCCTGCTAACTGTTGATTACGACACCACTAATGGTACCTGAGCTCCTATAAGGCTCTGGGCTCAATTCCCAATACCACATACACACACAGTCTGGATTATGGAGCACTTCAGATTAGGAAACGCAATCTGTACTGTCCATTTTATAAAATTACACTTAGAATAATATCCTATGTTATGCATTAAACCAGTAAACTTTGGGCTGGAAAGATGGCTCATTAGATAACAGCACTTCCTGTATAATCCTGAGGACTGGAGTTAGGATACCAGCACCCCAACAAGCCAGCATCACTGCGTATCAGTACCCCAGCTCTGACAAGGATGGAGATAAGGGCTGCCCAGACTTGATGGCCTCAAGCCTAACTGTCAAAGTGTGAACCCCACACTCAGGAAGAGACTGTGCTGCAAAGGAACAGATGGAGAATGACAGGAGACCCAAAGTCTTCTAGCTGGAATGTGTGCACACAGGCTTATAGACTCCCACAAATGCGCGTTTATAGGCACACAGTCAGACACAGGCGCGCGCGCGCGCACGCGCACACACACACACACACACACACACACGAGTCTTTAAAACACAAAACAAAACAAACCCCTTTGGGGCTGGAGAGATGGCTCAGCAGTTAAGAGCCTTTGTTCTTACAGAGGACCTGGGATCGATTACCAGCACCTACATGGTAGCTGACAACTGTCCACAACTCCCGTTTCAGGGGATTCCATATCCTTTTTTGACCTCTATAGGTACCAGGCACATGTGTGGTGCAGAGAAATACATACATGGGAGCAAAATACTCATACACAGAAAATAAGATAAATTATCAGACAGTGGTAGTGCATGCCTTTAACCCCAGCACTCAGGAGGCAGAGGCAGGTGGATCTGAGTTCAAGGACAACCTGGTCTACAGAGCGAGTCCCAGGACATCCAAGGCTACACAGAGAAACCCTGTCTCAAAAAACCAAAAAAGAAAAAGAAAATAATAATCTAAACAAACAAACCTGGACCAGTGAGATGGCTCAGCAGACAAAGGTGCTTGCAGCAGCAGCAGGAGAGACAGCCAGAGTTTGATCTCTGGACTCCACTTAAAGGTGGGAAGAGAAGAAAAAAAACAAAAAACAAAAAACCAAGGTGGGAAGAGGGGACCAACTGGACAAAGATGCCCTCCGAATACACGAGTGTCATGGCCTGTACACGCCCCCCCCCCCTCACACACACACACACACTGATGATGATGATGATGATGATAACAATAGATAATAAAATTTGAAGAATGCCTTAACCTAAGCTTTCACATAAAGCTGTAAGCATGTAACAGCACGGACTATTCTGCACCCTCTTCCACTGGAAAACTGGACTGAGAACAAGGCAGACATTTATGCTGTCCTTTATCTACTACTTCCTCTATCGTGTGGCTGTCAAAAGGCTAAATGAGATTCTGGCAACATAAAAAAAAAAAAAAAAAAAAAAAAAAAAACAGTTTTGAAAGGTCATGCTATGCAGACAGTCACAGCTTTCATAGTGTCCTTACTGTCTAAGGCAGATACATGACAATCTGACCAGTTATGTTCTGAGAAAAAGCAAAATGCACATGGCCATTACATTATCAAAGGACCAGAACTGTAGACACTCAATAATATCTTTATGAACATCATTCCCAACTGTATAAACATCCAGTGCACATTAGTGAAACGGACCCGGGAGCAAAGAAACAGAACTGGACGTAGTAACCAGCTCCCCCAAACTCTGGCAGGCAGGCTGAAACTGGACCTCTGTTCACTCAGGGTTTATAAACATAATAAATTTTCAAATTACAACAGCTCAACACCAGGCTTGGTGGCACCTGCCTATCATCACAGCACTTAGGATGGGGGACAGGTGGTTCAGGAGTTCAATGTCATCTTCAGCAACATAATCACTTTAAGGCCAGCATGGACTAAATAAGACCCTGTCTCAAAAAACCAAAAACATGGTGGTGAATGCCTCCAATGCCAACGTTTGGGAGGTAGGAGCAGAAGGATCAGGAGTTTAAAGTCAGCCTCAGATACAGAAGAGAATTAGAGACCAGACTATGCTACGTGAGACCCTGTCCCAATAAACAAAAAAACAAAACCACAAAAAACAAAAAACAAAACAAATTTCAAATGCGTCATTTTCCAAGGAGCAGCATAAAAGCTATACTCAGCTGGAGGTGAACTTGGTGGCAGAGCACAAGCTTAGCACGTGTGAGATACTAGGTTAAAGCTGTAGCACCTAGAAAATAACATTAACACCGCTCACAGACATGGTGGTGCATGTCTCCAATGGCAGCACTCAGGAAGCTGAGGCGGGAAAACAGCCCTGAGGTAAGGCCAGCCTGGGCTACAGAGTGAGCCCATATTTCAAACGAATAACCCCACATTGATCGTTCTTTTCTTTTCTTTTTTTTTCCTTTCTTTCTTTCTTTTTTTTTTTTTTTTTTTTTTTTTTTTTGGTTTTTTGAGACAGGGTTTCTCTTGTGTAGCTTTGCGCCTTTCCTGGAGCTCACTTGGTAGCCCAGGCTGGCCTGGAACTCACAGAGATCCACCTGGCTCTGCTTCCTGAGTGCTGGGATTAAAGGCGTGCGCCACCACTGCCTGGCCGTTCTTTTCTAATTAGCACATAAAGTAACAAGTTTCCTCATGGCATACTCATGCACAGGTATTGAGTTTGGACTGGTACCCTGACATACACCCTGCTCCACACCCACCCTATGTTTCCACCCTGTCTCTGCCTGTTCCCTTCCGCTCCCGGTATTCCCCTCTCCACTTACAGATCATGTGTTGTATTACTCTTCCTGACTCACCCTGATCATTCTTCAAAATTTCCCTAATTTGATCACTTCAAAAACCTGTCAGCCAGGCATAAGTGGTGCATGATTTTAACCCCAGCACTCAGGAGGCAGGGACAAGCGGATTTCTTTGAGTTTGGAGCCAATCTACTCTAAGAGCTAGTTTCAGACCAGGCAGAGCTACATAATGAGTGAGACTCTGTCTCAAAAAAAACAAACAACCCACCCAAATAAGGGGGTTAGAAAGACAGCTCAGTGATTAAGAGCACCAGCTACTCTTCCAAAAGATTCGGGCTTAATTTCCAGCATCTACATAGCAGCTCACAACTGTCTCTCACTCCAGTCAAGCATGCAAGTGTTGCAAGGGTTTACATGCATGCAAAACACCCATATGCATAAAATAAAACAAACGGTTGGTAAAGTTAAGAGCACTTGCCCACCCAAGGTTCAATCTCCATTATTGTTGTACACCAAAAAGGGCAATAAATCAGTAAAAACTGTCTAGCTTCTTCTGAAATGTCCAAACTGCGTGGCTGGAGAGATGGCTCAGAGGTTCAGAGCATTTGTTGCTCTTCCAGAGGACCCAAGTCTGATTCCCACCACCCACACAGTGGTTCACAATTGGGTATAATTCCAGTTCCAGAGGCTCTCACGCCCTCTTCTGGCCTCCGCAGGCACTGCACACACAAACATTCAGACAAAGCACTCAGACATGTAAATAAAAAATAAAATCGTGTTCAAACTCATGGGTTAATAACAGCAGTCTGGTTTTATGTTTGCCTTTGTTATCTGAGCAAGGAATGGCCTTGTGCTCTCAAGAAGGCTACCACCTGGTGAATCTTCATTTAAAACAACAACAACAGAAACACCTTTATCCAGTAGCGGTGTCTGAGACTGTGGTCCCAGGACTCCAGACTGAAGAAGCTCAAGGCCCAGGCTATCTGGGCAGTTTCAGGCCAGCTTGGACTACAGTTTCAAACAAAAAACAAAAGCAAATAAACCAACAGAAAACCCGTCTGTATTAAGCAGCCCTCAGTAGGCCCTCAGTCTACCTTAGAGAGGCTAGGCCTGCCCCCATCCAAACCCTGTCTCCCCAATTAGAAAAAAAGAAGTGAACTAATACTCATACTTTCCTTCTATATTCAACTTGGTAAGAGACTAAGAAATAGAGTCTACAAAATTGGACACTTACCTCAAAATAATAGCCCCCATCTCAGTCTCTTAGGAACGTTTAAAAGTGAAGTACTCATGAAGCCTTTTTCAGGTTAGAAGATAAACTGAAAAAGAAAAGCGTGAAGACAAAGCATTAATCAAGATGGATAATGTTAAGTGTTTACTGTGTGTACGGCATCTGACTGCTTACTTATAACCACACACACTTAATAAACAGGCTGAAGATCTAACAAGGTTAAAAAAATTTGATGTTGAGGATCCACACTTCAATGTTCTCAGCTTTGGACCATTTTAAAAAAATCTCATACCTTTCCCTTATTAGTAGGTTTATATATTCAGGATCGAGTCTAACTAAATAATTTATAGGATGTAGTACAAAAAAGAAATGCAGGGCCCCTCAGGCCAGCCAAGGCTACGGCAGCAAGGCCCTGACTAAAAAAAAAAAAAAAAAAAAAAAACTTAAAAGCAACAACAAAATGCAGAATGCAAGCCCCTTTCCAAGATGGTTCTACAAGGAAATACGTCTAAACCCAAAGCAAAGCTTAGAGGATAAGAGTGCAGATGAACAGAGTCCACCTGTCTGTCTGCATTCCGGTGGCCCATTACCACTGTAGTTCAGAGGCCTTGGAAAACCACCCCACAGGAAAAACCAGCTTAGCCAGGATGCTACCACGAGGTGTCCCCTGACCACTGAGAGGGAGAAGACAACAGTGACACTTAGCTCACTGCAGATGTCAAGGCTAACAAGCACCTGATCAAACAGGATGTGAAGGCTGCGTTGGCTCTGACATCACCAAGGACAACACCCTGGGTCCAGCCTAAGGGAGGAAGGCAGCATCCGTTCAACTGGCTGCTGACTAGGATTCTCTGGACACCGTCAACAAAGCCGTGACCACCACAATCAGCTGGCTAATTCTAAATGCAAACCTTTCATCACCATAAGAATATTTAGTACTGGACAAAGAAATTTTTAGTATTGTTCTTTCTGAGGACCCAAGTTTGAGTACCAGTACCAACATCAAGCAGCTTACAAAGCACCTGTAACTCCAGCTCTGGGGAAATCAAACACCCCCAGCCTCTGTAATCACCTGCATTCATGTGCACACACCTACTACACACAGGTGTAAATGTAATTAAAAATAAATTTTAAACGAATTTTTAATAAGTCAGGCATAGTGGCTCATGCATTTAATCCTAGAACCCAGGAGGCAGGGAAACATGGATCTCTGAGTTTGAGGCCAATCAGGGCTACATAGTTGAGACTCAGTCTCAAAAATGAATGAATGACTGAATCGATGAATGGCACAGAGCTACTCGTTCAAAAATTAAGCATCTCAAGACAGAGGATGACTTAGTATTAAATTAAGCACAGTTCCTCCTTAAGTAAGGAGTCCTGGTAACTATACAGATTACATACCCATGATGTCAGCCACAGTCAAGACACAAATTCAGGGTATGATGGAGCATGTTTTTAATCCCAGCACTTGGAGGCAGAAGTATCTCTGAGTTTGAGGCTAGCCTGGTCTACATAGTGAGACCCTATCTAAAAAAAGCAGAAAAAGACACTAACTCTCTATTAAGTGAACAAGTATTATCTGCACAGCATGGTGCAACATCCCTGTAATCACAGCACTTTGAAGGTGGAGGCAGGAGAATTATGATTTCAAAGTCATCCTCAATTACATAGTAAATTTGGAGCCAGTCTGAGCTACACAAGACCCTATGCCAAAACCCAACAAATCAGATTCAGTGTTTATCTCTCCATTCCCCACTTCCCTCAGACTGGAAGTTGACCCCAGCACCTCACTAGGAAAATCCCCTACCCACTTCCAACAGACTACCTCTCCAGTCCTGTTTACATTCAAGACAGCAAGTAGCTCAATACATTTCCAAGGCTTGACCTGAACTCACTCTAGCTCAAGCAGACCTTGACCCTACAATCTTACTGCCTCAACCTCCCAGGTGACTAGGCTTACAGGCATGCACTAACAGTCTTAATTTCATTTTCTTCCCACAAACACACTCTACTTTTCGGTTTTTAAAAGCAGTGTCTCATGTAGCCTATATGACTTTGAACTCCCTATGCATATACACCTGAATGAACATGCCAATGTACACACTCATGCCACACACACAAATGGTCCCTAAGCCCTCTTACTTTTGTCCAATTTATCATGTGGGGTATAGCCTGCTTATTACAATGAGCTAAAATTTACCTGTTTTCAAACATAGGAAGCTGGGAATAAGATTTTAACAAAATTCTCTAGAACCCAGTTTCTTCCATATATATATATAAAACAACTTATTTTATCATGTCTGCATGTATGTCTGTGTGAGGATGTTAGAAGCCCTGGAACTGGAGTTACAGACAGGTGTGAGCTACCATGTGGGTGCTGGGAATTGAACCAGGATCCTTTGGAAGAGTAGTCAGTGCTTTTAACTGATAAGTCATCTCTCCAGGCCCTAGAACTCAGTTTCTTAAACTATGGGTAATGACTCCATATAGGATTTTTCTGGAGAACACAGAAAAATTGGCAACAGTAAAAGGTCTGTGAACATGTAACAGCCAAATATTAACTGGAAATGATCTAATGAATCCTAGGTGTTCCTTCAGCATGCACTGCACTGCATCAGGAGACTGCTGCAACCTTGGTTCTGAACAAAGCAAGAGTGCTGTCTGTGCAAGGCACCCACTGTCATCACGCTGCCTGAAACAGCTCAACAAGTCTCTAACTGCACATACAAGGCTCTCTGCTCATACAACATAATGATTTAATTATGGAAACAAACACTTTGAGTTATTTCCTACTGTTACTCCTCAGAATGTTAAGTACCAAACTAGTATAACTTTAGATTGTGTTAAAATGTTCTTTTCTGTCACCAGGCATTGGTGGCACATGCCTTTGATCCCATTACTGGCGGCAGAGGCAGGTAGATCTCTGTAAGTTTGAAACCAGTCTGGTCTACATGGAGAGTTTCAGGACAGACAGAGCTACACAGAGAAACCCTGTCTCAAAAACCAAGACAAAACAAAACAAAAGTTCTATTTAGGTGACTATCACCAGAATACAATGTACACATGTATAAAGCTGTCAAAAAAAGAAAAGTTTATTTTTTAAATTGCTATTTGAGTTGCTGTCTTGAGTTTCATAAGAAATGGATACATAGATTTTGGCTTGGGATTAGAACATGAATCTCAACAAATTTTTAAGTGGCCCTATACATACTTCTGACATTAAAAATAAGTAAGTGCACAGGGCAGTGGTGGTGCACACCTTTGATCCCAGCACTCGGGAGGCGGAGGCAGGTAGATCTCTGTGAGGCCAGCCTAGTCTACAGAGTAAGTTTCAAGACAGGCAGAGCTACACAGAGAAACCCTGTCTCAAAATAAATAAAATAAAATAAAATAAAATAAACAAGCACATCCACCTGTTGTTAATGAAATTTTGCTTTCATCTTAATACATAAGAAAAGTAACTGTATAACAACGAATTATTTTAAAATAAACATTATCATCAGTAAATCTTTGGTTTGTATAGCTATTTCATATGCCTATATACTGGGGGTCATTTAAAAGTGTCTTGGATGAAAAGTCCCAAAGGGAAAAGTACAAGAAGCCTGCTCTGCATTGAGTAAAAAGGGAGTCATAATCAAAACAGCAAGAAGCCAGGTATGGCGTCGACAACTGTAATCAGTACTCAGAAGGCAGAGGCAGGAGTATGGTGTGTTTGAGATGTATAGAACCCTAGTTCAAAATTAAAAAGAGGTAAATTTAAGTCCCAAGAAGCTGGCTTCTTATTAGGTTCTAGCAACTGATATTTACTGAATTGTTACTAAAACTCATTTTAAGATTTACTTTAACTGCTAGACATAGTGTGAAAGACTGCTGTCCAGCCATTCAAGAGGCAGAAGAGGGTCATCGCAAGCTTGAGACCAGGTAGGTCTACAAAGCAAGTTTCAGGTCCACCAAGGTTACAGTGAGAGCCTGCCTTTAAAAAAGAAAACTGTTATTAAAAATTTTTTCTTGCTCTTTTTTGAAGTCCTACCCAGGGCCTTGAACATGGCAATCAAGAACTCTACTACTGGGTTGTACACCCTGCCCCATTAAAATTATTTTTAGTAATTAATATCTTAATCTTTTTAGTAATTAATGTCATCTTAATAAAGTGCTCACATAAAAATAATAAACTCAAACATTCAAACTTTTTTTGGCCAAGCATGGTTATGCACATCTTTAATCTCAGGAAATAGATAGTTATAGCTGAGTCCGAGGCCAACCTGGTCTACACACAGTGAATTATAGGCCAACCAGGGTTATACAGCAAGACTGTCTCAAACAACAACAAAATGTTTGTGTGTTGCTGTGGAAGAATCCTTTTGTACACTGTTGATATATGTTACTTACTCTCATTGGTTAATAAAGAATGACCGGCCAGTAGCCAGGCACTAAGTATAGGTAGGGCAGCCAAACTGAGAATTGGGGGGGGGGGGGGAATCAGTGGAGTTACCAGGAGACACAGAGGGGGCAAGACATGCTGGAGGACAGGTAAAGCCATGAAGCATGTGGAAATACATAGATTAATAGAAATGCGTTAATTTAAGTTGCAAGAGCTAGCTGGTAATAAGCCTGGGCTCTCAGCCTAGCATTTATAATTTATATTAAGTCTCTTGTGGTCATTTGGGAACGACTGCTGGGACACAGAAAAACTCTACCTATAGTGTGTTTTATACAACAAGGTTTCATGTACCCTACGATGGCCTCAACTCTATATAGATGAGGATGGGATAACTCCTGATCCTTCAGACTCCATCACCCAAGTGTTGGAGTTATATAGGTAGGCTCTACCATTGTGGAGACCCTCAGAGATTTCCCTAGTGAGGACTTACTCAGGGTCCTAGAATCTGAGCTTGCTTTACCCAGCAGGGCTCCATAAAAGGATGATTTGACCACAGGTGTGGTTACCAGGTGTTTGGAAGGGTCTATACTTGGCTGTGTGGTGTGCTTTGATCTAGCAAGGGAGAGGTCTTTTGTCCTGCCCCTTGGCATTGTTATAAAAAGTCCTTTTGAAGCGGCAAAAGAGACCACTGGGTTTTGATTCAGGTCCTCTGGAAGCTATCCTGTGTTTCTGTCTTTCTCCTCTTCATTATCTTTCTATCTAAAAGTTTCTTCTCCCTCTCTCCTCCTCATAGGAACCCTTTAAAAGATGAGACCTGGCCTCCTACACACCATATTTAACTACATTTTTTATTTTTATTATTTATGTATATGAATGTTTTGTCTGCATATATGTCTGCACACCACATACATGTCTGGTGCCAAGGAGATCAGAAGACGTTGTGAGATTTCTCCCAGATCTAGGAGTAGTGAGCTGCCATGTGGGTGCTAGGAATCAAATCTAGGTCTTTTGGAAGAGAAACCAGTGCTCTTAAGCACAGAACCATCCCTCCAGCTCCTAAAACGTTTTTTTAAGGAAGGGTCTCACCATGTAGTCCTGAAATTAACTACCAGGCTGGCCTCAAACTCAGGGGCACACCTACCTTTGCCTGCTGAGTGCTGGGATTCAACGTGTGTGTGCACCACACCCAGTCTACTGTCTCTCTCGAACCTTCATCAGCTTTGCATCCTCAATGTCTCACACAGCATGAACACATCCTCTTAACAAACGCTCCATGAAGAAATGAATAGAGGAAAACACTCACATGTTCTAATGTTCAAAGTGTATGTGGATGAAGCACACTTCACCACAACCAATAGAAATGTACAAAAGAAAACTCGTGATAAATCAATAGCGATGCCAGAAGGAGAATAAAGAATACATTCAGACCTGGTGTGACACAGTAGATCAGACCTTCAAAGTTCTGCCCTGCGGCAACAAGGAAAGCTGATCCCAAAAGGCAACTCCACTCCAAACACCCACAGCTCCAGTCCTGACTGAAAAAGCATCCACCTCGGCACGGAGACAATCACACCACTGTTCTTAAAGGGTGGGAGGGGCAGTGATGAGGAGGTAGGGAGAACACCAGCGACTGGTGACTAAGAGAATACAAGTATCTGCAGTCTATGAAATCCATGTGTATTGGAAAATTTCATCAAAATGTAGTGATAAATAGGGCTGGAGTGTAGGTCAATGGAAGGGGCAGGCATGGCCCTGAGCTCAATCTCTACCACCAAAAATAAATTAGTGTAAAAATTTGGGCTAGGGATCTACCACAGTGGGAGAGTGTGTAGAGGCCCATGCTGTTCCATTCTCACTAACACACACACACACACACACACACACACACACACACACACACCCCAAAATAAGCAAATACATGTGGCCTACTACCTTGATCAACCAATATACCGAGATGTGTTCACTAAATATCTGAAGAAACACGTGTACCAGGGAGAAGAAACTATTCGCAGTAAGGACCCAGGAGATTGGAGCAAGATGCCACTCTAGCTGGAGAGACTCACAGGAGATGCTCAGCTTCCCCCGCAGCCCTCGCCACCGCTGCCCGCTTCCTCTGCTGTTACTCTCAACTGTAAAATGAAGCCCCAAAGGCAGAGGCTGTTGTGATTTTCAGAAAGGCTCTTTAACTTATGTACCAGAAAGCCTCAACCCCTTGGAACAAATCTGGTATCCCAATGATTTGAATCCTAATCAGTCAGTTCACTGATGGTGAATATCATGTTGGAAAAGCATCCAATTATGGTTAGCTCATTTACAAACAAGTTAATACTGCTACCACATTTTCCTTATTACATCTAAGTACTTATTTAATGTCTGTGTGCACAGACACATTCACAGATTTTTCTCTTTTGCTGCTATACATGCACTAGTATCTCAAGTAAATGAAATACAGATGATTCCGAAGGAAATCTTAATTTCTGCGCTGGGGAGGTGACTCAGTGATTGAAGAGTACTTGCTGTGAAATCATGAGGACCAAAGTTGGGATCCGCACATGCAGACACATACAAATAAACACTTTTTTTTTAAAGCAGGTTTCTCTGTGTAGCCTTGGTTGACCTAGAACCAAATGATGTTTTTTTAAAACTTTCATTTCTACTGGGTTTCTTGTTGTATACTTAAGGACAAAACACTTGGGATGTAGTCAGAAGAATAAGAAGTTTAACACTACCCCAGGCTACAGAATGAGATCGTGTCTCAAAAACACAAAATCAGGTATTTCTGCAGTTCCTTCTTCTAAGGCAGTGGTTCTCAACCTTCCTAATGCTGTGACCTTTGAATACAGTTCCTCATGCTGTGGTGACCACCAGCCATGAAATTATTTCATTGCTCCTCATGACTAATGTTGCTACTGTTAAGAGTCGTAATGTAAATATCTGGTATACAGGCGATCTGATATACACCACCTGTGGAAGGGTCAGGCGATCCCCACCACCCTGCCCCATGGGTCCAGACCACAGGCTGAGAACCGATGTTCCAAGGTCTACCGTAAGCAGCCTCTAGAAGATCTGAGGAAGGTGGGACACATCTGTAATTCTAACGCTTAGAAGGTGGAAGCAGGAGTTCAAAGTCAGCCTCTGCTATTACTAGAGAGTTTGAGATCAGCCTGGGCTACAAGAAACTCACAGGGCTACAAGAGACCCAGTGACAATAAAAGTTTTGACAATAAATAAATAAACAAATCAGTAGTATGAGGTCTATCTGCATCGAACCAATAATATCTACATAGACTGAGAGAAAGATGTTAACAATTACACACACAGTGTTTGGGGAGTTGCTTTTTTTTTTAAAAAAAAAAAAAATACAATCTTCAGTGATATTTTTCATATGTAAAGAGAAACATACAGGGCCATCACTGCTGTATTCATTCTCCCACACTCGGCCTAATGGGAGATGCAGGCCCAGCTGAGACCCAGCGTGGTTATGGCTGGGACTGAATGATGAGAGCTCTGAAATTCAGGAAAGCCGAGAAGAGACCACAGCACGTGAAGAGCTATAGTAGCTACCAGAAAACCAAGCCCTTAGGAGCTGCTTTCTGGGTTCAATCACCCTGCTGTGACAAGACATTTTGGGTCTTGACCACTCCCTCCGGAAAGCAGACACTAGCATTTCCAGGGCAGATCACACAAATCTTATCTTAGCTGGATGTGATGCCTACACGCTGCATCTGAGACCTGATGGTTAAGTACCAGCAGCTGGGAGCATAGTGAGTTCCAGGCCAGCCTAAGCTACACAGTTAGACCCTGTCTCGGATAAATAAACGAAATTCAAGTCTGGTTTCTAGGGTATCTTCCATTAGTAGTAGCCCAGCTTATACTGACTTATCAACTCATAATTGTATTGTTTACATCTGTAAACTCAGCCTTGAACCTTGCCTCTATACAGAGTTTGAGACCAGTCTGGGCTACATAAACTCATCTCAAACACACACACACACACACACACACACACACACACAACACACACACACACACGAGGGGGGGCACGCTAGAGAGACGGCTAAAGCACTTACTGTTCTTATAGACGACCTGGATTCAGTTCCCAGCACCCACATGGCTACTTAAAACCACCTGTAACTCCAGTTCCTGGGGATATGAGATTGTCTTAGGAAGCCATCTCTGGCCGCTGTCTTCTGTCCTCTGAGGATGGCAAGCACATACATGGTACACTGACTTGCAAGCAGGCGAACACTCATACACATGGTCCACTTCTGTACACACAGGCAAATGATCACATAAAATAAAAAACTCTAAAAAGAGGAAGAGAGGAAAGGTGGGACGAAGGCATAAAGTGGGGAAAGAAAAGGAAAGAAGAGCCCATGAGATGGCTCAGTGGGCCAAGGTGCTTGCTCTTCTCGGCAGCCTGAGTTTAATCCCCTGAACCCACATGGTGAAGAGACCAAGCTCCTGCAAGTTACACACACACACACACACACACACACACACACACACACACACACACACACAGACACTGCAAATGAATAAATGTTTAAAAAAAAAAAACCCTTATGGGGGCTGGAGAGATGACCCAGCCCCATGGCAGGTGGCTCAAAATCATCTTTGACTCCAACTCGAGGGAATCCAACGCCTCTGGCTTCCACAGGCACCTGCACTTACACACGCATACCCACAGGCAGGCACGTACACCTACACAAAATTTAAAACAGTCAAAATAAATCTTTAAATAAAAAAAGCAAAGGAAAGGGAACCCCCTTATGGGCCTAGGTAGTATTGATGACAGCTGTAATGTTAGTACATCCTCTCCCTTCTCAAACATGAATGAGAGAAGAAAAACGTCTAACAGTGTAAATGCTTGCTCTATTCATCTTTTAAAGTGAGTAGTTTATCAATTACATTGCATGGTTTATCTATTGCAGTTTATCAATATTCAAGAGCAAATCTGTTTCCTTCCTCTCTGTCCAGTACTTTAAGACTAAGCTCAGGAAAGTCTCAAATCACCCACAACTGGCAGCCTCGCAAGATTAAAAAAACAAACACTCACGGCCTTCTGACCCGAAAAACCTTTGATTTGTACACGCTTACTAGAACATTTAACTATGCTAACATGATACATTTAAGACTAGGAAGTTTTTATTTGCAAAGGGGGTGGCGGCAAGATCTCTCACTATGTGGCCCTGGCTGGCCTGGAACTCACTATGTAGACAGCTGGAATTGCAGGTGAGAGTAACTTCCTTGCTCGTTACTGATTTAAAAAAAGAAGAAGCAGCAAGGGGCAGGAGTACAGCTGAGAGCCAGGGCACTTATCTAGTACGTACAAAGCCCTGTAGGGCCTGTTCAGAAGTACTCTGGAGTAAGCTACACTTGAAAAGAGACCAAGAAGTAGAGCTACAATGGCTACCAGAAAAGTACCACAAAAAATAAATAGGTGATCAGGGTGTGGTAGTGCATGCCTTTAACCTCAGCACTCAGGAGGCAGATCCCTAAGAGTCTGAAACCAGCCTGGTCTGTGACGAGTTCCTGGCCAGCCAGGACTACATAGTGAAACCCAGTATCAAAAGCCCAAAATAAATTAATTAATAGGAAGCTGGGTATGGTGCCTTACACCTGTAATGCCACTATTCAGGAGGCCGAGGCAAGGGGATTACCCCAACTGTCAACCTAGGCTACAGTTGAGACTTTGAATCTCAAAAAAAAAAAAAAAAGCAAAGCAAAACAAAATCTCTTTTAAGACCTGCGGCTATAACTCAGGGGTCAAGTGTTTGTCTAACAGGCATGAAGCTGCCCTAGGCTCAAAACAAGCGTAGTCTGGATGATGATGGTGGTAGTGGTGGTGGTGATGATGATGATGACGGCCTGGTATGGGTCAGCCTAGACTACACACCCATCACTAGGGCAGGATAGTAGAAAATCAGACAGACCTAGGGCTAGAGAGCTGGCTTAGTGGTTAAAAGCACTGGCTCATGCCGGGTGGTGGTGGCTCATGCCCGGCGGTGTTAGCGCATGCCATTAATCCCAGCACTCAGTAGGCAAAGCCAGGCGGATCTCTGTGAGTTCGAGGCCAGCCTGCTCTACTGAGCGAGATCCAGGACAGGCACCAAAACTACACAAAGAAACCCTGTCTGGGGGGTGGGGGAGCACTGGCTCAGCTGGTGGTGGTACACGCCTTTAATCCCAGCACTTGGAAACGCTGTGAGTTCAAAGCCAGCCTGGGCTACAGAGTGAGTTCCAGGAAAGGCTCCAAAGCTACACAGAGAAACCCTGTCTCAAAAAACCAAAAAGAACTGGCTCCTCTTCTAGGACTCAGTATCAATTCCCAGCACCCACATGGCAGCTCCCAACCTCCCTGTAACTCCAGTCCCAGTCTCTCATGTCCACTTCTGGCTTCCATGGGCATTAGGCACACATATGATACAGACATACATGCAAGCAAAACACTCATACAACACACATATATATTTAATGTATACATGTATATAAATTACATACATGGGGGGGATCTGACTCTCAGAGCCTGAGAGATGGCTCAGCAGTTAAGAACACTACCCTTCCAGAGAACCTGAGTTTGATTCCCAGCACCCACATGGCATGGCAGCTCACAACTGTCTGTAACACTGGTCCCAGGAAATCAGATGCCCTCTTCTGGCTTCCTTGATCAGCTGGCACAAGTGATCCATAGACAAACATGCAGGCAAAACATCCTTACACATAAAATAGTATTTTGTTCTTACATCTAACTCTACACTTAAAACCTTTGCTCCATTTGACATGTTATTTCCTGAAATTCCCGTTTCCTCTAGTGGTGATGTCTTCAGTACTTTCATTGGAGAGTTGTTAGAAAATTACAGAGAAAGCACTTAGCACAGCCTGACATGTAAGCAAGCATCCAATAAATATCTGTTATTCTTAATCTACCTAGCTCCACACACAGTAGGAAAGCCTTGGGAGATTTTCTAATACGCTATATGCACAGTCACAGCTTTAAAATGCAAAGGCCGTAAGAGGAAGCTGGTGCTAGGCACAGAAGCGAGCATCGTTAATACCAGCCTAGGGAGGTAGAGGCAGGAGGATTAGGGGATGGAGGATAGGCTCAGCTACAGAATGAGTTTGAGGCCAGCCTACTTGAGACCTCGAGTCTCGAAAACTGGAACCAAAAGACAGGCCAGTGACTGGCTTGGCAGAGTGCTTGCCTAGCATCCATGAGGCCCGGCGGGGTTCAGTCCCTAGCACTCTAAACTGGACAAGTGCTGCTGCAGTCCCAGCGCTGAAGAGACCAAGACAGTCAAAATGCTGAAGCTCCACGGCAGCCTGGGCCCCACGGCGAGTACTAGCCAGGCCTGCCAGGTCTACATACCAAGACTGTCTCAAACTCCTCACCTCCTCTACCCTGCTCCAGACAAAAACAAGTGACAAGTTGGATGACCAGCTCATCATAAAGGCAGCATAAGAACCTTTCACCCAGAAGTTCCTCATCAAAAAAAGACAGGGTTGGTGGTGGTTCACAGGGAGGCAGAGGCAGGCAAGCTCAGGGAGTTGGAGGCCAGCCTGGTCTACAGAGTGAGTTCCAGGACAGCCAGGGCTACACAGAGAAACCCTGTCTCAAAAAAAAAAAAAAAAAAAAACAAAAAACAAAACAAAACAAAAAAGACATTCATAGAGGGCTGAGGTGACCCAGTGGTAGAGCACTTATGCGGTGTGTAAGAGGCCTTGGGTGCACACTCAACACAAGAATATTAGAATGAGGGTGAAGTCATCCAGCAGGAATGGGCTGGGTATGGTGGTGCCCAGGAGGGAGAGAAGGACACCTTGCCTCTGAAGACAACCTTAGCTACACTGAAGGACCCTACTTCAAAGAAAAACAAGAAGAATATGGCAGTGAGGTGTAGCTTAGTGGCAAGGGACTTGCCCAGAACACAAAAAGCCCTGAATTCCAAACCCAACACTGCAAAAAATCATAACTTTAAATTCTATGTCAACTAATTGATAGAAATTATCCTGTTATTACATGTAATTTGTGTGAGGTAGTAGTGACCTGGCCTCAAAAAGAGCATCTCTCAATCAGAAGCTAAGGCAGGAGGATGACAAGTTTGAGGCCAACCTGAGCTCCAGAGTGAGCCCTTGGGTGGGGATGAGGGTGTCCCTCACACTTCAGCAAGCAGGAAAGCCTCCTGGGTATTTAATTTCTATGAAAACTGCCATAGATTATTTTAAATAAAGCAAATTCCAACTTTGATTATATCTATGATTCTGATCATCTTAAATGCCAACTATTCAGATCTGAAAAATTCAATCACTTAAACTAGTAATACATAAATGTGTCCAAATAGAGCTTTGAGCTCTTGTTGACAGCCACGGAAAATGCCTTCCAGTGGCTCAGCAGGTAAGGAATTCATGGAATTCAGGTCTTCAGTCTAGCCATCACTGTGGTTGACCAGAGTCAACACTAAATTATTTGGGCAATGCTGGTTGATCTTCTAACTCCTTAAATGCCTTCACAATCAATGGCCATTACTTCAAATGACAGAAAGAGCACAATTTGTAAATATCATACAGTTAGGAAATATTCCTAGTTAGTTATTACAAATGCCCAGGAACAAACCATGGTCAGGAATGCGGAGAAACTGTAGTTTAAAATAAAGCTCTGGATTACCACCGATTTCTTCTAATCTACTTAATCCTTCAGGCAGGCATGGATAATCAGGATCACAGTTCCCTCTAAGGCAAATGATCACTTGCCTGGTGGTCTCCCCAGTGACCATAGCACTAGAACAGCCAAGCCAAAGAGCAAGAAAGGGATGCCATGCTGTAGCCCCTCCCAGGTTTTCACTAGAAGACTGGGAACTGGAGACCTAGCTCTTAATAATACCACAAACCAGGACTGTTGAATTTCAACAGTATATGACTCCCAGTTAAGGACCTCAACCTTGGGTTACCTGCCCAATATTCAAAGAACTATTTTGTTTGTCTGTTTGTTTGTTTTGTTTTGTAGACAGTTTCTCTGTGTAATTTTGGTGCCTGTCCCGGATCTCGATATGTGTAGACCAGGCTGGCCCCGAACTCACAGAGATCCGCCTGGCTCTGCCACCTGAATGATGAGATTAAAGGTGTGTGCCACAAGCACCGGGCAAAAGAACTATTTTATAAGCCACACACTTATTTATAGTCCTAACATTGTATTGCCATGAGTTCCAGGCTAGTGACAGAGACCCTACTCCCCCACCAAAAAAAAAAAAAAAAAAAAAAAAAAAAAAAAAAAAGACAAATCAAAGATTTATATATCTATATACAATTCTGAGGAAGCAATAGAACCCTAAATTAACCATGTTAGGCTGGAATCAAGGAAGAAACTGAGTGGCTACATTACATTTGCAATGCACCAAAGGCAGAGGTAGTGTATCATCCCTTAGTCACCAGAAACCTGACCACCTTAAAAAAAGTGCTGGAATAAAATGAACAGGCTAGCAGAATGTATACACAAGGCAAGAGAGAGAGATCATGAAGAAAAACTGGGCCAGGTATAGTGTTTTTATTAATTTTATCTACTTATTTATTTTGGATTTTTCTGATAGGGTTTCTCTATGTAGTCCTGGCTATCCTAGGACTCTGTGTACCAGGCTAGCCTTGAAATCAGAGACCCACCTGTCTCTTGCCTCTCAAGTACTAGGATTAAAGGCATGTGCCACCACACCCAGCTGGTACTCTAAGCCCAGCACAAGAGGCAGAGGCAGGAGACTTTCTGTGGGTTCAAGGCCAGGCTGGTCTACATAAGGAGCTCTAGGTCAGACAGAGCTACAGAGAGACCCTATCTCAAAAACAAAACAACAACAACAAAAACAAGATGAGGAGAAAGGCTGA
This sequence comes from Peromyscus leucopus, assembly GCF_004664715.2. NCBI lineage: Eukaryota > Metazoa > Chordata > Mammalia > Rodentia > Cricetidae > Peromyscus > Peromyscus leucopus. The sequence continues at coordinate 87,618,003 of NC_051069.1, forward strand.
GACTTCAGAACATAAATAATCCCCACACTATGTGGGCATGCTAACAATAAATACATGGAAATTCCATTTTATCATAGATGGGGTGGTGGGGTCAAGACTATGACTCAGCAGGTAAAGGCGCTGCCTGTCAAGCCTAACAACCTGAGTTTGGTCCTCAATACCTGTTAGAGCCCATTTAGGTTCCTCATGGCTTTACCCAGCAGGTCTGCATAAAGAGGATGATTGGACCACAGGCCTGAGTACCAGGTGTCTGAGATGATCTGCACTTGGTTGTGCTGGGGGGAGGTCTTTTGCTCCACCCCTTGGCATTCCCTTAAAAACCCTTTGGCAGAGACAGACAAGGACTGATGGATTAGGACTCAGGCCCTCTCAAGGCTACCCTGTATTCTCTATTTTTTCTCTCCCCTCTACACTTCTAACTAATATTTCCTGCTGCTTCTACTCAGGAGTACTCTGGGGAAATGTGGTGGTGTGATGGTCCCCCACAAAGACCCACACAACATGCCGGGCAGTGGTGGCTCATGCTTTTAATCCCAGCATTTGGGAGGCAGAGGTGGGCAGATCTCTGTGAGTTCAAGCTACACAGAGAAACCCTGTCTAAAAAAACAAAAAGAGGTGCACATAACAGAAGAAATGACTCCAGAAAGTGGCTCTCTGCCCTCCACACGTGTGCTGTGACCTCCTCTCCCCACCCCTAGTCACACAGGAGCTCATACACACACACACACACACACACACACACACACTAAAGAAAAGGATTTTAAAAACTAACAACAAAAACAGATGGCCAGGCACGACATCGGGAAGCCTATATTGTCAGCACACTCTGAGACAGAAGGACCTGAATTCTAGGCCAGCCTTGGGTACATTAAGATCCATTCTCGCCGGGTGGTGGTGGTGGTGGTGGTGGTGGTGGTGGTGCACACCATTAATCCCAGCACTCCGGAGGCAGAGACAGGTGGATCTCTGTGAGTTCGGGGCCAGCCTGGTCTACAGAGTGAGTTCCAGGACAGCCAGGGTCACACAGTGAAACCCTGTCTCGAAAACAAACAAACAAACAAACAAAAAAATCCATTCTCAAAGCAAATCAAAGCAACAAAAACCGTCTTAAAAAAAAACTCTTTAGTCAGCCAGGAGTGGTAGTGCACACCTTTTATCCCAGCACTTTAGAGGCAGAGAGAAGCAGATCTCTCTATGATGAGTTTGAGGCCAGCCTGGTCTACATAGCAAGTTCCAGGATAGCCAGGGCTACATAGACAGACCATCTAACCCCAACCATGCATGTAATCTTTGACTTTCCCTCACTGACTACAACCTTTGACTCAATTATTTAACCTGGAGATAATAAAAAGACAACTATGGAATATGTGCAAGAATAAAACCAGTAGTTAGAACCAGTGTGAAGGCCCAAGTGAAGCCAATGTGGGGACTATGAGAAAGGCAGACTGATTACAATAGAGCAGGAAGAGCCCTTGCAACTGGAAGGATGCCTCTCACAGGTGTGCAGGCATTGTGAACTGCCCCAGGAGCATAAGCTCTCCTTTCAAAGGCAGCCCAAACAAACCAGGAAATACATGGAGAGGGGAAGAGAGGAGAAAATGCAAGAGTCAAAATCTAGGGCATAAGTAAGTCGTGGGGGGTGGGAGGGGTAAGGAGCTGTCACTCACGCCGGGAAACTGGTAATATCTCAGCTTCCTTACTTCCCTTGTACTGCGTGTTCATTGAAAATTCTTCTTCTAAAACTATAAATCCCAACATGTTTCCCTATATTTCTACTTTACAATGGACTTGCAGACTGCTGATTTTGCTTTTGTTTTCTGAGACAGGGTCACATACGTTAGTAGCCCAGGCTAGTCTGTGACTCGTGGCAATTCTTCTGATTCAGTTTCATGTACTGGGATTATAGGCACAGTCCAATTCTGATTTTTCTATAACCTCTCTTTACTTACAGACCTGCTGAGCAATTTACAGGATTGACATTCAGGCAGACCCAGGGAGGAATCCTAAGCGATTTGTCTCTTTATACAATATGACATCGTTCTCAAGTAAGTAGTCAGTAGAAACCAAATGACAGGGATTTTTCTCCAAATAATGTAGTAGGTGGTAATTGAAACAAATGACTGAGATTACACACACTGCTGCCACAGTACATGTGTACACACACACATTTATTCTCACACATATACATACATATAATGGAAGGTTCTCAGATTTAAAAAATAAATTGTCTAACTGAACAAAAAAGTCCAAGATAGGCATGTCCAGCATTCAAGAAGTACGAGGAACACAAGGTTCAGACCAGTCTGGAACACAAAGGAGGGTTCTATCTCAAAAAATAGTAAATAAATAAAAAAACAGCAGGCAAGATAGGTAGACTAGTTAATGTTCCAGGCAATGATCTGACTCTGAGAAGACCTCAAGGCGGACAGAAAACGTCTCTGTCATCAGAAAACTCCTATTATATTGAAGGAACAAGAAGCCAGGCAGAGCAGGCCTGGTGGCGCACACCTTTGATCCCAGCAGACCACGGAAAGAGAGGGAGGCAGCTCTCTGTGAGTATGAGGACAGCAAGTCCAGGCCAGCGAGACTACACAGCAAAATGTCTCAAAAGAGACAGACAGAGTAGGCAAAATAATTAGAAGATATGAAAATAAGGTAGAGATTTTCTTCTCTTAATGAGAAGCCTTTGGTACAACAGAAGAGTAAAAATTGCTCTGACTGCTATGGTGGTACATACCTATAAGCCCAGCATAAGGGGGAACAGGCAGGGAGATGATAAACCCCGGGTCAGTCTGGACTACACAGCCAGATTCGGATGCAAGAGAGGGAAGGAGTGGAGAGGGTGGGAGAGAGGGGGAGGGGAGACAAGAATGACACCCTAGGAAGAACAGGGATGGTGGCAGGTAGGGATGTGAAGAAAACTCAACTGGGATATATCTTAGAAGTAAATTCGAAATGGTTAAAGAACTGGTATGTAGGTAGAAGGAACACTGAGGCAAAGAGGTGATTTGCAGATGCATACCTGTAATCCTAACCCTTGGAAGACCAAGACAGGAGAATCACCAAGAGTTCAAGGCCAGCCTGGGTTATACAGCTCTAGAGGGAGATACTGTCCAAAAAATGTTTGACCACTGAAGTTTCACTCAGGGTTGAGAGTGGAGAAGAGGAAGACTCATAAAATGAATAGGTTGCTGGGCATAGAAGTATACACACCTGTAATCCCACACTTGAGACAGGGAGGCAGAGGAATCAGGAGTTCAAGGCCAACCTGGACTCCAGGAGACTATCTCAAAAATAAACCAAAAATTAAAAAAGGTAATAAATAAGTTGGGGACTGGAAATTAAGAGTTCTCTATTTAAATAGTACATACATACATACATACACACACACACACACACACACACACACACACACACACACACACACACACTGGGGGCGGGGGAATGAAACTCAATTGCAGCAAGCATGGTAGGCAAATGCTCTATCCACTGAGTTAATCCCAGTCCTGACCATATTACATTTAAAATGCCTACAAATGGGCTGAAAAGATGACTCAGTGGTTAAGAGCACCTGCTGGTCTTACAGAGAACCCAGATTCAGTTCCTGGGGGGTTTTTTGTTTTTGTTTGTTTTTTTTTAAGACAATTGTCTCTCTCCATCCATGGCCATGGCAGCCTAGAATTCAAGTGTAACGGTAACGCAGGCTAGCCTTGAACTCTTGGTGATTCTCCTGACTCAGCCTTGCAAGTGCCAGCATTACAGGTATGCATTCATAAATCACCTCTTTGATCACTGTTCCCTCTACGTGTAACCAGTTTTTGTTTTTTGTTTTTGTTTGTTTGTCTGTTTGTTTTCTCTGTGTAGTTTTGGTACCAGTTCTTTAACCCTTTCAAATTTACTTCCAAAGTCTACCATCTGCAATTCCAGAACCAGAGGATCCAATGCCCTCTTGGCCTCCACTGGCAACCTCATACATACATACATACATACATACATACATACATACAAGCAAAACACCCATAGCTATAAAATAAACTTTAAAAATAAAAAAAAAAAAAAGGATGCCTATAAACAAAACCAGAGGCCAGAAAAGTAACTCAATAGTAGATCACTTGCCTAGCAAGGACAAGGACCTGGATTCCAACTCCAAGACTACAATACCCCCATCCTATCCAGGACGGCCCTCCCCCCACCCCCACCCCCCCACCCCGGCAAAAAAAAAAAAAAAAACATGTATAGGCCTAGATACAGCAGAAGTGTGATGCTCAGTACTGGTGATAAAAATCTGAGAGTCAACAACACATGATAATATTTAAAGAGGGAAGAGAATGACATCACTCAGAATGAGCACAGGTAAAGAAATGAAGAGGGACAGGCAGGAGGCCCTCAGGGAATTTGAATGTTTTCAACTCAAGGAGTCAAGGCAAAGGAAAGACGGAAGAAAGCCTTAAAACTCTAAGGCCTAGAAAGTTCAACGGCATTACATGATTCTCAGACCACACAGCTCCTCCATCAAGACCACCTCTTCCTATCTGCCACATATTTATCTAATTCTATAAATTAAAAATCTGTAGAGGATGACAGTGGATGGGGGGGTATGGGGGAGGGGACTGGGAGGAGAGGAGGGAGGGGAAACTTTTGTAGGGATGTAAAAACAAAAAATAAACAAGGGGTTGGGATTTAGCTCAGTGATAGAGCCCTGGGTTCGGTCCCTAGCTCCGGAAATAAATGATGAATGAATGAATGAATGAATGAATGGAATGGCAAAAACAAACAACAACAAAAAATCTGATGCTTAGAAAGACTGGGCCAAACCCTTACAGCCGCAGCTATTTTGACTTTGACTTAGGTCAAGGTCTAGAACCAAACCAAGGTGTCACTTCTGACCCCTTAGCCTTTTCCTAGTGGGTAGCAGGAGCAACAATCCATAAAACAAAACGGGAGGGCCTTAAAGAACATTTAGGCTACGGGAGTTGCCTTTGCTTTCCATAGTTTGTTGACACTCACAAAACAAGTTGATCAGAAGCCTTTATGGACCTACCTGCAAAAAAATAAAAATAAAAAGCGGAAAAGCAGGGCTAGGGATATTAGCTAAGTGCATGCTTATCATTTGTGCAGACCTGGGTTCAATCCTCAGCATGCACCAAAATGGGAAAGGAGGGGAGGGGAGGGGAGACAAGGAAGGGGTAGGGATGTAGCCTACTGGTATGAAAGTGCTTACCTAGCATGCAAGGAAGCCCTGAGTTTGACCCCTAGCTGAGTATAAAACCAGGTGTGGTTTACAGGTGTGTGGTGGAATTCCAGAACTAGGGAAATAGAGGCAGAATGGCCTAGAGACACAAGAAGCCAGAGCTACACAATAAGTTACAGTCCAACCTGAGCTAGAGAGCAGTATTTTTGTTTGTTTGTTTGTTTTAAATACACAAGAGGGCTGAGGACAAATAAACTCTGAAGTAAAGCACTTGCCTAACATAATAAAGCCCTAGGTTCAAAAAAATAAATCAACATCTAACTTGTTGTCAGGCCAATGATCTTTAGCATCACAAAAAACCAACCTGATTTTTCCACTTTGTGAAAGCCCCTGAAGGTGGAATGTCCTGTCAGTGTGGTAATCACAATGGGAAACTAGAGGTGGTTCTCAAACCCTTTCGGCTTTAGTGAATACAATTTTAGTTTTACACTTTCAGACTTTTGCCTTCTGAAACTTGGGCAGTATCTTAACCCAAGGCATTTGATCTCTGCCACATTATAGACTGTTCCTATACAGTTCTGCTTACTTTAAAAAAAAATCTGTGGGGTGGGTGGGTGTATGAGTGTTTGTGGGCTGAAGGCCAACCTCAGATGTCCTTCCTCAGGTGCCACACATCTCATTTTTTTGAGACAGGGACTCTCATTGACCTAGGGTGCCATGATTCCACCAGGTTGACAGGTCCACCAGCAAACCCCTGGGACCTACCTGTGTGCCCCTCCCCAGCACTGGGATTACAAGTGGATGCACCCAGCTTTTATTTTTCTTTAACATCTATTCTGGAGAGCCTCTTATTTGCATAGCAAGTACTTTACAGAGTTCTGTAATCCAAGGACAAGGGAGAAAGAGGCAAGTTCAAGGCCAGTCTAGTCTGTAGAGTGAGTTCTAGGCCAGTGAAGGCTATTACTGCAAAACTGTCTTATAAAAATCCAAAAACAAAACAAAAATCCTCACACACAAAGTAGCATAAAAATCCTCAAGTAATAATTAACTCCTGGAAACTCAGACTCCTTGGAGATGTTATTAGGAATCATATTTCCAAATATCCATTCAACACTTCAGAATAAATACTCATCTAATTTAATTATGATGACTTCACCAGACAGTAAGTAACACTGCCCACAATGATGTTTACAAAAGCACTTGTCACTCCCTTCGGATGTAGCAATGCAGAAAAAAAAAAAAAAGGAGTATGTTTCCATACTCTTCCTGTGTTTATACTCTGTAACAAGTGACAATTGAAGTGTCACTTTAGATGGGTTTAACAGCAAAACAAGTCAAGTTATATGTCCCACCATCTACCGCCTTTCGTAAATGGTGATTTTGATGGGTTTCATTGCACTAATTCACTCGTCCCTAAGACAGGTTTCCAAGTCAGCCTTTGCAAGAGAGAAACTACAGAATTCTAAGAAGAGACTACTACAGAATACCACTCTGGCCGCTGGAAGATAACAGGCTCCTGCATTAAGCAACTCGAGTTGAGCGTATTGCAATACTAGAGTGGTTCGGAAATAAATGTACCCCCAAAGCCAACCTGGACGAAGGAACCAGCCAGAGCTAGCAAGGATGCTGCAGCGGGCTGCTCCCAAGAGCTCCCGTCCACCACCGAGTACCTACAGCAGGGTTAGCTCGGCCTCCCGCAACCCCCGGGAGGTGAGTAGTCACAGTTCCCGCTTCACATCTCCCGGGGGTATTTCAGTCAAGGCCGCGGGACTCCGACCGGTCCGAAGCCGGAGAGCCCGGAATCGCGCCGCGAACACTGCGCCGAGGCACCTGAGGGTCGGCAGCTGCCGGGCGTCCGCACCGACGCCAGCTGGGCCGCCCCGCACCCGCGCCTTCTGTAGTCGCCCGCCGGGCGCTCTCCGCTGCTTGGTGCCCGCTGCCCGAGGCCTGGGCGCCGCGTACCTCGGAGCCCGCGCGGCCGCGGCCGAGCCCGGCAGGAAGCGCCCGCCCGAGCCGCCAGCGCGCCGCCTCCCGCGCTCACCTGCCCCGCGCGCCGCCACCGGCTCCCGATCCCGCAGCACGATCAGCAGCTCCCGCGGCCGCGCCCGCCCGGCTCCGGCACCTGCATGCCCGGCTCTCAGCCTCCTGCTGCCTTCGGGCTCAGCGTAACACCCGCCCACCGCCCACGACCATGGCCGGCTCCGTCGCAGCCGCTGCACCGCCCGACGGAGCACGCGCGCGCCACCGCCGTGCCCGCGCCTGCGCGAGTGCGCGCGCGGGCCTCCCGGGCTCTCCTCCCCGCTGGCCGGCCCCGCCCACCCTCCAGGGCCAATCCCCAGACGCCCGCCTCCAGGCAGCCCCGCCCACTTGCCGCGCAAGGCTCGATCCTGGCCCCTCCCCTCGAGGGAGGCAGCGCCAGCCTCTCCCTGTGCGGCTGTCTGCGCTGCGTTCCTACTGCGCTGCCGGCGCGCTTGGGTTGGCTTGCGGAGCACTGCGGTGTCTGCAGCCCCCAGCTCGCCGCCTTCGGGAGAACCCGCACCTCCGCAGACACCCTTTGTTCCCACGGCCCAGCTGGCCTTCCATTCCCTGCGATGTGAACGATCGTTTAGGTTTGAAGACTCGAGCCTTTGAAACACTTCTGTGTTGTCTCCGCACGACCGCAGCTGACGTTTGGCTGCCGAACCTTACACTTCGCCCAACGCTTTTTGCTTGCCTCATCGCCCTGCTGTCGGCAAATTTCATAGTCCTGACTTTAGTGAGACGCTTGAATTTCACTTGCTTGTCAGCCAAACCTTGGAGGCTGGAGATAGAGCTCAGCGGTAGGGCACACACATTGCATGTGTGAGGTCCTGCGTGGGAACCTTGTAGTCTTTTTGTTTGCACATCGTAAACCTACTGTAACCTAATGCTACTCTTAACAGTTCAAGTAAATACTTGAGTGCTCTGGGACAGAATCTACAAGTAGAACGAAAATGAAGCAAGGTGGCACAACTATAGTTTGATTCTGGGGATGTAGTTCAGTGATTTAAAAAAAAAAAAAAAAAAAAAAAAAAGCGTAGGGGCTGATGGCTGAAAAGCCCAGTGTTCAAGACCCTAAGGCAGGTACATTGCCAGGGCAGCTGGGTTTACATCGTGAGTTCCAGACTAGGCAGGGCTGCAAAGGAGGAATCTTGTCTTAGAGGGAAAAAAAACCAACAACAACAACAGAGGTTAACCTATTTCACCATGCTCACAGGAGTGTGGGGCTTCTATAAGCAATTTTAAGCGGAGCTAGCTTTTGAGACTTCAGACCATTGCCAGTGGAGCCATCAAAATGCTAACCCCAACTCTGAACCCCAGGTCTCTTCAGATGTCCAATGAACAAAATTCCCCTGAAGACTCAGCGAGCTCACAGCCAGTAAAGGACCTTCACAACTTGACCCTCAACCCAAGTACCAAGCTTCCTTCTGCTGTACCACAAGGTCAGCCTCAGGCCCAGAACAGAAGAGAAAGTATCTTGCTGGAGACCAGAGATGGCTTTCAGGTCCAGCAAAAAGGGGTTATGTAAACATTATGATCCATGCAATGAAAACGGCAGGCAAAATTGAGATATCTTGAAAACAGAAGATGTTTCCAGCTGTAAAGAGAACTAAGAAGCATTGATACCAAGAGAGCTGAGCCTGGGCGTGGTGACACATGCCCTTAATCCCAGGACTAGGGAGGCAGAGGAAGGAAGAGTAGCCAAGGCTACCAAAGAAACCCTGTATCAAAAGCAAAATAATGATAATAAAATAAAAAGTAAAAACGAAAAAGAAAGATTGATTTGACAAACAGGAGAGTGGTATGAAGAATGTGGATACAGGAGCAATACATCCTAAAACCTAAGGACACTAAAGTTCCCAAGCAGCCACAAGAGCTGGGAGAGGGACATAAACCAGTCTCACATTCCTTAAAAGGAGCCAGTCTTGCAGACGTCTTGACATCACTTTTGGAGTCTAGAACTATGAGGAACTAAATTTCTGGGTTGTTTTTTGTTGTTGTTGTTTTGTTTTGTTTTTTTAGCACAGTCTTTGCAACCACTTCCTCAACTAGAAAAAAAGACTTCGCACAAATGCTTATTGTGATACTGTTTGCCATGCCAAACAGAAAGACCTGAAAGTGGGGGCGTCATGATTGGCAGGCAACACCGTTGGTGTTGGTTGGTTGGTTGGTTGGTTGGTTGGTTGGTTGTCGGTCAGTTGGTCGGTTTGGAGGTTTCTATTTTATTTGTTACATTTTTACAATCTTGAATGTCTGAAGCCCCGGAATGGCAGATGTGCACTACCATTCCCATCACCAATCTTTCCATTGTGTTTGGTTGTGGGTTTGGGGTTTTGGCAGTGTCGGGGGGTCACAGTATGTCAACAGAAGTCAAAGCATGACTTTGGGGAATCTGTTCTCTCCTTATACTGTATGAGTCTCAGGGACCTCGGGCTTGGGAGCAGGTAATATTACCCACTGGACCATCCCTCCTGTCTGTCTTTTGTTTGGTTTTGTTCTATGTTTTTAAGAATAGTTGGGGCCTAAGAGATAGCTTAGTGTTTAAGAGCACTAGCTGCTACCCAGAGGACCTAGGCTGGATCCCAGTACCCACATGGCAGCTGAAAACTGTAATTCTAGTTCAGATTGAAACTAGATAGGACACCCTCTCCTGATGAACCTGAGCACCAGATACACATGTGGTACACAGACATACAGGCAAAACACACACACACACACACACACACACACACACACACACACACATTCTTATTCTTATTATTTAGGTTTTTTGAGACAGGGTTTCTCTGTGTAGCCCTGGCTATCCTGGAAATCACTCTGTAGACTAGGCTGGCTTTGAATTCAAGAGTTCTGCCTACCTCTGCCTCCTGAGTGCTGGATGTGTGCCACCACCGCCAACCAGCTGAGATAAAGTATGTTTTTAAAAGAATATTTTTAATTGATTCTTTGACAATTTCATATATATACAGTGTATCTTGATGACATCCAACTTGTTTGTGTGTTTGCTTTGTTTTTGTGCAGTGTTGGGACTGCACCCAGGACCTGGGATATACTTGACAAGTACTCTACCGCAGAGCCACATCCCAAGCCCCATTTATTTATTTGTTTGTTTGTTTGTTTTTTTATGAAACAAGGGCTCACTATGTAGCCTTGGCCTTCCTGGAAGTTAATGTGTAGACCAAGTTGGTTTTGAATGCACAAAGATCCCTGCCTGCCTCTGCCTCCCAAGGGCCACCATGCTCCTCCTCTCCCTTTTTTTTTTTTTTTTTTGTTTGTTTGTTTGTTTTGCTTGCTTGCTTGCTTTTCAAGACAGGATTTCTCCGTGTAGTTTTGGTGCCTGTCCTGGATCTTGCTCTATAGACCAGGCTGGCCTTGAACCCTGGCTCTGCCTCCCGAGTGCTAGGACTACCACTGCTGCTGCCCCCCCCCAGCTCCTTTTTTCTAATATATAGTATAACTATAGAACAAATTCCTAACAGAATTACTAAACCTGGCATCATGACACATGGCTGCAACCTCAGCATTTAGAAAGCCAGGAGAATTAGGAGTTCAAGATCAGTCTGGACTACATGAGACTATCTCAAAAGAGAAGCAGACTTATTAGGTGAAAGTATTCCTGTTTGTAGACTGCTGTGTATCCTGGCTGGCCTCAAGTTAAAGACTCTCCTAGCAGGAGATTAATCCCAGCACTCAGGAGACAGAAGCAAGAGATGTCTGTAGTTTGAGGCTAACCTTAACTGCATACCAAGTTCCAGGGCAACTGGAAAAAGGAATTAAACCTTTCCATATTCCCCTCCGCGCGGTCTCTCTGACTCTCCTTTCACAGTCTCTCTTCCCGTATTCCCTGTCTTCCGCACAGTCTCTCTCTCCCACCTAATAAAGCTCTAAAAGGTTTAAAAAAAGGCACTCTTTCTGTCTTAGCCTCCCCAGGGCTGAGATTATAGGCATGCATCTAGGTTTAACTGGTTATTTTCTTGGAATTTTAGAGCTTAGACATCTGAGGCTTAAAATTCAAATTGCACAGCACATTCATTATAAAATTGGGAGTGGGGTGTTGAGAGAGTGTCTTGTACTTGAGGCTGTCTTAGAATTCCTGCCTCTAATCTTCCAAATGCAGGGACGACAGTCCTATGTTACCATGTCTGATTTTACTCAGTGCGAGGAATAGAACCCAGGGCCTATGCAAGTATTTACCAACTGAACTGCATCCCCAGCCCCTGAAATTAAATAAATACATAAACAAATATAACTTTTAAAATGTTAACTTTCTTTTTCTGAAAAGTGGAGAGCATTGTACATGGCATAAATTAGTTACTATCACAGAAGTGCGGAGAAAGCCAGAATGGTGACGTCATGTGTCAGAGAAAGCCAAGAAAACCCCATCCTGTACTACCCACAAAGTTGGCCTGCTGCCTCTCTCTCTCTCTCTCTCTCTCTCTCTCTCTCTCTCTCTCTCTCTCTCTCTCTCTCTTCCCTTCAAACACCAGGAAAGGTCCAGCCTCCCATGATAATGCCACTAACCTTGGGAGGAAGTGGGTAGAAAGAGAAAGACAGACAGAGAGAAAGACAGGGTATAGAGGGAGGGGGAGGGGGGAGAGCAAGCAGCAGCCCTTTGAGTGGAGATGACAGACTGCCAAGGGAAACCTGCAGATAAGAGAGGGAGGCACTCTGCAGGGAGAAGGTGAAGCAGAAAGCTGCCCCACCCCGTCTCTTTTCTCGGGCAAGATAACGTAGTTCCGTAAATACTCGATACCTGGCATTATTGGCTTGAAAGTGTCGACGTGTCGTCTTGGCCCTTTAAGGGTGATAGGGTGAGGGTTGATTCCTGGGCCTCACACAGCTTGCCAAGTTCTCTGCCACTGAGCTCCTTCCCTAGGCCATGGGTGGTTGGTTGATTTGTTTATTATTTATTTTGTTTTAATATTTAATTTTTGAGACAGTCTCAGTTTTTTAAGTGATCCTGCTGGCCTTAAACTCACTGCAATCTAGCCCTCTCAGCTTCTAAAGCAAGGGGATTACAGATATTAATCACCACTTGAATCAGTTTTTCTGTTGTTTGGTTTTTGTTTTGTTTTGTTTTGTTTTGTTTTTTGTTTTGTTTTATTTTTCGAGACAGGGTTTCTCTGTGTAGCTTTGTGCCTTTCCTAGATCTCTCTCTGTAGACCAGGTTGGCCTCGAACTCACAGAGATCCGCCTGGCTCTGCCTCCCGAGTGCTGGGATTAAAGGCGCCCGGTCTGTTGTTTGTTTTAATGACTTTTTTTTCAATCTAATTTTTTTCATACAATATATTTTTATTGTATTCTTTACCCTCCTCCAAATTCTCCCTTCTCTCCCACTTTCCTACCCACTCAACTTTGTGTTCTTTCTCTAAAATAAAATAACACAGAGTGGATGCACTAACTACCCTTGACCTGGGGCCTACCCCAGAGTGTAGTTGATTTACCCTGTGCCACTCCATTGAGAAAATTGGTTTTCCCTCTCCCAGGAGTTATCAATTATTAAAATAGCTTCTTAGTTAAGTAGGACTGTTTTTGGCTTTCTGCTGTTGTTTGTTTTCTCTGTTTAGCCATAGCTGTCCTGGAACTCTCTTTGTAGACCAGGCTGGCCTCTAATTCAGAGAGATCTTCCTGCCTCTGCCTCCAGAGTGCTAGAATTCACCACCACTGCCCATTTTTATCATGACTACTTATTATATGGTATAACTTAACATGTCTATTTTGTATTTACATATATACACATAAGAAAATGTACATATTCTATGAGTGGTAGCACATACCTGTAATATTCGCACTTTGTAGGTAGAGACAGGAAGGTGAGAAGTTCAAGGCCAGTCTCTGCTACATAGTGAGTTCCAGGGCTGCCTGGGCTTTTTAAGATTTCTCAAGTCAGGCATTGGTGGCACACTCCTTTAATCCCAGATCTTGAGAGGAAAAACAGTGGAATCTCTGTGCATTTGAGGCCAGCCTGGCCTACAAAGCGAGTTTCAGGACAGACAACTAGAGCTGTTACACAGAGAAACCCTGTCTCCAAAACAAAAACAACAACAACAGCAACAAAATATTACATCTCAAGCAAAACAACAAAAAAACATACAGGAGGGCTGTAATTTCTCGAGAAAATGACTGTAGTTGAGGAAAGAAAAGCAAAAGCAGGGAAGACAGATGGCTAAAGAAGACAGTGGTGGCCTCAAGGGTAGCCCAAAGGGAAGGAAGTGGCTACGAAACCAGCCTTGCAAAAGGAGAAGGCCATCTCATGCTGTCACTTAGTAAGTAGTATTCAGTCCTGTAAACTTGTGGCCTAGAATGGTGTCATTCTGCACAGGAATATCAGGAATAATCAATCAGGTACTTTGCAAGTCATTTTGTGCCAGAATATGTAATGAGCTGGATCAAAGAGTGTAGCTCCGATTCCTACAGAGGTCTGAGTGTGACTCTGCCTTGTGGAATGTGAACTATTTATCAACAAAGGCACTGCCCTGTTTGTTGTGGACGAGCCTCTCTAAACTACAATTTAAATTACCTTTATATTTAAGGAAGATAATGCAAGTAAATAAACAATCAGACAGCCTACACACTGCTTAAGAAAGGGGAGACTGTGGGGTGCCTCATAAGGAGAGCGGATATTTAGTTTCCAGGAGGATCAGGGTTCATTCTCCAGCATGAGAGAGAGAGAGAGAGAGAGAGAGAGAGAGAGAGAGAGAGAGAGAGAGAGAGAGAGATCTGAAGTTCTGGAGTTTAAGGCCTGCATAAGCAATCTAAGAAATCTAGTCTTAGAGAAAGAAAAAAATGTCCACACAACACCAGTGGCCGTCCTGCAGCTCTCCGTGGTTAACTCCTAAGTAAATTCTTAGGATACAGTTCACCTTCCTAGACAGCTCACAAGGCCCATTAAAAACAAAGCCATTGAGAATTGCTTTAAGAGATGGACTTCATTACAGCCTTTCTCTTTAAAAATAAATAAGTAATAAAGCACCCAGCCCCGCCTGTCTCCGGCTTGACACATGTGTCATGCGGCCTCCATTTCCTCAGTTCTCCAACTACAGATGTTTGCCACCATGATCAGTTTTTCAGATCTTTATTTCAAAAACAGAGTCATCTCGGGTCTGTCATACCAGCTCAAGAGGCCGAGGCAGGAGGATTGAAAGTTCGGGGTCTATGGGGACTACAGGCCATAGGCAAATTAGTGACTTGGAGAGACAGTATGGCACTCTGTCTGAAAATTTAAAAAATTAAGTCACACACACACACACACAAACACACACACACACCAACTAGCCAGGGAATGTCACCCACTGGTTTCCAGGTTGTGTCCCAGACAAATTGGACCAGGGACAGGACACATGGACTAGAAACAGAAAACAGAGACAGTTTATTAAGAAGGGGAAAGGACAGGCAGTGGTGGCTCACGCCTTTAATCCCAGCACTCGGGAGGCAGAGCCAGGTGGATCTCTGTGAGTTCGAGGCCAGCCTGGTCTACAGAGTGAGATCCAGGACAGGCACCAAAACTACACAGAAAAACCCTGTCTCAAAAAACCAAAAAAAAAAAAAAAAAAAAACCAAAACAAAAAAAAACCCACAATATACCAATAAAGTACAACTGTTTAAAAAAAAAAGGGGGGGGGAGGTGCACCTCAGTGATCTGGGAAGACAGATATCCAGAGGTGCATTACCACATTCTGATTATTAATAGATGATTTATATGAACTGATGTTTGTTTTTAGTTTTGTATTGTAATAGTTTATTTGTGTACTGTAGGAAGGGGCCACATGCATGCTAAAACTAGAAGGAACATGCATGCTACAACTTGCAGGAACTGGTTTTCTCCTCTACTCTGGTGGGTCCTGAGGATCAAATTCAGATTGTCAGGCTTGGCCGCAGTGCCTTTACCCTCTCTGGGCCATGGAAGATGAATTGCTAGACAGTCTTATTAATTAAAAAAAAAATCCAGTGCCAAATATTGGGGTGAGTACTAAAAGATCAGAGAGACAGAACAAGCCAACCTCACCTCGCCAACTCCTCAGCTGATCCTGTTTCCTCAAACTGAGAGCCTCTGAGTCCTCACCTGAATGGATCTCAGCTGAACTGCTTAAAAGCCTCTAGTTCCTGGTTCTTACGCCTTAAGAAGGCGAGTTCCTATTTCCTCACACTTTTATAACTTTCTGTGTCCTGCCATATTATTTCCTGGGTTTAAAGGCGTGTGCCACCATGCCTGGCTCTGTTCCCAGTGTAGCCTTGAATTCAGAGATCCAGGCGAATCTCTGCCTCCTGAATGCTAGGATTAAAGGTGTGTGTGTGCCACCACTATCCGGCCCCAATGTCTAATCTAGTGGCTGTTCTGTTCTCTGATCCCCAGATAAGTTTATTAGGGTACATGATATATCAACCATAGGGCCATCTTTTTCTTTCCTTCTTTTTTATTTTTTATTTATTTTTTTTTTTTTTTTGGTTTTTCGAGACAGGGTTTCTCTGTGTAGCTTTGCGCCTTTCCTGGAGCTCACTTGGTAGCCCAGGCTGGCCTCGAACTCACAGAGATCCGCCTGGCTCTGCCTCCCGAGTGCTGGGATTAAAGGCGTGCGCCACCAACGCCCGGCTTCCTTCTTTTTTAAAAATGATTTATTTTTATTTTATGTGCATTGGTGTTTTGCCTGTATATGTGTCTGTGTGAGGGTGTAGGTCATGGAGCTGGAGTTACAGACAGTTGTGAGCTCCCATGTGGGTGATGAGTATTGAACCTGGGTCCTCTGGAAGAGCAGCCAGTGCTCTTGCAACAGGGCTCCAGACCTTAATAGGCCCTCAGACCTTAGCATAACTGACTCCAAGATGGAAGTGCCATTTAGGCTATAAAACTCAGCATGTAGACAACACCATCTGTCAAAGCTAAAACAAAGGCCTAATCCATCAAAGCCTATAGTTCTGGGACAGTATCTAAATGTACTAATGTTGCTTTTTGCTTTCTGTAGTTCAGCTTCTGGCTAACTATTGTTGTTAACTGAACAACCCAGGACATAGTACTTAAGAGCTCACTCTGAGAAAAGCTTGGGACTATACTGGGATCCCAAACATCCAGCTGGCTAATAAGGACTTTCTATTGGCTTAAACCAGTGTCCAAGCAGTCTCTCTGGTCAACACCCCACAATGCTTTTTTTTTTTTTTTTAACGATTTATTTACTTTCATTTTGTGTGCACTGGTGTTTTGCCTGCACGTGAGTCCTTGTCTTCCAAGCTGCCATGTGGATGCTGTGCTGGGAATTGAGCCGGGGTCCTCTGGAAGAGCAGCCAGTGCTCTTAACTGCTCAGCCATCCCTCCAGCCTGATCAGAGCCATCTTGATGGCTCTACAGTAGCAAAATTTTAAACCACAGTTCGTTCTTCAATACTAGCGTAACTGATCTTCTGGGTGTTTAATAAATATCTCAAAGAGGCGAAAGCCAGTGAGCCCCTAAAATGAATGAATGAATGAATGAATGAATGAATGAATGATTAGCTGTGTATTGTGGTTCAAAATAATCCCAGTACTCCAGAGGCATAGGCAAGTGGATTGTCATGAGTTTCAAGCTAGCCTGGGTCACATATTGAGTTCCACGCCAACCTGGGGTATAAAGTGAGACTTTGTCTCGAAACAAAGCAAAAGCAAAAAGAAAACTAAAACCCAAAAAGGGCTGGGGAAATGATTCAGTGGTAGATCAATTGCCGAGCATGTGAGGCATTAGGTTTCATCCTAGTACCACAGAAACATCAGAATGATTACGTAACAAGGTGAAGTTAGACCATGGTGGTACAGCTTGGTAGCAGTGTACTTGAGGAGCATGGAGAAACTCTTGAGCTGAATCTGCATAGTACATTAAAAAATAACTAAAATAATAAAAGAATTGAAGGTAGTAGTATACAAGGCAGTTCAGGTTTTATTTTTATTTTCAAAACAGGGTCTTTCTATGTTGCTCAGGCTTGCCTGGAACTAGTGACAATCCCTTTAACTAGACTCTAGAGTCTTGGGATGGCAAACATGTTCCAACAGGCAGTTTGAATTCTTGTACAAGCTTTTGATAATTAGTTAAGTGGATCTCTGAAGGATGTGGCAGGCTTCAAAATTCTTATGCAAATGAATGGGAAAGCTTGCAGGTACAAGATCCCTCTCAAAAACAAAAACCTGACTTGCTCAATCTGAAAGGGTGGGGACAGTATACATAAATGAAGTGACTTCCCTAATCTTCAGTTCCCTACACTCTGCACAGATAAATGTTGTTCCTCTTACATGATCAAGGTTCACACTCTGGGGCAGTTGATGTGACTCAGCTGGTAAAGGTGCTTGCTGCCAAGCCTGACAACCAGAGTTCAAACCCTGGGACGGACACACACACCACACACACACACACACACACACACACACACACACACACACACACACATCCACACGTGTGTGCGCGCACACACACGTAATAATAAAAATATTTTTTAACGTTCCACATACAGGAGCTGTGGTACGACTCAATGGTAGATTCAATCCCTAGTAGTGGTGAAAGATGTGCCATCCAGATTAAACTTTCAAAATGAAATTGACACCCACATCCCAATCTACTAAATCTGGCCCCTGGCACAGGCATAGGGGCACTCCAGAGTGGAGATTTAAGAGGCTAATATAACTTTTGCTGGGTATGGTGATGCATGCCTTTGATATACATAAAATAAAGTAGTTTTGTTTTGGTTGTTTTTTTTTTTTTTAAGATTTATTTATTCATTATATATACAGTGTTCTGCCTGCATGTATGCCTGCATGCCAGAAGAGGGCACCAGATCTCATTATAGATGGTCGTGAGCCACCATGTGGTTGCTGGGAATTGAACGCAGGTCCTTTGGAAGAATAGCCAGTGCTCTTAACCGCTGAGCCATCTCTCCAGGCCTTTGTTTTGGTTTTTTAATCAAAGGAAAAATGCTCAGGGAAAGAAGAAAACACATTCAACAGTGTAAGTGTGGGCTTCTCAAAGGTTTGCAGTTTTTCTACTCTTATGCATGTGGCTATGCATGTGCAGGTGCCTACACACGTGTACACACATGTGGGTGGAGGCCAGAAGACACCTTGTTGTCATCCTTAGGAATGTCATCCACCCACTCTGATTAGGGTTTCCCATTGGCCTGGAGCTCACCAATCAAACTACAGTGTTCATTGAGAGACATATCAGGGGCTGAAGGATGTCTCATCAGTTAGGAGTGTTTATTGTTCTTCCAGAGGACCTGGGTTCTAATCCCAGCATCCACTGTGTGAATCATAACACCTGTAACTCTAGTTCCAACCAAGAGATCTAATTCCCTCTTCTGGCCTCTGAAGGCTCCTGCATGCATGTGGTGCACATATATTCTGACAGACTCAAAATAAATTTTTGTTTATTTGTTTTTGTTTTTGTTTTTGTTTTTTTGAGACAGGGTTTCTCTGTGTAGCTTTGCGCCTTTCCTGGAACTCACTCTGTAGACCAGGCTGGTCTCGAACTCACAGAGATCCTCCTGGCTCTGCCTCCTGAGTGTTGGGATTAAAGGTGTGCAGGTGCAGCAGCAGCTGCTGCCGCAGCCGCCGCCACAGCCACCACCCGGCTCAAAATAAATTTCTTAATATTTAAAAAAAGAAAATTTTTTTTACTTTTAATTTTATTTGTATGTGTGATGTATGCATGTGTGTGCATGGATACATTTGTGTGAATAAAGGTGGGCATATGTATGCTATGGCACACGTATAGAGGACAGTGGACAATCTTGGGTGTCAGTAACCCCCTTCTATCTTATTTGAAACGGGCTCTCTTTGTTGTTTTCCCACAAGGCTAGCGAGTCCATCAGCTTCTAGATGTCCTGTCTATCTCCCACTTTCCCATAGGATACTCAGGTTGCATATTCTGATTTCAACTTCGTTGGTGCTCTGTTACTTGTTTGTGTTGTTTTGGGTTTTTGTTTGTTTGTTTTTTTTTGTTTCGAGACAGGCTTTCTCTGTGTAGTTTTGGTGCCTGTCCTGGATCTTGTTCTGTAGAGCAGGCTGGCCTTGAACTCACAGAGATCTGCCTGGCTCTGCCTCCGAGTGCTGGGATTAAAGGTGTGCGCCACCACCGCCCAGCTGTTGTTTTGATTCTTGAGACAGGTTCTCACTATTTAGCTTTGGCTGTCCTGGAACTCACTATGTAGACCAGGCTGACCTCAAACTCACAGAGATCCACATGCTTGTGCCTCTGAAATGCTGGGGTTAAAGGCATGAGCCACGACACCCAACAAGCAATATTAATCATGTTGAGATTCTTGATTTTCAGCTGCCAAAGGATTTAACCAGACTCCTGGGTATAGGGGTTCTTTCTCTCTATGTCTCTAGAACTTCCCAGTTTTTCTATTCCACCTCAGTTTAAGCTACTGAACTGTCTTGTTGCTCTGGGCCTCTTCACCTCAGTAAGTACATTTTTTCCTTATAAACTGTTCCTGCTTCTGCTGTGATGTGTCTGCTCAGTTCTGTGTTCCAGTACGTAGGAATCTGAAAGCAGGTCTCAACTGATCCCCAATATCAGTCAATAAGTACAGAGCATTTGACTAGCATTTAAAGGGGCCCTAGCTTTAATCCCTAGCATACACACACACACACACACACACACACACACACGAGCACACGCACCTCACACCATACCACAAGCTGGTCTTGCGCAATCCCAGCACTTAGGAAGCAGAGTCAAGAGGATCACCACAACTTCAAAGCCAGTCCTGTCTCAAAAACAAAACAAAACAAGGGCTGGAGCTATAGCCCAGTGGATAAGAGCACCTGCTGTGCAATCTTGATGACTACTAGCATTTTGATTCCGACACCCACATAACAAGTCAGCATCTGGCTATAGCTGTAACCCCAGCTCCAAGGTATCAGCATCTGGGTTATAGCTGCAACCCCAGCTCCAAGGTAGAAAGAGACAGGGCCATCCCTGGGACTTACTTTCAGGCTAAAGGAGAAAACAAGCTGCAGACTGAGGGAGAGATTCTTCTGCCTTAAAGGAATAGTGATGGAGGATACTCAATGCCCTTTTCTGGCCTCTGCACACACAGACACACGCACCCCAACATACACATGTGAGTACACCATAGATCACAGACACACAAATAAATAAATCTTAAACAAAAGAAAAAGCTACCCAAAGAAATTCACATAGGCATCGGTTCTCCACTTTCAATTATACATTTTAAAGGGGAGAATTTGTTCCCGGAGTCTGAAGACTATTCCGTCTTCCGTTCAGCATCATTTAAAGGCACTGGGAGGCAGGGGTGGAGATAGGAAGAGTGAACAAAACATCACGATTCCTGCAGCTGGGGCTGCTGCGGAAGAAACAGTCATAAATGAAGTCATCACATGATTAGCTGCAAATTACATCTAAGTGACATGAAGCCAGGGCGCCTGACGTCCTGAAAGCAAATAATAATAGGGGAATTGGCTTAGTCAGAGGGGAAGCAAGGGTTTCCCTAAGGAAGGGACAGATAGCTTAAGTTTGATGGAAGTTCAGACTTAAAAGGAAGAGGGTTGGTTTAAAGTACTGCAATCACAAACAACAGCTTGGGTAGCCTTACAAGAGCATACGCTGATGATCCACACACTTGGGAGGGAGAGGCAGAAGGATCCGGAGTTCCAGGTCATCCTCAGCTGTATAGTCAGTCAGTTTGAAGCTAGCTTGGGCTCCCTAAGACCCTGTCTCAAAACAAACAAATGCACAAACAAAAACAACTTCGGGAAGAGATCTGAGGACCTCTAGCAGGAAGAAACCTGGGCAAAAAAGAGAAATCCAGAAGAGCTGGAGAAGGAGCCAAGGTCGTAGCTGTCACTCACATACACAAGTCCTGGGTTTGAGCTCTCAGTATTACAAAAGCAACAAACAACCAAACAACAACAAAAACCAAAAAGCAAGAAAAAAGACAAATAAGCACACACACCCCA
Organism: Peromyscus leucopus; assembly: GCF_004664715.2. NCBI lineage: Eukaryota > Metazoa > Chordata > Mammalia > Rodentia > Cricetidae > Peromyscus > Peromyscus leucopus. The sequence goes on from NC_051069.1 coordinate 87,639,148, forward strand.
TGGGGGCAGGGGGGAGGCGGGGGGGGGGGAGGGGAGCCCTTACTTCTCAGTTGCCCTGTCAGCTGGGTGTGTGGTTACATCTGTAACCCTAAGACCCAGGAGGTTGAGGCAGGAGGTAAGCCTGGACCATGTAGTGAGGTGCCTGCCATGTTGAGAAATAAATCATGGTGTGTTTCTCTAGGTCCTTTCTTTCCTGAAGGCCGACGTGAAAGTTCACAAGGACAGCATTCTGGGCTTTAGCCAGCACTAAGGAGAGCTAACTGGAGATCCAACAGGATGGCAGCGGACTACTCTAGTGCGAACTAGAATAACCATTTGCCATTGTTAAATATAAATGACAGGAGGTCATTGTTTGGGACTAAGTTCCTGCATAGACAGGCTAAAATCAAAACAAGTGTGATGTTATATGCCTATAATCCCAGCACTAAGGTAGGCAGGAGCAGGAGAATCAGGAGTTCAAGTCCAGCCTCAGCTACATAGCAAGTTTGAGACTAGGTTGCATGAAACCTAAAATCATAAAATCAAAAACCACCAGACCCAAACAAAACAATCAAGAGTCACCGATTAAAGGATGACGTCTCTCCACTGAAACTAAGGTGGTTATCTGACCTTAAGTAAACCAGGATTACACAGACAACACTAAATTTCCTAAATTATCAACCGACAAGACAGTGACATTTTCTCTTTTTTCAATCCTTCCACAAACAGAGTAATCGGAGGTTAATGAATCAGTGTCTTTTCTATTGTTCTGTCTCCTCATCTGTTTTTCGTTCTTTGTGTCTGCTTTTCTCAGTCCACCTGTGTCCCTAAACCAATCTCTTCTAAACCTGTTAGGGTGGTAAACACCCATAATCCAGCACCCCAGGGAGTAAAGCAGGAACATCAGGAATTCAAGGGTGGCCTCAAGTACTCCTAAGGAGTTAGAGGCCAGTGTGTACGACCTACAGAGAGCCTGTGTCAAAACACCCAAAGCAAGCTGGGGGAGATGGGCAGGTAAGAACGAGTACTCATTCCTGCAGAAGACCTGACTTGGTTCCCAGTACTCCCTTAGGGCAGGTCACACCACCTGTAACTCCAGCTCCATGGGGATCTGATGCCTCTGACCTTCAAAGCACCCACATACTGTGTACATACCCCTTTGCCCCTTCTCTACACATATACAAGTAATTGTTTAAAAAGGAGATTTAGATGAACAAGTGGATAAAGGTGCTTGTGGCCATGTCTGAAGACCTGAGTTCTATCCCTGGGACCCATACGGTAGAAGGAGAGACCCAACTCCTGTAAATTGTCCTCTAATCTCTACATACATGCCATGACACCAGTGAACTTCACACACACACACACACACACACACACACACACACACACACCTTTAATCCCAGCACTGGGGAGGCCGAGGCAGGCAGATCTCCATGAGAGGCCAACCTGGTCTACAAAGTGAGTTCCAGGACAGCCAGGGCTAAACAGAAAAATCTTGTCTCAAAAAGAAAGGAATAATAACAATATAAAACAGAGCTGGGATTCCAGGTGTGTGCTTCTTTGCTTTGGTTTCCCTTTCTTCCCTATCTCTGCTACCACTGTCTTCCTTCCTTCCTTCCTTCCTTCCTTCCTTCCTTCCTTCCTTCCTTCTTCTTCCTTCCTTCCTTCCTTCCTTTCTTTCTTTCTTTCTTTCTTTCTTTCTTTTCTTTCTTTCTTTCTTTCCCTCCTCTGGTTGCTGAGAATCAAATAAGTTTCTTTCACATGCTAGGCAAACATCCCGTCACTACACACACCAGCCCTTATTTCACATTTTCTAAAGGTGAGCAGGAAACATATATTGAAGCGGGTGTGGTGGCACATGCCTGTAATTCCAGCCTTTGACAAGAGGTAAACAGACCGTGTATTCCAGGCCACCCTGGGCTACTGAGCAGAAACCTTGACCCAACAACAACCAAATTAAAAGGAGAAAAGAGAGTGAGGAGAGGAGGGGGGAGGAGGGGAGGAAGAACATACTAGGCAAGCACTGCACCACTAAAAATCTAACTTTCTTTCTTTCTTTCTTTCTTTCTTTCTTTCTTTCTTTCTTTCTTTCTTTCTTTCTTTCTTTCCTTCCTTCCTTCCTTCTTTCTTAGGAGCTCTTTATATAGCCCAGGCTAGCCCTGAACTTGGAATTCTCTTGCCCCAGCTTCCAGTGCTAGGACCACAGACAGGAGCCCATGTATTCTTTTCTTCCTTTCTGTGTTTCAAAAAAAAAAAAGGAAGAAAGGAAGGAAAAAAGGAAGGAAGGAAGGAAGGAAGGAAGGAAGGAAGAAAGAAAGAAAGAAAGAAAGAAAGAAAGAAAGAAAGAAAGAAAGAAAGAAAGAAAGAAAGAAAGAAAGAAGAAAGAAAATCAGTTGGTTGTGGTAGCTCCTGCCTGCAATGCCAGGAATAAGGAGGGTGGGATAGGTAGGAGGTCCACTGAGAGTTCAGGGCCAGCCTGGCCTACATAGTTCCAGGCCATACTGACCTACGGAGTGAGACCAGGTCTAAAAAAAAACAAAACAAGATAAAAAGCAAAAGAAAAAGTAGACAATCATAGTCCTTTATGCCTGCAATTCCAGCAGTAGGAAGGCTGAGGCAGGAGGACTGAATTAAAAGTGGGCCTGGGCTACGTAGTAAGTTCCAAGATAAGACCCTATCTCAAAATAGAACTCCTCCCCCTCCAAAAAAAAAAAAAATGGTCTGGGGATGTGGTTCAGTTGGCAGAGTGCTTGCTTAGCATCTAAGAGGCCCATCAACACATAAACTGAGTCTGGCAGCCCATGCCAGTAATCATGTGATCCCTACACTCCTGTGATGCCAGCACTCGGGAGGCAGGAGGATTAGACATTGAATGTCATCCTTTAGGGGCCAGCATGGGTAACTCTGTCTAAAAGAATTTGTACACACATACATTCACACACCATTCACATCTAACTGGACATGGCTGAAAAATAATTCTTTTCTTTCTTACTTTCTTTTTCTTTTTCTTTTGGGGAGGGGGGGGAGTTTGAGACAGGGTTTCTCTGTGTAGCTTTGGAGCCTGTCCTGGAACTCATTCTGGAGCCCAGGCTGGCCTCAAACTCACAGAGATCAGAGATCCACTTGCCTCTGCCTCCTGAGTGTTGGGATTAAGGGCATGCACCTTTTTGAGATTTCTTATAATTTATAATTAAGATTTCGATAATTCTTTTCTTTTCGAGAAAGTGTCTCAGGTAACCCCATCTGACCTTGAACTCACTGTAAAGCTAACTGGCCTTGAACTCCTGGTCCTTTTACCCCTGCCTCCAAGTGGTAAATTAGGCACCTCCCACTGCATCCCAGCTAGAAGTTCTTTTCTATGTTTGATTCTAAATAATTAGGTTATCTGTTATTTGGAAGAGAAAATATAGGGAGAACACACCTGACTATATGTGCAGGCAAATGACCTTGAGGCTGTAACACAAGCCACCACAGCACAGAGTTCAGCTCGTCAACATCCTGAAGTTATGTCTCCACTCCCACTCTGTTCTTCGAAGGAGCTTCACGGGTGTAATGTTCCAATGGCATGACTCAAAGTCTGGAGCGCTGGGACCCTTGGGACAGAATTAATGAATGCTCTTCTTTCTGAGCGCCTGCTCAGACAAAGACAAAGGATGCATGATTTCTGCATCTTCTCTTTGATTCAATAACTGTAAAGAAATGCGTTTTCTATTATAAATACAAGTAAGTAAATAAGAATGGGTCTGTTTGCTAATGAAGATGCCGTCCACATACAAAGTTCCTCTGATGCCTAATTTGTCAATTATCTACTTACTGTGTGTGTGTATGTGTACACACTGTGGCACTTGTGTGGCTGTCAGAGAACAGCTTTGGGAATCGGGTCTTCTTTTCTTTTTTCACTTTGTAGATTCTGGGAATTCAATTGAGGTGGTCAGCCTTGATGGCAAGTGCCTTTACCCGCTGAGCCATCTTACAATTTTTTAAAGCTTTATTTTCATTATTTTTAATTATTATGTGTAGGTGTGTGAGTCTGCACATGGGGCTGTGCATGTGAGTGCAATGCAGGTGCCCTTAGAGGCCAGAGGCTTCAGATCCCTGGAACCAGAGTTACAGATAGTGATGAGCCACGTGATGCAGATCCCTGGAACTAGATAGATAGTGGTGAGCCACCTGATGTAGATACTAGAAACTGAATTTAGATTCTCTGGAAGAACAGCAAATGCTCTTAACTGATGATCCCTCTTACTAGCTCCTATTATTATTATTATTATTATTATTATTATTATTATTATTATTTTGAGACAGGGTCTCATGTTACTGTGCAGACTGACCTGGAACTCACTTGGAAGCCCAGGATGCCCTCAAACTGACAGAGATCATCTTGTCTCAGAAGAAATGTTAGAATTATAAACAAGTGCCTGGCTCTTTTCCCTAATGTCTTATTCTGTCCCTTGGGTGTGGTGGCACACACCTCTGATCCCAGCACTCAGGAGGCAGAGGCAGTTAAGTCTCTATGAGATCAGGGCCAGCCTTGTCTATCCAGTGAGACTGTTTCAAAGAAGTAAAATAAATCTAGTCACAAGTTGGGCATGTGGGTGCATTGGTTCTAGCAGCACTTGGGCAGTTGAGGCAGGAGTGCAGCTAGAGTTTTCCTGCCTGGCCCACAGTCAGGACAAATCTTTCTTACCCGCCAGTTCCACAGCCGCTCAGACCCAACCAAGTAAACACAGAGACTTATATTGCTTACAAACTGTATGGCCATGGCAGGCTTCTTGCTAACTGTTCTTATAGCTTAAATTAATCCATTTCCATAAATCTATACCTTGCCACGTGGCTCGTGGCTTACTGGCATCTTCACATGGTGCTTGTCAGGGTGGCAGCTGGCAGTGTCTCCCTCTGCCTTCCTGTTCTTTCTTTTTTCCTCTCTGTTAGTCCCACCTATACTTCCTGCTCGCCATGGCCAATCAGTATTTTATTTATTGACCAATCAGAGCAACACACTTGCCATACAGAACATCCCACAGCACAGGAGGACTGCTTCGAGTTGAAGTTCAAGGCAAACCTTGGATACTTAGTGAAACCTTGTCTGTGGGTGTATAAATAATAAACTTTCAGGTTAACTTTCTTCTTCCCCATGCCCACCACTCTTTAAGGACTTTTTTTTTTTTTTTTTTTTTTTTTTTGGTTTTTCGAGACAGGGTTTCTCTGCATAGCTTTGCGCCTTTCCTGGAGCTCACTTGGTAGCCCAGGCTGGCCTCAAACTCACAGAGATCTGCCTGGCTCTGCCTCCCGAGTGCTGGGATTAAAGGCGTGCGCCACCACCGCCCAGCTTAGGAACTTTTACTGAAGCAGAATTTCATAATCCAAATGTTTCCTTACTTAGTTATCAGTTCTAGTTTTTAAAGTTTTTTAGATTTATTTATTTTATGTGTTTAACTGTTTTGCCTACATTTTTATACATGCACCACATGCATATTTAGTGTCCTTGGAGGCCAGAAGGCACGGACGGGGTCCTCTGGAACTGGAGTAATGGATAGTTGTGAAGCACCATGCAGGTACTGGTAACTGAACCTGGGTCCTCTGCAAGAGCAACACGTGTTCTTACTGCTGAGCTGTTTCTTTGGCCCCCTACTATTTAAGACAGAACTGACATCTTAAGCTATTTCACAGTAAAGAATTAGAAAATTAAAGCCAGGAGTGGTGGTATACACTTTTTAAAAATTATAAATTTCAAGAAAATAATTCCTTAAATTTTTGGACTTTGCTGAAAATGCTTTTTGTAGGGCATATAAAACAATGTATTTTTATATTGACTGTGTTTTTTGTGCATGTGATTTTTAAATCAAGGAACCCAGGACAAACATTATTAGACTTGACATTTGCTTGGTACATAAGGTTCCAAATTGTCTTCCTGTGTCTTTGTTGTTGTTGTTTTGGGTTTTTTTGGGGGGTGGTGGTGGTGGTTTAATTTTTGAGTCAGGGTCTCACTATGTAGCCCTCGCTGTTCTAGAACTCTCTGCATAGACCAGGCTGGCCTAAAATTCACAGAGATTCACTTACATCTGCCTCCTGAGTGCTGGATTAAAAATGTGTGCCACCGAACCTAGCAGTTTTCTTTCCTTTTAAAATTTGTTTTATATTTTGTAATCTTTTTCATAATATTTAAAATTCTTGCTGAAGGTGGTGGCACATGCCTTAAATCTCAGCACTCAGGAGGCAGAGGCAAGCAGATTTCTGTTGAGTCAGGGGCCAGCTTGGTCTATGTAGAGAGTTCTAGAACAGCTAGGGCTACATATAGAAACCCTGTCTGTTGTGGAATACTATTTTAAGATGTGTTACATTTGTTTATGTGGTAGAACATTTGTTTTAATGATGCAAAGATGTGTTGCATTCTTTTATGTTGCATTTGTTTAACTCTGTGAAGCTGTGTTATTTTGCCTGTCTAAAACACCTGATCGGTCTGATAAAGAGCTGAATGGCCAGTAGGTAGGTAGGAGAAAGGATGGGTGGGGCTGGCAGGCAGAGAGAATAAATGGGAGGAGAAATCTGGGGAGAAGGATCAAGGAGTGAGAAAAGAAGATAAATCCAACCAGCCACACAGGAAATAAGAAGGAAAGGAAAGATATACAGAAAGAGAGAAAAGTAAAAGCCCAGAGAAAAGGTAGATGGGATAATTTAAGTTAAGGAAAGCTGCCTAGAAATAAACCAAGCTAAGGCTGAGCATTTATAAGAAAGAATTAAGTCTTCATGTGTGATTATTTGAGAGCTAGGTGGCAGGGCCACCCAAAGACCCAAAAGAGTAAAACAGTACAAAAAAAAATTACATCTGTCTACATATAGAGTTCCAGGGCAGCCAGGGCTATGTAGATAGACCCTGTCTCAAAAAATAAAATAAAAGTCTTAAAGTTTATAATTTTTTCTCTGGTGAAACACACATGTCTTTTTTGTGGTCCCTGGCGAATTTTAAACAGCTAGCACTATTGGCTGCTTTCTGGGAAAACTCCTCAGCTTGGTGGGCTTATGCTTTACAGCTCCAGCTCCATCAACTTGAGAGCAGAGGCAGTCTGGAGACTCCAGCATATGAGGTCATCCTGCGTTATCAATGTTCAACAACTCGCCGGCGATTTTAACAGCATGTCTTGAATAAGAGGAAACAGACATCCACTCAACATTTTCTTTTGCTCTTGAAGTGGGATAGATGCCAACAAGGAAGCAGTTAAAAGTCCTTGACTTTGTACTTGAACAGCAGGCTGATGCTGTAACTGAGATCTGTGTATTAAGATGCTGCTGGGGATTGTAGACTCCTGCAGGGTATTTATACCAGGGAATGGCGCAGACAGCCGCGGCAGGATGCGTACCCATTGTCTGTGCTGATGGGTTAGCCACAGGGTGTGTTGACAAAACTCCTGGAACTTGTAAGGAAGCTGACCTCATAGTACTAAATGGTGGTCTGGGAGCAGCTGTGTGGGCAGCACCCAGTGTATTTTGGAATGGATGAGGTCTGGTATCCTAACAGTTCAATGAGAACTAGTTTTTGTTTTTTGTATTTGTTTTGTTTTTTTTTTTTGAGATAGGGTTTCCCTGTGTAGCCTTGGCTGTCCTGGAACTCGCTCTGTAGATCAAGATGGTCTTGAACTCAGAGATCTACCTGCCTCTGCTTCCCGTGTGCGCTGCTGCGTAGGTTGAGGACTTGGTCTTTGTTTGTTTTTTTTTTTGAGACAGGGTTTCTCAGTGTGTTATTGGTGCCTGTCCTGGCTCTCGCTCTGTAGACCAGGCTGGCCTCGAACTCACCGAGATCCACCTGGCTCTGCCTCCTGAGCACTGGGACTAAGGGTGTGCACCACCATCGCCCCGCCTGAGGATTTGGTCTTAGTTGAGCAGTTTGGTTAGGTGACTAGTGAGCAGCATGGTTCTAGGTCTATGGGGCAGTTGTCGTGAAGCAACATGAAGGAAGTGCTGGCGGACTGGGGTGGATTACAGATTGGGCAGAGCTTGTACACTCACCATGCTGTGTATCCGGGTGTCTTACTTAGTTAGGGTTTCTTTTGCTGTGAAGAGACACCATGACCAACTCTTGTAAAGGAAAACATTTAATTGGCTGGCTTACAGTTTCAGAGATTCAGTCCATTATCATCAGGATGGGACATGGCAGTGTGCAGGCAGACACGGGGCTGGAGGAGGAGCTGAGAGCTCTACACTTTGCACAGGCAACAGGAAGTGCTCTGTCTCACTGGGTGTGGCTTGAGCATATATGAGACCTCAAAGCTGACTCCATACTGACACACTTCCTCCAACAAGACCACACCCACTTCAATTAAGCCACACCTCTCATTAGTGAGGCTTCCTTTGGGGGCCGTTTTCTTTCAAATCACCACACCTGGTTAATGGGGAGAGCCTAGAACTCTTCTTTGTGCTGAGCTAAAGCTACTTATAGAGCTTCTGGTTTTTGTTTGTTTGGTTTCTTCTTTATTCTCTCTCTCTCTCTCTCTCTCTCTCTCTCTCTCTCTCTCTCTCTCTCTCGCTCTCTTACTTTCATCGTGCTTTATTGCTGTTTTGTTTTGAGACAGATCTCATTATATGGACCAGGATAGCCTGGAATTAACACTCTTCCTTCTAAGTATGGGCTTACAGGTTATACTCCATCAAGCCCAGCCTTACTAGGCTAATTTTGTCACCATTGAGTCTCAGAATTTGGGAAAACACTGGCCCAATGCACGTACAGAGTCTACCATAGGACTTGAAGCATTCTGAGCACAAGAGTACAAACACTTTATTCACCTGAGTCTTTGGGCCCAGCACCCATTGTTCTCTGAGCAAATGAGGGTGTGGATAACTACCACAAGTAACGGAACCAGGAGGTGGAGTGGAACAGTGACCAAGATGGAAAGCCACAGCCCTGAAAGGGACATCTGTACCGACTCCCCACCCCCATCCCCTGCGAGGTGCAGGGGACATTGAGGAAGACAGGGCAAACCGACTGTTAGAGCCAGAGGATGGGGAGGGGCACTGTGAAAGTCTGTCTTCTGGACATGACACAGCCAGTGCACTCCTGAACTGACTGCAGCTCTGATTACCTGCCCAAGACCAAGCCAGCAAGATCCGCAAACATTTTAGCAGGGAGCGCTAATTGAACTCAGTGGGTTCCAACAAAACAAAACAAAAAAGGCAGCAGAGACATGGAGGAAGGGGGGGGGAGCACATGCCTGGGCAAAGTGGGCTGGGGAACTGGAGGTGGATGCAGAGCAAGATACATTGTTTACATTCATGAAACAATAGACAAGAGATGTTCTGTTATAGAAAAAAAGAAGAAAGAAAAGAAAATTAAATAAGGAGCAGAGATCTAGGAATCTGTACCCTGGTGGAATTTACAGCCTAATGAGAGTGACAGGTTTTCATCTATTATTAAATGAAATCAAAAGTTAAATAAAATCTTAGTTTTGATATCGTTCCAAGAGTGCTAGTCAGATAGGTTAATTTAATGTGAGCAGTCAGGGGAAGCCACTCAGTAGTCAACACTGAAGTGAGTAGTTCACTAAGACCGAGTACATAGGATTTGAGGGACAGAGTCTGGGGAGATGACTCAGTAGGTAAGGACACGTGCTGCCACGCTGCAGAGACCCTCGTGATGGAAGGAGAGAACCAAACTCCTGTGAGTTGTCTTCTGACCTCCGCATGCATACCATGACACATGTACCCCTCCCCACATAATAAACAAATAAATGATTTTGTTTGTTTATTGAATTTATAGAATCGAGAAGCAAAGCTAGGTGAGACGGCATAGGCTTGGAGCCTTAACAGAGTGGCTGAAGCAGGAGGGTTGTGAGCCAAGGCAAAGCTAGGTTTACAAAACAAAAACTTGTCTCAGCGGGGCCTGGTGGTCTGGATGTGTAGCCCTGTCATCTGAGCTGTTACAGAGATAAAGGTAGGAGGATTATAAGGTCAAGATCTGCCTGGGCTACAAACTGTGTTCAAGGCCAGCTTAAGTGAGCAACTTTGTGAGACCCTGCTTCAAAACAAAAGATCATAAAAAGACTGGGATTCAGGCATGGGGACACACAGCTTTGATCCCGGAAGGGGTAGGCAGAGGTAGGAGGGTCTGTCTAAGTTCGAGCAAGGCTGACCTGGTTTACATAGTGAGTTCCAGGACATCCAGAGCTATGTAGTGAGACCCTGCCTTGAGAAAAACAAACAAACAAACAAACAAAACAAAGCAAATAACCTTGTCTCAAAAACAAGATGAAAAATGTTGAACATAGGTAAGTATAGGTAATAGTTGAATATAGGTAGGAAAACCTTCACTCTGCCAAATACTGTGGGGACCTCAACATTTAGGAAAGAAAAAGAAAACCTAAGTAAGATCTGTTCCCAGTGACCCTCAGCTGGGACCAGTGAAGCCCTCCCTTGGAGTCAGAAACTATTTGTTCCTCCAGCAGTGGAGGTCCAAGCCTAACCTTTTGACAACATGGTTGTAGAACCTTTGGTAACCTATCCTTGAGGTCCTTTGCTGAACTCAGGCCCAAGGGAAAAACTTGGGGTCAAAGGGGCAGTGGGATGAGGGAAAAGAAGAGAATTAAGATGCAAGATGAGAATCTGCTTCATCGTCAGAGCCAGTGAATGATGGGGTGTGGAGGCCCAAAAAGTATGGAAGGTGTGTGCTGTAAGCAGTGGTAGCTCCAAGTGTACTATCTGGTCAGCGGTCGGAACTCAAGCAAAGGCCTCTCAAATCGGAGGGAACACCCAACCCACCGGCTTTGTCAAGTCATGCTAAAACACAAAGTTGAAAGGGATGTGCAGGGATCACACTCAGGACAGGAAATGGAGGGATCAAGGTAGCCAGCTGTATGAAACCCAGATAGTGCCAACTGTGAGTATGTCTGGTTCTTGGCTGTATTGGTGTTCCTTGTTGGTGGTGCAGGTACAAGAACCAGAGTGAGGCCTGACACTTAGAAGGCTGAAGCGGGAAGATGGAGAGTTCTTGGCCAGCCAAGATAGCATGATTGTCTGTTGAGATCAAGCTAAGTCCTGCTCTGAGTTACTTCATATTGTATAAAACTGTTTTCTTTTTTGTCCCCCCAGGCTGTGCCTTGGCCTGAGATACTTCATTTTAAGCAACATTTGACTTTGTTTTGAGAGCAAACTCAGAGACAGGATACAGGATGACTCTGCACCTTAGCAGATACTATAAACACCAACATCTGCCTGATTTACTTACAAGGCACAAATTGATAAATACTTATTCCTAAAAGTAGGAAGGGTGCTACCCTCTTCAATTATCAAAGTAATTTGGGACTATAGGAGCACATGGGTGTATTAAACTCTTACCAGGGAAACCAACAATGAGAACTTGCTGGACATAGCAGACTGAGGAAAGTGTGCAGCCCCCTCACTTGGACCCTGTAAGGAGGACCCTAACACTGAGTTGGTGATGGCTTACCAATTTGTCATCCAGCCACTTACTGTGTGTGTCAGGGGATCAACAGGTAGAGACCTCTTGATTGTCCTGGAACTTCAGCTTTGCTCAGTCTCTGCTACAACATGACCTACTCAAATTCTTGTGTGTTGCTGTGCTATGCATTCATCCATCTGGACTTGCTGTCTGTTGTGGAATATTCCTTTACACTCTGTGAAGATATGTCATTGCAATTGGTTTAATAAAAGGCTAAATGTCCAATAGCTAGGCAGGATTTTCAGGGCAGAGAGAATGCTGGGAAAAGGAAGGCGGAGCTGCTAGCTAGATATAGAGAGGATGCAAGACATGTAGAAGGAGAGGTAAAAGCCATGAGCCATGTGGCAACACATAGAAGAATAGAAAGGGATTAATTTAAGTTGTAAGAACTAGTTAGAAACAAGCCTAAGCTATAGGCCAAGCTTTTATAATTAATAATAAGTCTCTGTGTTATGATTTGGGAGCAAGATGGTGGGACAGAAAAATCTGCCTACAGTCTGTCTATATACCTGCTTGTTCATGTGGACCTGGTCCTTTACCTCTACATCCTCCACTTGCCCCTTACCTTACTTCTGCAGCTCAGGTCCTGGGGCTTGGTTCATCCCTTGACTCAACAGCAGTGCCTCCAGGAGGCCTCCAGCAGGCTTAGCTAGTTGACTCCCAGATAAACTCTGCATCCTCTTCAGTTTCCTAGTTTCTGCCTATCGGGTTTCTTTGAAACTCTTTAAACTTTGCAACAATTTGTTTAACTCTCTTTAACCCCATTCTATAACTGCCCCCCCCCATTTACTGTGTGAGATAGTGTGATCTGACAGTTAATATTAGTAACTAAGAATGGAATAAAAGAACCTGAATTTGCCTCAATTAGCCATCAAGGACATCTATCAACATTACTTAGCAAATTGCTACCAACAGAACAGCTGTATTTTGTGAATTGGTTGCTATTCGATGAACCCTGGCACTGTAGAAAGACACAAATGTGTTCATCTCTGTTTGTTGTAGTGCATTTATGACATTGTCCCAAACACCACAAACCAAAATAACTCAGAGCTGAGGTTTTTGTAAAGATGTCCCTGTAGGTGAAAGTTTCCCTGGATCAAAAGACACATTGACTCCTTAGGAATACTCAAGATAGACAGGCATGGTAGTACACACTTTTTTTTTTTTTTTTTTTTTTTTTTGGTTTTTCGAGACAGGGTTTCTCTGTGTAGCTTTGCGCCTTTCCTGGAACTCACTTGGTAGCCCAGGCTGGCCTCGAACTCACAGAGATCCACCTGGCTCTGCCTCCCGAGTGCTGGGATTAAAGGCGTGCGCCACCACCGCCGGCTAAGTACACACTTTTAATTCCAGCATGTATTTGCAAATTCAAGGCCTGGGCTATATGAGACATGAAACTCTCTCACGCTTCCCAGCAACCCCTACTCCCACCCCTGGCACAAAAACAAAACAAAATTGAGTATGTAAGTCAGTCAATCTGGCTGCAAGGGCACCTTACCAACTAGGCAGTTGAACAATATGGATTTTTATTGCTGCATTTTAGACATCAGATGAAGGCAGAATTACTGTTGTGAAGGCTGGTCTTGGTGGCACACAGCTGTTGTCTTAGCACTGGGGATGCCAGCCAGGAACATTGAGAGTTGAAAGCGAGCCTGGACTATCTAGTGAGACCCTACCTTAAAAACAAACAGCTGGTTGTGGTGGTGCATGCCTTTAATACCAGCCCTTGCGTGGAAGAGGCAGGCAGATCTCTGTGAATTCCAGACCAATCTGGTCTACAAGGCTAGCTCCAGGCCAGCTGTGACTAGTGAGACCCTGTCTCAAACAAACAAAACCAAACAGCTAAATTGGTTGTTATGACACACATACCTGTAGTCCCTATTACTCTAGAAACTGAGGCAGGAATTGGGGACCAGCCTGGGTTACATAGTCGGACCAGATATCTTGAAAAAAGAAAATAAAGAAGTAAAAGATTAAGTGGTGAATCTAATTTAGGGTGAGCAAGAGGAACAGGAGGCTCCTTCAAATGGGGTAATGAAGGGCTGGGACAAGAAGATGATGTGGCAGCCAGGACAATCAGGTGCCACCTCCTTCTAACCTGGAAAGGCAGGATTGCTGACGCCCCAGGCTGGGGCTGCTGACTTTCCCTCAAAGAAATACAGGAAAGGAGAAGTTTAAGAAGAGGTAGGAGGAAGCCCAGCCCTGTCCTGATCTTGGTGAAAAAGACCAGTTCAAACCAGGACTCTTTAGGTCACTTAAAAATCTTCAATTTCCCTAAAGCTGGTAATTTTTTTCCTTTTTTTTTTTTTTTTTGAGACAGGGTTTCTCTGTGTAGCCCTGGCTGTCCTGGAACTCACTCTGTAGACCAGGCTGGCCTATAAACCCACAGTTGAACCTGTGCCTGCCTCTGCCTCCTGAGTGCTGGAATTAAAGGTGTACGCCACCACCGCCCGGCATAAAGGTGGTAATTTTTGTCATTCCTTGTTTCCCTGTGGGGTTATAGGGCTGGGAGGCAGCTCAGATGGTGGTGTGTTTGCTTGGCATGCTGGGAAACTCTAAACTTGATCCCCAGCACCACATAAAATCAGAGGCTAGCCTGGGATACGTGAGATCATTCCTCAACATTTAAAAAAAAAAAAAAAAAAAAAAAAGAGGCTCCTCATCTCTGTACATCCTCTCATCAAATGACCGGCCACACTAGTAGAAACCCATGAACTGTGAACTGGTGGCTGTGGAGCCCCCATGGGACTGGACTAGGCCCTCTGGATATGGAAGACGGTTGTTTGGTTTGAACTGTTTGAGGGGCACCCAGGCAGGGGGATTGGAATCTGTCCCTGGTGCATGGGTAGGCTTCTGGGAATCCGGTGCCTGTGGTGTGACGTCTTGCACAGCCTTGGTGCAGTGGGCAGGGGCTTGGATCTGCCTAGGCTCAGTGTGCCAGGCTCTGCTGACTCCCCATGGGACTTTGATTTGGGGGATGTGGGGATGCGGGGTGGCTTGGGAGAAAGGGCTGGGGGTGGGAGGAGGGAGGAGGGGAGATCTTTGTGTGGTATGTGGAGTGAGTAGAAAATTTCTTAATAGAGAAAAATGGAAAAAAAAATAAAGTAACATAATCTGTAAAAAAAAAAAAAAAGGGGGGGGAGGGCTGAAGAGATACCTCAGTGGTTAAAGGTACTGACTGCGGGGGCTGGAGAGGTGGCTTAGCAGTTAAGAACACGGATGATCTTCCAGAGGACCTGCACCCACATGGCAGTTCACAACTGTCTGTCTGTAGTTCCAGTTCCAGGGGGACACCCTCACACAGACACACATGCAGGCAAAATACCAACGTACATAAAATAAAAATGAATCATTAAAAACAAAAACACAAACACAGAGTACTAACTGCTCTTCCAGGGGATGGAAGTTGGATTCCCAGCACACACAGGGTGGCTCACAAGCGTCTGTAACTCCAGATACTAGGCACACAGAGTTACATGCAAGCAAGACACCCATGCACATAAAATCAAAACAACTTAACTAGAACATTAGCGACTTGAAAAAGAAAAGAAGGAGAAGGAGGAGGGAGGAGATTTGAAAAGGTTGTTGGGGGACACCCCAATTTTGGGGGTGTTGGGGGGGGCAGTTTGGCTATGAAGCCTTTGGCTGCAGCCTCCAGATGGTGGGGTGGCGGTGGGGCCGGGAGGGAGCTGGGGAAGTCCTGCCTCAGACAAACGGAAGAAGCCCCGTGGGGAACTTGGGTCTAGCAGGTGGGGGACTTTTTCCTCTCAGTTGCTTTTGCAGTTAGCGGTCTAGGAACTGACTGCCGTGGGAGGGAAGGAAGGGGGAAGTGATTCTGCTTCTCCCCCTCCTCCCGCAGGTCCCCCAGCTACCTCTCCAGTCACTGAACACTCACTGTCCTCTCTTGGTCTCCTCCCACCAGACCGTGAGTGTCCCAGGGAACTGCACGGGGTCTGATTCACCTCCTTCTGCCTCACAATGCGCCCCAGCATGGGGCTTGACACTTGGAAGTTTCTCAAAGAATTACTTGTTGAACAAATGAATGCTTTCTCTGAACCACCATGAACTCCAAATGGGATTTACAAAGGACAGGCCTGCCCACAGCTCTTTATACTCCTTACCAAGAAGCTCATGTGCCTCTAGGATTCGAGCGGGCAGTGAGGCCCTAGAGTTTGACTTACATGTTTGTAGGTTTTTTTTTTGTTTTTTGGTTTTTTTTTCTGCTGTCAGGAGTCCATTCTTTATATGAGCTTCACAGGAGACTCTCAACAGGACGAGAACTATCATTTAAGAGAACAGTCACAGGACAAGATGCAGCTAAGGCAGAGTGCTTGTCTAGAAATCATGATGTCCAGAAAGGCATGGAGGGGTGGTACATGCCCGCAGAGGCAGGAGGATCAGAAGTTCAATGCCACCCTCTACTATAGATAGATTTCCACAGCTTTACCCAATGAACCATCGGGTAAAGGTGCCTGTACCAACATTGATGACCTAAGTTCTATCCCCAGGTGGTGGAAGCAGAGAAACAATCCCATAAATCCTTGGTACCTCAATGTGCATTTGTGCACACACAATCAATAAATACAGATTAAAAAATTTTCCACACACACACACACACACACACACACACACACACACACACACACACACACACACACACACACACACACACACACACAAAACGGGGAGAAGAGGTCCATTCAAGGACACGGAGTTAGTACCAGGGTAGGGATCTTATGCAAATGTGCCCAGCATTGATTTTCCTGAACCAACCTGGTCTTTTCCCCAATACTTTTTCTTCCTGTCTATAATCTGCCCAGCCTGTTGTTCCTGTGGCATTAGAGCCTCTGGCTCACTGGAGTAATGAGATACCATCACTTTCGAATTCTCCCAGACCCTCCCATTAGTGCTGCAGCCAAGGCACCTTGTTCCGTGCCAGCCACAACTCCATGGACTGGATGCTGCCAGCAGAAAGACAGAATGGTTTGGAAGCGAGACCTCCAGGGCAGAAGCAGAACCAGGAAGAGAAAGCTGAGCTGACCTGCTACTTAATCTGGCTCTACATTGGGTACATTCAGCAGTTGCCCCTTCCTCTCCACAACAATGAAGGGGAAGAGGAAGAGGAAGCAGAAAATTAAGGTGTAACGAGTTAGGAAGGGTAATTACCAGGACCATGGTGCTAAGAGAAAGAATCAAGAAAGGAGGATTAAGAAATCCTGTCATGTTGGGTGAGGTGGCACACACCTTTAATCTCAGCATTCTAGGGGCAGAGGCACACAGTCTCTGTGGGGTCAAGGCCCTCCTGGTCTATATAGTGAGGTCCAGGACAGCCAGGGCCATGTAGAGAGAGGCCCTGTTTCAAACTACCCACCCCCGCCGCCTCCCAGTACTTTGAGGTAGAAACAGGAGGATCAGGAGTTCAAAGGCATCCTTGGCTGCTTGAGAGAGTTCCAGGATGGATGGGCCACCTGAGATTCTGCCTCAGAAAGAAAGAAAAGAGAGAGAGAAGGGAAACAAAAAAAGGAAGAAAAGAAAAGAGAGAGAAGGCCTGGGAAGATGACTCCATAGGGGCTTGCTGTATAAGCATGAAGACTTGAGTTCAAATCCCCAAAAGCTGGACTGGCCACGTGTGTCTATAACCTCAGTTAGAGGAGGCAGAGATAGAGTATCCCAGGACCCCCTAGATGAAACAGTGAGCATGCACGAGTGCGTGCACACGTGTACACACACACACACACACACACACACACACACACACACACACACACACACACACACACACAGAGAGAGTGTTGAAAACAATGAAATAGGGTGTTGGGACATTAGTAACAAATATTTGCTTGTACAGAGAGACAAAAAAAGTAAAGAGCCCAGTACTGAACTGGACAGGAGCCAGGGAAGCCCTGAGGTTGTCAGTAAAGACTCCTGAGACATCTGGAGAGGAAAGACAGCTCCAAGTCAGCCAGCCTGGGGTTTTTCATCAAAGGCTGTGGCCTGATATTGAGTATCAGTGCCCCAAGGAACAGATGACTCAGTCCCGGAGCATCCACTCCTGCGGTGACAGAGCTTGCTAGCAATCCTAGCTTGGCCCAGGATATGGAGGAGACCTGGGCCCTGCAGGAGAAGTGCATTTACATGGAGGCTGAGCATGATGAGCCATTCTAAACTCTTCTTCCCTACCCTGGCAGTTTCAGCTGGATCTGCCACCCTTTGCTTCCAGAGCTGTCTAAAGTCAAGGTTGCCAAAGGAAAGACGCCAACGGACTAAATGCCAGGTTGACTGTGAACACATCTTACTGCAGGAGGCAGGAAAGGAGCAGGAAACCCGAGACTATTTGTGATTATTGGTGTGGTTGTACAGCCTGGGTCTGGTGCTCCCTGGGAGACTGAAGATTTGGTTGACCTGGGCCTGACCCTTTAGAGGAAGGTAAGCATCACCTCCCCAGCCTGGTATCCATGGCTATAGGAAGGATGGCAGCATCATGTTGTGCTGCTCAGCTTGATGCTGTGCTTGGAAACATGGAGAATGTCTTAGAGCAGGCATTGGCTGGACCTGGAGTGGTGGTGCATGCTGTAATCCCACTACTTGGGAGGCTGTTGAGGAAAGGCTAGCCTGGCAAGATCCTGCCTCAAAAAAAAAAAAAAAAAAAAAAAAAAAAAAAAAAAAAAAAAGGAAGGAAGGAAAAAAGGAAGCCTCCATGCTTGGTTACAGGTGATTTTTTTTTTTTTTTTTAAATAAATACATATAGTTAGTGAGAAGACAACAGAAGAAAGCAGAGGTTTAGTGCCGTACAAGCTGGTTTGGGGCTGAATACCACAGAGAAAAAGACAAACTCATAGACAGCATAGACGGTCTGCTGGCAGGCAGGACAGGACAGGTAGCATTCCAAGTAACACGTGGTCAGAAGGTGGCTTGAGGTGGAAGTCAGCAGGAGGCCTGGTCCAAGGCGGGCAGTGACCCTGTTAGACCTGCCTCTCTGTCAGTTCCAGGGCTTCTGGAAGTCAGATGAGCAGTTTTTGCTGGTGGCAGGAGCAGGTGGAGATAATGCAGTAAGCGCAGCCATCACAGGGGGAAACATGCAGAAGAATGGCATGTTCTTAATGAGGTCCAGGTCCAGCAGCTGGGGCTTTCCTCAGCAGCGCAGAGCCATGTCCCTCTCCATTGAGGGCTGTCTTCATGATGTAATAATAGGTTGCTTTGAAGAGGCCCTCATCAGTGCCTAGGGTATCTGAGGAGTTTCAGTGACATCATGCACTGTATCCCGGTTCTGTTTCATGAACTCAAATTCACTGCAAACAAGGTATGATATCTACAGACTGACAGTGAGCAAACAAACGATGTTCTCTGACACTGGGATGACATTAGAAGGATAGTGGTCCCTTTTTTTTTTTTTTTTGTTTTTTTTTTTCAAGACAGGATCTCCTGTAGCCCAGGCTAGCCTACAACTTGCTATGTAGCCAAGGATAATTTTGAACTTCTGATGCTCTTTCTACTTCTTGTGGAGGAAAATTACTGATAAGAAGTTTCATCTAAGCTGGGCCTTTAATCCCAGCACTTGGGAGGCAGAGGCAGGTGGGTCTCAGTGAGTTTGAGGCCAGCCTGATCTACAAAGCGAGTTCCAGGACAGCCAGGACTGATACACAGAAAAACCCTGTCTCAGAGGGGAAAAAAAAGTAGTTGCATCTGGCCGTGAACAATGATGGACCAATTTGGAATTTCAGTACTGTGGAGAGACTGGAATTCTGTAGGTTCAGAGGCTAATTCCTTTATCTTGGGGTAGTTTTTGCCTTCTGGAACAGCCATTCCGTGCCCCACTATGTATTGGAATTAACATCTTGTGACAATAAATAAAAACATTTTAGAATTTATTGACTTAGCAGAACACTAGCTTCTGTCAATCCAAGCTAAGAATGTCATCAAATAGCATCTTAGACCTATGGAATAGCTTTCTGCCTCTCATTGTACCCGCCTCTCCGGTACCCAACAATGTATTTTAAACTTCTGTTGACTTGTGACTTTCTTTGTTCTGTAAAACTGTAAAAACATAATGAAACTGTTTCCACTATGGAATTTGGTGTAACCTAAATCTGTGTTCCTGGGCCATGGTCACTTAAAATGGCTCCAGAGTAAACTATCTCTGTTCCCTTTACAATGACAACTGTGGTTTTTACCTTGGAGTCAACACTGTTAAGGACTAAGATTATAGCCCTTGGGGTATTACACCATCTTTGTCCTTTATGCCTCTGCTTTCTCTTTTTCAGGGCTGTGAATGACTTACAGTCCTGGCCTTTTCAGGATTTGATTTTGTTTGTTTGTTTGTTTGTTTTTGTTTTTTTCAAGACAGGGTTTCTCTGCATAGCTCTGGCTGTCCTGGAACTTGCTGTGTAGACCAGGCTGGCCTCAAACTCACAGAGATCCACCTGGCTCTGCCTCCCGAGTGCTGGGATTAAAACCACTGCCTGCCACCTTTTAGGATTTTTATTAAGCGTGTGTGTGTGTGTGTGTGTGTGTGTGTGTGTGTGTGTGTGTGTAAATGGATTGCCTATGGAGGCCAGAGGACAACTTTTCTGAGTTGGTTGGTTCTCTCTTTCTACTGTTCACCATATAGGTCCTGGGCATGGAACTCAGGTCATCAGGATTGGTAGCAAGATGCCTTTCTCCTTTGAGCCATCTAAATGGTCCCTTTTCTGTGTTTTTATTATGTGAGTTAGAGACAGGCTGGTCTCGAACTCATGGCAATCTTCCTGCACCAGCCTTCTTAAGGCTGAGACTGCAGGCATGAATCATCATCTGTGGTGACACTTTTGAGTTTTGGAGCTTTTTGTTATTTTCAGTAGCTCTGGCACATCTGTATGTGAGAAGGAGCTGCTAGTGGGTCAGAGCGCAGGACTAATGAAAATGTAGGCTGTTTTGATGTGAATTTGCTGAAAGGATCACAAATTGTATGAGAGAGGGAATGAGAGAGATAAATTTGTCTTTAAATGATGGGCTGGTGAGGTGGCTGAGCAGGAAAGGTGTTGCTGTGCAAAGTCTGAGCTTGATCCCTGACCCCACAGCAAAGGTGGGTGTGGAGAGCCGAGTCCACACATCCACTGTGGCACGCGCACACTCTTCACGCATCATCACACAGACTCCAAAGAGTTGTCTTCGGACAACATGCAAGCCATGGTATAGGTAAGCACTGCCGCTCAGATGCAAAGTTATCCTGGCAGATGGGAGCCAAGGAATACCACAAAGTCACTGAAAGCATAGCAGCTTACAGCTCTGCTCTAGGGAAAGGTTTCCCCAATGCACAACAAACCTCATTCAAGAGACTTATTGGGAAGGAAGAATCCAGGGAGGTGACTGCCTCTAGGGTGAGAAGCAGCAGCAAACTCCACAGAGTACAGAGCTTATCTAGGGTTTTGGTGGAGGGGGGGGGGTGTGGCTTCCAAGGGTGGCTTGGGATTGGTGGGTTTTTGTGGTGTGATTCTGGAACAAGCTCAGGGATTGGTGGAATTCTGTGCTCAGGGATTGGTGGGATTCTGCAGTCTGACTCTAGGGCAAGCTCAGTGGGATTTCAAGCCCTGAGGGGTCAAGTCAAGGTCAGGGTACTTTTCCTTGGCCCAGGTCTCAAGTATAGTTAGGGCAGGGTGTTTTCTTTTCTTTTCTTTCTTTCTTTTTTTTTTCTAAATAAAAATGAAATATTTTAACTTTAACATAATAAAGCTACATACAACAAAAACAGTTATCAATAATTACATTTACAATATTCAGTCTATTGTATTTAGCAAATTCAGAGAAAACAATGCATTATCTATCCTATCTTAGTGAATCCAAAGTTTTATACCTAACTTACTTTCTGTCATAACTAAGAAAAACTGCAACCAAAGCTATCTAGTCTTCAATTCCATCAAAGACCCCAGAAGGATATAATATTATTTAAGTAAACAAAAAGTGCATTGCAAATAACTTTCAAAAACTCTAGAATGACATAGACATCTGACTGCCTGGACAGTGACTACCCAAAGTTCCTCTGCAACATTGGGGCATCCATCTTCAGCCTACAAGCCTAGAGTATCTGGCAGACTTTTCAGTGAAGCAGGAAATTTGAAGGACTGTCCTGCTCTCTATGGGTAAAGTTTATTAGTCACTTTCCTCTGTGTCCTGCAGAATATCTGGCAGACTCTTCTGTGAAGGGGCAGGGTGTTTTCTTGGCCCTTTTCACTCTACAATATATACACACCATGATACACACATGTACACACACACACACACACACACACACACACGATTTGGGGCACCAGCCTTGGTATCCTTGTGCCTAAGAGGGAAGATCCTTTGAGTCCCTGTGCCTGCCTCTCTGTGAGTACTGTGTGGAGATCCAAGTCATGGGCCCACAGTTAAGGGACTGCTTTGACTCTCAGGAGAGAGGCGTCTGGTCCTCCATCCTGGAACCCTTCCTTCTCTCAGGAGTTCGTTCTCACTTTTCTTTAATAAATCCACAGTCACTTTGAAAATAAGAAGAGATTTGGGATTTCTAAAAATTACATTCAGTGTGTCTGTGTATGTGCTCACGTGCACATGTGTGTGTGCCATGGTGTGTGGATGGTCAGAGGACAAATTTCCAAAGTCTGTTGGTTCTCTCCTTCCACCAGGAGCAGTTCCTGGGATTGAATTCAGGTCAGGTACCTTTCCCCAGTGAACCATGTCACTGGCCTGACTTTGAACTTTGAAGTGTTGGACTGCTTTCTCCTTTACTCTGTTTTATTCAGTCCAGGACCGTGGCCAATTGAGATGGTGTCACCTAGATTCAGGGCAGGTCTTTTCATGGCCATTAAATCTCTACAGAAACATCTTCACAGACACATCGGAGGTGTGTTTCCCAGGTGATCCTAGGTCTGGTCAAATTGACAGTGAAGATGAACTGTGGAGACTTTTGAAGCTGAGCTGAACGCTCTCTGCTGTATGAGATGGCCATGAGCTTATGGGAACCAGAGATTATGGCTCGGAGTGCTGTGTTATGATCTGTGGCTGGGGCTCATTGAGTGGAGCGTTTTCATAACGTCAGGAGGGCAGGGGTTCCATCTCTGCACTGAATGACCTACAACTCTAATCCTAGCACTGATAGGTAACAGCAGGATGATCAGAAATTTGAATCATCCTGGTTTTCTAGCCATTTTGAGGCCAGCCTGGGATGTACAAGACCCTATCTCGGATTTGTGTTCTTTCAAAGTGATACACTTAAGGCACCAAGTTTTCAAGGGGTTGATTGTGGCGGTTAATCTGCACTGTCAATTTGGCCAGATGTAGAATCTCCTGAGAAACACACCTCATGTGTATCTGTGAAGATGTTTCTGGAGAGATTTAATGGTTAATGGAAAGACCTGCCCTGAATCTAGGTGGCACCAACTCAATAAGCTTGCGTCCTGGACCGGATAAAACAGAGTAAAGGAAAAAGCAAGTTGAACAGCGGCATTCCTGTCCCTCTGCTTCCTGGCTGCTGTCGTAATGTTAACAGCCACTTCACACCCTTTTCTCACAGCTACAGGAGCTCTTGCTGCCCCGGTGGACTGTGCACTCAAACTGTGAGCTAAATTTTCTTTCTCTCATTCTCTCCTTAAAAGGAGGAAAGAAGGAAGCAGCTGGTACCTTCACACGTTGAAATCTCTATGTTACCACATGTGAGCAAAATACTAGGACGAAATCTATGGAACCCGGAAGGGTCGATAGCAGAGGGAAGCAGCGGCTTGTAACCTGAAGGCTCAGAGTATTTCATTCAGCAGCAGCTGTGTCTCTGCCCCCAGGGAAAGGATGAAAGGTTCTTTGGTGAGCCCATGTGGGTATGTGTTCTGACCCTGCTCTGTGCTCTGCTTGGCTGGGCACACCCCTGGCAAGCACCAGGCTGCATGG
This sequence comes from Peromyscus leucopus, assembly GCF_004664715.2. Lineage (NCBI taxonomy): Eukaryota > Metazoa > Chordata > Mammalia > Rodentia > Cricetidae > Peromyscus > Peromyscus leucopus. The sequence continues at coordinate 87,662,462 of NC_051069.1, forward strand.
ACAGTTTCACAAGAAGGAGCCCAGTCCTGGACTCATTTTGACCATTTCTGCTTTCCTGGTCCCTCAGTAGGGGCAGGATCAATCTGCTTGATCCACTGTGTCACATCAGCCTGGCTTATGAGAAAACGTTTCATTCCTTGGGGCTGGGGAGATGACTCAGTGGTTAAGAGCACTGGCTGCTCTTCCTGAGAATTGGGGTTCAGTTCCCAGCACCCCCTTGGCAGCTCACAGCCACCTGTAATTCCAGTTCCAGAGGATCCAACTCTTCTGTCCTCTATAGGCACCAGGCATGTACATGGTACATATTCATGCAGGCAAAACACTCGTATACATGGAATAATATTTTTTAAGAAGTAAAAAAAAATGTTTCATTTTTGAACAAAATGCTTACCTTTATCCATCAAGTACATGTGTGTACATTTTTGAGAGAGTGGTTTTTTTTTTTACTTTTATTCACTGAGAGAGAGAGAGAGAGAGAGAGAGAGAGAGAGAGAGATTTGAGATAGTGTATGTTGTTTGAGAGGAAACTGAGAAAGTTCCTCCATAAGATCAGGCTGTGGGCAAGCCTGTAGGCCTTTTTCTTAATTAGTGATCGATGTGGGAGGGCCCAGCCCATAGTTGGCATTGCCACCCATGGGCTGGTGGTTGTTGGTACTACTAAAAATACAGATTGATAATGCCATAAGGAACAAGCCAGTAAGCAGCACCCCTCCATGGCCTCTGCATCAGCTTCTGCCTCCAGGTTTCTGCCCTGTTAGAGTTCCTGCCCTGACTTCCTTCAATGATAAACAGTGATGTGGAAGTGTAGCCAAATGAACTCTTTCCTCCCCAAGTTGCTATTACTCATGGTGTTTCATTACAACAGTAATAAGTCTAACTAAGACAGTGTCTTTTAAAAAACATTTATTTATTTATGGGGGGTGCACACACCTATGAAACTTGCTGTGTACCCCAGGGTTACCTTGAACTCTTGATTGTCCTGCTTCGGTCTCTCAAATGCTGGGGTTACAGGTGTTGGACATGGAACTTAGCTTTGATCCAGCAATGTCTCCAACCATTCACCTGGCCCTTTATTTTGTGTTGGTTCCTCTATTGAGTCCAAGTTCCTATCAGGGTAGTTCCTTGTTGCTGCCATAATGAAGTACTACATGCTGCCTGGGGACTTAAAATAAGTGAATATCATTCTTTTGAAGTTCTAGAGGCTGGCAGTCTGAAGTGGATGTGCTGACACACTCTGTTCCCTCCGAAGCTTCTAACAAAACTTCTTGTGTATTCCTGCCTTGTTCTGGTAACCACTAATAAACCTTGGTGGTCCTCTGCTTGTAGCTATGTCCTTCCAGTCTCGGGGTTTGCCTTGCATCTCCCTCTATATCTGTCTGTTATGGGTTGCAGGGGTTGAACTATGCCCTCAAATTTATATGCCAAAGTCTTCACCTCTGGTACTGCAGAATCTGACATTTTTTGAGAAGGTTTTTACAGTGTAATTTTTTTTTTCAAGACAGGATTTCTCTGTGTAATCCTGGCTGTCCTGGAACTCACTTTGTAGACCAGGCTGGCCTTGAATTCACAGAGATCAGCCTGCCTCTACCTCCTCAGTGCTGGGATCAAAGGTGTGTGCCACCACATCCAGCTTACAATGTAATTTTAAAAAGAGGTTATTGCAGGGACCCCTAATCCTGCATGAGTTAGTGGGCTAATAAAGACAGGAAATGCTGCACTTGAATGCACATACACAAACACACACACAGAAGAAATACATATGGAAACACAAACATACATATACACATGCAGAAACAAACACACAATACATACACACAAACACATTCATGCATACAAAAACACATGCACACAAACATACACACATACAAGTAAACATACACATAGACACTCACACATACAAACACATTCACACAGACAAAAACACATATACACAAACACACACATACATGCATGCATGCACATACAAACACACATTGACACAAATACACACATACACATTCATACAAACACACATACACATAAACATACACACATACACAAACACACACATATACAAACACACATACACACCCTATAATATAAACACATACCCTGTAATACACACACACACACACACACACACACACACACACACACACACTAAATTAAATAAATAAAATGTAATAAAATCTTTAAAGAAAAGACATGAGACCAACAGAAGCTGGGGTTGGTGAGTGGAACAGCTTTGTTTTCATGACCATGGAAGCCACCAACTCTGTCACCACTGTCATTTTTGACTTAGCCCCCAAAGCTGTGAAGGAATGCGTTTATCTCACTTAGGTCACTCCATCTGTGAATAGTCATCCCTGGTGTCTGTGGAGAATTAGTTCCAGAAACTGCCAGTAGATACTGGAATCCACAACAGGTACTGGAAGCTTGGCCCCAGTGTTGAGTGGTAGAGTATTTGCCTTGAATGTGTGGTGTGTGTAAGGACCTGGCTTTACTCCCTAGCATGGGGCATGGGGTGGTGGTGGGGGGCAGAGCACAAAGATGCCATTCTGCGAAGAACTGCTTCTCTTACCTACCTTTCCATTTAATTAAAAAAATTTTTTGAGGCATGTAGCTGGAAGTTTTCCTGTGTCCCACCCTGTCCTTCAGTCCCCCAGACCCAAGTAAACACACAGAGGCTTATATCAATTATGAATGGATGGCCTATGGCTCAAGCTTCTTGCTAGCTAGCTCTTATATCTTAAATTAACCCATTTTTATTTATCTATAAGTTGCCACATGACCATGCCTTAATAGTACTTTCACATCTTGCTTCTCCTGGCAGCAGCTGGTGACACCTCTCTGCCTGTGCCTCTCCTTTCCCTGACTCTGTCCTGGATTTCCCATCTGCCTATAAGCTGCCTTGCCATAGGCCAAAGCAGCTTATTTATTAACCAATGGGAACAACACATATTCACAGCATAAAGAAAGACATCCCCAGCAGAAGCAGGATCTCTCTACATATCCCTGGCTGTCCTGGAACTCACTGTGTAGACCAGCATGGCTTACAGAGATCCACCTACCTCTGTCTCCCAAGTGCTGGGATTAAAAGCGTGTATCACCACTCCTGCCAATTTTTTAAATTTTTGAAATGCAGTTTCATGTATTACAGGCTGGCTTTGAACTCACTAGGTAGCAAAGGATGACTCTGAGCTTATGATTTTTCTGCCTCCACTTTGCAAGTGCTGGGATTAAAGGCCTAGACCATCACTCCCCGGTTTATATGGTGCTGGAAAGTAGGGCTTCATGCATGCTAACCAAGTACTCTAATAATTGGGCTACATCTCCAGCCCCTTAAACATGGTCATTAGCCATCCTGCCTCAGCCTCTTGAATAAGTTACAAACCTGTAGTTCATGTAGCCACGGTTGGCTTCAAACTTGATATGTAGCCTCCAGAATGCTAAAATTACAGATTTGCACCACAATCCCTGACTACAATTACTCATTCTCTTTTTTCTTTCCTTCTCTCCTCTTTTGTTCTTTTGTTTTTTGACTTTTAAAAAATGATGTATTTTATTTATGTTAGTGTTTTGTCTGCATGTATGTCTGTGTGAAGGTACTGGGTCCTTTGGAACTGGAGTTACAAACAGTTGTGAGCTGCCATGTGGTTGCTGGGAATTGAACCCTGTCCTCTGGAGGAGCAGCCAGCGGTCTTAACTATTGAGTCAACTCCGGCCCTTTTTTTTTTTTTTTTTTTTTTTTTTTTTTTTTTTGTGTGTGTGTGTGTGTGTGTGTGTGTGTGTGTTTGCAACAGGGTTTTATGAAGTCAAGACCAGTTTACTGTACAGCTGAGGATGACCTTGGGTTTCTGACCCTCCTTCATCCACCTCCTGGGTGCTGGTGCTGGGATTACAGGCCTGCACAGCCACGTCTAGTTTTATATGGCACTGGAGAGAAGAGCCTCATGGATGCTAAGCAAGAACTCTAATACCTGAGGGACATCCCCAGTCCTGGTTACACATTTCCTAATGAGCAGTTTTGTCACATAAAGGTACAACCCAGATATTTAGGAAGCATTTATTTTCAGCCTATTTGTTATTAAACAAGATTTAAATTAGCCTTCTCCTTACTCCTACCCTCAAATCACCTCTTCACTCTCATAAGGTACAACTCAACTCCAGAAAACTATAATTCCATCCCACTTCTAAAACTTCATATCTTTCTAATACCTGATGATGCTGTTTAATTTTAGTTGTCAACTTGACTGAGTTAAGAGGACACAGGAGAGCCAGACATGGTGGCACACGCCACCCCAAACTCCTGATGTTTCTGCACCTTACTGCCTAGGAGTTCAGATTGGCTTGGGCTACAGGAACCCCATTTCAACTCTGTTCCTCCTTCTCACCCTGCCTCTCAACAACACCTATAAATCTAGCAAGGCATCATTCCTGAGGATGTCGTGAAGATGTTTCCATAGGAAATTGTCTTGGGACTTGGTGCTCTGATGAGGGAAGATCCCCAATATGGGCAGGCACCTCAAGTCAACTCTGCTTCTAATCCCAAGCATAAGAAGGTAGGGGAAAAGAAATTTTATATTTTTCCTAAAGCTGGGGCACCATTCTCTTATCCTTGAATGTAGGAATGTTGGGTTTTACAGCCTTTAGACTCTGTTATTTATCCAGAATCCCCTTTGTTCTGATTTTTCCCCAAAGGTGGTTTTAGTTCAGAATACTAAATACCAGCCAGCATCCATGTTTTTGTTTATTTTATTTCTTTGTGATAGGGTCTAGATACCCTAGGCTAGCTTTGAACTTCCTGTTTAGCTGAGAATAACATTGATCTCCTGTGCCTCCTCGAATCCCTCATCTTCCTGCCTCCATCTCCAGAATCCTGGGCTTACAACATGCCTGGGGCTTCACTTTTCAAATGCACCATTACCAGGTCCCTCAGCTTCTGTAGTAATATGACCCACTTCTCCTGCGTTAGCTCCTGTCATTGTGACAAGGCGCCATGAGATAGTCAGCCTAGTGGTTGGAGGGATGATGTAGTGGTTACAAAAACGCTTGTTGCTCTTGCAGAGGACTTAGATTTCGTTGCCGCTAAAGAAAAGTGACTTTCCTTTTCTCAGAAGCCATCGATAGTCTATAGTTCCTTAGCTGGGGTTTGGGGTCAGGCTTGTGAACTCCTCACCCCTCTATGCTAGAATGATGATGGGCTTGATCTTGAGTAGGTCTTGTGCAGGCAACCATGAGTTCATGAGTGACCAAGTCCTGTCATGTCCGGAAGACACTGTCTCACTCCAGTCCTCTCTGACCAACCTTTTAGTCTCTTCTCTGTCTATATACCTGAACCTCAGTGTGTGTGTGTGTGTGTGTGTGTGTGTGTGTGTGTGTGTGTGTTGCTATGGATGGCCATTTGTGGCCTTCTCTGATGTTCTCTACATTTTGACAAATGGTTAGTTTCTGAGTTAAACCACTATCTACTTCACAAAGAAACGTCTCTGATGAGATCTGAGAGCTGAACTATCTATCCATGGGTGGAGGGATACCAACTTTAGAGGGCCTTTCGATACTATGTCCAATTATCAGAATAATAGTTGGTCCATCCCTGGGGCCTGTGAGCTCCCCAGCCTTGGGTTCTTGGCCAGATTTTCAGTATCAGACATGTATTTCCTTCTGTGAAGTCAGCCTTAAGGCCAACCAGAAACCAGTTGGTTATGCCCATAACCATGGGCATTATTGTACTTCACAGGGTTCATATCTGGTAAGATTGTTGGTGACTTTTTCTCCCTAGCAGACCACATAGAAATCTTGAACACTATGAAAGCTAGCAAGCAAGGAGGAAGCTTTGTGGTTAGTGCCAACTTGATTTCTCCATGTCCTATGACCCATGTCTATGGAGTCTTCAGCAATAAGGTCTTAACAGCAAGTTCTAGCTGGTAGCCAAGAGCAATGGTAAGAGCCTTTATTGGGGAGGCAGGGTCTCCAGGAAATACAGGTACAAATCAGCGTCTTCTGTATTTACTCCAGGAAGATCAGTGATAAATATTAAAGACCCAAGAAGGAAAAGTCACAGGCTATGGGCTTGTTTGTAGCTGTGTTTATTGGTGTTATGTAAATTGGGATCATAGAGTATACTGGTCAACCTTCTGGGTCCATTGACTTTGAACAAATAAACTTGTTTTAACCAACCAAAGGTAAAATGTGCTGACTGGACCTTCTTCATGAGGAAAACGTATCACAGCTCTGTCTCTGTGGTACAAAAGGTGAGAAAAACAGTGTGACCCTACAGCTTTGGACACTGAGACAGCTCCCTGTTGCCTGTGAATAGCAGATGTCTCAGTAGTTGTCAAGACATAGTTTCATTTGAAAAAATGTAGGTATCTTTTTGGTTTGTTCATCCGAGACAGATTTTTTAATCCGGGCTGTCCTCGGACTCAGTATGTATCCAAGGTTGGTCTTCCTGCCTTCACCTTCTGTAATGGAATTACAGACTAATACCATCCTTCCCAGGCTGTGCAATGATCAGACTGAGGGTTTCATGCATGACAGGCAAGTACTCTACCAACCAAGCTACATCCCTAGCCCAGGTTTCAGTATCTTTGCACTAGGAGAGAAGGGAGATTTTGCTGTCATTTCACTGTGTAGCCCTGGCTGATCTGGAGCTCTGTGTGTAGACCTTGAATTTGTGTTGATCTGCCTTTGTTTGCCTCCTGTGTTTGGGGATGGCAGATGTGTGCTACCATGATCAGCTGAGGGAACTTGTTTCTAAAAGCAAAATCTGTCAAACTTGTTGGCATGCATCTGTAATCCCAGCACTCAGGCTAGAGATTCTGAAATTCAATGTTAGCCTCCATATACAGCAAGTTCAAGGCCAGATTGGCTCCATGAGACCCTGTCTTAGTAAACAAACAGACAAACGCAAATGGGGGCTAGAAAGATAGCTCAGTGGTTAAGAAAGGGAACTGGTCTTGCAGAGGACAGGAGTTAGGGTTCCTAGCAACCCTATCAGGTGGCTCACAAAAGTTTGTAACTCCAGCTCGAGGAGATCCAGCACACTTCCTTGTTTGGCCTCCACTGGCCTGAAGACACATGTGCACACATGCACAAACTCACACAGAGACATAAATAATAAACATAATAAAATAAAATTAATAAATATTCAAAAATAGGCAAGATGTGGTGGTGCATGCCTTTGGTCCTAGAAGTCAAGAAGCAGAGGCAGGGGGATCTCTTTGAGTTCAAGGCCAGCCTGGTCTACCTATTGAGTTCCAGGTTAACTAGGAGTACATAGTAAGACCATGTCTATTGGTGAAATTATAAAGGCAACTCCAAGTAGTTAAAAGGGAGGTTTATTTTGTGGGGTAACTTACAAGTGAAGGGATAGGCTACAGGGTCTGGGAAAGGTGTAGCACAGTCTGGCGGTGTTCTCTGGAGAACTCTGCTCTGTCTACCTCCAGTGTCCAGGATCCAGGAACCATTAGCGCTGGCGCTTCTAGATCTCAGGTCTTCAGGGTCCTCTCTCTGCCCCACCTTGTAGGCGTGACAGTTACCGAAGCCTCAATGGGGGTTGGAACTTCCAGATCAAGGCTGGAATGGCTACCCATTACACCTCCCCTTTTGTCTAAATAAGAAGGTTCTAACCTAATACAAGGTTGGAATGGTTATCAAATATTGTCCAGGAGTAATGAGGGATAATGACCTAGATAAGATGGAACTACAACCAATGCGAACAATATCAAGCAAGAAACACATACTAAAATCCAGCGACGTCTAGAGCATAGGTAAATGGCATGTTAAAAAGATCATTCCAAAAGGTGTCCTATCCTAAGGAACCTGAATCTAATACTTTATATATATACCAATATATATACCTATATATACCTATATACATATACATATACATACATACATACACACACACATACACACACACACACACACATATATATATATATACAAAAAAAAACTCTAGCTACACATGTCTAAAAAAAGAAAAAGAAAAAAGATGAGGAAAAAGTAAAACAAAACCAACAACTAAGATGGGAAGGGTTATAAGGGAAGAATATAAAAATTTCTTTTCAAATTAGAAAAACGATCTATGTGGAGCTGGTGAGATGAACCAGTAGCTCAACATTTTGCTTTCAGGTCTGTATTCTACAAATATACATTTTATAGGTAAAAGTAATTACAGTTTGTTTTGTTTTGTTTTGTTTTTTTATATTGGTGCTGGAGAGGATAGCACCTCTTACCTTATGCTCAAAAGTCCAGTGCTTTACCTCTGAGCTACAGTCTAATTACAGCTATTAAATGAAATAATTTTAATTATGAAATGAATCACTAGGCAAGGTGGTGCAAACCTATAATCTAGCACTTGGGAGAGGCAGACAGGAGAATCAGGAGTTCAAGGCCAGCCTCAGGTACATAACAGATTAGAGATTATCCCACAGTACAAGAGTGCCTGTCTCAAAAACAAAAACAAGGCAAACAAAACAAAAAACCAGACAACCAAAAGGAGCAGGTGGCATACTCCTATAACCCCAGCCTTAGGGCAAGAGACTTAGTTCAAAGACATCCTCTGCTACATGTGGAGATCAAGGCTAGTCTGGACCACACAAGAGCTTGACTCAACAAAAGCAAACAAAGGAGATGTTTTCATCTGCATTATGGCCAGGCAAACATGATTATGTAGTTATGTTACATGTATAGATCACTTTATTATGAACTGATATCATTATAATGCTTAGTCTTCTTTTCCAACATACATATTTTTCTTCTTCTGGTTTGTTTTACTTGGGGAGGGAGCTTGAGACAGATTTTTGTCCATAGTGACGTCTTTTCCTGATTCTTTTCAGTTATTGGAATTACAAGCACACGATACCACATTGGGCCCAGCCTGCCTTTAGTGGTACCCACTGCTCCAGCGTTGGCTGGTTCTCAACATTGGGGTAAACCAATGAAGCTTTTTGCAGTCTGAGGTGATAGTGATGGGAATGAGGGAATTAGGCTGCCTCAGGTCATTCTGGGGAGATGAGCAGGGGGAATCATGTAGAACCCCTTCCCCCTTTTTTTCCCTGCCTCATATTATCTGGGCAGCACCTCACAAGTGTAGTGATATATTGTGTACCCTAAATGTAGTGATATATTGTGTACCCTAATAAACTTTTCTGGAGATCAGAGAACAGAGCCAGCCACTAGATTAGACATAGAGGCCAGACAGTGGTGGCACACACCCTTAATCCTATCACTTGGGAGGCAGAGATCTGTTTGGATCTCTGTGAGTTCAAGGCCTCACTAGGAACAGTCAGGCAGTGGTGGCACAGGCCTTTAATCCAGCACTTGAGATCTCATGTCTTTGCTTGGAAAGCACACATGTCAACTGAGACCCTCAGGGGTGAGGACTCAAAGGCTTTCAGTCTGAGGATTCATGGAAACAGGATCGGCTGAGGAGTTGGCGAGGTAGGCTGGCTGTGGCTTGTTCTGCTTTTCTGATCTTTCAGCTATCACCCCAGTATCTGGCTCCAGGTGTTTTTTTTTTTTTTTTAATTTATTAATAAGACTGGTTAGTAATTCATGTTACACGCTGGGGAATCTCCTCCTTGCTCCTGTGTATCTCTGTCACTTCATTTCAGCTAATAAGACCCATTTCTTTTCAGACCTCAAATACACCAAGCTGTGTTACGTTCAGAGTGATTATATTTGCACATCCCTCTGCCTACACTGCTGTGGTTCCAGAAGACCATATAACGACCTGTCTATCATTTTCGGGATGGGTGGGATAAAGTCACTTTATTTTATAAAATAAGTAAATACATCACTCAAAGCTGATTTAAACACTTGCTCAGCCCAAACTCTCCACATCTCTGAACTTCTCCACACTGAGAACTCTTCCCTGGCCGTTCTGGAACCCAGCACTGTTGTCAGCAAGAGGCCTACCTAAGGGTCACACGTTCACTCTCACTTTCACACTGAAGCAACTTGGCCATGGGAGCTCATGGTCCAGCTCTTCAGTTTGAACCTCTTGATTAAACCAATCCTGAGTTTGCAGGTCTGCCCTCTTCCAGCACTCCCTCCTTGAAACCTCCGCACACCAAGACACCAGCCTGGTTCTGGGTGCACTCCAGAAACCGTGTGAAAAAAGGAAGTACCGCCAGATCGATGTTCTACCAGCTGGGCTCCCTGAGGCTTCAGGCAAGTGATGCCAAGCTTTGGTGGCTCTGCATTGCCACCTCCACTGTAGTGCCTGGTGATGGTGTGACCCAGTGTGTACCCCTCCACGGGGTCCACAGCCACCACAGGGCCCACAGCCACCACGGGCCCACACCACGGCCACACACACGGGCCCACACCCGCCACAGACACATGGCCTGCATTGCCTCCATCAAAGTCACGGGTCTCGGCTCTGCAGATGCTGCAGCAGGAGAGCCAAGTGCAGGTGGTGGGCCTGCTGCTGGAGACAGAACTGCAGGCATGGGCCCGGGAGCAGATCTGGTCTGGGAAGAGTGGCTTTGGCTTCCCAGCATCTGGATTTCCTGTCCAGTGGACTTCTAGAGCTGGAAAACTGCCTGTCCATCACCTTATTTATCTTTTAAAATGTTATTATTACCTCAGGTGTTCCAGACTCAAACTCAATATGTAACCAAGGTTGGCCTTGAACTCCTTATCCTCTTACCTTTATTTCTTGGGGGTTGAGATGAAAGGTGTGAGCCATGGGGCTGGCCCAGTGGTTAAGAACACTGGTTGTGCTCCCAGAGGACTCCGGTTCAATTTCCCAGTATCCACATGGCAGCTCAAAAGTTATTTTTAAAAAGGTGTGAACCAGTACACCCAACTGCACCCATCCTTTCTCTCACAGCTCTGTGAGTACTCACTGGACCACCCAAAAGATCCCTTACCCTGCCCCTAGTCGGTGTTTTTCCTCCTCCCTCTCTCCCTCTCCCTTTATCCTTTTCTTCATTCATTTTGTTTCTTCTTTTTAAAATGCTTTTTAATTGTGTGTGTGTTGTTGTGTGTGTGTGTGTCGCGCTTCTCAGAACACACCCTCTTTGTCTGTATACTACATGTGGGCAGGTACCCCCACCTCATAGTCAAAACAAGATGTTGGACCCCTTTGAGCTAGAGTTACAGGTGGTTGTGAGCTGTTCTATGTGGATGCTGGGGACTGAACCCAGAGAATCAAAGTCAGGTCATTAGGCTTGGCAGCACAAACCTTTATCCTTTGAGTTATCTCAACCACTCCCTAAGCATCACTTTTTTTTTGGGGGGGGGCACGTTTCGAGAAAGGGTTTCTCTGTGTAGTCTTAGAACCTGTCCTGGATCTTGCTCTGTAGACCAGTCTGGCCTCGAACTCACAGAGATTCCCCTGCCTCTGCCTCCTGAGTGCTGGGACTAAAGGCGTATGCCACTGCTGCCTGGCAGTACATCAGCTTTTTGTTTAGTTGTTTGGTTTAGTTTTTGGTTTTTTAAGACAAATTTCTCTGTGTAGCCTGGCTGTCCTAGAACTTGCTCTGTAGACCAGGCTGGCCTTGAACTCAGAGATCTGTCAGTCTCTGCCTTCTGAGTGCTGGGTTAAAGGCGTGCACCACCATGGAAATGATAGCATAGTGGTCCTCTTTGATAACCATCCTTATTTTCTGTAGTTCTTCACTGACTCTTCTAATTCCAAGATGCATATGATGGCACATCCATAATCCCACTGTTTAGGAGGTTGAGACAGGAGGACCACCAGGAGGAGGTCAAGGAGAGTCCAGTCTGTGTAGTGAGCTTGAGGCTTGTCTGGACCACAGTACACAAATGACTACAACAAAACAGTCCTTCCAAAGATTGAATTCAGAATTAACTAAGCAGTTCATATCAAAGCAGATAAATGCAAACCAGTGGCGGCTTACAAAACCATTCATTAGAGCCCGGGTCTGCATTGTTTCCCTTTATTTAGCATAGAAGAGAAAAAAGCCACCCAGGGGTAGGATGTGAAGCTGGATTACCTGCTTGGCGGCTTTACCAGCCACTGTGTGACCATGGTGGGCAAGTCATTTAAGCTTCTGGTTTAAAAGTCATTTTCTGGGAGATGGGTGTTATTGCCTGCTTAACAGGGTGATTGGAGGATTGGAGACAGTAGATGATTAACACAAAGTGTGGGAGGCCCAATCAACGGTGCTAATTGGTTTTGGTCAAAGCCCTTCTGCAGGTGCCTCCAGAAAGCTTTATCACAGGTTGGAGGACTCAGCAGACCTCCACCCTGTGCCCACAGCTCAGGGCACACAGAAAGCAAGCAACACTTATAGGAACTTCCCTTTCTAAGCACAAATGGCCCTCCACAACTCGCCTCCGTGTAATCTTACTTCTCTGCCTTACAACACATCTTGCACTAACTTCGACTAGTGCCAACCCCCATGTTGTTCAATGTTTCACCATCAGTTGCTAAACTGACCTCACTTCCTACCAAATTAACCTCATGTCCACTTTTGATGTGTTACCAAACAGGATGGTCTCTGAGGACACTGCTAACATAGCACATCGAGTATCTGCAAGAGAGGTGATAAGGACCCACAGTCCCTCTGTGGTCAGGAGGACCGGGAGTTAGGAGGAGTTACAACAGGCCACGTCATTCCTCTCCCAGCTTTGAGGGTGACAGACATTTGGGAAATGAGTGGGTGAACCTTGAAGAGAACTAATGTGTACACAAAAAGAACCCTTCAAGACCTAGATAGGGAGTCCATTCACTCATGAATTTAGCAGATATTACTGGGTGCTTATCTAAGACTCTGAAGATAGAAGAAAATAGCAAACAGATTCCTGTGTTGGGGGGCACTGGCTGTGTTCGAGGGGGTGTACATCCTAATGGGGGCGGGGAGGGAGATAATAAGCACACATACCACCTTGGATAATTTTAAGGTTACCAAGAAAATATCCTAAAACCAAACACACTAGTGTGTGTTCAGGATCCCAGATACTTGGGCAACAGAGCAAAACCCTGAAAAGGCTGGTCTTTAAGAAAGGGAGAGAGAGGAAAAGGGAGGAGAGAATGAAGGAAGGAAAGAAGAAAAGGAGGCAGGCAGGAGAAATGACTCAGTGGTTAGGTCTCGGCTTTTAACATCGTCCCTTCTAAGAAGAAGCTCCTCTGACCCAAAGTGACAGTGGTACTAATATATGGGCTTAAAAATGACCATTTAGATGACAGTTTGGTGGCCATGTCGTGTCCTTTTAATGTGATAGTGGTAGCTTTTCCCACTTGGACCTAGGACTTTCCCAAGGGTTTTTGACCAGGTAACAGCAGCAGATATGGATCCTCTCCCATGGAGCAGGCTTCAGATCCAATCAGGAAGCAGCTGGTTGTTTCCATGTATTAGTTACTTTTCTGTTGCTGTGATAAAATGCTAGGACCAAAAGCAACTTAAGGAAGAAAAGCCTTATTTTAGCTTATGGTTCCAGAGGGATAGAGTCTATCATGGCAAGGTTGGCATGGCAACCGGAAGGATCAGGAAGCTAGCTGACCACATTTTGGTCCACATATGGGAAGCAGAGGGGTGGGAGGAGGGAGAAAGAAGAGGAGGAGGAGAGGAAAGGAAGTGGGCACCATAAGCCCTCAAAGCCTGCCCTTATTGGTGTACTTCCCCTAGTAAGGCTCTACCTCCTAAAGGTTCTACAACTTCTCTAAGTAACACCACCAATTGGGGACCAAGCAAGTGTTCAGATTTGTGAGCCTATGGGGGATATTTCTCGTCCAAACCCCAACACTCCATCACAGACTAGCCACTATGGCACCAGTGAGCACGACTCTTCAGGATTGTCCCACACGGGGACCGCAGCTGAGTAAGACTGTTGGAGGCAACTGTCCCCCCACAGTCTGCATAGCTCCTTCCGGCACTGTGAGGGTGAGAGAGCAGAGAGAAAGTTTCCATTTCTGTTCCAGCTTGATTCTGATATGTCCAGTGGCCAGAGCATGTGACATCTTCAAGAAAAGAACACTACCATATAGTTCTGGTGGGCAACCCACCACAGTAGCAATTACCTGTATCATTTGAGGGGATAAAGGCTTCAGGATGGTTTTTGTTTTCTGATGTGAGGCTGGCCCTAAACTTATTAATCCCCCCCCTCCCAACCCTCACTCCTGAGTGCTGGGATTATATCTTGCTTAAAAGTAATCTTTTAAGGGGCTGTAGAGACGGCTTGGTGGTTAAGAGCGCTTGTTGCTTTTGTAGAAGATTAGAGTTTAGCTCCCAACACTGCATGGTGGTTCACAATTATCTATAACTACAATTCCAGGGAATGTGATGCCTTCTTATGTCCTCCTTGGGTACTATGCATGTATGCAGGCAAGATGATCACATAGATAAATAAATCTAAAAAATTAAATAAAAAAAAGTCTTTTAAAAGTCATCTCACGCCAGTGATGACTTTAATCCCAGCACTCAGGAGGCAGAGGCAGGTGGATCTCTGTGAGTTTGAGGCCAGCCTGGTCTTTAGAGAGAGTTCAGGGACAGCCAGGGATACACAGAGAAACCCTGTCTTGAAAAACCAGAAAGAAAAAAAAAAGTCACCTCAGTGAGGCATGGTGGTACATTCCTACAATCCCAGCATTCGGAAGACTGGGGTCAGAAGGTTGCAAGGAGTTTGTGGCCAGCCTGGGCTACATTTTGAGTTCCAGGTCATCCAGGGCTACATAGCAAGATCTTGTCTCAAGAAATCAGGTAAGCAAGTGAACAAACTAATCAGTCTCAACAAAGGAAAAAGCTACCCCCAAACTGTCATCCCAAGCTCAGGATGTTTATGCTAAGCATCTTCCACAGAGACTCATCATGTCCTCCTGCACAGGTTTTGTGATGCTGGGGACCAAACCCGTGATTACTGAGCTATATAACTGCAGTCCTATGGAAAAGCCCTGAAATCACCTTTGGATTAAGAAAGTACTAGATCTGGAGTCTGGAATAATTAAATACTAGCCCTCTTGACCTGGATGTGAATGTCAGCAAATTTCTTGAAAGTTCATTTTTGAGACAGGGTCTTACTGTGTAGCCAGGCCAGGCTGGAACTCACAGAGATCAATCTGCCTCTGCCTCTGCCTCTGCCTCCCAAATCCTAGGACTAAAGGTGTGTGCCACTGTGTCTTGATTCTTGACAGTTTTTGAATTTGAATTTGCCTTCATCTGTTGTTGGGATTACTATGAGAAAGCATCTTGTATACATTGCATGCTTATCAAGTGTGTGTTGAGTGGAGAAACTGATTTAAAAAAATTGAATTCAATATAGAAGTTCCCTTTGATTTCTAGGGTGCTCACTTTTTTTTTTTTTTTTTTTTTTTTTTTTTTTTTTTTAGCTCACTGAGACCAGCGAACATGCCTTACTGTCAGTCTGTTCAAATACCAAAAGCCCTAGGAAAAAGCATTTGCTTGGCCAAGCTTCTTTCATGCTCCAGAAGATAGTTAAGGAAGTTTCCGTTGGAAAGATTTTCCAAAGACAGATTTGTGGATTAGCTAGTTTGTGTCAGGAATGACTAATGAAGGGACTACAAAGGTTAATTGACCTTAAAGTACCACCAATTTTTTGTTTGTTTTCTAGACAGGGTTTCTCTGTGTAGCCCGGGATGTCACAGAACTCAGAGATCCCCCTGCCTCAGCCTCCCCAGTGCTGGGACTAAAGTTGTGTGTCACCGTGCCCAACAAAATACCACCAATTTTCATGACGTCAATTCTTGTGTATTGGTTATACCTTTTCTCCGTTTGGTGGGATAGTCAGACTTGATCACAGCCATGAGTCCTTCATTGATAGACAATCTGGGAGGTAAAGAAGCAGCAGGCCTCTCCTCTAAATCAGGAGACCTTGGCTGTTCCACAGACAAATCTTCTGAGACAGGGTTTCACTGTGTGGCCCTAGCTGTCTTGGAACTAGCTCTGTAGACTCAAACCCACAGAGATCAGCATGTTTCTGCATTCTGAGTGCTGGGATTAAAGGTGTGGGCTACCCCCATCTGGGTCCACAGATAAGTCTTACTGCAACTGTTTTTACTGTTTTTTTTTTTTTTTTGTTGTTGTTGTTGTTTTGTTTTGTTTTAAAAAAAAGGTTGGTCTTACCCTGTAGCTCAGGCTGGGCTGGACCTTGTCTTAGTCCTGCTTCAGCCTCCTGCATGCCAGGATCACAGTGGCGGGCCTCTACACCTAGCATTCAGTTTCACTTAACTAACAAGCCTGCCTTCTCAATGTCACAAGTGTCCAACGTCAGAAACCTTGACACCTTGTGTCTTTTCATGATGCCAGATCCATTTTATTGGATACCAACAAATACACAAGCTACATTGGTTTCATTGGCTGTCATTTGTCAAGTAATCCCAATTTCCTTGGTAGCCAGCTGGGGCAAACAGGTTCTTTTTTTTTATGATATGACCAATCTTACCTGCTCATATCAACTCTCATATATTACACACCACACAGTAAATGAATCTCTGTATGTGTTTATGTAGGGATTACCGAATGGCTACCAAGGGTTAAGAGGCTGCAGCAGGGTTCAAGGGGCAGGAAGTCCACAGGAATGCATAGGGAATCTGGGGAGGAATCAGATACTTGATCCCGCTGGAGGTCTTCCGGAGGTGCCTTTGCAGAGTCACACTGAGCCTTAGGGTTGAGTCCAGCTGCAGAAGTGAAGTCCAGGGCCACGGAGGTCGAGAGAGACGAAGTGCAGGACCACACGGATGAACAGGAAGATGAACGGACAGCGCCCCATCCACAGCAGAGACTAAGCCAAGCTGAAGACCTGGGACAGTCAGAGTTTTCTGCCTGTGGGTCCCTCAGTGCGCACACTGGGTGGTCAGATGGCAGGTGGGGGGTGGCTGTCACTATGTCTTAGGCATCCTGTTTATAGAGTCTGTGTGCGGGATCTATGTCCTTAGGCTGACTTCTTAGGTGTGGTTCTCCTGATGTGATTTTGATATGCTCATGCATCCATACTATCCCAATCAACTTTGATAAATCTATAGGGTGGCACTTAAAAAAAAAAAAAACCTCTTAAAAATATGTGACTTATTACTCTGTCTTTGTGGGTGGGGCCAGATAGATGGTGCTGTTTAAATGACCATCAAATTACATCATCACCCAGCTTCTGCTTTTTTGTTTGTTTGTTTTTTTGTTTTTTTTTTTGAGACAGGATTTCTCTGTGTAGTTTTGGTGCCTGTCCTGGAACTCGCTCTGTAGCTCAGACTAGCCTCGAACTCACAGAGATCCATCTGCCTCTGCCTCCCTAAGTGCTGGGATTAAAGGTATGTGCCACCACCACCCAGCCCCCAGCTTCTGCTTTTACACTCGAGATAGAATCAAATGCTGCTTGTGAAACGGAGACTCTCACAGCAAGGCACAGCCTGGAAAACCACCATTTCACACAACTTGGAGCAGGGCACCGCCTGATCCTGACCCTTGAGGAACATCCAAAACCCGAGAGAGTCTCAATTGGGCATTACGGGTTCATTTTACTCAAGAAAATGTCAGCAGCAGTGGAAGACATAGCATAACATCATTGTGATTAAGTACCTGCATTTACCTCTGAGCTGCGAGCAGCCTAAGTACCAGTATTAAGAGAAATGCCTAAGAAAAGGCCAACAGGTTACACCCAAGGGTGTAGCATGTGCTTCCTAAGAAAGCGGTATCTTTAGGGTTTCAGACAGCTTGTTTTATGACAGATTTTAATGGCGAAGAGGTTGATTCATAACTTAAGATGGCAGTGGGTAATTTCAGGAAGTTACTGATTTTCAGGACTGGGATTCATTCCCCTTTCAAATCCCAGTACGGGTTTTTCCAAGTGTGTCATGGAATCCAGTACATGACAGAAGCAGGCAATTTGGCAAGAGAAATTATATGCCATCTAGCCTACCTCAAAAAGGTTTTGCAATCTCTTTTTTGTGTTGTTTTGTTTTGTTTGAGACATTGTCTTGCTACTCAGCCCTGACTGGGCTGGAACTTACTATGTAGACCAGGCTTGCCCATCCTTGAACTTCAAATGATCCTCCTGCCTCTGCATGCTGAGTGTGTACCACTATGCCTAGTACGTTTTGCAGTCTTGGAAATGGAGTTTCTTTTTTTGGTCTGCAATCCAATTCTCTGTTATCCTCACCTCCAACCCCTGGTTTTCTGTTTGCTTTGAGGTAGGGTCCCATGTGACCTGGGCTGGTCTTGTTCTTCAGATCTTTCTGACTTCACCCCACCATTTCTAGGATTATAGGAGTGTGGTACCATGCCTGGCTTCCGTCTCCTTAACTCTTGAAAGCTCAGGGTTTACTTGCTATGTTTATCATATGTTTATGGATATTTAAAATCCCATTATGTACTGGATCACAATTGAACCAATATTAATTCAACTGGTGGATTTTCCTCTGGGATTGCTAGGGTTCAATCAACCTATCTGAAGAGTGGGCTTACTCTGAAGTAGTGCTGTTCTTTGTAGGAACAGCTAGGACCTGGGGCGGGGGTGGGGGAAGCACTGTGAATAGTTTTTAGGTTGAAACCCATTGGCAAGTTTGGTTTCTTCCCAGTGGGCATTACTCAAGTGTAGAGGAGCCTGGCCTTGGCTTTCTGTTTAAGTTAACACTCTCCCCACTGGACTAGGCATAGGCTAGCTACTGATTGTAATAAGCACAGTGACAGGAGTCCTTTGTTCCATGTCATACTGCCTTGCAATCTAAATGGAAGGGTAGTTCAGCCTGAGAGAGGTTGGGAGGCAGGTTTCCTGTAAGAAGAGTACTACACTGTACCTATGGATGTCTTCTTACTAGTTGCATATATATATATATAGTTCCATTGAATCATCAAGGCCAGTTCCAACAGGGACTCCTTAGCCCTACAACTGCCTGTGTTTTGAGCATACTTCCCACAAACTGAAAAGCAGCCTGAAGGTCATGGCCCAGGTGAGCGTTTCCTGTGCTGTGAGGTTAGGACCCAGGGTCTCCAGGCCAGAGATCAGCAGAGGAGGCTCTTCTAACATCACAGTTCTGGATTTCACCCAGAGGCAGGACCTGAAGAAAGATAGTGAGTGACTTCAGAGGAAGGGAAGAATTCCAGATTAGGCAACTTCCTGGAACAGAAACTTAAACTGAGGACAGAATGATAATTACAGTCGAGATCTCAAAGGAGTTAAAAATTAGCCATACAAACGAGAGGGTTCAAAAGTCTCATTAGAAAATGTTGACAGATCTTCTGTTGGTGGCAGGATTACAGCTGCTGCCTCTCTGTCACCCTTTGTGTTTTCCAATGGCTCTGTTACGCTTTCCTTTTTGGAACAGTTTATCTAATTTGTTTGTTGGTGGTGTGTGTGAGTGTGTGTATGTGTGTGTGTGTGTGTGTGTGTGTGCGTGCATGCATGCATGCGTGCGTGTCGTGCATGTGCATGTGCATGTGCATGTGCCTGTGTGTTAAGTAAGGACCAGGCCTGGTAGTGCATGCCTTTAATCCCAGCACTTGGGAGGAAGAGGCAGGCAGAACTTTGAGGTCAAGGCCAAACTGTTCTATATATCGAGTTCCAGAACGTAACAGAGAAATTGTCTCAGAACACCAACTAAACAAAAGTCTGCCCATTTGTGTTTTACTGGACAACAAAAGAGAATCTTCATTCTCCCATAGCTTTTCCAGAAATGGAGATGACTGTTGTTCTTACCACCTGGCCCCAGTGGTATTGGGGGGCAGTACTGAGCACTCTGCAGGAGGCAGCAGGCTGCACAGTGAGCATTTACTGAGCCAGTTCTCTCCTTCCACCTTCGCCTGAATTCTGGGACTGTCAGGCGTTCATGGCAAGTGCTTCTCCCGTCAAGCCATTTCCCCAGTCCTGTTACGGCATATTTAATCATCATCTCTGATTTACAGTACGGATGACTAACTCTTCGGATCTTTCCTTTTTTTAGATAGGGTTTTGTTATGTCGCCCTAAATTGTCTTGTAATTGCTATGTAGTCCAAGCTGTCCTCAAATTCTTGGTAATCGTCCCGCCTCTGCCTTTTCAATTCTGGGATTATCGACACTGGTCACCATGCCTTGCTACTTTTCACCCTTTAATGGCTGCTTGTATTGCTTCATCCATAAATTACATTCTGTCTTCTGTCTTTGGTAACTTGTCACTGCGCGTGCGTGCGTGCGTGCGTGCGTGCGTGCGTGTGTGTGTGTGTGTGTGTGTGTTGCTGAGGGCCTTGGTAATGCTAGGCAGGTCTTCCACCACACAACCACAATCCAGTCCTGTCATTGTCTTTCCTTGTTATTTGAACAGTTATATGCATTTCACAAACATTTTCCAAATACATCACTTGTCTTTTAACTTTTGCAATTTTTTTTATAAATGTCAAATTTATTTTACTAAATTTTAAGATTTATTTTTATTTTAAATTGTGTGTGTCCATTTGTGAGTACATGTATATAAGTGTGTTGTTGTGAGTATGTGTATATGAGTGTGGTGTTGTTGTGAGTACGTGTATATGAGTGTGCTGAGTCCCAGGCAGTGGTGAGCTACCTTGTGGTGTTGGGGATTTGAACTCAGGTCCTCTATAAGAGCAGTAAGTGCTCTTAACCACTGTGCCATCTCTCCAGCCCATTTTTTTTATAATTATACACATGTGTATGTGCACATGAGGGTCAGATACCCTAAAGTTGGAGTTACAGGTAGTTGTGAGCTGTAGAACATGGGTGCTGGGAACTGAATCTGAGTCCTCTACAAGAGCAGTATGTACTCTTAACTCCAGATCCATTTCTCCAGGCTAGCCCCTCGAATTCTCCCTTATTACTACTACTTTTTTGTGTTTCTTTAGTTTCATAATTGGTCTGAGTTTTAATGCAACAGAAATGATCAATCTTTAAAATTTTTAAAAATTATTATTATTTTAGTGAATTATTTATTTTTATTTCACATGGATTGGTGTTTTGCCTGCATGTATGTCTGTATGATAGCATCAGAACCCTTGGAACAGGAGTTACAGACAGTTGTGTGCTACCCTGTGGGTGCTGGGAATTGAACCTGGGTCCTCTGGAAGAGCAGCCAGTGCTCTTAACTGCTGAGCCATCTTTCCAGTCCCTTAATTATTATTTTTTGAAAGAGGATCTCATTATATAGTCCTGGCTAGACTGGAACTCAATGTATAGACCAAGATAGGTGTCCTTGAACTTAACGAGATCTGCCCGCCTCTGCCACCGTGCCTAGTAACCTGTTATCTTCTTCTCCTTCTTCTCCTCCTCCTCTTCCCCCTCCTCCTCTTCCTCCTCCTTCTTCTTCCTCTTCTTTCTCCTCCTCCTCCTCTTCTTCTTAGTTCTTTCTTTGATCCTTTTCAGCCTCTTGAGTGTTGACAGTACAGGTGTGCTCCACTATGCCCACCCACCATTTTGTCCTCTTTTTCCACCATGCTGAGTCTCAGGAACTCAGGTTGTCCAGCTCGGCAGCAAGCACCTTAACATGCCGAGTCATCTCAGTAGCCCTTTAGCTGTTTTCAGACTCACAAATAGTCCAAGATGGCCTTGAACCCCTGATCCTCTGGCTTCTAATTCCCAAGTGCTAGTATTATAGGTGTGCACCAACACATCCAGCTGTTCCATTGTTCTTTAGGAAAACAGAAACTAGGGGCTGGAGAGATGGCTCAGTGGTTAAGAGTACATGTTGATCTTGCCAAAGACCTGGGTTTGATTCCTAGCATCCATATGGTGGTTCATAGTCATATGTAACTCCAGTTCCAGGGGATCCAATGCCCTCTTCTGACATTTGTGGGCACCAGACATGCATATGGCACACATATATTCAAGCAAAAACACTTATACACATAAAAAAATAAAATAAGTAAATCTAAAAACCACGAAACAGAGAAACAACACCATAAGCCAGGCCAGCAAAATGGCTCTGTGGGTCAAGGCAGAAGCCTTGCAGCCCGAGCTGGACATGGACACCCATGCAGTGGGGAAAGGAGAAACTAATTTCATAGAGTTGTCCTCTCTCTCTCTCTCTCTCTCTCTCTCTCTCTCTCTCTCTCTCTCTCACACACACACACACACACACACACACAAATAAAAAATACAGTTTTTTAAAATTAACAAAAAGGGGCTAGAAAGATGGCACAGTGAATAAGCATGCTTGCTGCTCTTCCAAAGGACCTGAGTTCAATTCCCAGCACCATGCTGCTCTTCCAAAGGACCTGAGTTCAATTCCCAGCACCACATTGGGTGGCTGACAATTACTTGTGACTCCAGCTCGAGGTGGAGTTTGCCTTTGGCCTCAGTGGGCATCTGTACTCATGTGCATAGTCCCCCACACAGAACCCCCCTCACACACACTTGTCATTAAAAATAATAAATATTTTTTAAAATAATAAAACCTACAAGAAACCCAACAAGCACCAGAAAAATTGCCAACCCAAGTGAACAAAGCAACGCAAACCTTAACCTTCTCTTTAAGTAAAAAAGAATATTGGAATAGATACTGGCACATGAAATATGTGTGCATTTGGATTCGGAAACAGGAGTCTCAAGGCTTGCTGAATGTGGTGAATGTCACCCTAGCACTGCAAGTTCCTCTTTGGAGACTGGCATCCGCTTTCTACTTTGCCAAGTTCAAGCCGTCTCCCTCCCAGAGATGAATTGCCTTGAATCTCTGGTTATTTCATGAGTACAAATATGTGTTGCCTTTGCCTTAGCTTGGACCAGCCTCTAAAAGGCTGCTCTAGCTTTAGAGGTCCCTGAGGGCCTGCTGAGGCCTCTTTTGCAACTACATCACAGCCTAGCATTGCTTTAAACTTAATCCTGTTTATCTCACTGCTTACGTATGTGTCTGAGAGCTCCTCTCAGTGAATTATCTACACACAAAAGTATCTCAAGTCTATTTCCCGGAGTACCGGGGAATGACGTTCGAGAAACTTGGAGTTATATTTTCTGTCTATAGAAACTTGGGGAAAAAATATATGTATCTATTGTCAGAAGGGATAAATGTCCAGAATCTACAAAGAACTGCGGGGTGTGGTGGCGCATACTTGTCAGCCCAGCATTGAAGGGGCTGGGGACTGGGTGTGATCCTCACTCACGGGGAAGTGTGCAGAAATAAATGACTCAGTGAGGTAATGAGAATAGGTGGGTATGAGTTTCTTTTTTACATCTTACTTATTGAATGAATTTTTGTTTTGAAATGGAGTTGGGGTTTATTAAAGATTTTTTTCTTTTTCAAGACAGGGTTTCTCTGTGTAGCCCTGGATGTCCTGGAACTCACCCTGTAGACCAGACTGGCCTGGAACTCACAGAGATCCACCTGCCTCTGCCTCTCAAGTGCTGGGATTAAAGGAGTATGCTACCACTGCCTGGTGGCTAAGATCTATTTTTGTTATTTTTAATTAGGTGGATGTGTCTATGTGTGGGTATGTGTATGTGTGTAGGTGTCCACGGAGGGCAGAGAGGGTGTGCAATCCTCTGGAGCTGAAGTAACAGCTGTGAGCTGGCCATCATGGATGCTGGGAACTGAGCTTTGCTGGAGCAGAACATGCTCTTAACTTCTGAGCCACCTTTTCAGCTACATAAAGATATTTTCAAACAGATTTTAAGCGTGAGAGAAAAATAATCAGAAAAGAGATACACCTGAGGGCATGAGTATGGGCTTTTAAGAGAGGGTTCACATGATGGAGTTTTCGAGATAGGGTCTTATATATCCCAGGCTGGCCTTGAATTCTTGATCTTCCTGTTTCCACCTCCCAGTTGCTGGCTTTACAGGTAGGCACTATTTCACTAAACTCATGGATCTATTTGTCAAGATGCTTTGGATCCTAACTTCTAGAAGCTCTGGGGGCACATACTTTTACTCTTCTATGTCCATAAAACTGCCTGTTCAGTTCATTCTCACCTCTGACCAATCTAAAATGGAATAATTTGAAATGTCTCCCCCAAACAAAGAGGACTAGAGTAACAGCTCAGCAGTTAAGAGCACTGGCTACTCTTCCAGAGGACGCAGGTTCAGTTCCCAGCACCCACATGGTGGCTTACAGCCAGCAGTAACTCCAGTTTCAGGACATCTGGTGCCCTCTTCTGGCCACTGTGGGCACTGTATGCTCATGGTACACAGACATAACTCAGGTATGTAGCTAGAGTTTTCCTGCCTGGCCCACAGTCAGGACAAATCTCTCTGACCCACCAGTCCCACAGCCACTCAGACCCAACCAAGTAAACACAGAGACTTATATTGCTTACAAACTGTATGGCCGTAGCAGGCTTCTTGCTAACTGTTCTTATATCTTAAATTAACCCATTTCTATAAATCTATACCTTGCCATGTGGCTCGTGGCTTACCGGCATCTTCACATGCGGCTTGTCATGGTGGTGGCTGGCAGTGTCTCTGACTCAGCCTTCTACTTCCCAGAATTCTTTTCCTCCTTGTTCCGCCTATACTTCCTCCTGCCTGACTACTGGCCAATCAGTGTTTTATTTACTAACCAATCAGAGCAACACATTTTCCATACAGAACATCCCACAGCACAGGTACACATACATAAACATAAAATAAATTAAATAAACATTTTTAAAAATGAAGAACTTGGTCTGGTATGGCTCCAAGCACATGAGAGTCAGAAGGGTCACCCAATAAATTTGAGGCCAGCCTGGTCTATGTAGGAAGTTCTGGGCCAACTAGTGTTGCATAGCAAGACTCTGCCTCAAACACTCCAACATCAATATCTACCACCACCACCACCACCACCACCACCACCACCACCACCACCACCACCACCACCGCTGCTGCCCTCCCTCCAGGTCACTTGGTCTAACATGTACACACAGATACACAGACACAGATACAGACACACACACACACACACACACACACACACACACACACACACACACATATACACACACACACATATACACACACGCACACATACAAGAACCTCAAAACTGAAGTCTGTGTTGATTGATCTGGGGCAATGAGTTTTATTTTTCACAAACCAACCCTATGATACTCTAAATTAAAACAAACAACAACACAAATGTTGGTGAGGACATGGAAAAAATGAAAGTTGGCTGTTGTTTTGGGGCTGGGAATTGAACCTTAGGCCCTTCTGCATGCTGGTTACTCACTCTGCCACTCAGCTATATCCCCAGCTCCTAGAGTTTGGAATTTCTGTGTAAGATTGTTGGGAGTATAAAATAGTATAACTTTTATGGAGAACAATATGGCTAGGCTTCAAAAAACAAAATCCAACAGTCGAGTGGTACACGTATTTCAGCACTCGAGAGGCAGGAGGATCTCTGTGAGTTCAAAGCCAGTTTGCTCTACAAAGCAAGTTCTAGGACAGCCAGGGCAGTCACACAGAGAAACCTTTTCTCAGGAAAAAAAAAAAAAACCAAAAAAACAAAAAGCAAAAAACAAACAACCACATCTAGCGAACCAAGTTCCAGCCCAATGTCCAAAAGAATTAAAAGTAGGAACTTAAAGAAACACTTGTATGTCCATACTTACAGCTGCATTATTCACAATAGCCCAAATATGGAAGCAACCAGAATCCCTGGTGCTAGGTAATGGATGAACTGAACTGGGTGCATGCCATGTAATACAACAGCTTTAAAAAGAGAGGAAATCCTGTCATGCTCCAACATGGATGATCTCTGAGTGTTTCATGCTGACTGAAATACACCAGCCACAAAAATGCAGACATTCTGTGATTTGAATTGAGGCATCTAAAGCAGTCAAAATCATAGCAAGCTGAAGGGTAGTTGTCACAATCTGGGGAGATGTGGTTAATTTTATTCTAAGTACAGAGTTTTACTTTGCAAGAGGGAAAATTATGGAAATTGGTTGTATAATGATGTGAATGTACTTAGCACCACTGACGTGGATAAGACATGCAGATGTGGCAGTGTGTGTCTGTATCTCCAGGATTTGGAAGAGGGAGGGAGGAGTATCATGAGTTTAAGGTCATTCTCCACTACACAGACAGTTCAAGGTCATTCTGGGTAACATGAGACCTTGTCTCAAATGAAAAAAGAATCAGGTATAAATAGATAACAGAATATAGAATTACAAATTATTCACTGATCAAGACAGGAAACAAAGGGATGTTCTCAAACATGGATGGTTCCATAAAATCCAGACATCAGAATTGAGGGGTCTAGAAGAAGAGTGTAGAGAAAACAGGACAGATGACACTCCAAGAGGAAATGTCTTCCAGAATGACATTTCCAGAATTGATGACAAAGATTAAACTTGATGCATAAATCACACCAAATCCACATCATGTTTTTTTTAATTAGTTTGAGACCCAGCCTTACTCTGTTAATAGAAATAGGTTAATTTAACATTTAAGAGGTAGCTAGCAAGAGGCCTGCCATAGACCATACAGTTTGTAAATAATATAAGCCTCTGAGTGATTATTTTATAAACAGAGGCTGTGGGACTGAGGGTGAGAGAGATTTGTCCCAACCATGAGCCAGGTGGGACATAGGAAATCTTTTGACTAGTTAATTAAATATGCTGTGAAAATCACCTACATAGAGACACTATTGTCTTCAGATAAGCATGATAAAAGAGTAAGAAACCATGCTTAAGGCCAAGGAACATGACCTCTGAGTACAAACTTACTCTCTCAGAGACCTGTGTTATGGAATATTAGTTTAAGAAATGTTACATTTGTTTATGCTGTGGAATATTTGTTTAATGGTGCAAAGATACATTGCATTCTTTTTTTTTTTTTTTTTTTTGTTTTTCGAGACAGGGTTTCTCTGTGTAGCTTTGTGCCTTTCCTGGCTGGCCTCAAACTCACAGCGATCCGCCTGGCTCTGCCTCACGAGTGCTGGGATTAAAGGCGTGCGCCACCAACGCCCGGCCTGCATTCTTTTTGTTTGTTTGTTTTTGTTTTTTGTTTTTCCAGACAGAGTTTCTCTGTGTAGCTTTGGAGTCTGTCCTGGAACTCACTCGGTAGCCCACACTGGCCTTGAACTCACAGAGAGCCACCTGCCTCTGCTTCTCGAGTGCTGGGATTAAAGATTTGGGCCACCACCACCTGGGTTGCATTGCATTTGTTTAATTCTGTAAAGCTGTGTTACTTTGCTTGTCTAAATCACCTGATTGGTCTAATAGAACTCAATGGCCAATAGCTAGGCAGGAGAGAGAAATAGGTGGGGCTGGTGGGCAGAGAGAATAAATAGAAAAAGAGAAGAGCTAGGAGAAAAGGAGGAGAGGAGGACTCCAGGGGTCAGCTACACAGCCAGCCATGGAGTAAGAAGGAAACCAATATATATAGATTAAGGAGAGGTAAAAAGCCCAGAGGCAAAACATAGTTAAAGGGAAATGGAATAATTTAAGTTAGAAAAGCTGGCTAGAAACAAGCCAAGCCAAAGCCAGGCATTCATAAGTTAGAATAAGTCTCTGTGTATTTATTTGGGAGCTGGGTGTTGGGCCTCCAAAGAGTAAAAATAGAATAAAAATCAACTACAGACCTGAACCTAGAATTTTCTGGGAATCTCACACAAATATAAACTTCTTTTTTTTTTTAACAACAAAAATGTATCTTAACTCCCCATGCAAACCATGGGACATAGAGCTTGAATTGTCCTACTTTAAGACCCACCCTATGATCTCATTTAAATTCCTCATCAGGGGGCCAGCAGGATGGCTCAGTGGGTGAGAGTGTTTGCTGTGTAAGTCTGAGGATGAGTTCCATCCCAGAACCCATGGCGGGAGGAGAGAACTGACTCCTTAAAGCTGGTTCCGACCTCCACACATGCATCCTGTGACATGTGTGCACCTGCACGGGACGTAATGCAATTTAAATTCCTTAGCAACCCCTTTGGAGACGTTACTCCGGATGCTATCAGAATCTCTATAGCTATTGTAAAGACACTTAAGGGAGACAGACTATTTGGAGAGTTCCACACCCACAATCTTGGGTGTATTCTTTCTTCTTAAGTGCCTCTGTGTTAAACCCTCATGCTTAATTCACGCTAAATCACTTCTCAGTAAACTCCAGCTCTGTTTCACATTAACTTTTCTGAAATTCTTTTCTGTGGGACAGCCAAGAATCCAGGCTTCACCCAAGTGGCAGCCTCTAAAATGAACTCAGGAACTACAGGTGGCAGACAGTGAGAAAGTGTGTCTCTGGCTCCTCCCTGCCCCGGCCTGGGGATGCTGGGGTTGTGTGCATGGGTTACTTTGTCTAGCTGAGTGTTCTCATCACTTCTGGTACCCCCTATGCCGAGTCACTCTTCACTTGTGTTGCTCACGTTCTTTCCCAGCAGGAGACATAAACAATATCTATCCCTCCTCTTCCTGAGGTCCCGAGGACAAACAGAAGCACAGTCCCACCAGAGTTCACTCTGTGGAACCAATGAGTTTAGTAGGCTTACTTACAGAGCATAGATGAGGTGTTATCTAGGGAATGTGGGTGCTCCTGCCCCAAAAGGCCTCACTAGAACCTACCCAGTAGGGATGAGGGCTTCCCCATAGCTGCATAGTTTTTTCATAGTTTCCCCATAGCTGCATAGTCTTTCCATAGTTTCCCCATAGCTGCATAGTCTTTCTATAGCTTCTCCATAGCTGCATAGTCTTCCCATAGCTTCCCCATAGCTGCATAGTCTTTCCAAAGCTTCCCCATAGCTGCATAGTTTTCCCATAGCTTCCCCATAGCTGCATAGTTTTTCCATAGCTTCCCCATAGTTGCATCATCTTTCCATAGCTTCCCCATAGCTGCATAGTCTTTCCATAGCTTCTCCATAGCTGCATAGTCTTCCCATAGCTTCCCCCATAGCTGCATAGTCTTTCCATAGCTTCTCCATAGCTGCATAGTCTGTTCATAGCTTCCCCATAACTACATAGTCTTCCCACAGCTTCCCCATAGCTTCATCCTTCCTCTAGTTTCCCATAGCTTCCTCATAGCTGCATCCTTTCCCTAGTCTTCCCCAGCCTACACAGTAGCCCTTCACATAGGCCATGTGCAGTCAGGGTAGAGTTTCCTATCACAGGTGTCAGGGAGTGGCTGGATACCATGTAAGGGTCTTGTGGGTCTCCCCGCTCCTCTTTGAAGGGATGTAAACAGTCTATAAGCTCAGCTAGGATGGTCTTTAGCTAGTGGGCACAGATGAACACCCAAAGATGGCAGTTGTTTGACTCAGAGGATAGTCCTGCACAGCCTTGCCTTTGGATTTCTGCATTAACCTCCTTAAGGATTACATCCAGTAGAGTGCAAAGAAAATGAATGAATGAATGAATGAATGAATGAATGAATGAATGAAAAACATGAAGGAATACCAAGGTGAGGCTATGACTTGCTTGTGGTTAAGCTGAAGAGGCCATGTTTTCTTTTGGGAAAGAGTGAGGAGGAAGTGTTGTTTGGGGGCATGAAGTACTGTGGTGGTGAGGACATGTGAAACATTCAGGAGAGAGGTCAGTGGAATTTTGCTTCTGGTTAGGTCTTTTTCTGGGGCATTATGTCACAGCACTGAGGAAGTGGCAAAGGGATAACTCTTTGTCATCCTAACGTCCCGTTTCTTAACTGTAATTCACTTACTACTTACTTTCTTTTTTAAAGATTTATCCTTTTTATTTTATGTGAGTGTTTTGCCTGTATGTGTGTGTATGCACCAACCACATCCATGCCTGGTGCCCTTGGAGGTCAGAAGAGAGCATCAGATCCCCTAGAACTGGAGTCTCACGCTGGGAACCAAATCCAGGTCCTCTGCAAGAGTAATATGTACTCTAATGGCTGAGCCATCCTCCAGTCCCTCAATATCTTCACCATCCATTTTGGGCCCCTTTCTCGGTTGTTTAGACTTGATTTTCCAGCACTTATTGTGCATCTTACTAGTTTGTGGGCTTTCGTTTTAGGGTTTACAACATTTCCTCTTGAAGTCAGCAAAGCCCCTGAGCTAATTTCAATTGAATTTCTCCATTGTGTTAATGAGAAAACTAAGGTTTACAGAGGCCATATCAGGTTTTTTTTTGTTGCTGCTTTCACAAAATGCCACAAGGCTAATGGCTTAAAACAATATATCCTTAGTATCTTACAGTCATGGATGTCAGAAGCTTGAAATGGGTCTCTCTGAACTGAAATTTAGTGAAGGCAGAACTGCTCTTTGGGCGGCAAGTAGGGATGTGTCAGCCAGGGTTTTCTCTCTTTCTTTCTCTCTTTCTCTTTCTTTCTCTTCTTTCTTCTTTCTTCTCTTTCTCTTTCTTTCTTTCTTTCTTTCTTCTTTCTTTCTTTCTTTCTTTCTTTCTTTCTCTTTCTCTCTCTCTTTCTTTTGGGGGGGTTTCGAGACAGGGTTTCTCTGTGTAGCTTTGGTGTCTGTCCTGGAACTCGCTCTGTAGACCAGGCTGACCTCGAACTCACAGAGATCTGCCTGGCTCTGCCTCCTGAGTGCTGGGATTAAGGGCATGCACCACCGCCTGGTCTAGTCAGGGTTTTCTAGAGGAATCAGGTGGTCTGTGTGTCTCTCTCTGTGTGTATTGTATGTAGCATTTATGAGTAATTACTAAAGAAGATTTGACTTAATGTGATTGAAAGCTAGCCAGTCCAGCCATGGCTCTTGAATGCTGGAGAGCCAGAGAACAGGAAGCTCCTTAGTATGAGAAGACTGGACTGGAAAATTCAGAGCAAGGGGGACCCATGATGCAGCCCTAGCCCAAAGCTGGCAGCTTGGAAGTTACCAGGAGAGGTGCTGCCCTGAGCTTGTATTGATTGGCTAGGAAACTGGAGCCTGATATTCACACACAAGGACCACAGTGATAGACACACCCAGGAAGCACAGAGCTTGCATCCACTGCTTCTCCTTTTATGCCTTTTGTGTCATCCAGGCCGAGAAACCTCAGTCTATGGGAAGGTGCTACCTGCATCCAGGATGGGGCTCCCCCAACAGTTGCTCTCATTCATGGCCATCTTCTCTTTAATGTGGACTTTCCTGATCCCCTTGGGATCTCTCAATCTAGTCAGGCTGACAATCAAGATTAACTATTGGAAGGCCTGGAGGGGTGGCTGAGCCATTAAGAACACTTGCTGATGCATGCCTTTAATCCCAGCACCCGGAGGCAGAAGCAGGTGGGTCTCTGAGTTCAAGGCTAGCCTGGACTATAGAATGAGTTCCAGGATAGCCAGAGTGAGTTCCAGAATAGACAGAGAAACCCTGTCTCGAAAAACAACAAAACAAAACAAGAACAAACAATAAAGAATACTTGCTGATCTTGCAGAGGACCTGGGTTCAGTTCCCAGTACCAGATCCATCTATGACTCCAGTTCCAAGGAAATCTGACACCCTTTTTTCTAGTCTCCAAGCATGTACATGGCACAAGGACATGTAAACATACAACACAGACACACAGATAGACACACACACACACTATATATATATATATATATATATATATATATATATATATATATATACATATAGATGTATACACACACACACACAAAATAAAAATAAATAGCCAGGTGGTGGTGGTATATACTTTTAAACTTCTAATCCTCGTACTTGGGAGGCAGAGGCAGTCAGATCTCTAAGTTTGAGACCAGCCTGAACGAATGGAGCTCTAGGACAGCCAGGGCTATACAGAGAAACCCTGTCTCAGATAGATAGATAGATAGATAGATAGATAGATAGATAGATAGATAGATAATAAATAATTAAAAAAGAAGATTCATTATTACAGGGAGGCATGTAGAAAAATTTCCTCATCTTTTCTAGGTTTTTTTTTTTTTTTTGGTTTTTCGAGACAGGGTTTCTCTGTGTAGCTTTGCGCCTTTCCTGGAGCTCACTTGGTAGCCCAGGCTGGCCTCGAACTCACAGAGATCCGCCTGCCTCTGCCTCCCGAGTGCTGGGATTAAAGGCGTGCGCCACCAACGCCCGGCTCTTTTCTAGGTTTTAGAGGTGCTGTGGGATGGTCTGTATGTCAAATTGCTCTGATTGGTGAATAAATAAAACACTGATTGGCCAGTGGCCAGGCAGGAAGTATAGGCGGGACTAACAGAGAGGAGAATTGAGAGAACAGGAAGGCAAGGGGAGACACTACCAGCTGCTGCCATGATAAGCAGTATGTGAAGATGCCGGTAAACCATGAGCCACATGGCAAGCTACAGATTTATAGAAATGGATTAATTTAAGATATAAGAACAGTTAACAAGAAGCCTGAGCCATTAGCCAAACAGTTTAAATAATATAAGCATCTCTGTGTTTATTTTACAAGTGGGCTGTCTGACTGCCGGGGCTCAGTGGGACCCAGGGAGAAAACTCTCCAGCTACATAGAGGTCACTTGTATTCCTTAGCTCATGGTCCCTTTCATCCTCAAAGCCACAAAGACAGGTCCTCCTCTCACATAGGCTCACTCTGATCTTTCCTCCTTTGTCACAGCTCCTTTTCTAACTCCAGAGTGACTTGTACCACACCACCCTTCCTTTGAGACATCGTCTGCCTGTGTAGCCTAAGCTGGCCTCAGACTGTCATTGCTCTTGCCTCAGCCTCCTGGGCAAGTTTTGGTTTTCCGTGTGGGTCACCACACCTGAGTTCTACTCTCTCTCAAGGACTCTGTGACTGTGCTGGATCTAGGAGAGAACCAGGAGCGATCTCTCTTTGTTAAGGTAGCGATCAGCTACCTTAATCCCAACTGTAACCATGATTTGCCTTTGCTGTTGAATCTAATACACCCACAGATGCCAGAGTTCAGAGCAGGGTGTCTTTGGGGGCGATCACTCTGCATATTAGAGAAGGTGATTTGTTCTGGGGTCACAGTGAATCAGCAGCACAGCCGGAAGGATTCCCTCACACAGTTTGACTCTAGCCTACACACACAGATGCAGTTTGCTTCCAGCATATATACACATACATACATGCGTGTGTGTGTGTGTGTGTGTGTGTGTGTGTGTGTGTGTGTGTGTGTGTGTAAGGGTTTCATGTGTCCTAGAATGGCCTCAAACTTCACAGGGCTTGATGACCTTGAACTTCTGATTCTTCTGCCTTCACTTCCTGAGTGCTGGGGTTACAGACATGCGCCACCATACCAGTTTATGTAGTGCTGGTGACCAAACACAGGGCTTCATGAATGCTAGCCACATGCTCTACCAATTGAGCTACATAATGACCTTTTTATTTTATTCTTTAATTTTTTTTTTACTTTTTAAAAATTTATTTATATATATGGGTGTTTTGCTTGCGCGTGCGCGCGCGCGCGAGTGTGTGTGTGTCTATTATGTGTGTGTCCTTACTCTTTAGTAGGTTGTTTATGTAGCCTAAAACTTGTAGCAATCCTCCTGCCTCTGCCTCCAAGAGGCAAACCACCATTCCCAGATACAGCCCATATTTTTTACATTTTTATTCTGTGCTTCCAGAACGTATGACGATGATATAGTGTTGGGATAATTTATTACAGCTTACACAAGACACCTTCTAGTTTCCCTCTACCCTTCATTTCACAAGCTATCATGAAATTCTCTATTACAATTTGGCTTCTTTCAATTTGCTGTTGAATCTAGAGTCTAAGGCCAGCTGGCTTGGGCTTACACCCCAGAAAAACCATTCATTTGCAGTTTAGTTTTGGAATTTTTTTTTTTTTTCAAGACATGGTTTCTCTGTGTAGTTCTGGTGCCTGTCCTGGATCTCGCTCTGTAGACCAGGCTGGCCTAGAACTCACAGAGATCGCCTGCCTCTGCCTCCCAAGTGCTGGGATTAAAGGCTTGTGCCACCACCACCCGGCTGGAATTTTTTTAAAAGACAGGCTCTCCTATGTAGTTCTGACTGGCCTGGAATTCTCTATGTAGACCAGGTTGGCCTCAAGATCCTCCTGGCTGTCTCCTGAGAATAGAGACTAAAGGTGTATGGCACCACACTTGGCTTGGATAAGTTACTAAAGCTCTTTGTGCCTCTGTTTAGATAGTTGTAATGTAAGGAAAATAATAGCATATTGTAAGGATAAAAAGTCGTACTTGGGATGCATAACCATAGCCATTTTTGCATTTTCCCAAGGGCTACCTACCCAGATCGCTGCTCTCTCTCTTTCTTTCTCTCTCTTTCTTTCCTTTCTTCCCTCCTCTCTCCCATCCTTCCTGCTTTACTTGAGAGCCAGGGTCTCACTATGCAGCCCTGCTCGCCCTGGAACTTGCTGAGCCCAGACTAGACTAAAACTTGGGGTGATTCTCTTGCCTCTGCTTCTCATGTGTTGGGATTACAAGCATGAGTCACTGTTGTGCCCGCTCACATTGCCTTTTTTTCCCTTTGGGTTTGGTTCTCAGTATTAAGAAAAATGTCCCAGAATTCTGGTTTCCACATATGCCCATGGAGCTCAGACCAGGACCAGCCTTCCAGAGATGGACCAGGTACAGGCAAAGGGAATAGAATTTGCAAAAGCGATCTTTAGATCTTAGGCTATACTGATCCTGCAAAGGGGCAGCTGCTCAATGCGGCCCCATTCAGGCCTCTGTAGGCCACTCTGAAGGTCGTGTTCTAAGTTTCACACTGTGAGCGAGGCTACAGTGAAACCACCAAACTAGACCACTCCATGTGTAAAAAGAAAAGCTTATTTGGGGACTCAAACTCCTGGGCTCAGAGAACAGTGGGTGGCTGGAAAAGCCTTGTCACCTTGTCAGTTTTAAGGGGACAGACAGGGCGCATCAGAAGGAGAGGAGCAGTCAGGACAGCCTGGGAGTTAGCGTCTGCTGTTTGGGCTAATAGGCCACTAGAGGCTTTTGTCCGAGGTAGCTGACAATTGGGGCAGACAAGCGAGGCAATGGTTTTCCTGTTAAAGAGAAACCTGCCTTAGGAGAGGAATGCTGAGTTTAGGTTTCTGTTTACACAATAACAACCTTCTGTTTATCCAGTCGGAGTCCTGCTGTTCAGGACATTGTCACTAGCACTGCCATTTTTGGGGCTTGCCTTGTACCTAACTGATACCACTGCAGTGGCCTTTTAACCTCCTCTTCATCTATGGTCACCTAGTGAAGCTGTCACAAGGAAGACAAAGGTTCAACAGATGAGACGTGTCCCATCCCCATGGGCACAGCATTGGCAGGAAGGCCTAGTGGCACATTTTCTCAAGGCAAATTTCACAATCAATTTGATCCTTAAAGAAAGTTGTGTTCAATTTTATAACAATTTTGGAGAATACGATATCTTTGTAGCTTCAGTATGTCTTATTAAAAAAAAAAAAAAAGACATTTGGGCAGATAGCATGTATCTTTAATCCCAGCACTCAGAAAGGTGCAAAAACTTTCTCTGTAAATTCCAAACCAGTCATGGGTTTTAGAACTGCAGGAATTACATAGTGAGACTGTCTCAAGAAAAATAAAGAAAGAAAAGAATAGATAAAAAGAGCTTGGAGCTGGAGAGGGCAACCCAAAGGCAGAGTGCTTTCTTTTTTTCTCTTTCTTTCTTTCTTTCTTTCTTTCTTTCTTTCTTTCTTTCTTTCTTTCTTTCTTTCTTTCTTTCTTTCTTTCTTCCTTCCTTTCTTTCTTTCTTTCTTTTTTTCTTTCTTTCTCTTCTTCTTCTTCTTCTTCTTCTTCTTCTTCTTCTTCTTCTTCTTCTTCTTCTTCTTCTTCTTTTTCTTCTCTCTCTCCCCTTTCCTTCCCTCCCTCCCTCCCTCCCTTCCTTCCTTCTTTTTTTTTTTTTTTGAGTCATAGTTTCTCTTTGTAGTCCTGACTGTCCTGGAACTCAGATCTGCCTGCCTCTGCCTTTGAGTGCTGGGATTAAAGAAATGCACCACCACCACCAGGCTAGGGCAGAGTGCTTTCTGTTACACAAGAAGTTCTAGGTTCAGTCCCTAGCATGACCACCCAAGCTACAAAAACTTGTTCTTTCTTGGATCAGGTATAGGTTTATATAAAAACTGTAGATTGTTCAGAGAGATCCTAAACACAGCATTCAAAATCCTACTAATCCTTCTGTTTTGAGACAGGGTTTTACTAGGTAGCTCCTGCTGGCCTAGAACTCAATCTGTTGTCAAGGCTGGTCTTAAACTTGCAATCTCCTGCCTTAGTCTCCCAAATGCTGGAATTATGGGTAGGTGCTACTGTGCCTGGTTATTAACCTTATGTTATTCAGGCATGGTGGCTTAGCCTTTAAACAAAAATTTCAGCATGGAGGGAGGCTAAAGCAGAAGTTCAAGGTTATCCTCAGCTACATAGAGACTTGGAGGCCAACTTAGGCTATATAAAACCCTGTTGAAAACCTCAAATAATCCTCTCCAAAACCAACAAAACAAACAGAAACTAACTTTATGCTAGTATGGCACATTTTTCTAACTAACAATAAACTGGTATTGGTGTACATCAATTTAGTTTATTCTGATTTTCCTCAAGTCCTCTTTCTGATCTGGGGTCTCATTCAGGACACTGAATTTCCATTAATCCCTTATGTATCCCCAGGCTTCAGTTGGCTGAGACAGTATCTTCCTTTCCTTGGGATAGATGACCTGGCAGTTTTGAGGAGTCAAGAGCTTTGGGACTCTTCTCTTGGAGTCTGTCTAAAGTGGTTTTCTTGTTTAGACTTGGGTTATAGTTTTTTGAGGACTATCACAAAGGTCAAATCTCATATTCACCATGTCATGTCAAAGAACATACCATCAATATGACTGTATTAATCAGGGTTCTCTAAAGGAATAGGACTGATAGAATATGTATGTATGAGTGTATGTATGTATGTACATATATAATACACACATATTATTACACATATATTAAATACATATATATATGTATGTATGTATGTATGATTTATGATGGTGACTTACAGGCTGTGGTCTGGGTAGTCCAACAATGCCAATCTACCAATGGAAAGGCCAAGAACCTAGTAGCTGTTTAGTCCACGAGACTTGAGGTCTCTACAGTCCCAATCTAGTGTTAGAGCCCTGGAGGATTCCTATATAGCTGCCGGTCTTCAATCTACATTGGAATCCTGAAGAAATAGGTTCTGATACCAGTATAGGAATGCCTCAGCAACAGAATAGATGGACTTGCTATCAAGAGTGAGAGCAAGCAGGCAAAAAGCAAAAGCTTCCTTTTTCCATGTTCTATTATCTGGGCTACCACCAGAAGGTGCAGCCCAGATTTAAGGTGGGTCTTCTAACCTCAAATGACACAATTAAGAAAATACCCCACAGGCGTACTATCAGTTTGGGTTTTAGTGACTCCAAATATATAGTCATGTTGACAGCCATGATCAGCCAGCATAGTGATCCTGATGCTAGTCTTGGTCACCTGTCCCCTTCTTGGCTTTTGCAAGGTTTTCACAGTAAAGTAACTTGCAGTCTTGACATAGTAGAGTGCTGTGGAATAATCCTCTTGTACACTGGAAAGATTTATCACTGGAATTGGTTTAATAAAACACTGATTGGCCAGTAGCCAGGCAGAAAGTACAGGTGGTGTGACCAAAATAAGGATGATGGGGAGAAGGGTGGAGTCAGAGGATTTGCCAGCCAGACACAGAGGGAGCAGGCGATGAATGTGCCATGCTAATAATAGAGGTACCACCACGTGGCAGAGTGTAAATAAGGAATATTGGCTAACTTAAAATGTTAGAGTTAGTAACAAGCCTGATATTGACCAAGCATTTATAATTAATATAAATTTCCATGTGGTAATTTGGGAAGCAGCTGCCGGGTATTTGAGAACAGGCAGTCAGGACAGGAAACATCCGTTTACAGTAGTGTATGCCTGTAACCTTAGCCCTAGGGAGGCTAAGACAGGAGGATTGTGGGAAATTGGAAACCAGCCTGGTCTGGATGGTGAGTTCTAGGCCAATTGTCTTAGAACAAACAAAAAGAGCTGGTATGTGGCTCAGCTGGTAGAATGTCATCGAGCACATCCAAGCTCCTGGGTTTGATGCCCTGTGGTGGCACATGCCTGCACTCCCAGGACTTGGTGTAACAGGCCCCCTGACCCTAGCACAACTGACACAGAGATGGAAGTGGCGTTTAGCCTTGGAATCCAGCACATAGACAGTACCACCTGCTAAAACTCCAACAAAGCCCTAATCCATCAAAGGCCACAGTTCTGGGAAAGTGCCTAAATGTACTAACCTTGCTTTTTGTCTTCTGTAGTTCTGCTCCTGGCTAACTGTTCTTACTAACTGAGGTGTGTCCACCCAGATGTGGGGTTTGTTTTTAAAAGTTCATCCTGAGGACTGCACTCGGGTCCTGAACACCCAATGTAGTCACCGGCTGGCTAATAAAGACTTTCTATTGGCTGTCTGAGTGGTCTTCTCTGGTGGATACCTCACAACATTTTGGGGTATAGACAGGGGGACCAGGAGTTCAAGGTCATCCATGACAGAATAACAAATCTGGGGCCAGTCTGGGCTACAGTGTACTCTGTCTTAAAAACAAACCTTCAAACAAAAAGTTACTTCCACACTCGAAAGACCCATTGTTCCAGCCCACCCCACAGGCAGGGGAGTCTCACTCCACCTCCTTGAGGGATATGCCTGTTTCTCAGGGCTGTGGTAACAAGATGCCACCCTGGTGGAGAAATTTGTTCTCATGATTCTAGTCATAGATGAAACCCTTTCAAACCCACCCCTACAAAAAAAAACAACAAAAATTTTTCCCTATAAATTTGAAATGTTTGTATATTTATTGTATTTTTATTTATTGATAAATAAAATGTATGTATATTTATTGATATTTTACATTTTCCACAATTTCTTTCATAATTGAATTATTTTATTTTGAGACAGTATTCTAACTGCATAGCTCTGGCTACCCTGTGTAGACTGGAACTCACTATGTAAACCAGGCTGGTCTTGAACAAGTATAGGTGCTTGGCTTGCATGTATGTCTGTGTACCATAAGCATACCTGATATCTGTGGAGCCCGAAGAGGGTATTCAGCCCCTCAGAACTGGAGTTACAGATGGTTGTTAGCTGCCATGTGGGTGCTGCATGTGGGTGCTGTGTCCTCTGGAAGATTAGTCGGTGCTCTTAATGGCTGAGCCATCCCTCTAGACCCTTCAATTGAATTATTTTAAAAGAAGATTTCTTGGGGCTGTAGAGATGGCTCAGAGGTTAAGAGCGCTGGCAGGTCTTCCTGGGGTCCTGAGTTCAACTCCCAGCAACCACATGGCGGCGGCTCATAACCATCTGTAATTTGATCTGGTGCCCTCTTCTGGTGTGTAGGCAGAATACTGTATACATAATAAAAAAAGAAATCTTTTAAGAAAAGATTTCTTTTTTAATTATGTATGGGTATGTGCATTGTGAGTTCAGGTACTCAGGGAGTCTAGAATGGGGTGTCAGATCCTCTGAGCTGGAGTTAGAGTCAGTTGCGAGCTGTCCAACATGGGTAATGGAAACATGGGTAGTGGAAACCAAACTCTGTACTCAGAACACGAGCTCCTAACCCCTGAGCAATCTCTCCAACCCCCTAAATTATTATCATTTAAAAAATATTTATGTGTGTGTGTGTGTGTGTGTGTGTGTGTGTGAGAGAGAGAGAGAGA
The DNA here is from genome assembly GCF_004664715.2 of Peromyscus leucopus. Classification (NCBI taxonomy): domain Eukaryota; kingdom Metazoa; phylum Chordata; class Mammalia; order Rodentia; family Cricetidae; genus Peromyscus; species Peromyscus leucopus. The sequence goes on from NC_051069.1 coordinate 87,701,811, forward strand.
GAGAGAGAGAGAGAGAGAGAGAGAGAGAGAGAGAGAGAAAGTGTGCGTGCATGTGTGCTTGAGTGTGTGTGCACCACACACATGCAGGTACCCTCTGAGGTTAAAAGAGGGTGCCCCTGGAACTGGTGGCTGTGAGCCCCCAATGGTGTTAGGAATTAACTTGTAACATTTGTAAGAACAGCCAGTGTTCTTAACCACTTAGCAATCTCCCTAGCTCCTTTATTATTCTTGTTCTTGGTTTTTTAGGATTTTTTTGTTTTGTTTTTCTCTTTTTTAGACAGGGTTTTCCTGTGTTACAGTTCTGGATGTTCTAGAACTTGCTTTGTAGACCTGCCTTTGCCTCCCAAGTGCTGGAACTAAAGGCATGTATCACCACCACGCAGCTCTCGCTCCTTTTTTTTGTTTTGTTTTTTTTGAGACAGGGTTTCTCTGTGTTGCTTTGGAGCCTGTCCTGGAACTCACTCTGTAGCCCAGGCTAGCCTCAGATTCACAGAGATCCACCTGTCTCTGCCTCCCAAGTGCTGGGACTAAAGGCGTGCGCCACCACCGCCCGCCTTTTTTTTTTTTTTTTCTTTTATGTGTATTGGTGTTTGCCTGCATATCTGTGTGAGGGTGTCAGATCTTGGAGTTACAGACAGTTGTTAGCTGCTATGTGGGTGCTGGCAATTGAACCCAGGTCCTCTGGAAGAGTAGTCAATGCTCTTAGCCACTGAACCACCTTTTCAGTTCCTCCACTCCTTTTTTATTAGCTAAAATTTCCCGTTTATTACTTTAGTTTTCTGTCTCTTAGCTCGACTAGAAGTTTTCCCCTGATAGTGCATGTGTAAACAACAGTGACCAGAATCATTAAACTACTTGCTGTTCAGTTTGCCTGTTTTGATATCTGTTTTAGTTTTTCTTTTGCTATGTATGGCAAGAGCAACCCTTACTGAAGGTATAATTCAGCTCTCTTAGCAGACTTTTAGGGTAGAAGCCTAGGAATAGCCAGTTACCCTAACACACAATTAAAGAGATGAGTAGTGGTGAAGGGTACTGAAAGGAGGTAGAGTTAGTGATAATGTGACCTCGTGTCTGCCCTCAAGGGACTGTCAGGAACTTTGTGAGCTTTAAGGCAAGGCAAACAAAGGAGGTGGGTGGAATATGCACAGACCCAGAGACTGCTGAGCCCCTCCTCCAGGTCATCTCCTATGTTGAAGTTAATGCTATAGGTACCTGGAGGGATCGATGAGCTCATAAGAGGCTTCAACCTGGCTATCATGGCAACTGTCCTCATGGAGTGGGTGGAGATCTGTCCTGCAGGGCTCACTGATGTTTGGGGGCAGTTTTGGTCCCTTGTCATAAACATTTTCATCCATGAGTTCTGTTACTCACAGAATCCAAGGTAACAGCAGCAGAGAGTGTGACTCAGTGTGCTAGTTACTATTCTTGTTGCTGTGACAACATTCCTCACAAAAGCAACTCAAGGAAGGAAGAGTTCATTCTGTCTCATAGTTTGTGGGTGCATCCATCATGACGGGAAAAGCGTGAGGTGTCTAGTCACCATGTGGGTCCTGGGACCTGAATCCTGGTCTTCTGTAAGAACAACAAGTGCCCTTAACCACTGAGCTATCTCTCTGGTTCCTGGAGTTCCCTTTCTGTGTAGCTCCTTCCTCTTTGGGATTCTGACTCACTATATCTACCTTCTCAGACTTCCTGAATTTTCGTTTCTTTCTTCCCAACTCCCTGAGATAGTCATGGTCTGCTGAGGATAACTCTTCCTGCTCTAGGTTCTAGAATCCAACTTAGTAGACATGTAGGGCAGTTAAGAGACTCACCCCTTTATGTCTTCTTTCTGGGATCACAGAGCCATGTTGGCTTTTGTGAAATATGCAAGGACAGAAGTTAAATGTTCTTTATCCAGGTGGATTGTGAAAGGCAGGAGAGGATAAGTTTTAAAATTAAACTTGTTTTTCCTTATATGGTGATGATGTGTATGTGTGTTTTGCTTATATTTATGTCTGTGCAGCATGTCCATGCCTAGTGCCCTTGGAGGTTGAAAGATCCCCTGGAACTGGAGATACAGTCAAGAGCCACCACGTAGGTTCTGAGATTCAAACCCAGTAGTTCTTCTGGAAGAGCAGCCAGGATTCTTAACCGATGAGCTATCTCTCTAGCCCCTATATTTGTAATCATGCGTATGCGTGTGTACCTGAGTGTGAGGCTGTGCACATGCATTTGCACATGGCCTTCAGAGGCCAGAGTTGCGAGGCACAAGATCTCCTGGGACTGGAGTTACAGGCAAGCCCGAGCCACTGATGTGGGTGCTGGGAACTGAGCCAGGGTTCCCAGGAAGAAGAGCAAGCGCTTCACGCCTGAGTCATTCCTCCAGCCCCCAAAGGAGTTTTTCAAGTTCATGTTGGAAGCAGAAGATCCATCCTCACCTTCACTATTTCCTTCCCCTCACCTTTCTTCCACTCCAATATCATCCTCTCTCCCTCTGCCTGCCAATCCAGATGTAGAGCTCTCAGCTACCTTTCCAGCACCATGTCTGGCTGCATGAGGCCATGCTTCCCACCATACTGATAGTCGACTAAACCTCTGGACTGTAAGCCAGCCCTAATTAAATGTTTTCCTTTGTAAGAGTTGCTGTGGTCCTGGTGTCTCTTCACAGCAATAGAAACTGCCTGGGATGTCTTTCTGTTTGCTGTGAATGTGTTGCTCTGATTGATTGATAAATAAAATGCTGATTGGCCAGTAGCCAGGCAGGAAGTATAGTATAGGCAGGGATAAGCAGAGAGGAGAACGCTGGAAAGTAGAAGGCTGAGTCAGGAGATGCTGCCAGCTGCCGCCACCACGAGAAGCAAGATTTAAAGTACCAGTAAGCCACAAGTCACATGGCAACTTATAGATTAATAGAAATGGGTTAATTTAAGATAATAAGAACTAGATAGCAAGAAGCCTGCCACAGCCATACAGTTTATAAGTAATATAAGTCTCTGTGTGTTTACTTGGGTCTGAGTGGCTGCAGGAGCCAGGTGGACACAGGAAAACTCCAGCTACAAGAAATCCTGACTAAGAGTGGGGAAGGCATGAGGTTTAGTCACATTGCATCCACACTCAGGAAGCAGTGAGAGATGGGTGCTGGTGCTACTTTTGATTTCTCCTTTTCATCCAGTCTGGGACCCAGTTCACATTTAGGATGAGCCTTCCCACTTCAATTAATTAATCCAGTCTACAAACTTCATGGACATGCCCAGAGGTCAGTCTCCTATGTGCTTTTTATTATTTTCCTGGACGATTTTAGGTGATGTCAAGTTGGCAATTATTTACCACCCTCATTGTCTTAGGGTTTTTATTTCTGTGAAGAGACACCATGACCACAATAATTCTTGTCAAGAAAAACATTTCACTGAAGGTGCTCACTTACAGTTCAGAGGCAGTTTATTATCATCATGGCAGGGAGCATGGTGGTGTGCAGGCAGACATGGTGCTGCAGATTGAGAGAGACCAGCTCCCTCATTTTCCCCAAGGGTACTCTTGAGGAGGGAGAGGTGAGAAATCTGTAGATAGAAGTATAGAGGAGAGAGACAGAAAACACAGAATAGCCGGGTGGGGGTGGGGGGTGGGGGACACCTGGATCCTAATCCACTGGTCCTTTCTGTCTCTACTAAAAGGCTTTTTAAATGCCAAGGGGTGGAGCAAAAGACCTCCCCCCAGCACAGCCAAGTGTAGACCATCCCAGACACCTGATGACCATGCACATGGTCAAGCCATCCCCTAATGTAGCCCCACTGTGTAAAGCAAGTTCAGATCTCACTAGAAAACCTTTGTGGGCTCCCACAGCAGGAGTAGCTGGGAGGCCTACATCTTGCAGACAACAGGAAGTCAACTGACAACACCAAGTGGTATCCTGAGCATAAGAAACCTCAAAGTCTGCCCCTAAAGTGACACACTTCCTCCAACAAGGCCACACCTCCTAATAGTGCCACTCCCTATGAGATTATGAACCAATTACATTCAAACTACCACACTCAGGAAGAAAATGTAGGCCAAAACAGAGCTGGAGGTGCTAGGTATGGTGCATGCCTGTAGTTTCAGTATTTGGAGAGCAGAAGATCACAACAAGTTCAAGGCCGGCCTGGTCTACAAAGCTAGTGATTGGATACAAAACTAGGAATTAAATGTAGGGGGAAGAGGTTGGCCTTGACTAGGGGAGATGAAAATTCTTTGAATTTGAGGCCGTGGGTTATTAGTGAGCCTAATTGTCTCAGCTTTTTTCTCTTCTTCCTTCTCCTTCAATGCTTCTCGAAGACAATCTCTCCAGGAGACTGCACAGCTCCCCCCAAGCCCTCCCCAGACTTGCAGATTTGGGGCTTCACCCCTACACTCTATCTTCTCCCCCTCTGACCTATGTGTGGAAATGATCAGAGGGCTTCTTCTGTCATGGCATGCCCTACTGAGCTGTCTCCCTCGATAGGCCTGGGGTTAATCATTCAGAAAGCAGCAGTGCCCAACCTCTTTTCTTTTCCTTTTCATTTATCAGTTCATCCTCCTCTAAGTTGACACAGTCTTGCTACCTAGGCCAGGCTGAACCTCTTTCTGCTGCCTCCCAAGCGCTGGAATTAAAAGCACATGCCACTACCATAAGATTTTAGTGTTTTCTAACTTTAATTTGCACATAGTAATTGGACATGCTTATGGAGAGTGGTGTGACATTTCAGTACAATGAGTAATAATAAGGTCAGAATAACTGACATTTCCATCACCTCAGATACCACCACATTTGTTTGTTGGGAACATTCAAAATCTTCTCTATTAGCTGTTTTAGATAAAAAAAATAAAAATAAAAACCATGTGTTAGCTGTTGGTTAATTCAATATTGCTGAGAGTGGTGACAAGAATCCTGGTTTGTTTTACCGTTATCTAGATAAAGGTATGCATAATCCTATTATCTGTCAGTTTTAAAAGTAGGTACATCCAAAGAAGTATGCACCTATGTGAACCAGGAAATAAGTGACAAATATAGCAACTTCCCTTGCCATTGCCCCAGCCTAGAAATGCTGTGTCCCACAGGAGAAAGGATATATAAATTACAGGATGTCCATAAAATAGTGCATTGTACAATGGTCCCAACAAATGACAACAACAGCTACATCCCCATGGTAAACCTTGAATGCATTGTATCGAGTGAAAGAAGACCAACCTCCAAAGTAGGCAACATCTTTCTAACGTAAGGAACTAGATGACTGACCGGAGAAGGACAGAGAGGGCGGAGGTCCTGACCAGTGGGGGACAAGCAGGGCTACGGATATGTGGGCACTGTTTTGATGTAAGCTCGAGTCACATGGCTGTTTGCACTACAATCCGTTGTTATTTGTATGCTGTTAGTGGCTTATGCACTTTGTGCCATCTGCTATTTTTCACAACAGAAAAAGTGTACTTGGTGAGTTCCAAGCCAGCTAGAGGTACATCGTGGGTCTGTTTCAAAAAACAAAACAAGTCAGATGGTGGTGCCTTTAATCCTAGCACTGGGGAGGCAGAGGTTAGGAGGATCTCTGAGTTTGAGGCCAGCCTAGTCTACAGAGTAAGTTCCAGGACAGCCAGAGCTACACAGAGAAACCCTGTCTGGAAAAACCAAGAAGAAAAAAAAAAAAAAAAAAAAAAAAAAAAAAAAAAAAAAAAACCACCCTAAAATCTTTTAGTTATTTTAGGGTGTGCAGTGAATTAATTTGTATTTCCCTAATATGCTACTTTTCTGTTACTGTGATAAATACCATTTCCAGAGCTACATCCAGAAGGAAGAGTGTATTTGGGCTTATGGTTCCAGAGAGGTAAGAGTCCATCTGGTAGGGAGGCATGGCAGCAGGAAGGCACAGTGTGTGGAATAGGAAGCTGAGGGACCACATGGCATCCAAAAGCACAGAGCAGAGAAAGCAAACCGGAAGTGAGGGAGTTTCCAAACTTTCAAAGCCCACCCCCAGTGATAACTTCCTCCAGCAGGACTGGACCACCTACATCTCCCCAGACAGCACCACCAACTGCTCAGATACCACAAGCCAATGGGAGCAAGCCAGTAAGCAGCACTCCTTCATGGCCTCTTTATCAGCTCCTGCCTCCAGGTTCCTACAAGGCTTGAGTTCCTTCCTTAGCTTCCCTCAATGGACTATGACTCAAGATATATAAGTCAAATAAGCCCTTTCCTCCCCAAGTTGCTTTTGATCATAGCAATGATAATCTTAATGAAGACAAGTTCATTTAGAGCCCTTTAGATATATACTCAAGAATGGCACAGCTGGCACATGATAGCTCTATTTTTAGATTTTCGAGTAATCTGTGCTAACAGCTGCTGTATAATATTTTGTTTGTGTTCTGACAAATAAAGCTTGCCTGGCAATAAGAGGGTAGAGCTAGCCTCTAGTTAACCATAGAGGCCAGGCTGTGGTGGCACACACCTTTAATCTAGCACTAGGGAGGAGGAAGCAGGAAGATCAGGAGTTCAAGGCCACCCTGGGCTACACAAGATTGAACCAGTCTAAAAGAGAAACAGAACCAGTTGGTGGTGTCTCACACTTTTAATACCCAGCACTAGGGAGGTGGAGACAGGAATACAAGGTGAGTGGAGACAGGATCTCAGTCCCATTCAGTCTGAAGATTTGTAGAGATGGGCCGACCCATTGGGTCTGAGATTTTGTAGAGGTAAGAAGTCTCTGGTGGCTGGCTGCTCTGCTTCTCTGATCTGTCAGGTTTCACCCTAGCATCTGACTCTGGGCTTTTATTGTTAAGTCTAAATAGATCCATGCTTCAAACTACAATCCTGTCAGCTCTGTAAAAGGCTTTGGATCCTTGACAGTATATGTTTCCCGTGCTGAGATGTGAACCCATGGCCTCATGCATGCTAGGCAATTGCTCTACCACTGAATTATATTCTCAGCCCATTTGACAGGTGTTTTTTGTTTGTTTGTTTGTTTTGTTTTTTCTTCTTTCTTTCTTTCTTTCTTTTTTTTTTTTTTTACCTGATGATAGCCATTCTGACTAGGGTAAGGTATAATCTCAATGTCACTTTGATTTACAATTCCCTGATAGCTAAATGTAGTAGAATATTATTTTAAGGTATATTACTTTTGTTTATGTTGCATTTGTTTAACTCTGTGAAGCTGTGTTACTGTGCCTGTCTAACACACCTGATGGTCTAATAAAGAACTGGTCAATAGTAAGGCAGGAGAAAGGTGGGGCTGGCAAGCAGAGAGAATAGATAGAGGGAGAAATCTGGGAATGAAAAGGATTGAGCAGCCAGAGGAGGAGAATGGGAGAAAAAAGTTCCCAGCTATCCATTTGTGATGGTTAGCTCTAGTTGTTAATTTGACACAATCTAGGATCACCTGAGAAGAGAGCCTTAATGAGGGACTGCTAGATGAGGCTGGCCTGTGGGCATGTCTGTCGGGAGTGATCTTGATTATATTTATTAATTAAACAGGTGGCACCAGACAGGGGATCTGGAACTGCGTAAGTGTTGAAAGTGAGTTGAACACAAGCATGCATGCATTAATCTCCTCTCTCCTTCTTAACTATGAATAGGATAAATATTTTCCCCTCTAAGTTGCTCTTGTCAGAGTGTACTATCACGGCAACAGGAAACAAAACTAAGATACCATCTGACAGGAACTAATATCTAGAGTATGCAAAAATATTAAAATTAAACATAAAAAATCATCCATACATGGGCTAATGGCTTGAACAGACAGTCTCACAAGAAGTAAAAGTGGCCTACAGATAGATGAAAAAAACATTCAGCATCCTTAGCTGTTGTTGTTTTGGCTCTTTTTTTTGGGGGGGGGGCACCACCCAGCTCCCAAATATTCTTACTTATGAATGCCTGGCCTCAGCTTGGCTTAGTTTCTAGTCAGCTTTCCTTAACTTTAACTTATCCCATTTACTTTTTGCCTCTCGGCTTTTCCTATTCTCCTCCTTCTGAATCTTACTCTTACTCCTGGCTTGCTGTGTGTGTAGCTGGGTGGCTGGCCCCTGGAGTCTTTTGTGGATCCATATGAGTTTTAGATTTTTTTCTTTTCTATAAAGAATGCCATTGGACTTTATTGTTTTTATTTTTTCTCTTTCTCTCTCTTTTAAAAATTATATATATACTATATATATATATATATATATAAATATAATTATTTGTTTTCTTATTTTTTTTTTTTCAAGACAGGGTTTCTCTGTGTAGCCCTGGTTGTCCTGGAACTCGCTCTGTAGACCAGGCTGGCCCTCAAACTCGCAAAGATCCACCTGCCTCTGCCTTCTTTGTGCTAGGATTAAAGGATGCGACACCATCGCCTGGCTAAAAATTGTATTTTTAGACAGTTTCATGTGATCCAAGGTGGACTTGAACTTACTGTGTAGCCAAGGATAACCCTGAGCTTTTGATCCTCCTGCCTCTGTCCTCTGAGTGCTGGGATTGCAGGCATGTACCACAGGCCCAGTCTGTGCCATTTTGGAGACTGAACAGGACAGTGTGCATTTCAGACAAGTACACTGTGAACTGAACTCTGTCCCCAGCTCCTCCTGTATTACTTCTGATGATACAGTAACTTTCACAATGTCCATTCTGCTGATTTATAAATAGACACAGATATTTCCATCTTTAAGTCTTTCACCAATCATTTCAAGTTTTCATTTAGAGGCTATTCAGCTCCTGAGGTAGGTTTATTCCCAGGGACTTCTTGAGGCTTTTGTGAATAGGATGGCTTTTCTGATTTTTCTTTTCTTTTCTTTTTTGAGACAGGGTATGAAGCCCCAGTTGGCCTGGAACTCTCTTTGTAGACAGAGATCCCCCTGCCTCTGCAACCCCAGTGCTGGGATTAAAGGTGTGCGCCTCTGTAGCAGGCTTGCCTTCATACATGTAACTGTGGGCCTTCCTTTACTGTGTTTATGATTCCTTGAAGTGTTTCTGCAGAGCTGGCTTAGTGATCACAGGTTGCTTTATTTGGGGTTATCTCGGTGCTTTTGATTTGCCCACCCATTTGAGGACACACTTTTGCCAGACATAACAGTGTTGTGGGGGCAGTTATTTAGTTTCAGGGCATGAAAGATCTCATTCTTTGTGTTCCTGGGCTTTAAGATTTTCGGAGAGAAGTCTAATGTCATTCTTCAGAGTTTGCCTCTGTAAGTTTAAAAAGGCCTTTTTACGTGCTATTCATGTATTTTTAAGTCATATCACTTTAAGTATAAGGTGATTTTTTTTATTTTAAATTTATTTTTATTTTATGTATGCTGGTGTTTTGCCATGGATATCGGGTCCCCTGGATCTGGAATTACAGACAGTGTGAGCTGCCCTGTGGGTGCTGGGACTTGAACTCAGGTCCTCTGGAAGAGCAGTCAGTCAGTGCTCTTAACCACTGAGCCATCTCTCCAGCCCCAGTATAAGGTGATTTTAAAGTATAAAATTGTGTGTAAAGTTCTCTTCTGTTTGTGTCTGTTTGGGACACTGTGTCTCTTTTGTTTGAGTGTCCATGTCTTTCCCCAAGTTTGAATAATTGTCTGCTATAATTTCTCTAATTGTCCGTGCCTCTGGTTTGTATCCTAGCACCTCTTGTACCTCATGGGTTCTCAGGTTTGATCTTTTGACCATGTCCTCAGTGTTGGCATTCTGGCCCGCCCCTTGGGGACCCGCCCTGAGTAAATTCTCCTTTAAGGAAAGACCCCTCCCTTCTTCTTCCTCTTCCCCTTCCTCCCTTTCTCGCCATGAGGTACACACATCTCCGCTTTCCCTCTTTCCCTCTTTCCCTTCCTTTTCTCTTTCTTTCTCTCTCCCTTTCCCCCTATTTCTCTCTCTCTCTCTCTCTCTCTCTCTCTCTCTCTCTCTCTCTCTCTCATAATAAACTGGCCACATGGATGTCCGCTGTGCCTGCATGGCATGCCTCAACCCGCCACAGGGCACCTTGGTCCAAGGCCTCCCGTGCGCCGTATCATTACACCCAGGGTTTTGAAAGATATGTTCATATTTGTTTACTTTTCCCCCATGATTTGTCTCAATATAATATTTTCTCAGTTTCATCCTCCATCTCTAATCTGCATTCCTCTGCTTGGTCTGCCCATTGGTGATGCTTGCCACTTTGTTTTTATTTGATGAAGACTTTCTCTTCCAAATGTATTTTGTTTTTCAAAATACGGATTTTATTTTTGTTCATGCTACTGAAATTCTCATCCACATTGCTGACTTCATCATCTACTTTATCATTTGACTTTTTTTTACTTCATTTAATTATTTTTGTTTGCTTTTTGAGACAGGTTCTTGTGTAGCCTAAACTGGCCTTGGACTCCTTCTATAGTTAAGGGTGACCTTGAACTTGTGATTTCCCCTGCTCTCACCCTCTGAGTCCTGGATTATAGGCATGTTTTTATGTGGTGCTGAGGATTGAACACTAGAGCTTTGTGCAAGCTAGGCAAACATTTAACCAACTGAGCCACACACATTCCAGGCTGTCAACTGGGAGTTTTAATCCTCTTTGAGGACATTATCATTTTGAAAACTAGTTGTTTTTGTTGTAGTTGTGGGTATTTTGAGATAAGATCTCACTGTGTAGCTGGCTTTGAATTTGTAGCAATCCTGGTGCTGGGATTATACAACCAGACTTTTAGGTTTTTGTGTGGCATGTCTACAATTTCATTATCTTTGAATTCATGCTGTGACAGATTTCAGGCCCAGTATACACTGAATCCACACCAACACGCTGCTTTTCATTAAAAACAAAACTGAAACATGAGTCACCAGTTAAAACTACATTCCCACAGTGTGATCACAGGAAGATGTAATCAAACTGTCCTCCTGCTGTGTGCTGAGTTGGTGAGACTTGGTGGTGGTGGTGGGGGATCACAGGCTTTGATTCTAATAGCTAGAGCTCAACACAAAATGTTTTTGTATTTTTTTTTAATTGTTGTTTTGGATGTGATGCAAGACACTCTTGTACCAGATAAAATACAGCCATTCAAAGAAAAAAAAAATGTAAACAAACCACAATATCCAAAGACTTGAAAACAAATGCAGCTGAGTTTGATGTCCCTTGGCTTTGAACTTTGTCTTCTCCTGGTTTTCAGGGGCAGCAAAGCAAAGAGAATAGTAGTTGGGTTTCTTAGTAAATTTGTTTCTTAGAGGCAGGTTCACACGTAACCCAGGCTGTCCTTATTTAATATATAGCCAAGGATAACCTTTGACTCCTGATCCTCCTGCCTCCACCTCTGGAGTACTGGGGTTATAGGCATGTGCCATGATGCTCAGCTTGGTAAACATGGATGTTTTTAGTATGAGAGAAAGTATGTGAGTGTGCATGGTCAAGTGTGTGTGTGAATGTGTGTAAAGGTCAGAAGACAAGCTCAGGTGTCATCCCCAGGAACACTGTCTGCCTCCCTTGAGTCTGGGTGTCTCATTGCCCCAGAGCTCATCAATTAGGTTAGACTGGCTGACTAATGAGCTCCAGGGAATTTCCTCTCTCCAGCCCTGGGATTTGAAATGTGCCAGCACACTGGCGGTGATGGCTAATTTTAGTTGTCAACCTGATTACATATGAAATAAAACCCAACTGCTGGGCACACCTGTGAGGGATGTGCTTTCCTTTTCTTTTCTTCCCCAACCACCTTTAAAAAAATTTTTTTTTTATTTTAAGATTTTGAGACAGGGTCTTATAGCCCTCACTGTCCTAGAACTCACAGATATCTACCTGCCTCTGCCTGGGTCTAAAGGCATACACCACCACACCCAGCAATGAGGGATTTTCTTTCTTCCTTCCTTCCTTTCTTTCTTCCTTCCTTCCTTCCTTCCTTCCTTCCTTCCTTCCTTTCTTTCTTTCTTTTTCTTTCTTTCTATCTTTCTTTCTTTTTTCTTTCTTTCTTTCTCTTTCTTTCTTTCTCTCTCTCTCTTTCTTTCTTTTTCCTTCTTTCTTTCACGACTTCCACTTTTTTAAAATAAAGATCTATTTATTTATGTATTTTATGCATGAGTGCTATATTCATGCACACCAGAAGTGGCCATCAGATCCCATTACAGATGGTTGTGAGCCACCATGTGGTGGCTGGGAATTGAACTCAGGACCTCTGGAAGAGCAGCTAGTGCTCTTACCCACTGAGCCATCTCTCTAGCCTGAGGGATTTTCTTAATCAGATTATTTGAAGCAGAAGACTCATCCTAAATCTGGGCCATGCTTTCTGGTGGCAGCCCAGGACACCAAGCCAGGCAGTGGTGGCTCACGCCTTTAATCCCAGCACTCAGGAGGCAGAGCCAGGCGGATCTCTGTGAGTTCGAGACCAGCCTGGGCTACCAAGTGAGTTCCAGGAAAGGTGCAAAGTTATACAGAGAAACCCTGTCTCGAAAAACCAAAAAAAAAAAAAAAAAAAAAAAGAAAGAAGGACATCAAGTGCTGTCCTCCCTTTCTCTGGCAAGTTTATCTCTCCTGTCTCTGTGGCCAGCATTAAATAAAGCTTCTCCAGGTTCACAACACAGACTGAAGACCAGTAGCTCTCCAGGAATCCTTCAAGATTAGTGTCCAACTGAGGAAACGGAGACATTCAGCTTTGTGGACCAAACAGCCTTGGAATTCTAAGCCTTTCTGTAGTCAGCCATCACTAGACCTCCCAGACCACATCCTGTGAAACAGTCTAATAAATCTCTTTTTAATATATATAGTCATTCAATCAGCTCTGTTCCTTTAGAGAACCCTAACTAATACACTGAATTTTTTTCTTGTGAGTTCTTGGGGATTGAACACAGGTCCCCTGAATGCAAAGCCTACGCTTTAACTAACTGAGACATCTCCACAGCCCTGATGATTTTTATGAATGTTTTGATGCAGGTGTGGTGCTCCACACCTGTCATTCCAGTCCTGGGGAGGCAGAGGTTGGAAGCCCAAGAATTTAGGGTCATCTCAGGTGTGGTGAGACTCTGTCACTCACAAAAGTTTTCGTAGGGACTGGGGATATGATAGTTGGTAGGATGCTTGCCTTGTACGCATAATTGCATGATGTCATGGGCTGAATGCCCAGCAACACACACACACACACACACACACACACACACACACACACACACACACACACAAGAAAAGATTTTGGTACAGGTAGTATTTTGAGCAGACCATTGTGAAGACATCAAAATAAATGAAGTTAGAGAAAACCAGTGGCAAAGGCTCTTCATGTGTCCCTTTTCTTCATGTGTGCTGGCTCCTTGGCTTAGGCCTGCACAAGCCGTATCACCCTCCCTTGTCTCCTGACCCCCGGTTCCTCTTTCCTGGTGTTGGAACTTGGGTCTGCCTCATGTCTGCCCAGTCTCTCTTGGATCGCTGTCAGTTCATTACCAAGTATTGAAGAGTGCGGGTGGGTGGTCATGTCTGGAAACCCTGAGTTTCAACCCTTCCTAGGCTACCACTGAGCAACTCCCGGAGCCTGAGGTGGTGTCTGGACAGGTGCTGCCCAGCAGAACTTGGGGTGGTGATGGACATTGTCTGCAGCTGCATCATCCACAGCACTAGCCACTGGCCACAGGTGACTGTTGAGTACCTGGAATGTGGCCAGAGTTGCTGACTGAACTCTTTTTAATTAGCACAGGAAGTAATGAGTTTTATTATGGCATTTTTACCCACAAATGTCATTATACCTTGTTCTCATTTGTTTCTCCCATTTCTCTGTTCCACCCCCACATCCCGCCAACCCAACTCTTCCAAGTCCCTCCTCCTCCACTTTCTTCTTTTTCATCTTCTCCTCCTCTGCCACCCTTTTTTGCTTGTTTTTGAGACAGGTCTCACTGTGCTGCCCTGACTGACCTAGAACTTGCTATATAAACCAGGCTGGCCTCAAACTCACTGAGACCCACATGCCTCTCTCTGCCTCCTGGGTCCTGGGATCAAAGGTGTCATCCCTCTCAGCTGTGACTCCGCTTCTTAAATCCCTATGTAAATTGTTTAAGGTTGCTTTGGTTGAAGTGTGTATGAAGAATCTCAGACTTCCACAGGCAGAGGGTGTTTCATGGGAGCCATGTAAATTTAGTTAAAAAAAAAAAAAACAAACACTCGAATGGGGCTATGAAAGAATTTTAAAAATTGGTACAGAAATTACTTTAAAAAACAAAACTACAACAAACATCTGAAGTCTAATTCTACTTGAAATTTTCAGTGCTTTGAGCATGAAATTGGGAGAAATAGGCAGTAAAAATAACCCACTTAGCAAGAAGCAGTGATCCTTCAACCCAGCAATACTGAGGTAATACAAAGGGGGTGCATGTGGTCCACTTCACTCAGGTCGGGCTCTCCCACATCGCTCTGCAGAGTTCAGCGCCTCTGTCGACAGGCTAAGTGCTCTCATGGGTGGTTTCTCCTCTGAGCAGACTCAAGAACAAAGCTCCTTGTTTCAGCTCCCAAGCACTGGAAAGACTTAGAAAGATCGGGAGGGAAACAAGCCATGCTGGAGCACTAACCATGCCTGCCTCTTCGTGAGTTTGCCTTGGGGGGCTCCACTCTGCCACAGAGACACCCACTCTGGTGCCGAGCTGACAGGTGGGTAAGTGCTGACTTTGAAACCTCGCCTGAAGATACATCCGGTTTGATGCAGCCTGGTGTTCTTGCAGTAAAGCTATTTTCTTTATGTCTGATGTGGTCACCGTGAAGCCAAGTGGCTGTGGCCGCCGACACAGTCTCTTGGTTGGAAGGTGATGAAATCAGTAAACAAGCAAAACAACAATAACAGAACCCTGGATGTATCATTATGAACCACCTGCTTTAATGTAGAGGCAACCTACCTGCACAGGAGAAAAAAAAAAAATGAAGACATGCTTATTTGTAGAAACACATGGGATACAACACTGCATTTCGAAGAAGATTACTGACGTGCAATGTCCTTGATTTGGGTCTCTACATTATCTTCCTTTTAAATTTAAAGCATTTTCACATCACTTAAAAGATGAATTCTGGGGCAGCAAGAAGGCTCAGTGGAAGCTTGCTGCCAAGCCTGAAAACCTAAGTTCAGTCGTCAGAGCCCACACGCTGGAGGAGAACTTCAGCTCCAGAAAGCCCTTCTCTGAACTCCACATGTGCATTGTGGCATGCAAGCATGCACTCAAGCACAATGTAAGTAAAAATTTTAAAACTGTAACTTTTAAGATCCACATGATTTTTTTTCCTGACCATTGGAATATTACAGTTTCAAGTAACAAAAGATAAAAATAAAAACACTGCAGACTAAATCTACCAGTATGTACAGAGTGAACACATTTAATTACCGCAGCCATTAGTAAGTCCTCTTCAGCTCAGAACTCATTGACGAGCAGTCACTGGCGGCTCTCTGGGATCTCCCTGTCATCCACAATGAGGGTGTGGATGATCCCTTCTCTCCTCTTCCCGCTGCTGACGGCCTTTATGTAGCAATCGTGGCTCCCAACACTGAAGTGTGTCTCAGTCCCATCATCTACAAACTCGCCCTAGGACAGCACGGGAGGAAGCATCAGTGTTCCAGAAATCTCTTTGTCGGGGCACTAACATCATCTAAAATGGACTAGTGGTATAATGAAATAATATGTTGGTAAAACATTAAGCGTTGCAGACTCAGCATTTCAAACTTGTGTTTATACACCTTTATGATTGTTATAAATTGAGAGTTCCTTTCTTTCTTTGTATTCATTCATTGTTTTGATTTTTGAAACAGGGTCTACTCTGTAGCCAAGTTTAGGTTAAGCCAGAACTCACTGACCTCAATCTCTGGATCCTCTTGCCTCCACTTAATTCTATCATTACAATGACTTTGATAGAAGTACTCTTATTATGCCCACTTGACAGATGAGAAAACTGAGGTAGATGACTTGAAAGTGCCACTCTGCAAGGAGACTACTGTGGTGATATTTTATTTGTGCTCTAACAAAGCTTCCCTGAGGATCAGAGGAAAAAGCCAGCCACTATTTTAAACATAGAGGTCAGGCAGCGGTAGCACATGCCTTTAATCCCAGCACTAGTTAACCATAGAGGTCTGGAGGTCTATACAGACACATAGGAAGTGATAGAGCTGGGCAGAAAGAGGAAGTGATGTAGCTGAGTGGAGAGAGGAAGTAAGAGGGCAGGGCACAGAAAGGTATATAAGCGTGAGTATACAGGAAGTAGTTCTTTCTTGGGCTGATTTCCTAGCAGTAAGAACTTGTGGCTGGCTTGATTTATCCCTCTGATCTTTCAGCTTTCACCCCAATATCTGGCAATGGGTTTTTTATTAATAAGACCGTTTAGCAATTCTTGTTGCAGATTACTCTGAACCAGTTCAAAATTCCATTTCCTTTGGGGATATAAGGTGGTTTATAATAAAATACATGCTTAGCAACAAAAACTGGACACCACTAAATCTATTGAGCACTTGAAATGTGTCCACTTAGAAATGAAATCTATACCCTAAGTTTAAAATATATACCTGATCTCAAAGCCAATGCGAACCTATGAGTGTACATAACTCACTAGTAACTTCCTTTGTTGATTACATGTTAAATTTTAATTCCTTCCTTTTGTTTTTTGAAATAGAATCTTATTTTGTGGCCCAGGCTGACCTATAATTAACTATATGTGCCCTGGAACTCATAGTAATCTTCCTGCCTCAGTGCCACAGTGTTCCCCCAGCCAAATGCTGTATTGCAGATATGAGCCTCCACCCTTGGCTTAATAATCTTGATAAATTGATTTATTAAACATTAAGATTAATTAACTTTAATTTTTTTTAGCATGCCTGCTAAAATGTTAAAATCACACAGGAGACTCAATACTCATGGTTCACATTCTATTTCTGCTCAACAGCACGAATCTACAGAAAGAAGATGGGAAAAAACGGTGAAGAGGGAAGAAGAGCCTTAGAGTAGTGGTTCTCAACCTGTGGGTTGTGACCCAGTGGGAAGGGGCTGAACAACTCTTTTCATGGGTGTTGCCTAAGACTCTTGGAAAACACAGAGCTATGCACTATGGAAAACACAGAAATTATGCAGTAGCAAAATTACAGTTATGACATAGCAACAAAAATAATTTTACAGTTGGGGGTCAGCATACCTTGAGGAAGTGTATTAAAGGATTGAAGCCTTAGGTTGAGGAGGCCTTAGAGGATAGACAGAATTCAAGGAAACCGTGATCAATGCCTTAAGACTAGTCTGTGCACAGGCTAGGGAGCTCACTTAGTGTGTATAACACACTGGGTTTGGTCTCAGCACTGAAAACTCAAACAGGAAATACACAGGCACCCTCCTCCACCCCCATCCACACCCCTTGACTATGAGCATCACAGAGGCCAAGCAGCTAGAGCTCTTGAAGGGAAGGGAGATGTACTGAACACTGACCCAGGCACATCTTTGGGTGCAGAGATCCCTACCACGTTTATACTGAGGCTTGGGAAACGCTTTTGGAAGACAGAACAAGGGTTAGTCACACAATCCTGGTAAGTTGCTTCTTGGCTACTTGACAAGCATAACTTTGGTGCTACTGGTAGGACTTGGGCAAGTTGGTTGCAGGCTGCGCTACCAGAGCTGAGACTTGGGTAATACAGACTGGCAGCTGCTGGGCTAGCTCACTCAGGGAGCCTGAGCACTCTGTTGCAGGTGTGTACAGACTGGGAAAGGCTGCTGGGCTAGCTCACTCAGGGAGCCTGAGCACTCTGTTGCAGGTATATACAGACTGGGGAAGACTGCTGGGCTAGCTCACTATCCACTCTGCTCTTCAACTGGACTACAGTTACAAGAAGGAGACAACCGGATTACTAAGGACTGTTTTCCACACTAGTTTCCTGTCAGTTCCTATGGAACAAAGACATAGGTGGTGTGGATATCGCTCTGTATAAATAAAATGCTGATTGGCCATAGCCAGGCAGGAAATATAGATGGGACAAGCAGAGAAGAGAATTCTGGGAACAGGAAGGCTGAGTGAGGAGATGCTGCCAGCCACCACCATGAGTACCAACATGTAAAATACTGGTAAGCCACGAGCCATGTGGCAAGGTATAGATTTATAGAAATGGGTTAATTTAAGATGTAAGAACTAGGCCGGGCGATGGTGGCGCACGCCTTATCCAGCACTCGGGAGCAGAGCCAGGTGATTCTTGAGTTCGAGCAGCCTGGACTACAAGTGAGTCAGAAAGCGCAAAGCTAACAGAGAAACCCTGTCGAAAAAAAAAAAAAAAAAAAAAAAAAAAAGATGTAAGAACTAGATAGCTAGAAGCCTGAGCCATTAGGCCAAACAGTTTAAATAATATAAAAGTCTATGTATTTATAAGTGGGCTGCGGGACTGTCAGGGCTTGGGGACCCGGAGAGAAACTCTCCAGCTACACATAGGTATGAACATGATTTTTACCATATTTAAAACCGCTTTCCCCTCAGTGGTAGGCAGGGAACCCTGAAGCTTCCACGTGTTAGGCGAGTACTTTTCCCAAGCACTGAACAACACTCCCAGCCCTTAAAAACACATCCTTAATCCCATAAAACCACATTCTTTTCAGTTGTCCCAGAGAATTCCTCGAGGGTGGAGGAGATGTGATTGCAAAGTGCTGACTATCTAGAGACTTGCAGGGGAGGCATGGAGAAGGAGGACCACAGGTCTATTGTAGGCCCAGAGTAGGTACCTGACCACAAGCAGGGTAAGGACTGCACTTCTACAGGGGCCATATGGGCCTAGAGAGCTCCCTGCACCTCTGCATGAATAAAGCTTCTCTCAAGCAGGTTTATTCCGGGGAAGGGCTTAAGTTCTGGAGATAAAGCCCGAGAGACCAGATTACACCTGCCAGGCTTAAGAAATGAAAAGGCACCCACTTTTGTGACTGTGGATTCCTACCTCCTCAGGGACAGAGAATTATGAGATGGAGTAGATTCGAAGTGATCAGCTGAGTAGTTTCCCCCACAAACAACCTTTCCTCTCAGCAGCACCTTAACTCTCCTTCCTACACCCGTAGTGGGAACAACCACACCATGTGATGAGAGAGAAGGTGAGCAGAGAAGGGAGCTAGCTGCTCACCACTGCCAACCTTGGTGTTCCTCCCTGGAGCGCAAGCCTGAGCGGCAAGGACAGCACTTTCTGTGTGGCCGGAAGACCTCAAGACCCAGGGAATTTCCTCACAGTGACTTCAGCTCCTGGTCCTGCATTCCCTGTGCCACCATGTTAATTCATTTCTGCTTGAAATTCTCTCCTAAATTCATTTCACTCCAGGTCACAAGGATGCTGGCCCCTGACAGCAAAGCTGAGTACATTGGAGCCTGGATGGCTTTTGCAGGATGCTTGGTCTCTGTGAGCGGGGAGTCTCTTTCCTCCTACCTTAACAACACTGGTCTACAAATTTCACGCGTCTAATGGCATTTGTGACAGTGCCCTTTTGTAGTCTACCTCACTCCATCTGACACTGTGTACATCACTACTTCTTTAAAAAAAAAAAGCAAAACAAAATAAAACAAAAACCCTCACTTTTGGAAGGTACCATGCACTTTGAGGATATGTGCAAAGCCTTCCTACCCAAGTGTTATCTGCGGTCAGCAGCGCTGGCAGCGCAGAGGGTTGAAAGCCTATCATCAGCTAGAATTTGCCTATCATCAGCTCCCAGGGGACTGCTACACATGATTTCTAGAGGAACAAACACAGGAGGACAGCAGCTCTTAGGGGGAAGGAACCTTTTCATGTGAACACTTCTCAGGATAAAAGCCTAACCAGGAGAGACAAGGTGTGGAGTGTGTGGCTGTGCCAGTTCAGACTGCAGATTGTCTCCAAACGCTCACTGCCCCAGGGACTGTCTGGAAAGGATTTCCAGAACTTAGAGTCAAAAGCAATTCCTATGATTTTTGGTTTACTAAGATTACCTTGGTTAGTTAGAAAATCACCAGAATTAGCACTTGGTTGTGGTGGTTCGTACTCGCAACCCCGATGTTGAGGAGGCTGAGTGGGGAGGACTGAGTTGGAGGTGAGCCTAGGCTACACATGCTCTAGGAATGACTACAGACCGACTTACCGCTGACTCTATTATTTCACCGTTGCACCACACATCCATACTGTTTTTTTCTGTAAAAGTAACAATAGTTAAATGTCATAATTCTATAGTCAAAGTGAACTTGTTGCATTTGTTTTCATTTATATGTATATGGGTGTTTTGCTTGCATATATGTGTACCACATGTGTGCCAAGTGCCCACAGAGGCCAGAAGAGGGTGCCAGATCCCCCTGGAACTATTTACCTTAAATAAGAAAAGAAATACCATGATGGCACATGCCTGTAACTCCAGCACTCAGGGTATGTTTTTGCTTTTGCTTTCATCTTGGAACTGGGGATCCAACCCAGGGCTTGCACATACTTGGCAGGTGCTATACCACCGGCCTACATCTTCAGCCTTATGTTTTGTTTTGAAATTCTCCTTTGAACTGGCCCTTAACACCCTTCCTTGTTAAATAACGAGAGAAATAAAATTCTTCACATGTTTATGTAAAAATAAATTATTCTCCTGACAAATAAAACAAAACAAAAACCTTGAGGGTTAATTGAATGATAATCTGCTCACATGGATGCATGAGAAAAAGAGAGCTCATACATTCTTTCTCCTATTCAAATCTCCCACTTAACTCTATGGAGAGAGTAATTAAATAGTCACTATAAAAATCTAATATGGCCTGCATAGGGTCAAGCCAGATGGGGTTACAGAACTGAGAGGGGGAAGTGGACATAATCTCCCATCCCCAAACAGGAAGTGATTTCCAACTAACAACTGCTTGCAAAGAAAAAAAAAATCAGTTTTCTCCCAATGGCGTCTCATTGGCTGTATAAACCACACTTAAGGGCAGGCCCCACAGTCAGCAGTAGACAATCAACACAAAACATACTCAGTGGTGTTCTTATAGATTTGTTGTCTCATATTGCTTTGTCTGGGTTTTTTAAAAAATCTTAGTCTTTTGCTTGTATACTATGGCTTCCAATTTTGTGTTTTTATTGATTTTATTTGTGTGTTTCTCTATGTGTGTGTGTTTATTGTGATTTTTCCAATTTTTAAATTCTGCTTTGTTTGTGTTTTTTATTTACTTATTTGTTTTCTAAAGAGATAAAGCATGGAGTTGGATGGGCGGGGAGGTAGGGAGGATCTGAGAGAAGATGGGGGAGGGGAAACTATGATCAGAATATATTGCAGAATATATTTTATAAATTTTCAATTAAAAAAAAATCCTGGGGCTGGAGAGATGGCTCAGAGGTTAAGAGCACTGGTTGCTCTCCAGAGGTCCTGAGTTCAATTCCCAGCAATCACATGGTAGCTTACAACCGTCTGCAATGAAATCTAGTTCCCTCTTCTGGCCTGCAAGGATACATGCATGCAGAACACTGTATGCTTAATAAGTAAATAATTCCTTAAAAAAATCCAGCCCATTCTGCAGGAACAGCCCCGACTCACCCAAAACAATTCTAAAGTTCTCGCCATCCAAGTGCAGTACCCAGGTGTTGGTGGTTTTTGATCTGTTCTCTACATACTTTACGAAGCTTTTCCTCTCAATTTCCAGGATATATTTAAAAACATAACCTTTGTCAGAAAGTATATGTATGGTGGCTTTGGTTTTTGCAGCTCCAACATAGAAGGTTTCTTTGCCCACCAAATTGAACATCCACTCTTTTCTTATCTCTTCCTAGATGATAAATTAGAATAGATTAAAATATACAAATAGAGGGAATTTTAATATTTAACATTTAAGAAATAATAAAAAACTTCAAGGTGTTTGTGGTAGTTTTGTTTTGTTTTGGTTCGGTTTTTTGAGACAGGGTTTCTCTGTGGGACAGTCCTGGCTGTCCTGGAACTTGCTTTGTAGACCAGGCTGGCCTCAAACTTACTGAGATTTGTCTGCCTCTGCTTCCTGAGTACTGAGATTAAAGGCACGTGCCACTACCTGATTGTGGTGGTTTGAATAAGAATGGCCCCTATAGGCTCATACGTTTGAAAGTTTGGTCACCAGGGAGTGGAACTATTTGAAAAGATTATAAAGATTAGGAGGTGTGGCCTTGTTGGAGGAAGTATTCACTGGGGGTGGGCTTTGAGGTTTCAAAAGCCCAAGCCAGACCCAGTGACTCACTCTCTTCCTGCTGCCTGTGGATCAGGATTTAGAACTCTCAGCTACTTCTCCAGCAGCATGTCCTGCCTTGCCTGCTGCTATGTTGATAATGGACTAACCCTCTGAAATGGTAACGAAGCCCTAATTAAACACTTTCTTTTATAAGAGTTGCCTTGGACATGATGCCTCTTCATAGCAATACAACACTGACCAAGACGGTGATTAGAAGCCAATATTATTTGTACTTTATGAATTCATCATATCAAGTTTTTGTTTTGTTTTGTTTTGTTATCATTTTTCTGTGTGTAGTGGCACCTAACTTTAATTTCAGCACCTGCGAGGCAGTTGAAGGTGGCTCTCTGTGAGTTTGAGACCAGCCTGTCTGCACAGTGAGTTCCAGGCCAGCCAGGGCTACTTAGACTCTGTCTGAAAAGAAAAGGCCATTTTAAATTTAAATACCAGGTTTCATATTCTTGTATGTAATTATTCTCCTGTAACTACCACTAGATTGCTTTATACAGAAAAACAAATAGGTGAAAAACATAACCATTGTCAGAAAAAAAGCCCCAACTTTATGTATGAAGAAGTTACAAATTATACCAATAAAACCAAGTTTTGGGCCTGGAGAGATGGCTCAGTGGTTAAGAGTACTTGCTGCTTTTCCAGAGGATCTAGCACCCACATGATAGCTCACAACTGCCTATAACTGCAGGCTCAGGGGATCTGATACCCTATTCTGTCCTCAGAGGACCCCAGGCACACATGTGCTGCGCTTGCAAGCATACAGGCAAAACACCCTTACACATACAAATAAATAAAAAGCTTAAGAAAGCAAGCTGGTGTAGTCTTGAACACTTTTAATCCCAGCACTGGGGAAGCAGAGACAGGAGGCTGTCTATGAGGTCTAGACCAGGCCTGTCTAAATAGCAAGTGGTAGGATAGCCATAGAGAGATCCTGTCTCAAAGAGAGAGGGAGAAAAGGAGAGCAGGAGGAGGATGAGCTCTCTGTAGCACATTTTACAAAGTCACATTATGTTTCCCTACCTTCCCATCCACATATACAACTCGTTTTCCTGATGTGGTCCCATGTTCAAATTCAATCTTGTGGATTCCATCACTTAATATAACATCCCAAACAGCTACAACATCTGTCAGTTTCCTTAGGCTATAAAGAGGGCAAAGGAAATAAAAATGAAGCCATTAAAATGGGCTAAACCAGTAATAGAATAGCCAATTCATCTTCTCAAGATTTTTCTTTTCTTTTTCCTCTTTCTCTTTCTTCCTTCTTCCTTCCTTCTTTCCTTCCTTCCTTCTTTCCTTCCTTCCTTCTTTCCTTCCTTCCTTCTTTCTTCCTTCCTTCCTTCTTTCCTTCCTTCCTTCTTTCCTTCCTTCCTTCTTTCCTTCTTTCTTCCTTCCTTCCTTCCTTCCTTCCTTCCTTCCTTTCTTTCTTTCTCTCCTTCTTCCTTCCTTCCTTCCTTCCTTCCTTCCTTCCTTCCTTTCTTTCTTTCTTTCCTTTCTCTCTCTCTCTCTCTCTCTCTCTCTCTCTCTCTCTCTCTCTCTCTCTCCTCCCTCCCTCCCTTCCTTCCTTTCTTTCTTTTTTTTTTTTTTCTTTTTCGGACAGGGTGCTATGTATTCCAGGCTGGCTTCAACTTACTATATGAGCCTGATGATTGAAGTTTGACCCCGGAACCCACATAAGTGTGGAAGGAGAGAAATGAAACCACAAAGTTCTCCTCTGACCTCCACATGTGCTTCATAATACACACCCCGATACACATGTTCACACATCATTTTAAAAAAGTCTGTGGTTTTATGGGATCTGCAGTGGCTATGTTCTTTATTTATTCAAAGCCATGTACCATAAATGTCAGCCTTCAGCTTTTCAAGTCATTGCTTATTTGAACCTGTTTTCAAAGAATACTGTCCTAGGCAGGCATGGTGGCACATACCTGCAATTCCAGCATTTGGGAGGTAGAGGCAGGAGGCTATCAGGAGTTCAAGGAGACCATGTCTAAACCAAACCAAACCAAACCAAACCAAACCAAACCAAACCAAACCAAACCAAACCACAACAACACAAAGACATTGCCCTAGCCAGTAGATGCACTGAAAAGTTGTAGTGTGTTCTGGTGATGACTGATGCAGTGGCTGGTGGCCTTGCCCTCCATGGCAAGGAAGACCTAAAATTACTGTGCAGAGTGACACCCTGTTGTTGCTGGGCACCTGGTACGGCCTTCCTACCATGTGTGAGAGAGATGAATGCTCCGAGGCCAGCCCCAGTGCCCTGGCTCCTGTTGGGTGGGATCTGCAAGCCCTGAGACAGGAAGAGTGCTAGGTTGTCTCAGTGTCCCCTGACCAGTGCATATCTCAGTGGTCTGTTTGTTTCTTCTATATTCAGATACGCTGCTGCTCTGGAATGAACCAGTAAGAGGCCCGTGGGAGCCTACTCCATCAAGTTCACTGGGACCACAAGTGGCTTCTGGTACAGGAACGGAAGAATTGATCCTGACCTGTGCTGCCCCCAGCACACCAGTTTGAATGGCAGGAACAAAAAGAGACTCCATCTGTAACCACTACCCTTTCGCCTGGCAAAGGTCAATAATACAGGACCAGAAGGAGGCTATCGATTGTCCTTTTAAAAAATTTTCTAAAATCTTCTCTTTAAATGCATTTATTTCAAGTATATTTTAGGCCCCACCTCCTTTAAAAATGTAACAAAAACAAACCACCAGGGCCTTGTGCATGCCAGGCAAGCACTCTACTACTAAGGTATATCCCTAGACCTTTTGGGATGTTTGTTTGAGATACAATCTCACGCACTTTCAGGGTTTTTTTTTTTTTAGACAAGTCCCATGCTATAGTCCAGGCTGGCCTCAGCTTCCTCGGTGCTGGGATTTCAGATGGAAGCCAGAATTTCTGGCTTGGTTTTTCTTTTTCTTTTTTTCAATCTTTTATGTTTTCATCTTATTATTTTTCTTGCTTACCTTTTGTCTTGTTTCATATCTTTTAAAAGATTTGTTTTTGTGTGAGTGCATGTGTATAAGTATGTGTGAGTGTGTGTACCTGTCAAGTGTCTCCTGTCACTTTCTATTTCTTTGAGGCAGGGTCTCTCCCTGAACTTGGATCTTGTGTTTTCTTATCTAGTAGAGAGCCAGCAAACCCCAGTGGCCCTCCTGTCTGAGCTAGGGTTAAAGGCATGGGCTGGATGCCTGGTTTGTGACCTGGGCTTGGGGATCGGAACTCTGGTCCTGATGGTTATGCAGCAAGTGTTCTTGATGGATGGGGCATCTCTCCACCCTTATTAGTATAAAGGGGACATAGGCACAGGTATAATAACAGTGGGTGACTTTAATCAACCCAACTCTCATCAGTAGAGAGATCATCCAGACTAAAAAGCATGAAGCTTCGGAGTTAAAAGGCACCATAGATCAAATGAACTTTAGAAACATCTATAGGTATTTCTTTAACATCGGTGGAATACATTTTCTTCTCAGTAGCTCATAGAATTTCTTTAAAACATCATTTTCTAGGCCACAAATCTTAACAAATACAACAGAATTGAAGTAACTTCTTTTTATTCTAACAGATCACAATGAAGTAAACTAGGAATAAGGGGTAAGACAAGAGCAATAGACACTCTTTTGGAGACAAAGTCTGATGAGAACTTACCATGCAGCATTTCTCCCGACCCAGTCTCCACATGCTGGGACTACAGGCGTGAGCGAACACATCTGGCTACCACGAGTACAGTCTTGACTATGTAGTGGGTCATTGATGAACTCAAGAAAGAAGACCTATGTCAAGCGTGCCTGAAATCCCATCACTCAGAAGGCAGTTAAGAGCACTTGCTGCTCTTACTATTTGATACCCAGCACCCACATGGTGGCTCATAACCATCTGATGCCCTCTTCCGACTTCTGTGGGCACCAGGCATGCACATATATACAGGCAAAATGTTCACACACATAAAATAATCTAAACAAAATTTTAAAAAGAATTGATAAATGGGACTTTGTGATATTAAAATCTCTGCACAGCAGATGCTGCAGCAGGGGAAAGAGGCAGCATATGGACCAGGGGAGAATATCTACCGGAATTTCACCCAACAGAGGATTAATATCCAGAATATATTAAGTTTTCAATAGAAAAATCTAAAAGACCAAATAATCCAATCAATAAAGGGGGAAAGTAGACAATTATCAAAAGACAAGGTCTAAACAGTGTTTAATAGGGCCAGGCATGGTGGTGAACACCTTTGTGACTAGTGCTGGCCAGGCAGGCTACAGACTGAGACTATCTGAAAGAGGGAGAAAAAGAGAGGGAGAGAGGGAAGGAAGGGAGGGAGAAGGGGGAGGAGGAGAGAGAGGGAACACAATAAATACTGGTAAAAGAACTGTTATTGGGGATGTAAGGTAATGCAGCCACCATGGAAATCAGTATAGAGTATGGAAGTACTTCCCCCTCAAATAAAAACAGCAAAACAAAATCCCCCAAAACTATGTAGCTATAGGACTAATTATATACCTGAAGGAATCAACTCAGCATATGCTAGACATACCTGTACACCCATGTTCATTTGGGCACTTGGTATAATAGTCACTATATGGAATAAGCCTAAGTGCCCATCAACATGTAAATGGATAAAGAAAATGAAGTCTACATAAACACAGTGGAGTATTATTTATCCATGAAGAAGAATGAAATCATGCTGGTCCCAGACAATGGATAGGATTGAAAAAACAAAAACAAAAACCACAGGCTGAGGCAGAGAAACCACACCAAGAAAGACAGATGTTACATGTTGAATCTAAATTAAAACAAACAAACAAAAACCCAAAGCAAAACATAAGGCATGAAAGCAGAGACTAACTGGGAAAAGGAAGGGGACCAGCAGCAGTGTTAATGGATGGGGTGGGGATGGAGCTCTGGGGAGGGATGGTCAAAGCCTTAATGCCTGCTGCTGGAGTCTCTTGATAGGGTAACGCATAAACCACAGGGAGGCAAGTTGCCTGGCCCCAGGGTCAGATGCTACAGAGGTGTGGGTCTGGCCACCATAGATGGATGGCTTCAAGCCGTCCTCTGCCCTGCAATCTGGGCTGTGGCCTCACCTGTGCATTTGTGGCCTATGGATCACTTTGCAAAGCAGCGTGTTGGGTCTGATTCCTCAGACGGCAAAGCCTTGCTCCTGCAGCAAGCGTGGGGACTGGAAGCTCTGGAAACTTGCGCGTGGAACAGTACAGGCTGCCACTCGCCGTCCTGCGTACTTGACCCTGCCGGTGTGACTGTCTAATCTAATGCTTTATTCTCTGCACAAGCTTTCCTCACAGCCTGGACCCCAGACATCACCAAGTCCCACCCTGTGAGCAATGCCCAACAACAAACGTTGCTAAGAGCGGTCTTCACAGGGTGCCTGGCTCCGTTGCTGGGGTGAAGTTGGTGGGCAAAACTCCAGGCCCCGTGCTGCTCTGAAGCCCAGGAAGGTAAATCTGCTCGTGACATTGGTTCTCAAAAACTACTGGCATCCCCTCCCCTCCTTTTTTCCCCACTCCCCATCGTGGTACTGGAGATTGGGCCGATGTTCGCTGTCTCATGAATCGCCCAGATTGGCTTTGAACTAACTCTGTAACCCAGACAGACCTCAAACTTGCAATTCTCTAGAGCTCATTCTTTATTTCTTTAAAAGCCCAGACTACTTAAGGTGGATTTTGTGCTCACATCTCTGTGTGAACTAGCCCTTGCCTTCTCTTTATTTCCATCCTTAAGGATGCAGGCAGGTTGCTTGTTGCTAGATGCATTCCCAAAAGTCCTTCCCTCTGCCCCGACACATCTTTTCATCCCTTCTCTGAACTTCCACTGTGTCAGGTAAGTTGTTTTTCTAATGTCTTTTATTTATTTATTTTTAATTTTAAAAATCGAGTCTTGGTGGCTGGAGAGACGGCTCAGGGGTTAAGAGCACTGACTGCTCTTCTAGAGGACCTGAGTTCAATTCCCAGCACCCACATGGCAGCTCACACTTGTTTGTAACTCCAGTTTCAGGGGACCCCAACACCCATGGCAAAAACACAAATGCACATAAAAAATTATATATATGGCATTGGCCACCATGCCTAGCCAATCTTTTTTTTTTGTTTTTTTTTTTTTTTTTTTTTTTTTTGTTTTTTTTGTTTTTTTTTTTTTTTTTCGAGACAGGGTTTCTCTGTGTAGCTTTGCGCCTTTCCTGGAACTCACTTGGTAGCCCAGGCTGGCCTTGAACTCACAGAGATCCGCCTGGCTCTGCCTCCCGAATGCTGGGACTAAAGGCGTGTGCCACCACCGCCGCCCTAGCCAATCTTATTAAAAAAAAAAAAAAAAATCAAGTCTTGCTATGTCATCCATTCTGACTTGCAATTCACTATTTTTTTTTCTTTTTTCTTTTTTCTTTTTGGTTTTTCAAGACAGGGTTTCTCTGTGTAGCTTTGTGCCTTTCCTGGAACTCACTTGGTAGCCCAGGCTGGCCTCGAACTCACAGAAATCCGCCTGCCTCTGCCTCCTGATTGCTGGGATTAAAGGTGTGCGCCACCACCGCCCGCTGCAATTCACTATTTAACTGGGGCTGGCTCAGATTCTTCATCCCACCTTAGCCTCCCCAGTGCTAGGATTACATCTGAATGAAGAATAGGCTTGGATAGTATTAGAGCTCAGGACATACCACCCCAAAAATATTACTGTACGAGAGTAGGGCATTCTGAAGATGTTTTTGGCATATTTTGAGCTGATATTTTGTATGTCTGTTAATTAAAAAAAAAAAAATTACCGGCATAGCCACCTTATAAAAGTAATGAATGGTCCCCAGACAGTAGGCCCAACAACAGAATAGACACATTTGAAGGGACTGAGGGCTTCTGAGGCCGAGCAGATTTGAGGGCTCTGGTCATCTTAATGCTGGTTAATGCTGGTGTCGTTTCAAAATTTGCATGTTGAAACCTGACTTCCAACACAAGTATTAAGAGGTGTGGCCTTTAGGAGGTGATTAGGTCACAAGGGCTCTGTTTTCATGAATGGGATTAGTGTCTTTATAAAAGATGTGACAGGTTCCTTTTGCCTCTTCCACTGGGTATATGTTTTGGAACCAGGTCCTGTTCTGCCTGGCTCAAAATATGCCCATCACTGAGATGAGTTTTGTCAGAGATGATTCTAGAAGCGTATGAAAACAAGAGGGCAAATTTTACATCTGCCTTCTTGAGTATATTAGTGACCAAAGTGAAGCAAACAACTTTTTTGGTTCAGGAGGGAAATGCTGACTTTGGCTCAGGATTCCAGAGGTGCCAGTGTGCCACAGCAGGGTCAGTGGGGTGGATGGAGCACTTTACACCTTGGTCTCCAGGAAGCAGAGCAGGCAGCTCACATTATGACAGACTAGAGACAGAGAAAAGAGGGTACAGGAAGAGGCCAGAGCAAGACAGCATCCAAAGGACATGCTCCCAGTGACCTACATTCTCCAAGTAGGCTCCATTTCTTATTTTCCATCCCCTACTGATAAAACCATGATATACTGTGAATCATCGGGGGATTATTCCACTTATTAGGTCAGAGTCCTCATGATCTACTCTGGAAACATCATCACACTGAGAGTTGCTTCACTAATTCTCTAGGCATTTCTCAGTCCAGTCAAGCTGACAGTGAAGATTATCACCATCACAGAGAAGACAGGGTTTAGGAATATTTATAGACTGGAGCATGGAGAAAAGAGATTAAGGGCTAGGAAGTAATTGGTGGTTTAGGCCTTCATGATCAAACTTTAACAAGTACCATGTTTGTGATCAAACTTGAACAATTACAATGACCCAAATGTCAGCTCTGAAATCGGTGACTTTTTTTTTTTTTTTTTTTTTTTTTTGAGACAGGGTTTCTCTGTGAAGCTTTGTGCTTTTCCTGGATCTCACTCTGTAGACCTGGCTGGCCTCAAACTCACAGAGTTCCGTCTGGCTCTGCCTCCTGAGTCCTGGGATTAAAGCCATGTGCCACCACTGCCCGGTGAAATTGGTGATTTTTAAAACCAGTTAAAAGCATGCAACCAGAAGTACAAGAAGTAGGTTAAGTCTAGAGGGTTTAGTCTGCAATTAAGTAGGTAAAACAAGTGAGGCGTGAAGAATTTGGTTTCATATGGATGCAGGAATAAGGCACCATCTTTGAAATAGGCAAAACAAGTCCTCTCTTGACTCTCAATCTTCTGGCACTTTGGTCTTGGACTTCTCAGCCAGAACAAAGCAACAATTTCTGTGGTTTAGAGATTATCTAGGCAAAGAGTTTGTTATAGGAATGGGGATGGGTCCTATCTTCCAGTTTATTTCTGCAGCATGATGATAATGTATAAAAAGATTGTTCCAACATTTGGATTGATACGGCAGATAAAGTTTAGAGTTGCTAAGTAAGTAAAGTCTGGGAGAGAAGACAGCTGACCAGAGGAAACAATCTAATGATTAGGTTAACAGATCTTGAAGACGATATGACTGAATTCCTCAGCAAATTGTGCCACAGAGATTCTTCTGGGAGAGCACTGCTTTGCACCTCACCTTGCACTGAGAGAGTCCTAATGAGGAAGACTCCACTGCAGCCTCTTCTTTGTTATTTGTTTTTATTTATAGATCAGAGTTTGTAATAAATGATTCCGGAAAGAATGAAGAGGGGTGGTGGTATACAGAGTGGAAGTTTCCAGAGCTGGGACAAGGGTGGCTGATCCCCCTCCCCATACATCGTTGTCCCTACTGAACTCCTTTTTAATCAAGTCCTTAATTCTGAGGAACAACTCTTGAGTTGGGAGGACTAGGAAATCCTGTTAGTGAAGGATAATATTTTCTCATAAAATTCCAGGAATCTAGCTACCTTTTATAAGACTACTAAAACAATCTGTGAAGTTCTTGCTATGTGCCTCTAGTTCTCACAGCAGCCCAGTGATTATATTCATTCTATTTTACACAGGGGCCCTAAAGCCCTTCAGAAGGTACAGGCTTTATATTTGGAGTTAGGCACAAGGGATTTGAAATGTTTATATTAAGAGAACACATTTGTAGAAAAATATTGTGCTTGCAGGAAAATTTGGCCTTAATGCTTGGGGTTCATCACCCAAGACACACTGAAATCTGCACTGGAATTGGACAAGGTGACCTGGGACTCCTCAGCTAGCTGTTTCCTCTCCCCATAGTCTCTGGTATACTGGATTTGAGGAATCATCTGTGCTGCGTTTAGTATCTGTTCCACAGAGGCAGGACAGCTGTGGGAAGAACAGTCACTTCACTTCTTACCTGCCAGGACTACATGGCAGGAAATCATGTCTGAACAAAGCACCATGAAAGGTCTTGAACTTAAACATGAAACATTCCTGTTGCCGCTGATTGAGCTTTTGACTTTGTTCTGAGTTTCAGATTGCTTCCTTGTTTCTCGGGAGGTACCCAAGGGCTGTTCATCTTTAGAAGCTGCCTCTCACCAACACATGCTCACAGACACTACTGCCTTAAGAGAGAAGCTGGAAATACTTCCGTCACAATAGGGTATGTTTTTTCTGGGGCCTCTTTTTGGAATAGGTTGGCTGGTTTTTCCAAATGTATTTTTTTTTAAATGGAGAATAAAATAAAAGGAAAATAACTATATCAAATGCCCAGGTATTTCAATTTTTTTTATATTTTTTATTTTATTTATTTATTTTTTTTACTATTACTCTCCCAATATTGGCTATGGACTCAAGGAAGAAGCATCACCACGTTGGAAACCACTTACAATTATGGTGCCCCTCCCCCCTTCCTTTCTGGAACTCAGGCTTTTGTCATTTGTGCATCTCCCAGGCAATGGCTGATCAGGAGGCATGGTGTATCTGCAGATCTGTCTCAACAGAACAAACAAAAACTAAACTGGAGAAGTTTCTGAGGGAAAAGGAAGTGTGTGGTTCTGGTTGTTCCTCATAGGCAGCTAGAAACTCATTTTAGTATGAATTCATCATGTTTACAACAGCAGAGACTAACTGGACCCTTTGAAACCTATTGAACCACTGAATTAACCAGTCTTAAAAGTCCACGCCCGCTGGGATTTCTGCTTTGTGAACTAAATCAATTGCTTTATTGTTTAAGGCAGTTTAAATTAGGTTTTCTATTCCTGGCATCAGAAATAATTATAACCCAGGGATGTTTTGCCTATAGATGCAGTTAGAGCAGCTGGACTCAGAAGAATGGTAAAGTCACCCTATTGTTCTGGAAAAGCAATAAGATTTGTATTAGGGAGTAGAAAATGAAGCTCTGCCTAGCCCGTTAGTGTGACTACCCAGATACAGAAAGGGATGGGGAAGGGAGGAGGCAGGGATAAAGAGAGTTGGGACATGTTTGCAGGAATCTATACAGTTCAGACTCACAGTGGTTCCACCTGGCTTGAGAGCAGTGTTCTCTAAGAGATGTGCCCTTGGAGAGTGGATGTGTTAGGTCCACCTTAGTGGATGTGTTAGGTCCACGGAGGCCCTGATGGGACTTGCATTTCCACAGACCTTTTGGAAAAGCCTGTTGTCAATAGCGACACCATGTGGCTACAAGGTGCAAGAACAATGATGTTAGAGCCCTGAAACTTGAGAGGTCTTCCTTCATGTTTGTGGAAGGTGGAGGACTTTCCCTTACATATTTTGGATTTCTTAAGCTCTATTAGTTTTTGAAGATAGTGTAGAGGGACCATAATTTTATTTTTTCTTTGAGACAAGGCCTCATGTAGCTCCCGGTGGCCTTGACTTTTGCTTTGTAGCCAGGGATGACCTTGAACTCTTGTTCTCCTGCCTCTTCCTCCTAAATTCTTGGATTACAAGCATGTGCCACCATGCTTGTCTTAGGCAGTGTTAAGGATCAAACCCAAAGATTCGTGCACTCTAGGCATTCCACCTACTGAGTTACATCTCCAGTTACTGTTCCCCACAAGGTTTAGAATCAGTCTTAATTATATCTCAGTGGGCACTTCTCCCTCCCGGCTACACATTAGAATCACTTGGGGGAACCTTACAAACTCTGGACACGTGGGTCTCCCATTCCAGAGATTTTGATTTAATCAACCTGGAGGCCCGCAGATCAAGTTTTCAAAGCTTTTCAGCGGTTCAAACTTGAAGCAAGGGTTGTGCCTCCCTGGCCTTACGTAATCCTCCTTTCCTCTCTTGTAGCCGCAAACTCAACAGGCTTATCAGTGTCTAACAGGAGTCCACCTCCCTAACTAGACTGAGCATCTTCAGTCGGGCAGCTCAGTGCTTCATAGACATTTAAAAATGTTCATGGAGAAGATGAAATGCTATAAAGAAACGTTGACTAGAGTCCCCCAAATGCCAGCTTATATATACACTGTTCTTAGCTAGGTCTGGAGAGTCAAGCGTGCAGACGGTTCCCGGTAAGGGCTCGCAGATCTGGCTTGAGAGGGAGCTGTAGTGAGCACAAGCATCCAGTGACGGCGAGGCTGGCCCGGCCTCACTTTCGCTTGCGACTGCTTTGTGTATTTCTAGCTTCTCCCGCATCAAAACGAGACTCCACATTGGTAACAGAGTCTCTACCCGAAGGTGCGTCCTGGGAGTGTGTGAGCTAAAGACCCGCCGCAGCAAGACTGTGTGTGTGGGAAGCCACGCCTCCGTGGGCGGAGCCAATAATAGAGCGCGGCGCGGACCCCGCCTCCCTGGCGCGCCAGGTTGGGTCTCCCGCCCCGCTGGGAGGCCATCGACTGCTTCGGCTCGATTGGTCAGCCTGGCCGCGCTAACGGTCGCGGAGGCGGGGCCCCGGCCGCGGGGCGGGCGCGCTGCAACCTGCAGGCGGCGGCTGAGGTGAGTGGCGCTTGGGGTCGCCGGGGGCGTCGCGGGGTTCCCTTCTCAAGAGCACGCCCAAAGGTGTCCTCTCCGGAGCCCCGAACGTCTCACTGGCCAGCCAGGGTCCCCGGGGCGGAGTTGCCCCGGCTGCTAGGTGCGAGCTGGGAAGCGCGCGTGCAGGGGCGAGCGTAGACCACCCTATCGGAGCTGGCCTGACCCTGGTGCAGCTCCTTCCCACTCAGCCCCGGAGCCTCGGCTCCTGTCCGAGTGAATGAGGTGAGCGACCGGGTAGGGGAGGCAGGAACTGGAGCTTAGACTTGTCCGTAGCACCGGCTGGGTTCGGGGTTAGTTGGAGGTCCTCGGGGCTGATTCGCTCCCGCTCGCTCTGCCGCGCTGTCAGGGGATAGCGATTTGGAGCAAAGTGCGGAGCAAGGGTAGGTGAGTACCCCTCCCTCCTGTCAGACTCATTACAAATTCAGGGGGGAGGGGGGACTGAGCCTTTATGTAGAGTCCACGTTGACTAACGTGAAAGATACCACAAAGCCTAATCAAGATTCCCATTACCATCCACACAAGCCACGACTCCGGCGTAGGGAACAGAGGACACCCTCAGGTGTAGGTCCTTGCCTTCCACCTTGTTTGGGACAAGGTCTTTTGTTTTTCTGCGTCCTACCCGGGACTAGCGAGGAGAGCTGCGGTTAAATCCTCCTTCCATCTGGCCACGGGAGTGCTGCGATTACAGAATTCTCGATTTCTGTGGATTCTGGGGATTGTGTCTCAAGCTTTCTTGCGGCGAGCGCCTTTACCCACTGGCTGTCTCTCTAGCCTGCCCCCTTATTTGTAATCATACCTTTTAGCGCGGCAGGCGTTGGTTTCAACCTTCTGCATTGCATGGACTTTGGTTTTTACTCTATTGTTTAATGCACCTGCTCCCCCAGCTTCCCTTGGGAAAGGAATTGGATGAGACTTCGTGCTGCTTGCTGTGTTGATGAGGCAGGGTAGCAGGCAGTTTTTGCCTCAGCCCAGGAAAGGCCAATTCTGGCCTTTCTTGTCATCTGGGATGGAATGATCTGACTGAGATGATCTCCAGGCCTAACTCCCTTTTAAATTTCAGAACAGTAAAAAGCAAGTTGCAATATTATTGGAATAGAGTTAGTTTCTCTTTAATTTTTGTGCAAGGTCTCATGCAGCCCAGGCTTGAACTCCTGATTCTCCTACTTCGATCTGAAATGCTGGGATTACTGCTAAACGCCACCACACTCAGCTAATTGTGTGTGTGTGTGTGTGTATGTATATATATAAAGTTTTTTGAGACAGGGTTTCTTTGTCTGTCCTGGAACTAGCTTCCTAGACCAGGCTGGCCTTAACTCCCCGAGATCTGCCTGCTTCTGCCTCCCAAGTGCTGATTATAGGTGTGTACAACCACTGCCTGGCTATACATTTTTAATGTATGCTGTGTTTTAACAGATCCCCAGATGCCTACAGGGCAATTTCATGAACTGTTGGGAAGCATGAACTGTGCCAAAATCTATACTTTTCCCCCACATGATGACTCATACTTGTAATCCCAGTGCTCGGGAGGCTGAGAACAGTGGATTCCTGAATCCAAAACTAGTCTAGGCTTCTTAGTGAGTTCCAGGTCAGCCATGGCTGAAGTAAGACCCTGTCTCAAAAAACAGATACATACCTCCAGTTTTTCGGTTTTTTTCCCCTCATTTTTCTTTTTCCTTTATCTTTATTCTCTTTCTCTCTTCTCTTCCTCCACCTCCTCCTTTTTTCTTTCCTCCTTTCTTTCCCCCTTCCATCTTTTTTGTTCTTCTTGAGACAAGGTCTCACCATGTAGCCTGGAACTCACTTTGTAGACCAGTTTGGCCTCAAGTTCACAGAAGCCCACCAGGATTTGCCTTGCGAGTACTAGGATTAAAGGCGTGAACCACCATAACCCACTAAAAACTTGTATTCTTTTTGATTATGTGTGTGTGCATATGTGCAGGTGCCCATGGAGAACAGAGGAGTTGGATCTCCTGGAGCTGAAGTTATGGGTGATTGTGAGCCACATAATAAGGGTACAGGGAATTGAATTTTGGTCCTCTGGACGAGAGTACATGCTCTTAGCCACTGGGCTATTCTTCTAGCCCTCCTTTTCATTTTTTTTTTTGAGACAGGGTCTCTCTATTTAAGCCCTGTCTGTCCTGAAACTCACTGTGTAGTTCCAGGCTGGCCTCGAACTCACAGAGATCCGCTTGCCTCTGCCTCCTGTGTGCTGGGATTGAAGGTGTCTGCTGCCATGCCTGGTTTCTTTTTCTTCTTGGGATAAGTTCTTATAATGTGTAGTCTAGCCTTGGTCCTAGGATGACTTTTTCTTTCTGAGATTTCAGGATTTTAAATCTGTGTCCTGTTAATAGCCTGAGGTGGGGGAAAGACTACTGCAAGTTATTGGCATATTTGCATTAATAGGTAACACTTTCAAGGCTTTGGTTAGTTTGTGGTAGTAATTTGAAATGTGCTCCTGAGAACGCTTACAGATTTCAGTGTGACTAAGAACAGTTACAGAACTCAGAATCCTGGGGGAAAGCTTGGTCACAGGTGCAGAAGTACTGCACTTCCTGCTCTTACTTGGTGTTCTCAGTACACTTGCCAGTGTACTGAGAACACCACTTGAAGCCACAAATCAGAATGATGGATTTGGATATCCAGCCCATGTTTCAACAAAGCAATGGGAGGAAGGATAAGAGAAAAACAAGGGGAGGAATTTGATGAAGAACTTTGCACCATTCTTGTTACTGCAGTGTTTTTAGCCTTTGGTTCCATGGCTGTCTGTACCATGGACACCTTGTTAATAACATAGGATCATTTTTAGTGACAGGCTGAATATTTTAAGGCTTGTATCTTTTTGAAATGTAGATCAAGATCCAGTTTCGGACATGCGACTCACTGGGTGACCATTTTATTGAGATCAACTTGGATGACCAGGTGTAAACTGCAAGAGGAATCACTATGACTGAGGTATGGCTAGTATAATGGATGACTCTAGATTTTTTTTTCCCATTCAGGGAGATAGCAAACAAAATTTATTATTGGATATTGTGCTAGATGATAAGTTACATGTTTTTTTGTTTCCTTCTGACTACCTGATAATCCTGCCAAGTAATATTCATAGTTGAAAGTCAGTAAGAAAACTGAAGTTCAACAGACATCGACCCTGTCCTGCTGTGATGAGTGAGCACTACTCAATGCTCCTCGTGCATCTAGTGTTCTAATCTTTGCAAGACTTCTGTAAGCTACCTTTCCTCCTCCTCCACCTCCTCCACTTCTTCTGTGAAGAAATCAAAGCACAGAGGGATTCCCTGGTTGTGTGACAGAATCCCCAGGCAGTCTGGTTATATGCTAGCTTTGTTTTGGTTAGTATTGCTTTGACATTTTTTTGTTTTGTTTTGTTTTCTGTTATGATTTGGCAAATCTATCTCAAGTGGCTAGATGGGAGCTCTTTTGCTTATATAGAAACCTTGGATAGGTAAGAAGCAGTTTCCTCAGTGTTGATAGCCTTGAGTTTGAGCCCTGGACTCTAAGCCTTGAGGACTAGAGGCTTAGGGCTCCAAGCTTTCAAAGCCTCAGAATCCCAACACCTAACAGCTACCATTATAGCTCTTGAGCTGTGGCTCTTAACCTGTGCTCTTGAACACTCCCAGTACCTGGACCTTGCAGTCCTCATAGCCTCAGCTCCGGCCTTCAGTTCTTCATAGTCTCTTGACTTTGGCACTCTTGCTTTTATAATACACCAGTATCTTTTGTGGTTTTCATATCTTGCAAAAAAAAAAAAATTTAAAAAACCAGATAAAAATATTTACTTGTTTATTATATGTGTGCCCACATGTTTATGTGACTGCACATGTGGAGCTCAGAGGACAACTTGGTTGAACAAGTTGATTCTTTCCTTCTACCATATGTGTTCTGGGTTCATGGACTCAAGTTGTAAGGCTTGGCCTCAAGTGCCTTAACTCACTGAGCCATCTTGTTGACCCCTAAGTTGCTTTTGTCAGAGTATTTTATCATAGCAACAGGAAAAGAAACTAAGAGACCAGTCATAGCCCATAGCTGCTGCACGATTTCTAGATCTGTCGATCACAAACCTTATATGTGCACCAACCATAATCCTCGATTAGGAACCATTCAAAAGCCGAATGTTGCACCAACCACAGCCTCTTTGCAATTATCCTGAGTGAGAATAGCTGTGGGCTAGTCAGAGTCATCTAGAGCTGGCCAAGCTCCTCTTGCCTGGAGTGCAGTCTTGAATAACCTTCTGAGGAGGGTGTTGTGATTTTAGAAAGGCCTCCAGAAGCAGGGGTTGAAGCGTTGGCAGCATTTGGTGGTTATAGTGTTGTCATGGTCTTTGCAATGGAATAGTTCCTTCAGAGTGACTGGACTACTCATAATAGCTTGACTGCCCTGATGATAGTTCGGGTGGTCTTCAAAGATGAGGGGTAACTCCCTACTCAAGGCAGCTAGGCACAAAGGGTTTGACAGCTTGTCAGTTGAGAGGTGGAGTGGTTCCTTGCTAACTAAAGGAAACTTAAAGGATGCTTATAATAAAAACCTATCATGAGATTAACTTTCTTTCATTCTTCCTTTTTTTTTTGGTTTTGGTTTTTCTTTTCTTCTTCTTTTTTTTTTTGGTTTTGGTTTTGGTTTTTCTAGACAGGGTTTTTCTGTGTATTCCTGGCTGTCCTAGACCTAGCTCTGAGACCAGGCTGGACTCTGTTGTTGTGGGATATTTGACTGTACAGTGAAACCCAGGAGATTGTATTAATAAAATCAACCTTGAATCAGGGGGCAGAGCCAGCAACTAGTTGACAGGAATCAGCCATAGAGTATGGAGACACACAGGAAGGAGTAGGGAGGGACTTGGAGTTTGGCAGTCTTTTTGGTTTCGGACAGCTGCCAAAAAGGAAGGTCAGCTGGTTCCTTCTTAGCCACTCTGAGCTAGCAGGTTTTCACATCAGCATCTGACTTTCAAGTTTTTAATTGGTAAATAGAACAATAGAGACTTAGTTAAAAACTACGTGGTGGCAGAGCCTTAGGGCCACAGATGTAGTTAAAATATCAGTAGATTAAGATGCAGGTGTTAAGCTGACAGAAAAACATTACCTCCCAAGTGCTGGGATTAAAGGTATGTGATACCACTGCCCAGCCAACTTTTTTTTTTTCTTCAAGACAGGGTCTCATGTAGTCCCTGATGGCCTTGAACTCACTATGTATCAAGAATGACCTTAAGCTTCTGATCTTCCTGCCTCTACCTTATGTGCTGGGGTTACAGGCATGCTTTGATATGGGAAAGTCAGGATAGAGCTTGGTTTTATTTATTTATTAATTTTCATAATAATGAGTTGATTTTTTTTTTAACCAATTAGTTATTTTGCAATATTAGGAATCAAACCCAGAATCTTGCACATTCTAGTGAGGCACTATACCTCTGAGCTATGTTCGCAGCCTTGCTTCCTGATCTACTGAAGGCGTTTTTTTTGTTGTTGTTGTTGTTAAAAAAAGTTACGATAGATGCAAGCATATTTGCTGGGCTTTAGTTGATTACTGTGATCATCATTTTTAAAGTTCAGATTGTCTTATTTTGGCTAGTGAGAATCTATCTAACCAATAAGATTACCTATTTTTTTAAGTATGTATTTTTATTGTTATATATTTTTTCTTTTGTTTTTTTGAGACAGGGTTTCTCTATGTAGCCTTGACTATCCTGGAATGCGCTCTGTAGACCAGACTGGCCTTGAACTCATAGAGGTCTACCTGCCTCTGCCTCCTGAATGCTGGAATTAAAGGTGTGCACCACCACTGCCTGGCAGTATTTTATTTTCTAATACAGGGTTTGACTATGTAGTCCTGGCTGGCCTGGAACTCACTACATAGACACAGACTGACTTCAAACTCACAGAGATCCACCTGCCTCTGCCTCCTGTTTCCTGGATACTGGTATTTAAGGTGTGTGCTACCATTGCTGGCAAGATTTAATTTTAATTGTGTGTGTGTGTGTGTGTGTGTGTGTGTGTATGTGTATGGTGTGTAGGTAGGTAGGTAGGTGTATACATAGAAGTGTGAGTACCAGAGGAGGCCAGAAGAGGACACTGGATATTCTGAAGCTGGAGTTACAGGCAGCTATGTGATCTGGGATGGGTTTCTTGGAACTGAACTTGGGTCCTTTGAAAGAGCAACAAACACTCTTAGCCACTGAGCTTTAGGCCAAAAGAGGTGTTGGATTCCTTGAAGCTGCAGTTACAGGTAGTTGTGAGCTGCCTCAGTTCCCCTGGAAGAACAGCAAGTGCTCTTGACTGCTGAGCCATCTCTCTAGCCCTAGCAATATGTTCTTAACTGAGCACATTGAGGAATGGGCCAACCCCTATGTGAGTATCTATAGTCCCCCCTGATTAAAATCTACAAGGTCCCTCTGTTTGAGAAAGATATTGCTTTGACAGTGACTCCCATAATTTTTTTGCCTGTTGTAGGTAATAACTTTTTCTCTACTCTTTTTGTCCTGGCTGTACTTATATTGGTTTTGCACTCAGAAAGATGTGAACCCACTGTGTTTGGTTATAGAAAGACTTTTCATTAGAAAGAAATGGTACTTGTGACTTCTTGGCAAGAATGCTGTCTTAGGGTTCCTATTGCTGTGAAGAGAAACCATATCCATGGCAACTCTTGTAAAGGAAAACATTTAATTGGGATGGCTGGCTTACAGTTCAAAGGTTGAGTTCATTATCCTCATGGTGGGACATGGCAGAGTGCAGGCAGACATGGTGCTGTAGCTGAGAGTCCTGTATCTTGTAGGCAACAGGAAGTGATCTGAGGTGCTGGGCATGCGTTGGGCATACATGAGACCTCAAAGCTCATCCCCACAGTGATATACTTCCTAAGATGTCTTTCCTAATTCTTTAACCTTGTCCCAAGCATTTAAAGCTGCTAAATGGCATAGCACCAAGGTGTGATTATCAAATTCAAGCTGCCTTTGTAACTCAGCATATTGGCCTTCACTTGGAAACTGATCTTGGAAAATATTAATACCTCTAGCCCTATTTCATTGTTCTATGGCCCTAGCTTCCTCTTTTCATCATGTTTGCCATTGTAACTGAGGACCAGCTTCCAATATTGCTGTTGCCAGATCTTTCCAGTCTTGGGGGATAATTCTGTTCTGAGTTGTCCATGAATTTAATATCTGCTTCACATAGGGTTAATGAATACCATATGAAGTGACTGCTTTCTTTCTTTCTTTCTTTTTTTTTTTTTTTTGGACTTTTTTTCTTTGTATTTATTTTATGTTCAATTTCTTTCCACACCACACATTTTTTTTTCTTTCTTTCTCCTCTGCAGTATTTTTTTTTTCTTTTTTCACCATTCTTCCTTTCTGGTTCAGAGGCAACCTTTGACTTTTCTAGGAAGATCATCTGGATGTGACAGCAGAGCTCAGGTGTGGGGGGATCCCCCCAGGAGTCCTGTGGATGCCATGACACATGCTGGGTGCTCTGCTCACCTGGAAATGTCCTATGAACCAAGAATACCAGTGGAGAGCTAGTCGTTGTGCAGAACACAAACAAATTGTCAGCTGATCCATCTTGTGGGACTCCTGGCCTTTTGTGGTGGTTGAACCATGGTAACATTCCATCAGTTGCAGAGAATTTCAGCAAGTCAGGCCGCTCTTCTTAGACTGAAGGGAGCTCTGTCCACTGGAGGTCTGTTCAGTGCCTCCTTCCAACTGCCAGTGTTGCGGTAACGCCCTCGCTACCACCACCCGTTCACCAGGTTCGATCGAGGGGCTTTTTCTTTTTTCTTTAAAATGCTGGCCAGCCTTCCAAGAGTGTCCATCAGCTTGTCCCTTCTTTCTCGGATCTCAGTAGGGACCTCCATTTGTTGGGGTAACACCCACACTACCACCACCTGTTCACCATGTCCGAGCGAGGGGCTGTGGATTAGAAAATAAGAGACAAGAGACAGCGGGTCATTCGCCTCAGCAGAATGCCGAATGCCAAATGCCCGACTGCTTTCTTAAATCTCCTCAAATCTAACATTTCTATAGGATTCCATTTAATTTCTTAATGACCTTGGGGGTACCTGATATCTCCTGGTAGTTCTTATATAGTAACTGGATAAACTGAGGTTGGTTTTCTAACAACTGTTGACGAAATTCTAAACAGTCTTAGTAAAATAAGAAACACAGAGCCAAATATAGAGGAAATAGCCAAAGAGATCAGAGCAATAGCAGTAGCTTCCCCCGAGAGAGAACTTCTTCCTGACTTGTCTTTTTATTGCCTTTCTGTTCTGCCTTCTCATTGGCTCTGCCTTCTCATTGGCTCTAAACCCAACCACATGACTTCCTCGTCACTGTCTGTTTATACAGACCTCCAGGTCTCTATGGTTGGTACTGGGATTAAAGGTTCGTGTCACCACACTTGGCTGTGTCCTTGACCACACAGAGACTCTGCCTGCCATGTGATTGGTTTAAGGGCATGTACTACCACCACCTGACTCATCTTATGGCTCACTTTGACCTCTGATCTCCAGGCAACTTTATTTATTAACATACAAATAAAATCACATTTCAGCACAAATATAATATTACCATAAACAACCTGGGCAGCAGCACCCTTTTACAGTTTTATCATGCGGTGGTGCTACTGGTTCTTGTCTAAATTCCTCTGTCTCTCAGTATTTTTCTTATTTTCATTTGTAAGTATTTTTATTTTTATGTGCATTGGTATTTTGCCTGCATGTATGTCTGTGTGAGGGTTTCAGATCCTCTGGAAC
This sequence comes from Peromyscus leucopus, assembly GCF_004664715.2. NCBI lineage: Eukaryota > Metazoa > Chordata > Mammalia > Rodentia > Cricetidae > Peromyscus > Peromyscus leucopus. Next base: position 87,744,429 of record NC_051069.1, read on the forward strand.
TGGAGTTACAGTTGTGAGCTGCCATGTGGGTGCTGGGAATTGAACCCAGGTCCTTTGGAAGAGCAGTCAGTGCTCTTAACCTCTGAGCCATCTCTCAAGCCCCATCATTTATAAGTCTTTTATTTTATCAGTCCACTTTTCATATTTGGAACAGTTATTAAACCACTTTTCATATTTGGCACAAAACCCACTATGGCTATTAAGGATAAAATATGATGCCGGGCGGTGGTGGCACACACCTTTAATCCCAGCACTCGGGAGGCAGAGCCAGGTGGATCTCTGTGAGTTTGAGGCCAGCCTGGTCTTCAAAGCGAGTTCCAGGAAAGGCGCAAAGCTACACAGAGAAACCCTGTCTCAAACCCACCCCCCCCCCACCCCCCACCCCCCCCAACCCCCCCATTCCCAACCCCCCCACCCCGCCAAAAAAAATGAAGTATCAGACTGATAGTAATTATAATTGGTATTATCTCAATCTCAGTTAAGTCATTTATCTTTTCATTTTCTGCTTCTGTTTTCAAGCCATCTAAAGTAGCACACTATACAGGGCCCTAACACCCTGTTTTATGGTATTTCTCACACTTAACGTGGGAAAGATTTTTCCTTTCAATGTTATTTAACTCTCTCCTTGAGGACTTCCCAGATGTCTTACCAAATCTCATGGCCTCTCAGTTTGTCTGCAGCTGGTGTGGTTTCTCATTTGTGTGGTTGTGCCTCATGATGGGTACCAACTGTTGTTTTTTAACAAAAATCTCAATTGTTCGATTTTTTTCAGTCAAGCCTTGGGAGCCAGATGCTAGGGTCAAAGCCTGCTAGCTCAGAGAGACAGATAAAGCACCCAGCTGACCTTCTTCCTCAGCTGACATCCCCAAAGCCTCCTTCTCCTAAACGCCTCATACCAGACTCTCCCAACTCAGTGTCCCTTCCTTCTACTTCCTATGTGTCTATCTGTTCTTCTGACTCCCTCTTACTCTCTATGGTTTTTTTTCTTAATCATCCTATGTTCATTTCCTGTCAACTGGTTTCTTGCTCTGCCTTTTGACTTATGGTTGACTTTATTTAATCTTGTTTACAATATTCAAGCAGAAAACTCTTGGATTAAAGGTATGTGCTAGGGCTGAACCACACAACTAGAAATGGGTTTTTCCAGTAAATAATGCAATTCAGGGTTCACAGTGTGATCAAATATCCTGAAACACATATCACATACTTCCAACATATAATGGCACAGAATATGCATTACTATTCCAAAATGTAGGGAAGGGAGCATAGTGAGGAAATACTGGACCAAACCAAGAATGAAAACCAGCTGGCAAACTTCAAACTCTGTATCTCCATGTCTGATGTCAAAACACTCTTCAGATCTCCAACTCCTTTCAGCTTTGTTGACTGCAACACACTTCTCTCTCTTGGCCTGGATCCACTCCCTGTTAGCAGCTTTCCTGGGCAGATATCCCATAGCTCTGGCATCTCCAGCATCTTGGGGTCTCGGAGGGAATCCAGACTTCAACTTCACAGTTTCATGTAATGGCTTCTAGGCCTCCATTCAGGAACACCCTGACATATGCTTGGCTTCTGTGGCTTTCCTTAGTTGCATGGGCAAATCCCATAGCCCCTTTCTTCTATCCTTGATTCCAGAACCACGTGAGCTACCAAGTTCTCCTGCTTAGTGGAGCTGGAACATGGTCCCCTTGTTCAATTACATCTTCACCAACTTAGTCTTTTATTACCTAAGCTTGGCTCCTGAAACTTGCTCTGTAGACCAGCTGGCCTGGAACTCGGAGACCTCTCAAGCGGAGAGTGCTGGGATTAAAGGTGTGTACCATCACAACCAGCTCTAAGTTTTCCTTTAATTCCTTTTCACAAGTTGGAAACTTATGGGTGGGATCTTGCGGTCCCCACTCCCTTTATTCCATTTCTTTCTTTTTATTTGTTTAAGGATTTTTAAAAAATGTATGTGTATTGGTATTTTGCCTGCACATACGTGTAAGGATGTCAGATCTTGGAATTACAGACAGTTATTAGCTGCCATGTGGTGCTGGGAACTGAACCCAGGTTAACACTTATTACCACATGACAGAGTCTGTACTAGGCTGTTTTGAGATTTTCTCTGCTAATGGAATTAATCCAAAATTCTTCACTTTAGCCTCAGGCAGGCTCTTCAGACAAGGGCAGAAAGCAGCCACATTCCTTACAAAATATCACAAGAATGATCTCTAGGCCACATATTAATATTCTTCTTCTCTGTGACCTCTTGAGCAAGGTCCTTACAGTTCATCAAATCACATTCAGCACCACTGTCTTCCATGCTCCTAATAGTGTGGTCCATTAAGCAGTGCTTAAAGCTTCTCTAACTGAAAGTACCAAAGTCTAAATTCCTCCAAACAAAATACATGATACGGCCTATCACAGCAATACCCCAGTCCTTGTTAACAACTTTTATCTCAGTGTTTCTGTTGCTGTGAAAGAGACACTGTGACCATGGCAACTCTTATAAAGGAAAACATCTAATTGAAGGGGCCCACTTACAGTTCAGAAGTTCAGGTCATTATCATCATGGTGGGCATGGTAGAGTGCAGACAGACATGGGTGTTATAGCTGTAATTGAGAGTCCTACATCTTGTAGGCAACAGGTAGTGATCTGAGGCACTGGGTGTAACTTGGGCATATATGAGACTTTAAAGCGTACCCGCACAGTGACATACTTCCTCCAACAAGACCATATCCACTCCAACAAAGCCACACCTCCTAATAGTGCCACTCTTCATGAGATTTGGGGGCCGATTACATTCAAACTACTACAAATGCTTATTAACTCTATGATTTAAATCTGAAAGTAGTCTACATTTTTAAGAGGTAGAAAACAACAAGTACCCAAGCTACGATTTTGTCATCTTCCTTAATTTGTCTTCAACTTTGGAGGATCTCATTTACTTCTGCCAAGTGCCTGGAAGTACTATTAATTCAGGCTATCTCAAGGGACTGGACAATCTAGAAGAGGGAAGCCAGGGTCTATGTTAGTGGAGAGCTTGTTTCTTGGTTCACCCTTACCCTGAGAGTTAAACCCTTACAAGTCACAACTTTTAAGTTTCCTTAGCTCTTGAGTTTTATTGAATGTCTATAGAAGAAAAGTAGCTTCTGGTTTTTGTTTTATTGTATCTTATAATCTCTTTCTCCCCCTTACCTTTTTTTTTTTTTTTTTTTTTTTTTAAAGACAGGGTGTCTTGTTGGCCAAAGTGGGCTTTGATCTTGCTATGTAGCTGACCCTGAACTGTTTCTCCTGCCTGTACCTTCTGAGTGCTGGGATTATAGGCTTTTATCATGCTACCCCCCACTTAACGAAGTGCTAGGGACACAACCCAAGGCTTTGTCTGTGCTGGACAGGTATTGAGTGAAGTCCCTGAGTGAGTGAAGCCCTGAGTGAATGTGTATTTTGACATGAGCAAAAAGCCTGTTGAGAACTTGGAGACCAAATGGCCCATAGGAAATAGGTACCTCTGTTATCCATGTGGGTCAGGCTAAAGAGGGTGGCAAAGCTTTCTTTGGGTGTTAGGAGTTGTAATGCTTGATTATGAATGAGTAATTAATGTGCAATGACTAGCAACTGGGGCATCCTCCTGTATCCTTGTAGGCTGAAACCACTTACTACAGCTAACCCTTCCCCCTGCGCTGTACCTAATAAATGCTCTGAGGTTCTAGATTGTGGTAGTAGTACTAGAGAATCCCACCAGATCCTAGCTTCATTGTATGCATAGCTATGTGTCTATCCTTTATTTCCTCACTACCCCTAGCCAGGTTTCCAAGACTCAAGTCTTGAGTTGAGGTCAAGGCAAAGCTAGCTACATTTCTAGCCTACTTCTTTTTCAAGGACAAGTTTCTCAGCAGACCTATAATGCCTGGTTTACATATCATCTGGGAACCTGGAATAATTCTAGTAGTGACAGCATCACTACCTTCTCCCTCCTTGGCATGTGTAGTTGATTTGATGGTGCTTATAATTACTGTGCCTGCTCAGAAATCTTTCCTGACCTGGTCAGTTCTCCCTTCACACTTCCTGCTAGCTAGGAACAGTTAGAAGTTCTAAGTTAAGCAATTTCTCGTATGATGCTAATGAATATGATTTTTCTTTTGCCACTGGAAAGTTTTATCTATGTATTAAAGAAATCAAGGAATTCTTTTCCCCCCTAGAATGGTAGTTTTACAAGAGTGATGATAAAGTAGACTATGAACTTTGTTTTTTGATTGATTGTTTTTTTTGTGGGCCAAACAGAACCTCTTGTTCCTGGTTTTTGATCTACTTAGAAATAAAGACTGCCTAATGAAGTGATCCTAGTCTCTCCTTATAGCCCAGTGAATGATAACAGTTCAAGAGCCTCACAATCTTTTCAAAATATCTTGGACTGGGCATGGTGGCACATGTCTGTAATCCAGCACTAGGGACGCTGAAGCAGGTAGATCTCTGAGTTCAAGGCCAGCCTGGTCTACATAGCAAATTCCAGACAGCCAGGACAATATACAGACACCCTGTCGTGTGTGTGTGTGTGTGTGTGTGTGTGTGTGTGTGTGTGTGTGTGTGTTATTTCTCTCATTCTTTATATGAAAAACTAGAATGCTGTATTCCAGAGAACAGTGCAAGATAGGATTTATTCAAATAAATCTTGTATAAGCATACTACCTATGAAGTAAATTTTGATGTAAGGATAGCCTAATTTGCTCTGTAAAAATAGTGGATTTTTTTTTCTTTTTTCTTTTTTCTTTTTTTCTTTTTTTTTTTTGAGACAGGGTTTCTCTGAATAGCCCTGGCTGTCCTGGAAATCACTTTGTAAACCAGGCTGGCCTAGAACTTGGAGATATACCTGCCTCTGCCTCCCACTTGCTGGGACTAAAGATGTACACCATTACCACCTGGCTGTGGATTCTTTTAAATATATTTAAGTGTAAATATTATTTGTTTTGCGACAGGTTTCTACATTGCCCTAGTTGTCCTAGAATTCACTGTGTGGACCCGGAAGGCCTTGAACTCAGATCTACCTGCCTCTGCCTCCTAAGTGCTGGGATTAAAGTGTAGCACCACACCCAGTAAATATAGAGTGTAAGCATGAGGAGTAAGAAGGAAAGAGGCTCTCAGGAAAAAGTAAGATATACCTGAGAACATGGGTGTGGGTTTGTCTAAGAGTATGGATCTACATATAATTTCCTTTAACTTTGTAGTTAAGACTGTCTTGAAGTTCTGCTCCTCCTGCCTTCACTTCCCACGTCCTGGGATTATAGGCATGCACCCCCCACTCTAGTTTTATGCAGATTTGGAGAATGAACCCAGCACTGTATGTGTGATAAACAGGCACTCTACCAACTGAGCTACATCTCCAGACCTCTTTAACTTCTGTTGCACTTTTTCTCTTTCCCTTAGGGAACTCAAATTTTTTTATTGCCAACCTCTTCTTTGAGTTCTACAAAAGAAATGATGCCTCCAGCAGCCTCTAAAGCCCAGGACTCCAGTCCATTATCAAACAGACTCCTGATTGAAAAACAAGTAAGCTTAAAATATTTTAGGGCACTGTTTTTTCTCAAGGTATATGCCAAAAGAATGCTAGGTGTACACATAGAAAATTCTGACATGATTTTTTTTTGCACTTATTTATTTTTGAATGTGGTGTACATGTGGAGGTCAGAGGAAACCTTGCAGGAGTTAAGATTTTCTTCTTCCACCATGAGAATCTTGGGACCAAACTTGGATTGTCAGGCTTGGTGGCAAGCATCTTTACTCACTGAACTTCTTGCTGGCCCGAAATTCTGACTTTAAAAAGATTGTTTGGTGGGATTGTCAGATGGCTCAATGGTTAAGAAGGGTATACTGCTCTTCTAGAGGAACTGAGTTCAAGTACAAGCACCCACATCATGCAGCTCCTAACTACTTGTAACTCCAGCTCCAAGGAATTCAACACCCTCTTCTGGCCTCTGCAGGTACCTGCACTCACTTGAACATGCTGTCCCTCACTCGACCCCATCCCCAAACACACACACACAAGTATGTGTAATTAAAAATGAATTTTTTTAAAAGATTGGATAAATAACTGAAGAAGTCTGAATTAAAGACAGTCCAGTATCTTTTTTTTTGTTTGTTTGTTTTTGTTTTTCGAGACAGGGTTTCTCTGTGTAGCTTTGCGCCTTTCCTGGAACTCACTCTGTAGCCCAGGTTGGCCTCGAACTCACAGAGATCTGCCTGGCTCTGCCTCCCAAGTGCTGGGATTAAAGGTGTGCTGGGATTACAGGTGTGCGCCACCATCGCCCAGCTCTGTCCAGTATCCTTATTTCTTTAGCTTCCTCAATTTTGTCAGTCTCCAGGAAGATTTGACATATAGCATTTTCCTTCTTTTTTTTTTTTTTTTTTTTTTTTTTTTTTTGGTTTTTCGAGACAGGGTTTCTCTGTAGCTTTGGAGCCTGTCCTGGACTAGCTCTGTAGACCAGGCTGGCCTTGAACTCACAGAGATCCACCTGCCTCTGCCTCCCGAGTGCTGGGTGGGATTACAGACATGCGCCACCACTGCCCGGCTGTGCATTTTCCTTCTTATTTGACAGTAGTTTGAACTTTTTATTCTACTAGTATTACCAGTACACTTTTTGGAAAATGCCATTTCCAGCATTTTTATTATTTATTATTTTTAAGATTTATTTTTTTCTGAAATTTTTTATTTTTTTATGTATTTTACATACCATCCTCTTCTCCTGTTCCCTCCCCCCACCTCCTTTCTATTCTCCCTCAATACACTCCCCAGAAAAGGTAAAGCTTCCCATGAGTCAACAAAGCATGGCATATCAAGTTGAGGCAGGACCAAGCTCCTCCCCCTACATCAAGATTGAGTGAGACATCCCACCACTGGGAATAGGTTCTAAAAAGCCAGCTCAAGTGCCAGAGACAGATCCCTGCAAACAGACCAAACTATACAACTGTCACCCACTTATTTTTATTGTCCTGATTATATAGGGATATGGGGGACGTGTGTATATGGTTTCTGTGGAGGCCAGAGGCATCGGATCACCTCTGGAGCTGGAGTTACAGGCAGTTGTGAGGCACCTTGACGTGGGTCCTGGATACAGAACTCAGGTCTTCTTTAAAAGCAGAGCAGTATGTGCTCTTAACCATTGAGCTGTCTCTCCGGGTTCCTATTTTCAGTATGTATAAACAGTTACTTTCTTCATAAGATACAAGCATCTGGAAGATGGCTAAGTAAGTAAGATTGTTGGTTGTGTAAGCATGAAGAGCTTCATTTAAATCCCCAGAACCCTGTACAGTGTGGTCATGGTGTAGTGTGGTCATGGTATGGTGTAGTCAGATCTTTCTTTGTGCTACCATCTCACAAATAATGACATGGAGACTTATTATTAATTGTGAAAGCTTGATCTTAGCTTAAGCTTGTCCCACCAGCTCTTATCGCTTAAATTAATCCATTTAATCTTTGTTGCCGTGTGTCTCGTTACCTCATCTCTCCATACTGCCCATGCTGCTTCCTCCATGTCTGGCTGGTGACTCTGCCTTCTTCTTCCCTGAGTTCTCTCTATGCCTGGAATCCTGCCTATACCTCCTGCCTAGCTATTGGCTGTTTAGCTCTTTATTACACCAACCACAGCAATACATTTTCACACAGTGTACAAATATCCCATAACAGTATGGTCATTTCTATGGTGCCAGCACAGGTGGTGGGTGGCAGATGGGTATAGAGATAGGAAGATTGCCAGGGTTTGCTGGCCACCAGCCTAGTTCAAGGTTTAGTACAAGACCTATGGTAGAAAGTGATAGAGAAAGACATTTAATGTCTTCCTCTGACCTTCACTTATGTACACATTCATGTTCATACAAAATACAAGAGGCATCAGATAACAATGTGTATTGTTTGATCATATGAAATGTGTGACCATATTAAGGCCAGAACCTTTGTTTTTAATAAGTTTAGTGACTGGGCATTCTTTGAGATACCCACACAGTAATTTTTTTTTTTTTTTTTGGATATCAGTGTTAATTTTAGTCCTTCATCCATCAAAGTAGTTCAGTTGTGTGATCAGAAACCTTAAGAATAAGTGAGAAAAAATTGAGAGTTGGTAAGTTCTTTTAAAAAATTATTTAAGAATTTATTAACTGGTATTTTCAGTTTATAGTTTATTTACTTTTGAAAAAAATTTTTTTCTTTTTTTGAGACAAGGTTCTCTATGTAGCTCTGGCTCTTCTGGAACTCACCCTGTAGACCAGGCTCGAACTCACAGAGATCTGCCTGTTCCTGCTTCTTGAGTGCTGGATTAAAGGCATGTGCCACCATGCCCCACTAAAAAAGATGAAATTCTTAAAAATTTGAACTTGAGCCGGGCGGTGGTGGCGCACGCTTTTAATCCCAGCACTCGGGAGGCAGACACAGGCGGATCTCTGTGAGTTCGAGGCCAGCCTGGGCTACCAAGTGAGTTCCAGGAAAGGCGCAAAGCTACACAGAGAAACCCTGTCTCGAAAAACCAAAAAAAAAAATTGAACTTGAACAGAAATGAAACAACTTTAAAACCTTTAAAGGTGGAGCTGGAGGAGTGGCTCAGTGATTATGAGTGCTCTTGGAGAGGACCCTGATCAGTCCAGTACTACTATCAGTTACTCACAACTGCCTGTCTCTGCAATTCCAGGGCATCCAGCGCTCTCTTGGCTCCTTGCCCATATGGTTTACATAAAACTTATTCAAGCACACACATTCACAAAGTAAAAATAATAATCAAGTCTTAAAAAAAAAAAAAAAAACAAAACCCAAACCTTTAAAGATGTATTAGTAAAACCAGACTGTAAAAAGAGTCACCACCCTTATGGTGCTCACAGCTGTTTGTAACTCCAGTTCCAGGGAAGTCAATACCCTCTTCTGGCCTCTTTAGGCATCAGACACAGACATACATGCAGGCAAAACACTCATAAACATACCAAAAAAGAAGATATCTTTATGTTAAAATAATAGAGCTCCATATTGTATTGCCACCGAATAGTTCTTGGGTACCGGGTCAATGGGCAAAAAGCAAGCAGTTAAGATCTTCAGTTTCAGTCTCTTGTTTGCTCTTGTTTCTGGAATTTCCTAGTCATCTTATTGGGTGCCTAATCCAGATGATGATAGAGATGGTAAGCCATTATTTACTCTGCTCAGCCTTAGGAGTGGACAGATTCTCAGCTGATGCACCAGCTGCTTTTATCTCTGTGCTGTTATGGTTCAGAGTTCTCTGGGTATCTGCATGCATAGTTGAAGTTGCTGTGTGTGATACCTATGTTGAAGTGACTGTTAGCATTAGGTCTCATTTCTTTGATTTCTCTTGTCTTTGTTGCCTTCTTCCACTTTGTCTTTGGTGAAGAGAGCCCCCGTAGAATCATGGTCTATAACCCCATACATAGTCTTACTGGTCTGTCTTGCTCTCCTGCACCCTAAGTGTCAACAACCTCCCTCACTTTTTTCCTGCACAGGAGGGTTTTGGAATACTGTGGTTGACACCCATAGGATCTTGTGTAATGAGGTAGAAACCTTTACCTGGGTAGGGCCTGAGTTGTGCTTTCTGATCCCTCCTTCTTTCCCAAAATCTCACTGTTCTGGTAATTGCATGGAGGACCCACATGAGGTGGATATAATCTATAATGGTTACTTCCTGTCTTGAACTGGAACTCCATAGGGCCTGTAAGGATAATAGAATTTTTCCAAGTTCCTGCCCTGAGAAAATTCCTCCCAGAGTCCTGGGAAAGACGCTAAATACAGTGTGGGGTATCTGAGGGAAAGGAATCCACGTACACTACGCTCTTTTGTCCATTAACTTTATTCCTCTAAGGCAAAATTTTATCTATACAGCTTCAGCCCTGTCCTCACATTCAGCTCCTCTCTGTGCCCAGTTTTCCTATCCTAATAGTTTTAGTAAGCTCCTATGCTTTTGAACTGATCCTTCATCCTCCATCTATCCTTCCTGGCTCTTTATCCCTGGCCCTGATAAACTCTATAAGAGATCTGTTTTACCCTCTACAGAACCTCTGTCTTCTTCTTCTCTCTCTGGCCACAGGGTTCTGTGTCTCTTCTGGAATTCTGCTCCAGTCCTTACCGTACCTGGTTATGCAAAAAACCCTATTGTCCTCAGTCAGTTGCCTTGGAATGCCACTAGGCTTGAAGGCAAGAGACGGTATGAACTTCATTTGCACAAGAAGCAAAGCCATGCATGTACAGTCTACTGCTTATCTTCTAGGCTCATCAGGGGAGTTAGTTACCTAGAAGTTCCGCAGGTCTGAGAAGCTTAGCTGTTTGCCAAATGGTCTATAGTATTTGGGCACACAAGAATTTCATAGCAGAAGACAGCTGAAATATTAAAAACTGGATAACACCAAAATATTCCATAATAAATGGCTTGCCTCTAGAACAATACCTTGAAATTTCTTGGTATAGCTCTAATATCCAGCTGAATCTCTATATTATATTCTTGTGGCCCGCAAGAGGTCTGTAACATCTGCTGCTTCCCCACCCTTTCCTTTAACAATATCAAACTTGAGTCTCTACTTCCAAAACTTCAAGGTTCTTTTTGAGATTGTTCTTCTTTATGGCAGTCTGTGGGGCACACACATCATCTTTGGTGTATTATCCCTGTTGATGAAACTATATCCATTTCTTTTTGTTTGTTTTTGTTTTTTGAGACAGGGTTTCTCTGTGTAGTTTTGGTGCCTGTCCTGGATCTCACTCTGTAGCCCAGGCTGGCCTTGAACTCACAGAGATCCACCTGGCTCTGCCTCCCGAGTGCTGGGATTAAAGGTATGTGCCTGGTACCATCGCCCAGCTCTGTATCCGTTTCTTAAAGTGAACTGATTTGCCATCCCAGTGCCCTTTCCCTCTTGTTGATGCATGCACAGCTGCCTAAGGTGCCCAGCTTGGTGTCTGAGGGTACAGAGGCAGAAATGGCTGCTGGGTGTCTCTTTCTTGCTCTTCAGGGTTGAGGTGATGGTGATTGGGGCAGGCTGTAGCAGCTGTGGTTTCTCTGGGGGCATGGTGATTAAGAGACTGGAGGCCTAGGTATGGCTGTTCAGAGATCTCCCTGGACTCCTGTTATTGATCATAATTGTTGGTTAGTCAACAGAGGACATATATCAAATACCATAAGGCTTGAGGGCATTGAGTGACTGTATGCTGTGTTCACAAATGCCTTTCTTGCCTGCTCTGGGACTTTGAGGATAGCACCTTCAGAAGCAAGAAGAGGGACTTCCTGAAGTGGCCCAGTCTTGTCTGAATTCACAGTAAGCAAGATGATTTCCAGGAAGTATCCATGAAATTTCTAACTATCACAATCCAGTGAAATTTCTAACTATCACAGAACATTAAGGTACAGGCTATGGGAGAAGAGAAGGCAGCACCAACATTGGCTCCTTCCAGTTATGCTTGTTCAGTGGGCAAGGACTAGGGGGAGGGGGGAGGGCTCAACTGAGCTTCTTCTGTAAATTCACAAAAAGATTACTCTGATATTAAATTGTAGTGAAAACAAAATGGACTAAAAAGCCGATGTTATTCTATGTTGGTGGAAATGGGAGGAAAGAAGGAGTCCCCTGAAGCAGGAAGGGCACAGCTAACAACAGTTCTGTGGCCTTGACCCAGTTGGCCACTCATGCTCCATTTTTCCTTTCAGTGGCCTTGGGAAGGTCTGATTCTTTGTTTTCTTCTCTTTGATACTTGCTTGCAGATTTCACCAGCTGTCTACTTGACCATCTCTGCTTTTCTCATTTGTCTTTTTCTTGAGCTTCAGCCTCTGCTTTGTGCATGTCTTGGCATATCTCTCTTTTAATGTACAGCTCGGCAAATGGTTTCGTGGATTGTTTGTATACTGCTTGTTTGAACAGTTCAGGATCATCCTCTACATCTGTAGGCTTTCCTTCCTTTAACTCCTGCCTCTTAACAATGTGCTCTCTTTAGCCTGAATTACATTCAGGGCTATCTTCTGTTCCTGATGCAGTAGTCCACTTGTAAGCTTTGTCCACAGCTTCAAAAGCCTTTTGTGCACCAACAGCAGCATCTTGATTTTTGTCAGGATGTACCAATATTATACAGCTGCAAAAACCTCTCTTTTATTTCATTATCTGTCACTTCAAGAATAACTGGAAAATCTCAATTGGGTTCACATTAAAGAGAAACCTGAACAGGTCAATCTTTCAGTGTGATTTTTGGATGTAGAACTTCTCTTTCTATTTGTTTAGCCTCACTGTAGAAGATCATAAAAGCCTCTTCTGTGCTACCTGCTTCTTTGGAAGCTACCATATTCCTGAAGCTGCTGTTTCCCAAGTCCAGCCCTCACATGACCCTTGATTTCCTTTTTTCATCATTGTTAAAGGGATACTTGTTTCAGAGTTGACTAGTTTTAATTTTCAGTTGTGTCCTTTTTATAAGTAACTGTGTTGCAACTCTGGGTTTGGTCCCAGTTTTGGCACCAAAATGTGAGTTTCGCAACTCTGGGGGAAAGGTATCCTGACTACTTGGGGAGTCAGGTGACACCTTGAGCTGCTAGGACAGCTCTGACGGCTGGAGCTGCAATGAGACAACTGAGCCCTGGTGGGCAAGGTATCCAGGATGCTTTGAGCTGCTAGGACAACTCTAATGACTGGAGCTGCAATGAGGCAGCTCAGCCCTGGATGGGAAAGCATTCTGACTGCTCAGGAGAGTCAGACTTGGAGCTGCTAGGACAGCTCAGCAGGGAAGGGTGTCCTGACTGTTCAGGAGTCAGGTATACCTGGTGTGTGGGGGGGGATGGTCTTCCTGCAGGATATGGCAATCTTGCTCCTCTCCAGGAGAGCTGCTGCAGCTGAGCTTTGCTCCACCCCCACTTAAGGGGGCTTCCTAGCAGAGCTCTGCTTCTCCAGCCTAAGATGTTGCTTCTTTTGCTTCACTCTGCAAAAGGGGAAACCCCTGCAGAAATATAGCAATTTCCTCTGGCTCCGGAGAAAAGTGTTACTTTTTCAGCTCTCCCTTGTTTTGTCCACTGAGGGATGTCTCAGCAAGGATCTTCTCTACACCAGTGAATGAATTATCTTCATACCCAAAACTCATTTGAGGAAGAGATTTATTTGGGAAGGAGCCCAGGAGAGTGGCTGCCTTTACCAGAGTGGAGAGAACAACCCACAACTGACCAGGCAGGGTGGTTTTTATAGGATCTCTTGGGGGCAGAGTCAACCAGGGATTCCTCAGTTTTGTGGGCTAGGGGCAGAGATGGCCCTGATTTCAGAACCAAACTGTGTTTCTTTCACTGGACTTTCTTAGCTTTTTGACACTAATTCTAAGGCCAGGGCATATTTCTTTCACTGACTCTGATTCTAGGGACCAAGAGTGTTTTTTGGTACTGGTTTCAGAGTCAGGGCATATTTCCTGGGTTCTGGGTTTGGGGATAAAGTGTTCATTTCTCTGGCTCAGGTCCCAGACCCAGGCTGTGATTCTTTCCCTGGTTCTGAGCTGCAGGATCAGGGTGGGTTTCTTTCTTTTTTTTTTTTTTTCTTTTCTTTTCTTTTTTTTTTTTTTTTCCCCCGAGACAGGGTTTCTCTGTGTAGCTTTGGAGCCTGTCCTGGAACTCACTTGGTAGACCAGGCTGGCCTCGAACTCACAGAGATCTGCATGGCTCTGCCTCCCGAGTGCTGGGACAGGGTGGGTTTCTTTTCTCAGCCCCTTTTCCCTTTTAGTATGGCCTGATCTTATTCAATTACTTATCTGTTTCACTGAAATGGCCAGTTTTATTTTAATTTACCCATGAAGGCCTACATGTAAATATTTTGTATAATGTAATAATTTACTCATTTGCATACTTCTGTTGCTCATTTTAGTAAAAACAATAAATCTTTTAAAAATATAATTTGGTACATAAAATTCCATATTAAAACTAGGCATGACATACATCTTTTATTCCAGCACTTGGGAAACAGGCAATCACATCTCTTTAAGTTCAAGGCTGACCTGGTCTACAATTCCAGTTCCTGTCCAGCCAGGGCTACGTAGTGAGACCCTGTCTGAAAAAGAAAATTATAAGACCCTTTGAATGCTTGCTGGTCCATTTCCACAGGATCCTAGTCAGTTTATAGCATCCATATCATATGGCTTACAAATTCCAGGGACTGACACCTTCTTCTGGTTTCTGCTACACCTCAATTTAATGTGCTAATACCTACATATAGACAAGCACACACATACATCTAAAAATCAAAAATCTTTTGGAGGAAGGTTGTTTTCTGAAAATATAGGAAATTATATTGAAGGTTTTTCTTCACATCTTAAAGTTGTTCCTTTTGCTCTACTGTGATTATAGCAGGAGGAAGCAGAATGGGAAAGCGTAAATGGGCTGTTGATGACGCATGGCTTCAAACCTTTGTGTCTAGTCAAAAGAACCGATCTCAAAGGTAACTAGACCCTTTTCTTGCTCTGTTAGGTACAAAGCTTATTTTTCTTTGAAAAGTGTTTATCTTAAAATGGTCTTAATTTCTCTTTGTTTTTACCATTTCTATAATATACATTACAATGTAGATCTCATCGTTTTTGACAAACAGTCATCACAAAGAATGAGGCAGAATTTGAAAATGTTGATGGAAGAAACAACACGTCAGCAGAGCATGATACGGGAGCTCATAGAGAAGAACCAGCAGCTTAAGTAAGACAGTGGGCACGCCCCAGGATTGTTTGCATATATTCTAAACACAACTCCCCGAAGAGGATCCTGAAATTTCATTGTACTTATTTATTTATTTATTTTTCAGTTTATTTTACTTCTTACGTGTATGGGTGTTTCTGTCAGCAATCCATATAAGTGTACTGTGTGGGTACCTGAACCTACAGAATTGAGAAGAGGACATCAGATCCCCTGGAACTGGAGTTATGAATGATTGTGAACTACCTTGAGGGTGTTGGGAATCGAACGTAGGTCCTCTGGAAGAGCAGCTAATGCTCTTAACCGCTGAACCATCTCTCTAGCCCCCTGAAATTTCATTTTTATTAAATGTAAAACATAAAAATACTTTTACAAGTAAATGGGTAAAAATTTAGTTGACTTTCAGTAGCACTTAGCATTGATGTGTAATGGTACCCTCTCCTATTTCTTTCTCTTATAAGGTAGATGAGATTGGGTGTGTCAGGGGGCACAGCTACAAACCTGTTGTTATAAGATAGAAGTGTGGAGGCTGGGGTACAGCTCAGTGTTAATTATGCTAATGTTTGATCCTCAGTACCAAAACAAGGAAAAAAAATTAAGAATGTAGAGAGATTTTTGGAAAGTAATCTGTTATATGGCATATACAATCTGATTTATTTTAACATTGAGGGAAGGAATTGTGTCTCTTAATTAGAAATGAACTTCAGCTAGAACAGAACCGAGCGGCACACCAGGAACATCGAGCCAATGACCTGGAGCAGATTATGGACAGCGTGAAATCCAAAATCGGTGAATTAGAAGATGAGTCCCTAAACAGGGTTTGCCAGCAACAAAACAGAATACAAGACCTTCAAAAGGAGCATAAACTGTTACAGGTATTGTATTGACTTATATATTTTCTTATTTGATGGTTAATATTGAAAGTTCTTCATAGTCCCAGGTAATTTCCATGTTGCTTCCATGGTGTATGTCTGTGACAAAGGTCAAGGAAATCCAAATGCTTGAGGTATGTGGAAAGATGGTTAGAGGAAAACAATTTACGTTGGCATAGGACAGTAGTGTTAATAGGTGAGCTTTTCTACTTAGCACCTCATTTTGAGATTCATCTATAAGGCTGCATGTTATTGTTTCATGAGTATCTCTAAAAGATGCATGTGTGTGTCTATGTATGCCACATACGTATGGGTGTCTTTGGAGGCTAGAAGAGGATGTTAGGTTCCCTAGAACTGGAGTTACAGGAACTTGTAAGCTGCTGGATGTGGGTGCTGGGAACTGAATTCACATCCTCTGGAAGAGCAGGAAGTGCTCTTAACCACTGAGCCCTTCAGCATCTCATACTGCACTATTGCATAGCTCATTGTGCCTGCACAGGGATTTTCCTACACTTGTAAATGTCTAGCAGTCTACTTTATAGCAACCATAGTGTCATGTTTAGAGACATAGTGTACTGTATATGGGTATCAATGTCTGTATAAATCTCATATTGCCCTGTAATGAGCTCAGATTTCATTGTAAATGTCTCAATCTCTATGTACATCCCATAATGAATATTGTAGAAGTCATAGTTATCTACAAAGAACCCCTAAAACAATGTATACTTTATAATGTCATAATACTCAGCATACAACTGTTTCCCTATATTAAGCATATATTGCCCTATACACAGCTCACAGTGCCTTCATAGCCCATAATGCTGTTTGGAGTTTATGGTATTCTATATAGATCTCACAGTGCACCTGTATGTGGGACATTTTCTTAATTAGTGATTGATGTAAGAGGCCCAAGCCTATTGTGGGGGAGGCCACACTTGGGCTCATGATCCTGGGTAAGAAACCATGCTGAGCCAGCATGGGGAGCAAGCCAGTAAGCAGAGCCCCTCCATGGCCTCTGTATCAGTTCCTACCTCCAGGTTCCTGCCCTGTTTGGTTTCCTGTTCTGACTCCCTTCAGTGATAGACTATGATGTGGGAATATAAGTCAAATAAACCCTCTCCTCTCCAAGTTGTTTTTGGTCATGGTGTTTCATCACAATAATAGTTACCCTAACCAAGACAATAGAGCTTACTGGAAGCCTGTACAGATCTCATATTCACCTGATGGAGCTTAGAGTGCCCTGTATAAAGTGCATAGTGCCATGGAGAACCTGCAGGGCACTTCTGTTGAGTATGTTGTGCGCCCCAGGTAGAGCTCATATTACAACTGTATGAAGTTCAGAGTACACCTTTTTTAGTGTCCATACTACCATATTTAGAGGTCATAGGCCATGTGGAGAGTTCCTGGAGTTCTCTGTAGAACTCGTAATAGTTCACTTGTATAGAACTCCCAGTTCAGATCTCATCTTGTACGTAAAGAATTTTTAGTATTCTTTAGTTTTGGTTTGGTTTGGTTTCGGTTTTGGTTTTTTTGAGACAGGGTTTCTCTGTGTAGCTTTGGAGCCTGTCCCAGAACTTGCTCTGTAAACCACACTGGTCTCGAACTCAGAGATCTGCCTGCCACTGCCTCCTGAGTGCTGGGATTAAAAGGCGTGTGTCACCACTACTTGGCAGTATTCTTTTTATAGTCCTCAAAGGTTATTATAGATCTCATAGCACTCTGCATGGAGATCTTGTGCAGATCTCATAGTGCTTTGTATATTTCTCATAGTGAACTTGTTTAGAGCTCCGTGCCATGATAGTGACCTGTAGAATTCACAGTGTATCTCCACTGAGTTCATATCACACATGAATAGAGCTCATAAAGCAGCTGTTTAGACTTCATAATCCTAAGTACACATCTTACAGTGTACACCCATCCACCCCTCCCTCTGTGTATGTGAGTGTATTGAACTCAGTGTGTGTCTGTATAACTCATAATGTTCTTTATAAAGCTCATAGTGCACCTCAGTATAGCTCAAGGTGCTCTTGATTAAAGGACATACAATATCCATGAGCTCATAGTGTCCTTTATGGACTCTAGGTGCCCTATAAAGAGCTCTTAGTGCCTATTTTATAGAGCCCATAGTGCCCTGAATAGAGCTCACAGTGCACATGATTTAGAGCCCATACTAAAGTAGTATATATAGATCATAATGTACCTTTATATAAGCTTAAAATGTTCTGTATAGACTTCACAGTCTCCTCTATGTAGCTCATAGTGTACTGTCAGTACAACACACAGTGCTGAAAGAAATCTCATATTGCATGTATGTTTATCTCATAGGACATTTTTTTTGGGGGGGGTTTGGAGACAGGGTTTCTCTGTGTAGCTTTGCGCCTTTCCTGGAACCCACTTGGTAGCCCAGGCTGGCCTCGAACTCACAGAGATCCGCCTGCCTCTGCCTCCCGAGTGCTGGGATTAAAGGCGTGCGCCACCACCGCCTGGCCTCATAGGACATTTTATAGAAGTCAGAATGCCTTTTATAGATTACAATGCCATGGGCACATCTCATGCTGCCCTGCTTAGAGCTCATAGTATCCTATACAGAGCTCATCATGTCTTACATGGAGTCATAATGCTCATGAATATAGATCCTTTTCCACCTGATGAAGGTTCATATTGGAAATTTATTGACTCCATGACGTCTTATATAGAGATCATAGTTCTCATATGGTCTCAGTGCCCTATATAGACTTTTAAGTGGCCTGTATAGATACCATATTTCTCTTTATGTGGTTATATTACCTTATACTATGTGTAATAAAGCCACATGAGCAGATAATAGTGAATTTTATATGGAGCATAGGTTACCCAGCCTGTGAGCTTCTGGGAATCCTTCTGTCTCTGTGTCCCATTTTGCCATACGAACGGTGGACGTATAGATGAGTGCTGCTGCACCTGGCTCTCTGCGGGCTTGGGGACTCAATGCAGGTCCTCCTGCCTGCTTGGCAAATATTTTACCCATTGAACCCTTACCTCAGACATATAATGAAAACTAACACACTGAAAAAAGAAATTGAAGAATACACTAGATGATAGAAAGACTTCCTGTTCAGTTTATGGATTGGCAGAATTAGAAAGTGGCTATATTACCAAAAGCAATTTCTATATCCCCATCAAAATTCAAATAACATTCTTTACAAAATTGAATAAACAGTTCTAATATGCATGTGGTAGCATAAAAGGCCCTTGATAGTGAAAGCAATTCTGATTGCAAAATAATAATGCTGGTGATAGTATTACCCTGGTTTCAAATTATAACTACAAAACTGTAGTAACAAAAACAGTTTGGTACTGTCACAAAAATATGTATATCAGTGAAATAGAATAGATAGCCCAGAAATAGACTTATACCCAATTGAATTTCGGGCAAAGATGCCAATTACATACATTGGAGAAAGAGACAGCGTCTTCAACATAGTACAGAGAAACATGATATTCATATGTAGAAGAATGAAACTAGATCCTTATCTCTTATCCCATACAAAAGTCAATTCAAAATGAATCAAAGACTTTAATAATCTAAATTGAAACTGTTAGAAAAAGAAACCTTAAAAGTAAAGACATAGGCAGGAACTTTCTGAAAAGGACTCCAATAGTTCAGGAAATAAGTTCAAGAATTGACAATAGGATTGCATAAATTTTCAAAGCTTCTGCACAGGAACCAACCAACAGGGTGAAGAGACAACCAATAGAAGGGGAGAAAATTATACCAGCTGTGAATGACTATCTAGAATATATAAGGATTCAGGAAGGAATGGTGTCACATGTCTTTAATCCCAACATTCAGGAGGCAGAGGGAGGAGTTCTCTGTGAGTTCCAGGCTAGCTAAGGCTACATAGTGAGATCCTTTCTCAAAAAAGCACAACAAAAAACCAAGCCCAAACAGTCTAAATAAGTTGATAAATAGGCTAATTAATGAACATACTGTTCTCTAAAGATTGAAGTACCAGTGACCTGTAAATAGACAAATAATGGTCAACACCCTTAGCAACCAGGGAAATGCAAATTAAAACTACATTGAGATTCTATCTCACCCTAGTCACAATGCCTATCATTAAGACAAGTAACAACAAATGATAATAAGAATTTTGGAGAAAAGAAAACCCTTACTGAAGGGAGTATAAATTAGTCCAGCCACTATAGAAATCAGTATGGAGGTTTCCTCAAAAACCTAAAAATAGAACTAACTTATAATCCAGTTATACTCTTCCTGGGTATATATTCTGAAGACTAGATTCATGATCACAGAGACACTTGTACATCCATGCTTACTGCAGTAGTACTCATAGTCAAGCTGTGGAATCAGTCCAAGTGTCCAAGAGATGAGTGAACTAAAAGTGTGTGTGTGCATGCGCATGCATCTTGAAAATTGAAGCCAGACTAGGGGAATAAAGAACAGTGGGGAAGAGGAAAAATAAAGATACAGAGGTGAGCATGGTCAAAATACATGGTATACAAAGATGTTCTTGTGAATCTCATCACTTTAATGAATATATGCCAAGAAAAATATCAACTTCAATGATTACTTCTAGATTTTGAAGAACTTACATATTGAGGGGAGACTGGCATCCTCATCACTTAGCTGTAGAGGTCATGCTTGGTTTCATGGAAGGCCAAGGCAGAAGATGAATTACTACATATTTCATGTTCACTAGGAGATGAGATGTTACCAGTAACTGAGACTATTTCCTCTTTGAGGGTTGTTAAGTATCAATGAGTTTGACGTTTTGAGCAGATGACCGTGTGCTTAGCTATGAGTGTTAGGTTTTGAAAGTGATGTCTTTTTTTATAAATCTAAGGCACATACTGGTTATAGACCCTATTCTGAGTTTATAGTCTCCCCCATTGCCTGGATGTCTAAACTGACTACGTCATTTGCAATCTAAAAATCATTAAAAAAATCTTAATTTTCATTTGTGATTCTCTGTCTCTCTGTCTCTCTCTGTCTCTGTCTCTCTCTCTCTCTGTCTCTCTCTCTCTCTCTCTTTGGTTTTTTGAGACAGGGTTTCTCTGTGTAATAGTCCTGGCTGTTCTGGAACTCAGTCTGTAGACCAGGCTGTCCTTGAACTCACAGATATCTGTCTGCTTCTGCCTCCCAAGTGCTGGGATTAAAGGCATGCACCACCACCGTCCAGCTGTTTTATGGTTCTTTTAAAATATTTATAATATATAATTCTCTTGATTATTATTTTTATCTCAACTTATTATAAGGTTGGCATGGTAGTCCACCACTGTAACTCCAACAATTAGGTGGCTGATAAAATAGGATTGCAAGCTGGAAGCCAGCCTGGGCTATGTAGAAACCTGGTTTCATAAAACCATTGAAATAGAAAATCACATTACTTTATAGAGATTCTTAAAATCTTTATTTATTATGAAATCTTGAATGCATATAGTTGTCATAGTTTCTTCATTTTATAGGTTTTTCACATTTGTGACATATTAATATTTCTTGCATCAGTTTTAAACAGCCTTGATGAGATTATTGAATGAAACAACTCAGTGGAGATGGTGACATGGATAATAATAGAACAGTACGTCCTACATGTATAAATATAATTATGGATTTACAATTTGCTTACAGATGAAATGCCAGCACTATAAGAAAAAACGAATGGAGCAAGAAGAGACCATTGCTTCTTTACAGAAGGATATCTACAGATTCACCAAAGAGGAAGAAGAGCGTGTTGTCACTCAAAACAGAGTGTTTGCCTATCTCTGCAAGAGAGTTCCTCACACAGTCTTGGATAAACAGTAATGCCCAGTACATAGGATGATAATAGAACTAGGTTGATTATTTTTCAGCTGATTTTATCTTGACAGTTCCTTTATCTTTTGCTAGAGAAGTCTCATTTTCTTTTGATTTTTTTCCAGTTCACGTGTGTGTGTGTGTGTGTGTGTGTGTGTGTGTGTGTGTGTGTATGTATGTGTGTATGTATGTGTATGTATGCGTATGTGTGTGTGTATAAATGTAATTTTTTCTTAGAGTATTTTGAGGAATTTATTTATTCAGTTTTTCAAGACAGGATTTCTCTGTGTAATAGTTCTGGTTGTCCTGGAACTCATTCTGTAGAACAGGCTGGCCAGGAACTCAGAGCTCTGCCTACCTCTGCCTCCCATGTGCTCAGATTAAAGGCATGCACCACCACTGCCCAGCTAAATTTAAATTTTTTTTTCATTTTAAATATTTTGTTATTTTAATTATGTGTGTATATGTGTGTGTTGGGGGGGGAAGAGTATGTGCGCATGAATGCAAGTGCCCACAGAGGTCAGAGGTGTGAGATCTCCAGAGCTGGGGTTACAGGCAGCTGTAAGCCAACTGATGTAGGTGCTGGGAATTGAACTCAGGTACTCAGGAAGAGCAGTATGTGTTCTTAACCACTGAGCCATCTCTCTAGCCCTAAACTGCACATTTTATTTTATGTGTATGGGCGTTATGTCTGCATGTATGTATGTGCACCACATATGTGCCTGGTGCTGATATGGTGCCATATCTGCAGTGGCCAGAAGAGGGTGTCAGACACCCCTGGAGCTGAAATTACAGACAGCTGTGAGCCATCATGTAGGTGCTGAGAATCAAATCTGTGTCCTCTGAAAGAGCAACCAGTGCTCTTAGCCACTGAACCATCTTTCCAGCTCCTTAATGAATGAATTTCGATATTTTAAAAATATTAACCATGAATGGGTATGGTGGCATATGCCTTTAATCTCAACACTTGAGAGGCAGAGGCAGTTAGATCTTGGAGTTCTAGGCTAGCCAGAGCCATATAGTGAGTCCCTGTCTCAAAAAAAAAAAAAAAAAAAAAAACAAAACAAAAAACCAACAAAAAAAAAATCCCAAATAAACAAATTAAAAAAATGTATCAGTTTTGTGTGTGTGTGTGTGTGTGTGTGTGTGTGTGTGTGTGTGTGTGTAAGAGAGAGAAGGAGATGTGAGAGGGGAGAGAGAGAGCATGAGAGCACCTGAGTATATGTATGTGCATCATATGTATGCAGGAGACTTCAGAGATCAGAAGAAGTGTTGGGTCCCCTGGAACTAGAATTCCAGGCAGTTGTGTGAGCTACCATGTGAGTGCTGGGAATCAAACCCAGGTCCTGTGTAAGAGCAACCAGTACCCTTAACCGCTGAGCCTTGGGCAAATATTTCTGTGGCAAATTGCCAGAGGTAGGATTATTGGAGCAGCAAGAATATGTATTTAAAAAATTGAGACATATTTAAATATAAATTAATATATATGGCTTAGTGTAACACTTGTTTCTGGCAAGAATGATTGAAAATTTTTTAAGTTTGCCAGACAATCTGTACTTACTTTTTAAAAAGATTTTATTTTTACTAATGTGTTTATATTTATTTGAGTTTATGTGCTTGTGAGTGCAAGTATTGCCAGAGACACTAGAAGCCTCTGGAGCTGGAGTTATAGACGGTGCTGGGAACTGAACTTGGGTCCTCTGCAAGAGCAGTATACACTTTATTTCATTTTATTTTATTTTGTTTTAGGGCTGGTGGGATGACTCAGAGGTTGGGAGTGCTTACTGTTCTTGCAGAGAACCTGGGTTTTATTTCCAGCACCCAAATGATGGTTCACAACTGTCTAGCTCCAGGGGATCAGATGCCCTCTTCTGGCCTCCATGTGCACTTGAACACAAATTGTACACACACACATAAATAAGTAAATTTTTTTTTCAAGACAGTGTTTCTTTGTTGTAGCCTTTGCTGTCCTGGAACTTGCTCTGTAGGCCAGGCTGGCCTCAGATTCATGCAGATCCACCTGCCTCTGCCTCCCAAGTTCTGGGATTAAAGGCATGTGCCACCACTACCCGGCTAATAAATCTTAAAAATTTTTCTATGTATGAGTGTTTTGCCTATATGTATGTGTATGTACCACATGTGAGCCTGGTCCCAGTGGAGGCCATAAGAAAGTGCTTGATCTCCTGGAATGGAGTTATGCATGATTGTAAGCTACCATGTAGGTACTAGAAATCAAACGGGTCCTCTGAAAGAGCAGCCATTGTTGTTAACTATTGAGCAATCTCTCCAGCCCTGGAGTATGCTCTCTTAACTGCTAAGCTATCTCTTTATTCCCAGTCTGTGCTTACTTTTATCATTATAATTTGAAATTATATAAAAGAATAGTTAATACTACCTTTTGAAAATAATTTAACATATTTTTTGTTTTTTAGATTGCTTTGTCTAATTGATTACTATGAATCTAAACTTCGAAAATTCCATGCACAAAGGTATAAATAATATAATTTTAAAGTAATTCAGGATGAATATTATCCAGGAACAAATTATGTTCTGGAAGTCTGTATATCATTATGAAATTCTTTTTTAAATGTAATATTTTGTATCCTCCAAGAACTTCACATATGCATACTGTCTTAGGGTTTGTGATGCTGTGAAGAGCACAGGATGACGGCAGCAGCTCTCATAAGGAAACATTCAATTGGGGTGGCTCACTTACAGTGTCAGAGGTTCAGTCCATTATCGTCATGGGGGGAGCATGGCAGCGTGCAGACAGATATGGTGCTGGCTACACCCTGATCAGAAGGCAACAGGAAAGGAAATAGGCTATGACACAGAGAGTATTTTGAGCATAGGAGAACTCAAAGGCCCACCCTCACACTGACACACTTCTTCCAATAAGGTCACACCGACTCCATCAAGGCCATAACAATGTCTCCCTTTGTGGGCCATTTTCTTTCAAACCACCACACATACAGTGTTTTATTTTTGTATTTTTAAATTTTTTTTGCCTATGGTGTATGTTGGAAATATTTACCCTCCATTTCTTCCCAACAAATTTTGGTTTCCCCTCACATTTTCATGCTGAAATTCTTTTAATAAAGCTCTTATAAGACTGTATTTTACTGCTTTGGTAAATAATAAAAGTGTTATTTCCTTTTATTTTGTTGAAGCATTATGTTATTTAGCCACTGGATAGTAAGTACATTCATAAAGTATATAGACATAGTACATTGGCTGTAGGGCAGAATAAAACCTAGTTATGCAAATTTAATACACCAAAGATAGAATGTCAGTGAAAAATTGGCATATAGCTGGGTGTGGTAGTTCATGCCTGTATTCCTAGCTCCCTGTAGAGTAGTTAGAATGTTGAAGAAATAAAGGAAACAGGATAGCCACAAGTTTGAAGCCAACCTGGGCTACATAGTGCATCCCCAGCTGGCTTGAATTAGAATGAGACCCTGTCCTGATACTGTACTTGGGAAGATGTGTATTAATACTCATGTAAGTAAATGTAAGGCATAGTGGTGTGTGCTATAATTGTGAGGCAGGTGGGACAGTGTGTGTGTGGCAAAAGGAGAGATTAGTGAACGGTAGAGGAACGGGTAAGGTTTGCATATAGACTGCAGAGTTTTCAAAAACAGATAAGATAAAGGATTTTTTGGTTAGATGAATACACTAGCAGGAAGAGTAGATGTATTTAGGAATGCTAAGTAATCTAAGAAGCACAGGGTAGATGAGGTGTGCTGTGCACTGTGTATTGTTACCCAATTTCACTCTACACTTTTTCTTGAATTTTTTTTTTTTTTTAGTGAA
The DNA here is from genome assembly GCF_004664715.2 of Peromyscus leucopus. Classification (NCBI taxonomy): domain Eukaryota; kingdom Metazoa; phylum Chordata; class Mammalia; order Rodentia; family Cricetidae; genus Peromyscus; species Peromyscus leucopus. The sequence goes on from NC_051069.1 coordinate 87,769,554, forward strand.
TTGAAAGTACTAGAAGGAATAAACCATATGTACAGTGTATTTTTTTTTTTTTTTTAGACCTGGAGTGTTCTATTTGTGTTTTGTTTGTTCATTCAAACAAGTGTTTTTCATCGCCTTTGTGTCCCATGACAAAGTTTTCTGGTCCTCACACATTCTAAGTAAGAGTAAACAGAGCACTCTTAAGATTAGGTAATGCTGTGCTGTGATACTATTTGCTGTAGACCAAGTAGGAAGATGGGGTTTTTAAATTCACATTTAAGTTATTAAGAACTTACTAGATTGGCTTAATATTTGCTAGCTGTTGTTTTCTTTAAGGATATATTTCCATAAGATGCAGTGTGTTTGTCATCCCACAGGCAGTGTAAGGAAGAAGACAGTCAGTCAGAAGAAAAAGACTACAGAAACCTGGATGCCTCACCAAGTTATAAAAGCCTTCTGATGGTATGGAGACAGAGAACTGATGAATACCTTTTTATAAAGCATTTTATAAATCCCCTAGGAGAGTTACTTATTTTACTGTGAATTGCATTGCAGTCATTACAGAATCAACTCAAGGAATCAAAATCCAAGATTGACACACTGTTAGGTGAGAAGCTGAGCCTCCAAAAAGATCTGGAAAACAGGTGAGAGAAACTTTATTTTTCTTTACCTTGTAGAATATTGGAGGAATCATTCTTGCCCTCTTACTCAAAAACTCAACCCAAGTACTTGACAATCCTGTATTCCTTTTGTTTAGTTGTATTTCATGGCAAATGATGAAAGGAATAGGAATCCTTAGGCAAGCAAAGGAAATGAGAAAATAGGAATCCATGTTGAGGATAAAACTGGGTAAGAACTTTGAGGAGATTCAGGGTTTTCTTGTGTTTGTGTGTTTATATGTGTGGGTACAAATGTGTGTGCAGTTGGGTGTGCATGTCTGTGCTCATGCATGTGGAAACTAGAGGTCAGCCTCAGATGTCATTCCTCGGAATCTGCCCACCTTGTTTTTTGAGATAGGATCACTTCTTGAGACATACCTGGAGCATGCCAATTCCCCGGGTTCAATTCCCAGCACCCACATGGCAGCTAACAACTGTCTGTAACTCCAAGATCTGATACCCTCACACAGACATGCATGTAAGCAAAATAAATACCAATGCAAAAAAAAATAAATTATTTTTAAAAAGGATTCCATCTTCCCAGATATGTCTAGGTTTGTGTCAAGCTGACAGAAGCCAGCCATTACAGAGGATGATATATTCACCAGAAACAAGTTACATATTAGCACAAAAGTGAATAAAGACTTTAAATATGAAATTATACAGAATAAATCAAAATGCCTACCTAGTAAATACCTAAGAATTAAGGATTTTCTTAAGGGGCTGGGGAGATGGCTCAAGAGATAAGAGCATTGGCTATTTTCCAGAGGAACAGGGTTTGATTCCCAGAACCCACATGGTGGGTCACAACCATCTGGACTCCAGTTCCTGGGATTCATTGCTACCTTCTGGCATCCACAGGTACCAGGCACACATGTATATGGATGCAGGCAAAACACCTATACACATAAAATTTAATTTAAAAATAATTTTAATATTTATTGATAACACAACAAGATTTATTTTTTGTTTGCTAAATATTTTTATTCTTTTCAATAAATTTAATGTATTTATCATGATTTCTTCTTTACAGGCCCACAGAACATGAATTAAGACTTTATAAACAGCAGGTGAAGAAACTGGAAAAAGCCCTTAAGAAAAGCATCAAGTAATTACATTTTGTCAAAGTTATAACTTATAGTTGGGTCCTGTATTTTCTTATTTGTTTTTATATCTGTGCGCTGTTGTGTATTATAATAAAGCAGCCTTGGCTTGGAATTGCCAGACTGATGAGAGATGTGATAATTATAAGTATTTTTGAGCCAGGCATGCTAGCATGAACCCATAAATTCCAGCACTGTGGAGGCTGGGCAGGAGGATCACAAATATGAGGCTAGCCTGGGCTATGGAGCAAAGCTCTGTCTCAAAAAAACAAACATAAACAATAAAAAGGACTATTTCTGATTCTAACAGTTTAAAAGCCATTTGGGTTTGGCTTTATTTTTATGTTATATATTCTTGAGAATTTCATGCATTCAGATATTGAAATACAATCATATACATCATTCCCCCTTTACAACTCCCTTCTCCTTCATGTGTCCCCCAACTAACTTTGTGCTTTAACAAAACAAAACAAAACAAAACCTGCTAAGTCCAGTTGGTGCTACCTCTATGGGCATGGGTTTGGTTTGTCCACTGAAGCATGGAATCTTCTTGTTGTCCACATCCTCAAAAGGGATGATTCTCTCCCCCAGAATCCTAACTACCAGTAGCAGTAAGAGGTGGGGCCTGGAGATCCTCTAGCTTGTCTATGCTGGACTCTTGTCTGGCTTAATTTTATAACCACAGGTGCTTTGTGTTCCTGACTGATCATGTCCAGAATACAGTATTTCACAGCACCCCTCCATCATCACCTGGCTCTTCCATTCTTTCTGCCTTGTTCCTGGAGTGTGGGAATGTGTGATAGGGCTGGGCATTCAGTCTCTTATTCTCAGCACTTTGGCCAGTTATGTTTCTCTCCATTGACTGCTGCCAACTACCAAAAGAAACTACTTTGGTCAAAGCTGAACACATCCCAGTTTTATAGGTATAAACATAGATATTTAGACAGCATTTTGACAGCAAGATCATTTATCAAAATAACAATGACAGGCTCTACCCTAAGGCCTATGACTCCTGAGTCATGGACTTTTGATAAGGATTAAAGTATTAGGCATGAAGTTACCTCTTGTGGAACAGGCCTCAAATCCAACCAGGAAGCTGTTATCCCATGCCACTGTTGAACCAGCAGACTTATCTTCCCTGGTAGGTCAGAGCTGTATCATTCAAGGCCCAGCACTGGTTAGCACTGACGTCTTCTCTTTTTCAGAAGCCTACATAGCACCTGTGGCTCTATGAAAGCTAGCCTGCATTAGGAAGTTTCCTGGTTGGTCTGAGCTTTTTCTGTATGTCCTGCAGTCAAAATGTATTGTGTCTTCAGCAGGAGGGTTTTTAGGATCTTGCCAAATAGTTTAGTGAGTAACCAGGGGCTATGAGCATAGCCTGTGTTGTTTTGGAGGCCTCTAGGGCCTCTCCCTCACCATTAATTCCTAGAAAGTATCCCATGTCTTCTAAGAATACACCCATGTATTCCAAGAGTGTCATGGTCCACCCATGCAGGGTATTTCCATTTAAAAAAATTTTAAGTTGTAATTTCAAACCAGCTAGTAGGCTTCCAAAAGGCTTTTTCATACAGCTTTAGTTTTAGTTAACTTGTTTTCTCTTTAACCCTACCTCCATCCCTACCTGACCCCTTAACACTCAGTAATTCCCCTCTTCTTTTATTTCACATATAATTCTTTTGTCCCTCCAATTTTAAAAACTGGGTTGTAAGATAGTAGACTTCCATATGTGTTTTCATGTACCCTTTACTTGGGTCAGCCTTCCTCTCTAACTCCTTGGCACTCCCATATGTGTGCCCCTCCCTGATGAAGCCTGTGTGCCCCCATTATTCCACCTCTCTACTTTCATTTCACCTATGATCTACTGTCTTCTTTCCATTAATGTGTTTCCTTCAAAAGACACCTTTCTAGTTTTCTGGCTTCCACTTACATTTCAAGTTAAATACACAGAAGGTTTGAAGTTAGGAACTGCATATGAGACAGAACATATAACACTTGTCTTTCTGGGCCTGGCTTGACTTTATATTCACCTCAATTGAATAAAGAAATAATAGGAAGAAAAGAAAAGAAAAAGATTGTAATAGAAAATTATCGCTAGAACTGGAAGAAATTGCAGATAGCAGGTTCTATTTATTAGAGCTAGTCACAATATGAAAATTTTTATGCTAATTTTTGTGCTAAGAATTGAACTTAGGGCCTTGAGCATGCTAGGGTAAATGCTGTACCACTGAGGTGCCTCCCCAACAAGATCTGAAAATCTTAGTAAGTTTTGTTACTTAAAAACTAAAAGTACCAGAAAAACACACAGTGTACCAACCTATCTACCATCTTGTTGTTGTTGTTAGTTTGTTTTTTTGAGACAGGGTTTCTCTGTGTAGTTTTGGTGCTTTTCCTGGGTCTCGCTCTGTAGACCAGGCTGAGCTCGAACTCACAAAGATCTACCTGGCTCTGCCTCCTGAGAGCTGGGATTAAAGGCATGAACCATTGCTGCCCGGCCCTATCTACTACCTTTAACTCTTTTTTCCTGCTTTGAAAAGTGAGGTCTCGGGGGTATTTCAAAATGATTTCAAGTAGTGATTCTATTTCCTTAAGATTATCTATGTGTATTCTTTGATTCAAAAGACTAGGACTTAAAGTAATTTGTGACGCTTTGGGATGGATTATTTTGAAAGCTGTTAGTATCTGCATTAAATTTGCTAATTCACCTGTGTTATTAGTGTATATTGTTTCAGTTTCATTTCCAGTGATAGCTGCTCTTTCTGCTCCTCATGGTACACTGTCACAGGGAAAAGGCAAACAAGGGCAAGGAGAGTCATCGTGTATCTATTTACATTAAGGTTGGGGAGAAAAACTTAAACAGAAGTCTAGGGGAAGGTTTGGAAAGGTTACATTTATTCAGTAAATATCCTTTCCTCCTGTTGCTTGGTGATCTGGCTTCCCAGGAGTACTTTCTAGTATCTATGGCATTCTAGACATTGGAGTTACAATGCCAAATAAAAAAGGTCCCTGACCTTGTGGAGATGGCATGAAGGGAGGATGATCATGGAAGAATGGATAAATAAGACAATTTCAATACAGCATAAATACAATAATAATGGTGGTGATAATAAGGGCTAGAGGGATGGGTTCAGTGTGTAGAAGCACCACACACCTTATTATGGTGTGTAGCGGTAGAGTTGTTCTTTCACCAATTAAATAATTGAAAGGTGGTAAAGGATTCAAAGTGTAGCAGAGCTAATGTTTTAATCAAAGCAAAAGTAGCAGGTGAGAACAGACTCTTCAAAAGGAGAGGTCCTGGAGTTTGGAGTCTGCAGGCTATCTTTGGTAGTGCTTGCTCTTTTGTATTGAGTCAATTAGCACCTCCATTACCAGTTTGGCTGGAAGTCTCTGACAACACACGATGGTTTTCAGCTCAGGAATTGGGTGATGGACTTCCATTAGTTGGGGCTCTGGATCCACAAGGTATTGAGACATTGTCCATGTACCTTACACTCTCTGCACATGTCTTTACAAGTACCTGTTCTCTGATGTGAGGCATACTGGAATAGAAAAGTTAATTTTTGGCTGTGGCCCCTCCTCTATGATATCCAACATCCATTTTAGGATATGCCAATCTAACATTATCCAGGGCTCCTCTTCCCTCACTGTCTACCTAACAAGGGAACTACCTAACTCCTACTTTCTTCATTACCTGTTCTCAGGAGGGGATTGGTCATTGCTGCTTCCAGCTGACAGAATGGGCGGAGTTATAAAGCAGCAGTCAGGGTCCCTCCAGAGGAGGCCTATCTAGGAGCCCATAGCAGAAAGTTCCATGTAGTGGTGGATCATCCTTTGTTTTAGTTCCTGGTGGTGATAGCTTTCTTTTTTTGTCCTATGTTCATGGTATTTGTGGTGGCATCTAAAATCTATATTAAGTAAGATTAAGAGCATTATAATGAAGGTGGTGAGGAGGAGCATCCATTGTATCTCAGGTAAGGTCATTGATAAAGGAAATATACATGATAGCTAGCCCCAGAACCTTGGCATGGTTGGTCATGGGTGGGTGTTAGAGTAGTTAAAAAATCATCTGGAAGTAAAGAGTGATTTTAGGAGTCATCCTGAATTATGGGACAAGTGCACCACAAACTAAGGCAGGTGCAACAAGACCAGTGAGATACAAATGAAAAGCTACAGCAACAGTGGTACCTGTATGTGCTGCTCTTTTGCATTCATATGAGTTTATCTTTAGTTGGAAGGTGATTGTTTGAAGAGCAGCTTAAGGTCCCCCAGTGGCTCTCAGGAGTAACTGGAATGAGGTAGTCTTGGTCTCAGGATCCACTGCTAGCTTAGAAGTATCAGGAGAGGCAGTCTAAGGCTTGAGACTCGTGTGAGGGATCCATGCATTCTGTCCTGCTGTTCATAGGTGAGGATAGAATAATAGGATATGGGTGAGCGAGACCGATATTGTCATCAGGAGTTTTAACTAAGTCCCCAGGGTAGAAGGGGGATCTCTGTTGTTTCTCTTGAGAGAACCCAGCTTGAAGTTCTTGACAGTATTTTCTGGGATTTTGCTAATTGGATAACATGGGAAATTAGCTTGGCCATTTCTGGGTTCAGTACCAAAGCACTGGTAAGAAATGGCCTGCCATATAGTGCCTCAAAGAGGGTTTAATTTTAATTATAGTGATGAGCCCATCCCTAGCTTCTGGTATTAAAGAATATTGCCTTTGATGCATAAAATGGAAAGGGTCTCTAAAATGAATGACCATAGGAATGATGGTTCTAGCCTTCCCTAATAATTCCCCATTTGTCCGTGCTGTTTGAACAATTTGGATTCTATTAGCAGCAGACAATAATGTTGTCTTGGGGAAAGAAGTTTTACTTTGACTTTGGCCAGGAGATCTCTTTCTAAAGAGCAGCAGGAGTTTGGGGGATTACCAAAAAGAAGTGACAGAAATAGAGATCTCCCCATTAACAGGCAAGAGGTTGGGGTAAATAATGCTTAAAGGGCTGGCTCAATAATCCCCAACTAATAGCTTTTTTTTGGAGGTGGGATCAGAGATGAGAAAGAATGGGAGGACTAAGAATTTTGGGTTCCTGTGTTAATGAGGAATTGATTTGACCTTCCTTCATTGTAAAGAGTTCCCAGGACTCTTCAAGCTGGATTGATCCTTATTGATTGGGAGGGCATCTAATCTAGTGATCACCCTTACAAAGAGGTCCTGGGGGAGGCTTTTGTCTCTGAGAGCATTGTCAGGAAATAGCCTTCCTGCCTGCATAAGAAATGCATTCCTAACAAACCTAATTGTGTTTCTTGAGGATTCACCTGCATGGCTATCAGCAGTTTCCCATGATGTTTATCCTTTTGTATTTCCTCTTGGTCCCATTTATAAGAAAATTAATGTAGTAGTTTGGATCAAAGTATCCAATGGCTTGCCTGATTCAATCACCAATTTTTGGAGTTATATATATGGCTAATGAAGTCAGGCATTTATCATTTTGGATGATCTCTGCCTGTGATCCTGGTTCTATATTAGTATATATTTTATAGTCTCTTGAAATCTTTGGAAGAGCATCATGGGGATCTCCTTTCCTTCTAACATACTGTAGTCAGTTGGGAATAATTTTAGGGCTTAATTGCTGACTTTCTGAGACTTTCTAGGCTGCAGTAAAAGAGCATCCTTAAATCTATTCATTCCTCTGATCCTCTGGATTAAATTTAGGATTGGATTAGAACTGCCTCATCACCAGTGGGAAAGTTGGGGGATATCATTCTTTCTATGGAGGTATAAAAGTCATTCCCAGCATGGATGTCCTAATCTATCACTCATCTCTCAAGAAACGTTACAGTTTGTTCTAACAACAGCATGCCAAATCATAAAGTTGGTTTACTCTTCAAAGGTTTGGACATACTGAACGGAGCCATCAATAAAGCTCCCCAGGTCTCTTTTAGTTCAGACAGAGAAAAGGAGCCATGCACATAGGTTGTCCCAGATTTGCCTCTGTAGATCTGCCTAATTGAAAACATCTCTTGTGGAAGAAAAGGGGGCAATGTACTGTGGCTGGCCACCAGGGGGACAGTATTTCCATACTGGGGAGGGGTCTGGTCTCTCTAAAGGGCTGCAAATTGGGATGAGTAGTCAGAAGACTTGAAGGGGTGGAAACAGTCATGTTGGGCAGTTCATGAGTTTGGGGATTTGGATACTTTGTAGGAGGTTAAGACTTGTTTCTTGCCCTCTGGCTCCTTTTTGGACTAGAACATTCCATAGCTAAAGTATAGGGTACATTTTACATGATTGGGCTGATTCAGGTGATCCTTCAAGTAAAAGGACAATTTAACCTACGGGATCTCAGTTCTTTTTCTCTCTTGCTTGCAAAACAGATTGAGTGGAGTGATGGTATTGTAGTTTAAACTGCCTCTGGAGGCCAGGATTCCCAGTCACTTAGTTAGGCCTGGGTAAGGGAAACTTTTCCTTAAGACTTTGAGGGTCAGTCTTATCCAGTTTTTTAGGAAACACAGCAGGGAAGAATTTGATGTGATTTTCGATGGGGTCAAATCCATCTGAAAGCAACAGCAAAATGGGAACATTCCTCAGAGACAACTCTCTTCTAACTCTGCCCTGTGCCTGGAGGGATGCCTCTGGCCTAGGAGACCCCTCATGTTTTTAGAAATTACTTCTAACTTGTGATCTATTGGAAGGAACAGGACAGTATGGATTACATTTTATATAATGCATATTTAAAGTTTGCATACATGTGCATGAACACATATGAGTAAAAAGAGGTTTGGGGGAGGCCGGCTGGATCATTGGCTTAAGTATTTTAATCTATCTAAGAAAGCATTTTTTTTAATCATCTTGACTTTTTCCCCCTTCTTTAGATTACAAGAGATTATTGGTCAAAAAAAGGTTGATGACATGGAGAAAAAAGATGAGCCCCCCAAAGACAGCCGTCAACAGGCTCTAATTGATCAGAGATACTTTCAGGTATTGAATAGCTGATGAAGAGACTGGTGTTTGTGATGATTTTTTGTTTTACTGCAGTATAATTCATTATCATTTGGTGAGAAATATTTGTACAGACAACTCTTGGGATCTGTGGGGGCTTGGTTCTGTGATGCTTACAGATGCCTAAATCTGTAAAATCCCTTATGTAATGGCATTGTGTTGTAGCTTAAATGTGAAATGTCCCCTATAGGTTCATGTGTTTGAACATGTGATCTCCAGCCATTTAGAAAGGTTGTAGAGCCTTTAGGAGGTGAAGCCTTGCTGGAGTCCCTGGGATCAGGCCTTGAGGTTTGATAGCTTGGCTCCACTTCTTGTTCACTCTTTACTTCCTGAGTATGGATGCAGTCTCCAGCTCTCGCCACCATGCCTTCCCTTCCTGCTGCCATGTTTTTCCATGGACTGTATCCCTCTGGAACTGTGAGCGAAAAAGAAACTCTACCATAAGCTGCTTTGTACAGGGTATTTCATCCCAGCAACAGAAAACTAAGACACATAGTGCAAGTAAATTGGTTGCAAAAAGTGAGTTTTGCAACTCTGTGCATTTGGCGTCCTGGGTTTTGGCACCAACAATGTAAGTAAATTGGTTGCAACAACTCTGAGGGAAGGTGTCCCAACTACCTGGGGAGTCAGGCAACACCTTGAGCTGCTTAGGACAGCTCTGACGGCTGAAACTGCAAGGAGACAGTTCAGCCCTGGAGGGTGAGGTTCCTGGACACCTTGAGCTTCTCAGAACAACAGCTCTGCCCTGAAGGTGTCCCGGACACCTGGAGCTGTTTAGTACAGCTCTGACAGCTGGAACTGCAAAGAAGCAGCCCAACCCTGGAAGGGAAATTTTTCTGACTTTTTGGGAGAGTCAGGCCTAGAACTGCTTCAGCAGGGAAGGGTATCCTGACTCTTCTGGGAAAGTCAAGGTATACCTGGTGTGATGGGGGATCTTCTCCTGGAGAGCCTCTACAGCTGAGCTTTGCTCAGCCCCCACTTAAGGGGGCTTCCTAGCAGAGCTCTGCTTCTCCGGCCTAAGATGTTGCTTCTTTTCTTCACTCTGGGGAAGGGGAAGCCCCTGCAGAAATGTAGCAATCTCTTCTGGCTCCCGAGAAAAGTGTTACTTTTCAGCTCTTTCTTGCTGTGTCCACTGAGAAGATCTCAGCAAAGATCTGTTCAGCTCCTCCTTGCTCTGCTCTTTCAGCTCTCCCTTTTTTTGTCCACTGAAGGACGTCCCAGCAAGGATCTTCTCTATGCCAGTGAATGAAGATCTTCACACTCAAAACTCTTTTGAGAAAGAGATTTATTTGGGAAGGAGGATTCCAGGAGAGTAGCTGCCTCTACCAGAGTGGAGAGAACAGCCTTTTTTTCTAACTGACCAGGCAGGGCAGTTTACACAGGAATTCTTGGGGGTGGAGTCAACCCTGGGCCCAGGGTTCTACTATCCTGCTCTGTGATTGGCTGGTTTCACAAGTCAGTTGGCCAGGGGCAGAGATGGCTCTGATCTGACTGAGCCAAACTGTATTTCTTTCTGCCCTGATCTGGGCTATCTTTCCCTAGTTCTGGGCTCCAGGGTCAGGGTGCGTTTTTTTAGCCAACCCCTTTTCCCTAAACATAGTATTTTCCTATAACCCACACACAATTTCTCTATAATAACTACTGTTATAATAACTATAATAGTACAGTGTAAACACTATGTAACTATATTGTTTAAGATTTTTATAATTCTTTACTATCCCAATTTAAGCTATTTGCCCTTTTATTGTTCCACTTGTTTTTGGTGGTATTATTATGTAAGTGAATCTTCAAATCTTTGCATGTCTTTGATTTGGTTGAAATTATCTATGTGATGTAAAAAAATAACCTACTGGTTTTATAGACAGTTTATTGAATAGATGAGCAATTAAATCTAGTAGTTTATTGTATGAAGTTGGCTTGCACTTAGACATTTTTTGGTTCCCCATAGGTTTTTGTCTGTCTGTCTCTTTGTCTGTCTGTCTGAGACAGGGTATCTCTCTGAAGTTCTGGGTTATCCTGAAACTTGCTATGTAGACCAGGCTGGCCTCAAACTCACAGAGATACATCTGCCTCTGCCTCCCAAATGCTGGGATTAAAGGTGTGCACCACCATACTTGGCCATAGGCATTAAAATTTGAATTTAATGACTAACATTTTAAGCACTAAGAGTGTATTTTTAAAGTCCTTTAGCTCCTCGTGTCAGTTAGCAGAGCAGAAGTACATATGAGCATGTGCCCTTTGATGAGCCACAGTTCCCACCCGTCCTTGTCTTGCTCAGTCATGCTTGTTCTACTTGCCTTCTGTACACATTGCAGTCGGCAGTCCCAGACAAATGTTTCCCTCTAGTTTGCTGACACGACATTTTTGTCATGTCATTTTCTGTTCATGCATACATTTCTTTCTGGATTCTGTAGTCTGTCCCATTCCTTTACTGATTCCAAGCTCTTCTGCAGCTTTATAGTAGGGTTTTATATTAATGTGAATAAATTAAAAAATTTTGAGCCCATTTGCTCTTCCGGATGAACATATATTAAAATAAAATCCCATTAGGATGCATTGAAATGTGATTTTTTATTAATATTTGAGAAATGATAATTTACAATTTTTAAAAATATTTTTATTTTATAATTAATTTCACATATCAGCCACGGATTCCCCCGTCCTCCCTCCTCCAACCCCCTGGCCCTCCCCCCTAATCCATCCTCCATTCCCATCTCCTCCAAGGCAAGGTCTCCCCTGGGGAGTCAGCCCAGCCTGGTAGACTCAGCTGAGGTAGGTCCAGTCCCCTCTTCCCTACATCAAGGCTGAGCAAAGTGTCCCAGCATAGGCCCCAGGCTCCAAAAAGCCAGCCCATGCACCAAGGACAGGTCCCTGTTCCACCGCCTGGGGCCTGCCAAACAGTTCAAGCTAGTCAACTGTCTCACTTATCCAGAGGGCCTGGTCCAGTTCCATGGGGGTTCCTCTGCCATTGGTTCACAGTTCATGCATTTCCACTAGTTTGGCTATTTGTCCCTGTGCTTTTTCCAATCATGGTCTCAATATCTCTTGTTCATACAATCTCTCCTCTCTCTCGCCGATTGGACTCCTGGAGCTCCACTTGGGGCTCGGCCATGGATCTCTGCATCAACTTCCATCAGACACTGAATGAGAGTTCTATCATGACAGCCAGGGTGTTCGGCCATCCGAACACCAGAGCAGGTCAGCTCAGGCACTCTCTCGACCATTGCCAGTAGTCTACAGTGGAGGTATCTTTGTGGATTTCTGGAGACTGTTGGTTCAGCTGTAAAGAGTGAGCCAAGCTAGGAAAATGTTAGCAGCTACTGGATTGTATATATTGGCTTGATTGGGCTATACATTGCCCAGATACTTGGTTAAACAGCGTGCCAGTGAGTGAGTGAATTGGTAGACGATAGATTGTCCTCCTATGGTAGGTGGATTTCATCTAATCGCTTACAGAAAAAGGCCCAGGGGGGATTTCTTTTTTTTTTTTTTTAAAGTTCACCCCAGACTGCTTTATTTTTTAGTATTGCTTCATCAAAAATGAAAATTTGCATGAGCAATAATTAACATTACTTTCTGTATAGGGAATAAACTCTTAAAAGCAACAATTCAGATATCAAAATTGTTTAGATGTATTCTTTTAAATAAATTCACAGAACCATGCTGAAAATGTGTTTAGTTTCCTCCATGCTATTTAAATGGAAATGTTAGTAAATTTTGACAACCCTCAAACACACACAATTAAGGTACCTTTCAGTAATATTTAAATCACCAAATAGTACAATGCTATTGTCAGGCTGTAATCATTTTCATCAGTGGCTCTGTCTTGAGATCACAAAAGAGGGCCTCCCCTTTTTATAATGTAATGATGGTGTTTTCTTCATGGTATTTAGGATGAGTGTTTTTCATCTTTGATTCTTGGTTCTGATTCGTGCCATAAACAATAGGGAGGACATTGGAGACTAATTTCTGCCACTTTACTCCTATCTCTGAAAAGCCCAAAGGATTAAGTAGATGATCAGGATGATTTATTTGAACACATATGTGGGAGTCTATAAAAACATTGTCTCCTTAATATTTCATACTTATTTCTTTAATGAACAATGCAGACAGATTTCCCATTTTATTAATAATCTGTTTTTACTGGATTCCTCTTTTGTTAAAAAGTAGACTTTTTGTTTTGTTTTTTCTTATTGAAAATATATTTTAATACAATATATTCTGAGTATGGTTCCCCTTCCCTCAAACCCTCCCAGTTCTTCCCCACCTCCCCTCCCTACCAGATCCATATCCTTTCTGTCTCTCCTTAGAAAACAAACATAAGGATAATAATAAAATAAGACAAAACAAAACAAACAAACAAAGCAGTCAGAATAGGATAAAACACACAGAAGAAAAAGAGAAAAAAAGCACTAGAAATGCACATAGACACAGAGACACATGTTTGCACACACAGGAATCGCTTAAAAATACAAAATAGGAAGCCATAATATATGTGCAAAGGATCTGTAAGGTTTAAGGGAAGAGGGTTGGGGGGCTGACATAGCATTATGAAACAAGGACCCTCCAAAGATGCCCTGGAGTTCCTTTTGTGTTGGCCATCTACTGCTGGGCATGGGCCGACACTTAGGAGTGGTTTGTTTCTTCAGAAAGACTTCCTTGGAGAAAACTCATTTTCCATTCACAAATGTTTATTAATTAGTGCTAGCTTCTGGGTTAGGGATGGAAGGCATGTGTCCACATCTCCTCTTTCTAGGTCCCCATCAGGTGCTACCCAGGCAGGACCTGTGCATGCTGCCACAGTCTGTGAGTTCATGTGTGTGTTGGCTGTGCTCTGTTGAGAAGGTCTTGTTTCCTTGGTGTACTCCATCTCATCTGGTATTAGATTGGCTTTAGTTTACAGCAGAAGGCTTTAGTTTAGAGTCGCAACACAGAGCTCCCAGATGCCTCTTCTTATTTGCAAACAGTTCAGTCCCTGTTTAACAATTTGCATTAGGGTGACACTCCTGCCCAGGCTATGTAATACACTGAATATTTTTGTTTCCATGGTCAATCCATATGTTGAAAATCTAACCTGGAATGAAGTGAGGATGTAGGTGGTGGTCATTTGAGGCAGTGTAGCAGGAATCTTCAAAGTTCTTATTAATAAAATCAAACCCGAGGCCAGTTATTGGGGTCAATGCTGGTAGATCAGAGAGACAGAACAAGCCACAGCTATCTCACCTCACCGGATCCTCAGCTGGTCTTGTCTCCTCAGACTGGAGGCCTCTGAGTCCTCATCTGGAATGAGTCTCAGCTGAACTGTGTTGCTCCAAAGCCTGAATGCTTAACCAGCCAAATGCCTAACCAGCCAAATGCTCCCAGGGGGGATTTCTAATGCATGCTTTTAACATGCTTTGTTTGGTTTTGGTTAGTTCTCCTACCTTTAGATTTGAACCAAAATTTCAGACTTCTAGGGCTTTGGGACTATAGTTCTGGGTCTCCTCTCAAATTGCTGACTGATAGTCATGGGTTTCCATTAATTTCATGAGCCAATTCCTTATATGAAATCTTTTTTAAAAATATGGCCATCTCTCTCATATGTGTGTATTGCATTTGATCCTTCAAGAAATTACACAGCGTCCCCTTATATATACACAGGAATACACTTTATGTTGGTGTTGTTTCTCTGGCAAAGCCTAGAACACTGTTTAACATACACACTAAAGTTTTTGTTTGTTTAAGATGTTGGTTGTTGTTTGTTTAATTTTGTTTTGAGACAAGGTTTTACTATGTAGTCCTGGCTGGTTTGGAACTTGCTAGCCAAGCTATACTTGAACTCCCAAAGATTCTCTTACCTCTGTCTCTGGAGTGCTATGATTAAAGGCATGTGCCACCATGCCTGACTTATTTTAAATGTTTTATAATGAAAAGTTGGGCAGTTTAAAACAATCCATTCAAACCTCAGTCAAAAAGTATTCTAGCTTATTCATACCTAACCTGTTCTATGGTGTGGCCAAGGGGTGTGATCTGCTTGTTCTCATCACTCCATTGTTTCTTCTGGTCCCTACTAGTTTGGCATTTCAAGGAGTGGCGGTCAAGGGTAGATGGTGGGTGAGAAGAGAGTTTGAAGGTGCCTTTCTTTCTGGTGCTGCTATATTATAGCGCCAGTGCCCTTGGTGGGGCTGACGTCCAACTACGGCCTCTGCTTTTCTTTCATGGAATGTGTATGTGTGCATGTCCCTGTTTAGTTCTCTCCTTTCTCCTAAATAGGGACCTTTAACAACACAGCATTTATTTTGTGGGCAGTGCATTTTACCACTGACTTCTTATGAACTCCTCTTCTCCCTTAGGTACTATACTGCTGTGGTCCTCCAGCCATAAACAGTTTCTTTTTTATTTTCATGAAAGTAAAGCTTATCTCTCTTGCAATGTTTTCAGTTGGCCTGAGTCTATTCTTACCCTATCACAAGAAAAAGGGGCAGGTTTCTCTTGCTGTTCCTTTCTTCTTCTCCATTGTGGTGGTCACAAATGGCCATTTATCTTTGCTATGTGACAGACATCTTCTAAAACTAGTGACTTAGAGTACCCTTTAATAGTGTCATGCTTGGACAGTAGAGAGTCCTGTTAATATTGGTTATAAGTTGATGGTGAATCATTAGAGCTCTTCTTGTGGCAGTTGAGTGAATTTTTGTCTCAGTGATGGGAATGGATGGGCCTGCGTAGTTCGGCCTGGACTTGGCCACATGGCCGCAGCAGAGTGTAAACAGTGATCTAGACTGCTTAAGAACTTTGCCCCGCTTTGGCCAGTTGTGGTGGTGCACACCTTTAATCTCAGCATGCAGGAGTCATGGGCAGGTGGAACTCTGTGTGTTCCAGGCCAGCCAGAGCTGTTAATACTGTCTCAAAATTCTGTCTTGAAAAAAACAAAAAACAAAAAACTAAACAAACTTTTTTAAAGACCGAAACTGGAATGGCATTCTTTTCAGTAAATTCTGTGGATCAAAGCAAGACCTAAGACCAGCCCAGATTCAGAGGGTAAAAAATCTCTACATTTTGATGGGAGAAACTGCAAGTCATGGTGCAAAGATAAAACAAAGCAAGGACAAGAAATAGCTGCAGTCCTTTTTATAAATAACCTCAATGTGTGCATACATGTATCTAAATGTGATGTGAATGTCATGAAATTGCCCTGTGATCTTCTGAAGCTTAGGTAGCATCAATCCCTGTGTCTTTTAGTTTGCCTACTACCTTTCTGACATTCAGTGTCGCTGAAAAGAGGACTATCTCCTTGATTTGATTCGTAACTTGGAGAAGAATATTATTTTTTCAATTAATTGATATTACTAGATGAGTTTATAATAGACATGAAATGTTGAAATACTTAAAAATGAATACGAAACAAAACCATCCTTATTAACAAACATGAGAAGTCAGATTCTCAGAGCACCTGTCTGCTGTAGCTTGCTTGGGCAGACAGGAACAGCAGTGTTTCCTCCCAGCCCTAGAAACTCGGTGCAGACACTCTCAGAGAGTCCTGTCTCGGGGATTTATAGCGTTTGTTAAGAATTATTGGACTGGCTGGCCAGGACTTCTCTGTAGAATGTGTGGGGCTTAATTAGTAACTATCTTTACTTTAAATTTCAACTGAAGTTGTGAAACAAATAGAAAGCTCCCCTTGATACCATACTTAGCTTAAATATGAGGAGACAGAAATAGGGAAACATTGAGACTTAGATAAGGATGTCTAGTCTGTGTGGATTATAATTATTGTGTGTGGATTATAATAGATAGTAGCTGTTTTCAAACCTAAATTATAAAATTTTATTTAGTTTTCCTTAGAATTTGTACATCTATGCTAATGAGATTGCATTACCACAATATTTATGAATGTCTGAAAATGATGTGCACTCCTGTTTCACGTACCTCACTGTGTCAGACTCAGACATTTGAACTACAAATACTGTCCATGTTTACAGGTGCTGTGCAGCATCAATTCAATTATTCACAATCCTCGAGCTCCAGTAATTATTTATAAACAGAGCAAGGGAGGAGCCCAAAACTTCAATAAAGATATGGTTCAAGATTGTGGATTTGAACATCTCGTTCCTATAATAGAAATGTGGGCAGATGAACTGACATCCTTAAAGGTAAGTGGTTGAATATTCTTTACATGTTTTGAAAATGTTGAACCTGGCTTTTGTTGTTCTTTAACTATAAAGCTAACAATACTTTTCTAAAATTGGAGTATTGCTGCTTACATATTTTGTTCTGTTTTGTTTTTGAGACAGAGTCTCACTATGTAGTCGTGGCTGGACTGAAACTCTCTATATAGAGCAGGCTGGCTTTGAACTCACAGATACCCACCTGCTTCTGCCTCCTGAGTGCTGTAATTAAAGGCGTGCACCACCGTGCCCAGCCTTACATATTTTCATCCTGTGAGTTTGTTGTTATTGTCAAGCTTGCCTCCTCTAAAGTTCCACCGTAGAAAACTTTTATTAGACTTCCCTCGTTGAGAATCTGTGGTGGATCCTTGTTTGTGTGTCTCGATTCGTCCACATCCTGCCATCTCCCTCCTCCTCACACCTGTGCTCACACCTGTGCTGCACACTTCCTGACCACGGCACGTGCTCAGATGCAGTGTCTCATCCTTATTTTCATCTTAACTGGGAATATTTTTCCTGTCTTCACATTTTATTTTTCTTTCTCAGAACTGAGTTTATTTCTGTGTTTGTCTAATTGCTGGGGAAGGTGACAGTCAACAAGCAACCAGGAAATTAAATGTATTCACATTTGATTTATAGATCATTGTATATTCTCTATTGTGTAACTTGAGCTTATTACATTTTTCTTGATTGGTTTATTGAGAAGTGATTTGCTATAAAGCTAATAGTATTGCATTTCTGTGCCTTTTAAACTTTAGATTTTTTTTTTTAGTAACATCATACAAAATCCTGCTATAGTTAATGGAGATAGGATTTATCGATAGTATTTGTCAGCATTTTGTCCTAATACCCAAAGAAACTTGTTAAGAGCAAGTGACCTTCTTGGGAACAAAAAGTCTTATTTGTTCCTATATGCCTCAAAGATCTTCATGATACATTAGTGCTCAATTAATATTTATTCAAATTATCCAGAATAATTATAGTCCCAGTCACCTAGAGGTGGGTTTTTTTGTTTATTTGTTTTGTTGTTAGTCTTTTTTAAAAAAATACTTTATTATTATTATGTATATTTCTTTTTTCTTTTTTTAGTTTCTCGAGACAGGGTTCCTCCGTGTAACCACTGTGGCTGTCCTGGAACTCATTTTGTAGACCAGGCTGGCCTTGAACTTACGGAGATCTGCCTGCCTCTGCCTCCTGAGAGCTGGGCTACCACCTAGTGTTTTTGGTCTTTTTGAGACAAGGTCTCTATTATGCAGCCCTGGCTGTCCTGAAACTCCCTGTGTAGACCAGGCTGTCCTCAAACTCACAGAGATCTGCCTGCCTCTACCTCCTGAGTGCTGGAGTTCAAGACGTGCGCCACCACACCTTGTTAAATTTATAAAATCATATCTGTATACAACTCATAAAAGAATCTTGGCAGTCAGCCTAACTTTTATTTCCCTTTTTCTTTAGGGTGCAGACAAAGCTACATAATATATAAGCATTTTTGATTGAATGACAGTGCTGGATTAATTACTATTTTATATGCCTGAATTTCTCTAGTTTGTTTCTCAGAAAAGAGTGAAATAGAGATGACTTGTGGAATGGTGGCATTTCCCACTCACTGCTCGGCAGAGAGTTCTCTCTGCAGAAGATAATAGTGCTAACCACTTTTCTCCTTCTCAGAGGAGTTAGAATAGAAACAGCCCTTGCCTTTCCAACAGAAGGGAAAGACTAGATGAGAAAGTGACAAAGGAAGAACCAAGTTCATAGACATGGTCATTTTTCTATGTGAGATAATAGGGAAAGTGTTACAAAAATGTGAACATAAAATCAGACCAATTGAGAGACAAAAATATGACATTTTAAATAAATGTGCAGTATATTGTCAGAAAAAAATGAATGTCATAAAGATGGACACCTGTGGTGAAGTACAAGCCAATGATATGGATGACTTGTACTCCAGGAGACAGCTGGTAGAAAGGAGATCACTGATTATAGCCCCCACAAAGGCTTAGCAAGAGGGCTGACTTGTTGCTACTATGTAGTTTTCTGAGTAGGAGGAGGCAGGAAATTAGAATATTGTAAGGACACTTGAGGCAATTGGCTAGAATTAGTTTCTTCTGCCATTAAAGTAGTTCATGGCCTTTCGTAGTGTTTCTAATATTTACAATACAGATTCAGGAGCCATCTTAGAAAGTATGTGCAATCCTTTGATGCCTCTATGGAGAGTTCTTTATAATGTAGAACGTTCTAGTTGGGACAAACATCTCCCCAGTTAATATTTTTTCCCTTAGGTCTGATTCATGACTTAGAAGAGAACCATGCATTTGGGAGATAAATAGAAAAGAAATGTAGCAATTCATATTATAGAATCCTACATGTTTGCATATATATATATATATATATATATATATATATATATTGCATATATATATATATATTGGTTTTTTCGAGACAGGGTTTCTCTGTGTAGCTTTGCGCCTTTCCTGGAGCTCACTTGGTAGCCCAGGCTGGCCTCGAACTCACAGAGATCCGCCTGCCTCTGCCTCTCAGTGCTGGGATTAAAGGCGTGCACCGCCACACCCGGCTATGCCTATTTATATTTTGAGACAGTCCTCATTATACAAGTCTGGCTGGCCTGGAACTCACATGTAGGTTGACCTTAAATTCACAGAAGTCTACCTGCTTCTGCCTCCCGATTCTGGGATTAAAGGCATGTGCCACTAAGCCTGGTCTTATATGTTTTATTTTCAATTAGTATATAACCATACACATGTGTGAAGGGTAGTATATGTATTTCAACACATACAGTGAGTAGGGTCGGTGTTAAGAATATCAAAAATTCTCGGCCATTTAAAAATAGTTAATTTTTGTGAGCTTTAGTTACCCTACTGTGGTATAGAACATCACAAATTATTTCTCTTATCCAACTGCACCCTGTGACTGTTACCCATCCTGTCCCATTCCTTTGTACTCAAACCCTTCTCAGGCTTTGGGAACCACTATGAGACTAACCTTTGAAACTCTGACCTATAAGTAAGACCGTGGTATTTATGTCTATTTTATTTCACTTAACATAATGTCTTTTAGTTCTGTCCATGTTGCAGTAAATGACAGATGTCATTCTTTTTATGGTTGATATCCATTGTATACATGTGCATGTTTGTATGCACACATACATACACTATTTCCTTTTAGCCATTCATCTGTCGTTAGACACCTACATTGATCCCATATCTTGGCAATTCTGAATTGCTTCAGTAAACATGTGAGACCTGGCATTTTTTTTTTGACATATTATAGTTTCATTTTATTTGTATACATTCCCAGATGTAGGATTGTTAGGCTATGTGGCAGTTTTATCTTTAGTTTTTTGAGGAACCCCTATTACTGTTTTACATAATGGCTGTACAACTTTCATTCCCATCAATAATAAATACAGGGGATTCTCAAAAGAAGTCAGTCATACATGGCCACTTACAAAATTTCATTTACATGAAATGCCAAGTGTAGGCAAATCCATAGCAGCAGGAAGTGGATTAGTAGTTATAGAGGCTGGAGGATACTACAAAAGGACTTTGAGTGGGTGTGGGATTTCTTTTTTTTTTTTTTTTTAAATGTTTTATGTGTATGAACATTTCCCCGCATATGTGTTTGTGCACCACATGCATGTCTGGTTCCTGTGGAGGTCAGAAGAGGGTGTCAGATCCTCTGGAACTGGAGTTATGAATGGTTGTAAACCATCATGTGGGTACTGGGAACTGAACCTGGCTCCTCTGAAGACCAACAAATGCTCTTACTACGGAGCCATCTCTTCAGCCCTGGGTGTGGGAGTTCTTCTTGGAAGGTGGATAGGTTCTGAAATTAGACAGTGGTGGTGTTTGTACCACTGTGAAAAGATGAAAACCATCAAACTAGGTACTAGTAAAGGTGAATATTATGGTATGTAAATTTCATCTCAAATGTGCTACAAAAATATTTAAAACCTAGGTTAAGGATATGGCTCAATGGTAAAGTATTTGCCTTGTATTTATGAGGGAAGGCCTGGGTTATTTCCAGCACTGATAAAAATAATTTTAAAAAACAATGTAACTATTTAGGTAACATTATTGCTTAAAGCATCCAGACTTGTTTTATATTGACAATGGTATTAAAATATACTGATAATGGTTATATAACCATGTATTTTTAGACCACCTTGATTACTATGTTATTAGTGTTACAGTACAAATTATTTTATAAACAATAATGCATGTGCTTTCTTTTGTTGTAAAGGGTTTGTATAAGTCCTTAAAAACGCTGTCTGCAGAACTGGTACCTTGGCATAATTTAAAGAAACCGGATGAAAATGAAGGTGTCAAAGTAGAAGATCTGTTGTTTATGGTAGATACCATGCTGGAAGAGGTTGAAAATGAGAAGGAGGTAACACTGATACTTATATAACTGTTTCCATCTTAAAGGCTTATATTAAATATTTAATATTATTTCAAGTTGTGAGCTATCTTTTTCACCTTCTCCTTATAGAGCAGCAACATGCCAAACTTTCAAACTTTGCAAGCTATCGTTTCTCACTTCCAAAAGCTATTTGATGTGCAGTCTTTAAATGGAGTCTACCCCCGAATGAATGAAGTATATACCAGGCTTGGAGAAATGAACAACGCTGTGAGAAACCTCCAGGAGCTCTTAGAATTAGGTGATGACCCTTGCCATTTTGGCACTGATTTAAGAACTGTTCCTAGTAAATTAACAAAAATTAGGTGTGGGTTTTGTTTGTCTTGTTGTGACAGTGTTGCTTTGTTCTTACTGTAGCCAAAGCTGACCTTGAACTCCTGATCTTTGTCCTATACCTCCCAAGAGCTCAGGTTGCTGGTGTGTACCACCATACCCCACAAAAGTCTGTTTGATTAAAAAGCAAAACAGCAACAACAAAACCACAAAAAAAACAGGGGTAGGGATATAACCAAGTTGGCAGAGTACTTGCCTAGCATGCATGAACTCTGGGTTTGATTCTCAATACTGCATAAACAGGGCATGGTGGTGCACCTATAGAATCCTTGCACTCAGTAGATGGAGGCAGGAGGAGGATTAGAAGTTCAAGGTCAGGGTCTGGAGAGATGGCCCAGTAGTTAAGAGCACTTGTTGTGAAATTTTTAGGACTGGAGTTCATGTCCCAGCACCCCTCTAACAAGCCAGACATCTCCCAAATCCCTGTAACTCCACACAGAGTTACAGAATCTAACTCCCTTCTCTGGTTTCCATATGTGCGAAAGTACTCACACACACATACATACATGCATATACTCATCCATACACATGTGCGAATCTTTTTTTTTTTTTTTCCAAACAGGGTTTTTCTATGTAACTGCCCTGGCTGTCCTGAATTTCTATGTAGACCACCTGCCTTTTACCTCCCAAATACCGGGATTAAAAGTGTGTGCCATCACTGTCTAGCAAATCTTTTTCTAAAAGTTTAAGACCCTGGCTTAAAACAACAAACCCCAGGGTTGGGAAATGACTCAGTGGTTAAGAACACATTCTTTGCAATCATGAGTACCAGACTTATGATTCCAAGCCAGACATTCCACAAACACCTGTTACTCCAGCTCTGAGGAGAATGGAGACAGAATTGTTTAGGCCCACTGGCTTCCAGCCTAGCTAAGAAAAATTCCAGCCTAGCTAAGAAAATGTGAACTCCAGGCTCAAGGAATTAGTGTGTCTTAAAGAAATAGTCAAAGGATGATAGACGTGAATACCCACTGCTTTCTTCTGGCCTCTGCCTTTTCAGAGGTACACACAACTATATAAACGTGTGTAAACTAAAAAAAAAAAAAAAAAAAATCTTAATTCCTTTCTCCCACCAAAAATAGAATTAGTAACTGAAGTAGGAAATGTTAAATGAGTGTAATGATTTTGGAAAGTCTTTTTTTTTTTTTTTTTTTTAATATACTATGTTTTCATTTCTCTTTTGCAGACAGTTCATCCTCATTGTGTGTGGTGGTCAGCACAGTTGGAAAATTGTGTAAGATAATTAATGAGGATGTGAATAAACAGGTTAAACAAGTATTAGGACCTGAAGACCTACAAAGGTATTTGTTAGAAATGTATCCAATATGCTTGAAGTGGTGAAAAGTAAAGACTTTCAAAGCTTTACAAATTACTTATCAGGAGTGATAATTTTTTTTTTTTTTTTTTTTTTTTTTTTTTGAGACAGGGTCTAGGTGTCCTGAAACTCTGTATAGACCAGGGTGGCCTTGAACACGAAGAGATCTGCCTGACTCTGCCTTCAGAGCGCTGGGATCAAAAGTGTGTGCCACTGTGCCTTCTAAAAATAACTTTATAACCATAAAGAGTCATACACCCTTGGAGATAAAGAAAATGTCACATGTACTCAAGATAAAAATTGTTGGGGCCTATAAACTCACATAGGGCAGTTGAGAACTCTAGCAGAAACTCACTCCCAGGGGAGGTTATATGTAGAGAAATTTAAATCTTTATAATCAATTCTTGAGTTGGATTATAACTTATAATCTGTTTCTGGGACACTACAAAAACTACTGAGTAATTACTAATCAATTTTTTTGTTTAGATATAAATATTAAGGATTTTTAAAAGACTGGGCACCATTAATATAAAATGTAATATTTAAAAATATATATATTATGGGGCTAAGGTAGATATAGAGCTCAGTGATAGAGATTGTGTTTACTGTGCATGAAACTCTGGCTCTCTCTCCAATAACTCCTACTCCAAAATAACCCCCCCTGAGACATTGTAGCTTTCAGCAACTTTCAGCAACTAATTTGATACTGTAAAATATAGGGAAACACACACACACATCATCATCATCATCATCACTACCACCACCACCATCCATATATTCTGAAATTTTCCCTGGAAGAACCTTTATATAATCTGGCAGTTGAGTCTTTTCATATTTTATTTATTGTGTATACAGTTATACAGTGTTCTACCTGCATGTCAGAAGAGGATATCAGATCTCATTATAGATGGTTGTGAGCCACCATGTGGTTGCTGGAAATTGAACTCAGGACCTCTTGAAGAACAGCCAGTGCTCTTAGCATCTGAGATCTCTCTCCAGCCCGAGTCTTTTCGTATTTAATGCTTTTCACTATTTATCTTTCCCCTCCTTTCCACTGTTTTACTGACCACTGGTATTTAATGTTTAGTAGCATACTGGGTAGAGAAGCCTATTTTTAGCAAATGTTCTAAAGATGCTTTTTTTAAAAAAAATAGGAAAATGGTATTAGATGAATTAAGATCTTAAAAAGAAAGGATTACTGTAATTGAACATTAAGTTTATATTCAATTTAACAGGACAGTTTCTTCCACTTTGAAAATGTTCTGTCTGCAGCTACCTGTTAACAATCAAATGCAAAAAAACCTAAATTGGAAACTTTTGTAAACTGTGTCTTTTTTTTAAATAGCATTATCAACAAATTAGAAGAACATGAGGAGTTTTTTCCAGCATTTCAAGCTTTTACTAATGATCTTCTTGAAATCTTAGGTAAGACCTGTTGATGGGGGCTGAATTTTTCATCTTAAGATGTCAATGGGTATGACAGAAGGGTGTTCATGAGATAATGGGTTCATGTTTACCTTAGGTGTTTGGTGGAAGTGTCTAGAAAGTTTTAACTGCTTTGCAGGAAAAGTTGGTTAGGATTAATTCACAGAATAGAAAAAGATATCCTATAAAGAGTTAGGAACTATCCTTTTCCTTTCTTATTAAATATTTTATTTATGTGTATGAGTATTTGCCTGCATGTATGTATGGATAGCTGCCTGTGGAGGCCAGAAGAGGTGGCCGGATCTCCTGGAACTAGAGTTACAGACAGTTAATTTTTGTTGGTGCTGGGCATTGAACCCAGGTCCTCTTACAAGTTACAGCAAATGCTTTTAACTGCTGAGTCATCTCTCTCTAGCCCTATGAGTCTATCTTGTTTTGGGACTTTCTCATGAGAAATGGCATTATTCTGTGAGACTCTTGGCTCTGTCACTGTTTATAAACAATGGCTAAGCAAAATAAGCTAGGAAAATGCAGACCCTGCCACTTGGAACCTGTTAGTAGGGATGGTATCTGGATAAGGGAAGGTACTTGCTTCCTCAGTGAGCAGGAGCTTTAGAAGGTGAATTCTGGCTTAGGATCACTGAAATCTGATACCTTAGAAGAAAAATCAAACTCAGGAAGAAGCCGCTGAAGAACCTGAACTGCTTTGTCTGAAGATGCAGACCCGGATCAGCCGCGTCCCTACGCTTTGTTCTGGAGTGACACACACCTCTAACTGAACAGATCTCCCAAAAGAAGGCCTGAGAGCACTCCACTCTGAAACTAAATCAAGAAGGAACGCTGTGTTCCTTCAGAAGAAATCAATTCCCAAATCCTCAGGTGGAGGGTGCATGTTGGGGCCCATGTTGGCTTACTCATGTAGCTGTGCAGATTTAAGAGGTACCAAGAGATCATAAACACGGCCAACTGGATGCATTACCAAGACTGTGCTGCTGATAAAATGAGCGCCAGAGTTGAGGGGACATGGCAGATCCCTACGAAACACTGGTGCAAAGGAGGCACTGGTCATCTGCTGTGCTTGGAGAAGACTCATGTGCGCGACAGCACTTACTGCTATTGCTGCCCTAGGGTTTGAATTCTACCTGTATAGACTTCCTTATTTTTATGAACTTTGAATAGAGAAAAATCACTCTTTATAACTCTTTCTTTTTCTCTTACAGAAATTGATGACTTGGATGCCATTGTACCTGCAGTAAGGAAATTAAAAGTACTTTCATACTGAAAACAAATCAAATCCTTTTTACTGTGTAAATTGTATTCTTAACATTTTAAGTATTTGAAAGGACTGATCCTGAAACAAGATTCTAAAATGCACCAGCTCTCAGAATTCATCTTCTTACTATTCGGTCATTCTCAATACCTATAATTTTCATTTTTTGATTACTTAATAGAAAATAACTGTTAAGGTATTAAATTAGTAGATTACCTTTAGATCCCTTAATTTCCTAAGCAATGCTTGAATGTTTTAAAATGTAATGGTTATTTTAAGGAGAGATTGTATATAACAAAAGAGACTCAGGGAGAGATTGCAAATTATAGAACGTTGCACTTAAGTTCAAGGTTTAATTGCTTTCTAAGCCCAACCAATAGGAAGCTACTGCTTTCCAGGCGAATATTAATGGACATATTCTATTAAGATACCTTTCAAAGCAGAAAGAAAAGATGCTGTCTTTGTATTAAGAAAGGAAGTTAATCATGAGGTGAAATAGATGATTAGGTAGACATCTTTTAGAGAAAATGTGTCTTTATTTGCAATACTGATGTAATGTACTTTTATGAATAAATAAAATCACAAATAAAATTTTTGTAAAGAATTTCCAAATGTAAGTGTTCTTAGTGACTTACTTGTCTTGCTCATAAATAATGAGTCATATTATATTCCTAGGCTGAAACTTCCTTGGGCCATGGATTCCTCCTTACTGCATTTTACATAAGAGTCCTATTCTTACTGCTTTCTGCTTATTCTCTATGCTCTATATTCAGTATGGTGGGGAGCAGTGTTCTGTATGATATCCATGAACACAAGCTACTCTAGGCTACCCTGTGTCCTCCTTTAAAAATGCCATTCTTACTGGTTGATATGACTTATTATTTCTAGGAAACAGCATGGGAGTATGGAGAGTGCCAAAAAACAGGTATCCAGATCCCTTTGATGACATAAAACAATACCTTAGGTTCTTTCTTACTTTAGAATTCTTTGCTTTGTTAACCTGTTGTTAAATTTCTAAATCCTAACCCAGTGGTTCTCAATCTTCCTAATGCTGTGACTCTAATACAGTTCCTCATGTTGTGGTGATCCCCAACCATAAAATTATTTTCATTGCTACTTCACAACTGTAATTTTGCTACTGTTATGAATCATAATGCAATTCTGTGTTTGTTGATGGTCTTAGGCAACCCCATGAAAGGGTTGTTTAACTCCCAAAGGGGTCGTGACTCACAGATTGTGAAACCACTGTAACTAACCCATAATCTATAGAATGTTTTGGTAGATTTGTTAGAAAAAGCATTTGGTTATTTATTCTGAATTAATAAAATTACTCTTAAGAAATTTCTGTGAGGAGGTTTGGAAGTCTTTTTAAAAAATTTTAAAGGATTTACTTTTATTATTTTTTTAAATGTGTGTCTGTGTGCGCGCACATGCACATGCATGTGTTGATTGCAGGTGCCCTTGGAATCCATAAAGGGGTGCTGGATGCCCTGGAGCTGGAGTTACCCGCAGTTGTGAACAGCTCAATATGGGTACTCGGAACTGAACTCTGGTCTGAACTATCTTTCTAGCCCGAAGGCTGGAAGTCTTGACAATGTGTGTAATGTGTATGTCTGTGCATGCACATGTTTGAGATGGGTTGTCCTGTATTCCAGGTTGGCTTTGCACCCGCTATAGCCAAGGCTAACTTTGAACTCCTGAACCTCTTTCATTCATAGCATTCCCAAGTGCTAATGTTATAAGCTTGTGCCACCACACCTGGCCTTAACAATATTTGGGACTAAAAGAAGACTTTTAATTATAACTTTTAATTATAAGTTTATAACGGGGCTAGAGAGATGGCTCAGCAGTTAAGAGTACTTATTCTTGCAGAGGATCCTAGTTTGGTGCTCAGCACCCATGTTGGGTGACTCACAACTGCCTGTACCTCTAGCTCTAAGGGGGTCCAGTGCCTCCTGCCTCAGGCCTCCATGGGCACCTATACTCATAAAAAATTTAAAAGATTATTAATCTAAATTGTGGTGGCTAGTTTTAATCTCACAGTTAACTCTTAGTTTAAAACAGAAGTTTTTAAATCCTTTTCCAGAGGACAGGGGGGTTTTGGAGGCGACTTGAGGGCCATTAAGGACAGTCATACTAATGCAAATAGTTTTAGACCCTTGTTGTCATGTCTACCTTTATTCAATTTTAATTGTTTAAAACTATAGAAGTACTACAGTGGTTTCTGGTTTATATACAGAGCTATCTAAATATAAGCATTCAAAACATACTTGTTTGGAGACAGTTTTGATGTATAATTAACATAAGAACTATGCGTGAAGTCTACAATTTGGTAAGTCCTGGTGCATCCCGATGTTTGCAGTGCTGCAGTGGTTTGAATGAGAGCATCCACCATAGACCTAGGATTTGAACACTTGACCCCTGGTTGGTGTCACTGTTTTGGGAGGTTGGGGAACCTCTGAGAGGTGGAGCCTTCCTGGAGGAAGTACATCACTGGCAGCTTTGAGTATTTCTAATCTCGCTCCTTTCCTGTCCATTCTCTCTGCTTGTGCTTGCATTTTATGATGTGAACTCACAACATCCTGCCTGTTGCCACCATGACTGCTGCTGGCTGCTGTGCTTCCTCAGCACAGGGTTTCTCTGTGTTGCTTTGGTGCCTGTCCTGGATCTCGCTCTGTGGACCAGGCTGGCCTCGAACTCACAGAGATCCGCCTGTCTCTGCCTCCCGAGTGCTGGGTTTAAAGGTATGCGCCACCACTGCCCGCCTTGAGCTCATTTTCTAAGTACATATAAATATAATTGATAAATTATCTTAATATCCCTCTTTATTGCTATTCATGTTCACTGTCTTGACTGTGATTTTGTTCTTTTTTTGTTTTCATTTATTATTGTTGTTGTTGTTGTTTTGTTTTGTTTTGTTTGAGACAGGAACTCACTAGGTAGTCCTGACTGACATGAAACTCAGAGAGATCTACCAGCATCTGTCTCTTGAGTGCTGGGATTAAAGACATGCACTACCATGCCTGGCTCTGTTCATTTTTAAATTACACTTTTTAGTGTGTTACGTATGTGTGTGCACACACATGTGCCACAATATGCACGTGGAGGTCGGAGGACAGCTTGCTGTCAGTTCTCTCGTTCTACCATGTGGGTCTGGGTACTGAACTCAGCCTTTACCACCTGAGCCATCTCGACAGCCTGATTTTATCTTAATAGCAACTAATTATTTTATTGTACTAACTTTTAAAATACGTATAAATTATACTGCCAAGTGTAATTAAATGGTTATAAAGTCAACACCCATGTAACAACCAAGAAATAGAGCAGGTGGATGGCTATCTCACACCTCCTAAGTTCCTAGAGGTCACTGTCATCCTGACTTTGTTGTTGTTTTGATTTTTTGAGACAGGGTTTCTCTTGTAGCTTTGCGCCTTTTCTGGAACTCACTCTGTAGACCAGGCTGGCCCTGAACTCACAGAGATCTGCCTGGCTCTGCCTCCTGAGTGCTGGGATTAAAGGCATGCGCCACCACTGCCCGGCCTGACTTTTTTTTTTTTTTTTAATAATTGATTTATTTTTATGTGCATCAGTGTTTTGCTTGTGTGTGTCTGTGTGAGGGTCTCCTGGAACTGGAGTTACAGACTGTTGTGAGCTGCCATGTGGGTGCTGGGTATTAAACCTGGGTCCTCTGCAAGAGCAGTCAGTGCTCTTAACCACTGAGCCACCTCTCCAGCCCCCATCCTGACATTTATGTCATTCACTTCCTTATTATTTTTTTTTTTTAAAGAATTGGGGGATTTTCATGAGCATGCCTGAGCCAATATATTTGCCTCTTTTTATAAAAATGTAACTATAGCATCCATGCTATTTTTCAGTGTTCCTTTTGTTCAATGTTATGATTGTGCTGGGCATCCATGTATATTAGGTCTAGGACATTTGTTGACATTGCTATAGCGTACTCACCTTTCTGCTGTGCTGGGGATTGGCACTGGAGTGGTTTCTAGGTCTTGGCTATAGTGAACTGTGCTGCTGTCAGCACGTGTCTTTATACACACGTGCAAGTTTTCTAGCATGTATATCCCCAACCAAAAATGCTGGATCTCAGTGGCAATGGCTTCTGTGTACATAGGGGAAAAAATCAGTATCTACTATGAACTCTATACAGCTCCAAATTAGGGCCGCATGCTTTCTTGTTCTCAGTATAAAGAGGGGAAGTCCCTGAACTGGGTTAATTAATCAGTGAGATACACTCAGTTTCTTTCTTTCTTTCTTTCTTTCTTTCTTTCTTTCTTTCTTTCTTTCTTTCTTTCTTTCTTTCTTTCTTTCTCTATTTATTTATTTATTTATTTATTTATTTATTTATTTATTTATTTATTGTTTTTTGAGACAGGGTTTCTCTGTGTAGTTTTGGTGCCTGTCCTGGAACTCACTTGGCAGCCCAGGCTGACCTCGAACTCACAGAGATCCGCCTGGCTCTGCCTCCCAAGTGCTGGGATTAAAGGCGTGAGACACCACCGCCTGGCTACACAGTTTAAAAGGAGGGGGATATATGTCATCTACTTTAAAAGCTAATGGTAAGGCAAAGGCATGCAGACTCAGAGGAATGCCTCGTCCCTTTACCATAAAGGAATGTGCTATTCATCCTAGGCCTAGGCCCTACGCTGCTGCTTTCATGTCATCAGTTTCTGAGTGTTGGAGTGGGAGAGTGGTTCAGGAACTTCCTGTGAGCACTGAGTGAATGGTTTAAGTTTTAAAATTCCCTTCAAAAATACTTGAGACAAACCAAGTACTATACTGTGTGGTACCCAACCCTTTGACTCACCCTGATTGTTCTGAGGAGGGAAGGGATGTTGGCAGTGGAGGATCTCCTCACCTTCTTCCACAGCTCTTGTGTACTGTGTTGGACTTGGTGGCTGCAATGACCCATGACCAGGCTGAAGAACAACAGCACAGAAGTTCCCAGTGGACATCTGGCCTGGGGCTAATTGAAAAATGGGGCTCAAGGAATCCTGAAGATCAGCAGGAGAGGCATCTGGGATGGCTCTCTTCTGACCACTGGTACCTGGTAACCCAGAACCAAATGTCATGTGGTGTGGAACTCTGGGTACCTGGGGGAGATTCTCATGCTGGCATCTATCCCACTCTGATGTCATAGACCTTGCCATTGTCAGTACAAAGTAAGTGATGTTGAGGCTTAACATGCTTTCCTACTCAAAGTCTCCTTCCTCAGCAGGGTGCCGTCTAATCCTCTTGGCACAGTGTCCAGCACTCTGAAGTGCCTGGTGCATCTCAAACCTCTGAAGCTTTCCTTGCTATCAGCTGTGCATCACAGGAGTCGCTGCCTTCTTGAGGACCTCTTACACCTTGCATAGCAGCAGCTCATTCACTGACCATTCCAGCAATTCCCTACTATTTATTTCTTCTCATATTCTGTCTGCCTCTCAGGTAGCTCACTGTGTCCCAAGCTGTCTACAAAATCTTGACAACCTCAGTCCAGGATGGTTTTTTATCAGGTGAACCAGTTGACGACAGGCTTTCTTTAGTTCACTATTTGATGTTATGGCTTCAATCTCCTGCAAATGGGAAGAGTTTAGTTCATCCTCAGGAACCTCAGCCATGGTCAAGAATCAAACCATTTATTCTCCAAGTGGGCTGGCAATAGCACCCACCAGCTTATGTGTGTGTTACCCTGCTGTTGAGTCTTCTACCTGACCAAAAGCAGCTCCAGCCAACGCCACTGAACTACCCTTACAGCTTGCTGTCACTCAGCAGAGGTAAGCAATCCAGCCTAACTAGTCATCTATCCCTCCTGAAACTACCAACAGAACTATAGACAACCCCAAAAGAGAGAGCCAGGAGCAGGAAAGTACCCACATCCTAGAAAATGGGTGAGTAGCCTTGCCTCACAGTAAAAGTCTTTGCTTAGAAATTGGAATCGTACATGTATAAATGAAATGGTCACAGGTCTCACATATTCAGTCAGCCACTAGAAGCCTGCCTGTCCAAGCTGACACAGTTCCTCTGCTCTCCACAGTCCCAGGCCTGCACTTAGCTGCCTGATTTGGTTTCTAGCCTAGCTGATGTCAAACGAGAACCTGAGATGTCTGTCTATCCTTCTGTGTATCCTTGTTGGTTGGAAAGTGGTAACTGTTCTAGGAAGCAGTTTTCTTTCTACTAGACCTGTGAAAAATCTCAAGGGAATTTTGGAAGTACCTTCCAATTCTTCATCTTCCCACAAGGCTTGAACAACAAGAGGGCAAACATTGCTAGAAGAGCCACCTTCTCAGAATGAGGCCCTCCAGGGGTTCCATGGTATCTATAAGCAGATGGAATGGAAAGAAAAGAATGTTCCTATCCACTTGGTACCCAGCTTCATTCTCTTGAGAGTTCTTGGTCTACTGACTTGTACTGAATGTGCCTCACTCTGATCAGCATTCTCATCTCTGTGTGGTCCTGACTGCTTGGAGGCCATGACTTGGTCCTGTGGGGTCTGTATGTACATATGGCCAGAGTGCTCTGGGAGGATCCCATCAGAAGCAGCCTCTACTGAGTCCATGTCCGGAATGAAAGGCCATGATGTGCTTATTTTTTGCAAGGCGACTTCTTGTGGGTTGTACGTCACAGATGTATGTTTGGATGCTTAACGGGTAGAAACTCCTCCGTGACCAGCACTCAAGCCTGAGCTCTATAAGAGCTCCCTTGGCTCTGCCTTCCCTCACTTAGAAATTATCTTTTCAATTTTGATTTCATTTTTCAATTGCCGAGAGCTACAGGTGATTTAAAAATATTTGTATTCAGCAATCTTGCTAAAAACATTCTGGTCAGTTCTAGAATTCTAGACCTTTGGATTATTTTAGATTTTACATGCATGATATCCTCTGCACTTGTATGCTGATTTTCTAGACTATATGTGTATATATGTATATATACATATATGTATACATACACACACACACACACATCCAGAATGTCTGAGTTGTAGGGAAGGTGTTGTGTGTAACTACTTGGGCTACATAATGTGCAACTTGAGGCAGCACCATTTTTGTGGATAACAATGTGAATGGAGACTTTAGTGATTTTTCAGTTACCAACATTAAATATAAAAGTGGTTTGTGTTACACAGTTACTTCTTCTTTGCCTCACAACATAGGCTGCAATGTGGGGTTGAATAGAAGCATCCTTTTCTTAACATGTTGTTTGCTACAGTTCATATAAATAGAATAGAAAAGAAAGTTTTCTTGGGCACATCGCTTTATTGTCTTTGTTTTAAGTGGTTCCTATTGAAGCAACATATATAGCTGTGCTTTTATTTCAAATATTGTTTCCTAGTCTAGATTTTAAGGGTGTGCTTTATTGTGTTACAAATGAGATCTTTTGACCATCCTCTTTATATTTTCTATTATGTTTTTCTTCATATTCCTCTCTCCTTATTGGGAAGTGGTTAGTTTTTCTTCACAAAATCTTCTTCACTACTGATTTGGAAGTTTCATATTTCAATTGTGTTTTGGTTGCTTTATTTTGTTGGTCATCATAAAATTTTGAATATATACTTTGTTATCCAATAGACAGAAGTCACATTGTACACGAAAAATTAATATAAGAATTGCTAACTACTAAAAGGGGAAGTGGTGAAGGAAGACTCTTAAGGGTACTGAGCAACTTGAAAACTTGAGAAAGCAGATACTACCTCCAGAGCTAAGGAAGAGCCGACAAGCAAGGAGCTCAGCAACATAGCTAAGCACCTCTGCTGGGTTGACTCAGACCTCAGGGGCAGCTGCCACAGCACTACTCCATCCACTTAGCTAAGAAACTGAAGATGGCGGATTGTTGCTAACACAGAGGGCCATGGCTGTGGTAGCAGAACCTGAGAGCATGGGCTACCAGTAAATTATGCTCATAAACCATTCAGCTGAAGAAAACTGCTCATCAGAAGAAAAGCTTGCTTTGCAGTTGCCCTCCATTGCCCTCTGTTGTTCAAGTCCAGCATCAGTGCTACTTTAGAGATGATTTGAGGCTGAAAGGTAGAAATAGCTGACCTGACCACCCTCACATTGAGAACTTATCCTCTTAGGCTCTGCTCCCACAGCCAAGGCCTCTGTGTGAGCAATAGCCTGCCAGATAGCCATGTATGCCTGTTTTAAGATGTATTTCTAATTGTGTATACATGGAAGTTGTGTGTGTGTGTGTGTGTGTGTGTGTGTGTGTGTGTGTGTGTGTGCAGGTGAGTCTAGTAGAGGGTGTCAGATCCTCTAGAGCAGTGGTTCTCAACCTTCTTAATCTATGTATGACCCTTTAATACAGTTCCTCATATTGTGCTGACCCCAACCATAAAATTCTTTTCATTGCTACTTCAGAACTATAGTTTTTCAACTGTTATGAATTGTCATATAAATATCTATGTTTTCTGATGGTCTTAGGTGACCCCTGTGAAAGGGTCATTTGTCCCCAAAAGGGTTGTGACCCATATGTTGAGAGCCACTGCTCTAGAGCTTATAGAGCCACCTGTGAGCTCTGGTCTCTGTAAGATTATGTGCTCTTACTGCTGAGCCATCTCTCCAACCCTAGTTTTATATTTTTGTTTGGTTTTTGAGACAAGGTTTTTCTGTGTAGCCCTGCCAATTCTGGAACTTGCTTATAGACAAGACTGTCCTTGAACTCACAGATCCACCTGCCTCTGTCTCCTAAATTGTTGGATTAAAGATGTACGCTGTCATGCTTGGCTCTATTTTTATGTTTTACTTTATCTGTAGTTTTTCCCATGAGGACTTGAATACTTTGTCAGCCTAATTGGTATGTTACCCTTCTTGCTGATACCTTGTGATCATCATTCAGTTTGATATTCCCTAAGCTTGTCTGTTAATAGCAACCATAAGTGTGAGTTTTGTGCTTGGTTATCAAGGTTCCACAGGGTTACAGGTTCTAAACCAATTTTCTAGTTTTGGAGTGTTTTTACACCAGCTTGACTGTCAAACTTTACACTCTAATAGCTGTTCTTCATGCTGCTACTAACTGGTCCTTGTCCTCATATGGTGCCTCTCCTCTGATGCATACTAAATTTGCTTTTCATGCTGTAACCTCCTTTAACTCCTGCACACTGCTTCAGTTTTTTCTCTTTATATCGTCACTAGAAACTTCACCTGTGACACTTTTAAATGAACCATGTTCATTGTTTAACTAGGTGTACTTGTTTGAGAATGTCCCCCATAGCCTTAGATGTTTAAACTCTTGGCCACCAGTTGGTAGCGCTGTTTGGGAGGTTTAGGAGGTGCAGCCTTGTTGAAGAAAGTACTTCACTGGGATCCAGCTTTGAGAGCTTAAGGCCTCAACCTACTTATAGTTCATTATTTCTGATTTGTGCTTTCAGTCCAAAAGTTGAACTCTTAGCTTCTTGTTCCTGCAGCCCTGCTGTAGCCTGTCATTACAGAACCCTCTAGAACCATTAGCTAAAATGAACTCTTCTTTAAATTGCTTCATTCATGGTGGTTTATCACAGCAACAGAAAAGTAAGGAATATACCAGTTCTTCATGGGCTTGAGGGATGGTAGGTTTTCCCCCATCTGCCACAGTCAGTTTTGGGGTGGCTAAAATGTATATGGTACATTCTTTTTGGTGCTTTTCCCTTCTATTTAGGAAGAAATAACAATGTCATCATGAGGTAAGGTGGGTATCTTTTATTGTGAAAATTTGTTATTTAAAATAGAAATATCAGGCTGAGGAGTTGGCTCAGTCATAAAAGGGTTTGTGTTGCAAATACAAGGATCTGAGTTTGAGCCTCAGACCTCAATGTTAATAAACAATAATAATGATAATACAAATAATAAAAACAGGTATGGTGGTGCATCTTGTGTTCCCAGCACTGAGGAGGTTGGAGATTTGGACCCCTAAGGTTTACTAGCCAGCCAATCTAGCCTACTGGATGAGTTCCTGGCCAGTGAGAGATCCTATCTCAAAGAAAAAAGGGGGAGGGGCATCCTGTAGTCCCTCTTTTCACACATATAACACACACACACACACACTAGAAATATCTGCAAAAACTTTATTATTCATCAAGTAGTCTGTGGTTCAATTGAGATATAAACTAAAACATACATTATAGTTGCTTAGCATGTGACCTAGTAGAGAGCTTGTAAACACCACCAAGAATTGTTAAAATGAAAGTGCTACACAGGAAGAGGCCATTGCAGTAGGTTATGGAATGGCCATTGGAAAAGACGACACAGCATCTGGACTGCTCTGTTCTCAGGATGCTGCTGAACACACATCTGAACAGCAGCAGAAACCAAAGACCAGGCTAGCTCACATTTGATAGGTGAGTTAGAGCTATGAATATTACACACTATAATAAATAACAAATAACCTACAAGTTAGAGTGAGCAAACACTACTATCTCCTTCGTTGAGGCAGAATCCTGCTATTTAACCCAGGTAGGCCAGCCTCAGCCTCCCAAGTGCTAGGATTACAAGTGTAAGCCACCAAACCCAGTTGGAATGTTGCTGGTTTTTTGTTCCTTTGTTTGTTTTTGAGACATGGTCTCACTTTGTAGCCTTGCCTAGCATGAAACTCACTCTGTAGACCAGGCTGGCCTTAAACTCACGGAGGTCCACCTGCCTCTGCCTCCCAATGCTGGGACGAAAGGCATGCACCACCATACCCTGCTCTGTTGCTGTTCTTTAGATCGTCAGAGAAGAGCCTGTGAGATGACTCTGTGAAGGTGTTAGAACCAACTCTGTCACAGTTTCCTATAACCACCACACGTGTGCCGAGATCCATGTGCGCCCCCTGCTTACATCGTACTCAGAATAATAATAAATAGAAAAGAAACACATCATTGAAGACAACAGGAAGCGGCAGGGAGTGTTGCCTGAGTCAGTGAAAGATGAGGGCGTGACCTTGACAATCACCCAAGAAACAGAGAACAAAAGTCTGCTCTTACAAACTGAAATGTGTAAAAGGCACTTTTTAAATATTCGATTTACATATTTTCCTTTTAACATGTATATTTGGACGACCCAGCCATCTCTTAGAACAGCAGGTCTAAGTTCAAAGTTGTCTAAGGTAAATACAGAAAGCCCCCTTTTCTCCTAGAAATTGACTGTTCTGCGGCCTGCAGCACCCAGAGTTCAGATGTAGACCTGGGTTTGTCGCTAGGCTTCAATTCCCCAGAGGTTTGTCCCTAGGCCTTCCCAGAATATTTAACTTGGGATACTTAAGGATATCACTCTAACATTGTTGCCCCTAGAAAATACACTGTAGCTTCAAGTCAGAACCAGGGGCAACTGTCTAGGCTTACAAACATCACAGGCAGCAGCTAGAAGGGCTTTGGCAGTGTTAAATCTGGGCAGTTTTGAATTTGGTCACTTTTTATTTCCACAAAAAAGTGCCCCCCTTTGGTCAGAACTGCCCAGGATGCTCTAAGATGCTCTAAGAACAACTACCCCAACCCTGGGATGGAGACGGCATTTTTCTTGCATACCTTCTGGCAAGTTCTAAATGAGATGTGAACAATTACTTATCAAGGTGAAAAGTCAGTCACTACTGAGGTTTTGGTACCTCATTAGATACAAATACCATGATTTCTTTTTGGATTTGAACTAATCAAATTAACAGAAATAGTTCTTACTTTTACATGATCCCCGCTTTACTACCCAGTCATGCAGTCCATACAACATACACTCCCATCAAATGTATGTTCTTATTTCAATAACAAAATACACACATACACTCTCTAACATATTGGTGATAACAGCTCATCGTCAGCTTCTGGGCTGTCCATCTGGAGTCAGCTCATACCTGTAAGACAGTCGGGTTTGGACTTGTGTTAGGAATGAGAATGTGCGGCTGCAATAAGACAAGCAGCACAGTCTCTATGGAGACAGCAGAACCAACTGTCTGAGAACTGCTGGTCAGGATTAATTCTGCAGTTACAGAGGGCTGCAGGCAGACCTGTACAGTCTGTAACACCCGAGGAAAGGCGTCACTCTGTCTCCTTCTATTGGAACCCAGAGCATCTGAAACAATCCTGAAAGGGGGAGAAGTCTGGAGACCAGGGCAGCTGCCTGAGATCGCATCCTCCATAGTTCACGGTGATAATGAAAAGGCACACTTACCACTGTGAAAAGCCCTTAATCAGATCTTCTTTTGATAAGTCGATCAGCACCTAAACAACCACAAATATTAGCACCATGTTAAATGGGAACACTCGGGTAAACTGGGCTGAGTGTGAAAGGTCTCCGCTTTCAGATGTTTTTTTTTTTAAATGTATCCTTTGAGAAATACACACACACACACACACACACAATTATATATAATTGTACCCACACATGCCCCATTTCCCTCCTCTAGCTCCCACTAGAGCGTTGCCATATGTCCACATCCCAACTTCATGTCTTTTTTTTTTTTTAATAACTCACTAAATCCAATTAGTGCTGTTCATATGTGCATAGTATGGAGCAAAGGCAACCTACCAGCGGCCATGCCCCCAAAGAAGAAGGAGTCCCCCTCCCCGAGCAGCTACTGACTGCCAGCAGCTCCTCAGCTGTGGGTGGAGTTCTCTGAACCCCTCCTCCATCCATCCATCAGGGTATTTTCCTTCATCATGGAACCTTTCCAGAGAGAATGCAAGCACTGGCCTAGTGTTCTAGAAATAACTATTCCTACCCAGCACTAGGCAGGCAGAGGCAGGTGGAACTCTGTAAGTTTTGAGGCCAGCCAGAGCTATGTAGTGAGACCCTGTCTAAAAAAAAGAAAAAAAAAAAAAAGAGCTGTTCCTGTTTGGGACACAAATTTAAGACATTCAAAGAATATCTTCAAGAATTACAGATATTTTGACTTTCAAGTTTATTTATAAGTATTATAAAAAAATGTTCCCATAAAAATGAGCATAATACCATCTGCTTCATAGGCAGAAACTGTCAGTTTCATAGAAGTAGGAGTTACAGAGATGAATACAGAAGGTAGTTATTAAAACGTAACTACAGGGGCTGGAGAGATGGCTCAGTGATTAAGCACTCTGGCTGCTCTTCTAGAGGTCTTGAGTTCAGTTCCCAGCAACCACATGGTGGCTCACAACCATCTATAAGATGATATGATGTCCTCTTCTGACATGCAGGTATACATGCAGAGCACTCATGCATAAAATATAAATAAATAATTGAAAAAAATTTTTTAAAAATGTAACTAGAGTACTGTATGAATGCCATGGAGGAGTCTTCTTGGTACATTCCTGGGATTATATTTCCTCCTATTTTAAGTGAAATTCTGTTACCATAGAAACCTTGATCTAATGTAATCCAAGTTTTATTTAGTGATCTATTTATAAAAATAATAGGTAATATCAGAGTAGATGCCACATACTTACAGAATATTGAATTTGGATATTCTCAAGATAGTTAAAATAATGTCTACACATCAGTTTATATTTCTGTGTTAGGTTGGAAGCATGTGAAAACAAAGTCCTTTCAAGGAGGCTATCCCTCCTTATGGCCGACTCTAGTAGGAGCTGGAATGATTCCAGCAGGTGTTAGGACACAAGGAAATGACAGCTACTTACTTTCCCCAACTCCTTTCTTCTGTGTGAGCCAAGAGGCCTACTGTTTTTCACTGCAACATCCAGTGACCTCTTCTGTGCTTCTTCCATGGGAACAAAAAATTCAAATCTTTAAAAGCCAAAACATTAAAAATGAGATTTACATGTAGCCACTTTTGTTGAAAACATAGTGTTTCTTCCACTTCCCACTAAAACCAGAGCTGTCAACATTTAAAAGTGACAGAATCAGCACTGGCTCCTATGCTCACGGTAACACGTCATCTAGATCCTGAAGTGTTGAGACTGCCTGTGAGGAGCCTCTGAGATGGCTGTTTGGAGTGTGTTGCGTCCCGATTCTACACCAAGTGCAGTTTTACTGTTCTCCTCATCTGCACCAGCCAGAGGAACGCCTCACCCTGCTCTTCTGACAGCAGAGGGCAAGATGCTTAGGAGGTAGGCTTGCTGGAGTTGCATGGAAAATGATGGTGTCCCTCAGAGGCCTGTGTACCAGCCTTGTCATAAACAGCCTCCTCAGAAAGGCACCTGGAACCTTACTTCTAGGTTTCTGTTTAGGGTGGGGTTTACTCACTCTGCCTTCAGATAACCCTGGCTTTCATCTTGTAATTTTTAGAGAGAATGACTAACAGATTATCTTCATTGTCAGATGTTCCCTCTGTGTTCTTTGTAGCCATTTTAATATCTTTGTATAATTCTTTCAGAGCTCTTCAAGGCAGTGCCCACTTATATGGCTATGGATGGTGTGCTGGGCATAGTGTTCAGTGAATGTTGGATGAGCTTTCTTGTAGTCTTTCTTGATTTCTTCCCATTTTTTGCTTGTTTTTTCTTCCATTTCTTTAAGGGAGTTTTTTATTTCCTCTTTAATGGAGTTTTTCATTTCCTCTTTAAGGAAGTTTTTATTTCTCTTTAATGGAGTTTTTCATTTCTCTTTAGGAAAGTTTTTATTTCCTCTTTGAGGAATGTTTTATTCTTCTTTAAGGGCTCTATCATCTTCTTAAAGTCATTTTTAGGGTTGATTTCTTCTGTTTCTTCTGTCTTGGTATGTTCAGGTCTTGCAGGTATAGAATCACTAAGTTCTGATATTGCCATAAAGGTCTTTATGTTGTTGCCTGTGTTTTTGCACTGGAGTCTACTCATCTCTTCCTCTGCTCGGTGCAGGTGGTGTCTGTGTCTGAGAGTGCCTCTCTTGTTCTAATTTTTAGTCTTGTTTAGTAGGAGTTTTGGTTAAATTGGTGCTATTGGCTGTTTCTTCAGGGGCAGCTGATCTCAGTCAGTGAAGTATATACTTATGATTCTGGTGTTCTGGTTTAGTGGCTGGGCAGCACCTTCTTCTGTGTTCCCAGGTCACGTTTTGTTCATTTGTCAACTCCTCAGCTGATCTTGTTTCTTCAGACTTCCAACTGTAGGCATCTAAATCCTTCCCAGATGGGTTTCAGCTGAGCAGGGTAGTTCACCAACACCTCCAAGTTGCTGGTTTCGCAGGATCAGTAGCTGGGCCCTGGGTTGTCCTCAGATGGAGTGTTCAGATTCGTTCTGGTTCCGTCCCACGGAGATAGCTTCTTCCCCGGGTGTTGGGGTTAGAGGCGTCCCTGTTCCAAGCTGCATCTGCTTGTCTCCGTTGCTGGGCCTGTCTACCTCTGCGGTCCGAGGCCGGGCCTGTATGTCCCTGTCAGCTGCTGCTGGGTCTGTATGTCTCTGCCAGCTGCCGCCGGGCCTGAATGTCCCTGTCTACCGCCGCCTCCGGGCCCATCTACCTCTGCGGGCTGCTGCCGTGGGCCTACCTACATCTGCTTGTCTCCGCTGCCGGGCCTGTCTACTTCTGTGGGTCGCCGCTGGGCCTGTATGTGCAGTCTTTCTTGATGAGGATAGACTTAGACCAAAGAGGACTTGGTTTCAGCCTTTCAGAGTAGTTATGATTGATTAAAATAAGAGGAAAACAAGTCACGTTCCAAACCTGACTACAAATGTCTTGTCTTAGGATTGCAGAGGAGGAGACCAAGAATACAATGGTTCAGTGGTTAAGAGCACTTGCTGCTTGTGGTGGTTTGACAGAAAATGGCCCCCAAAGGGAGTGGCACTATTAGGAGGTGTGGCTTTGTTGGAGGAAGTGTGTCACTGTGGGGGTGGGCTTTGAGGTCTCCTATGTTCAAGTTACACCCAGTGAGACAGACCACTCCTGTTGCTTGTGGCTCAAGATGTAGGACTATCAGCTCATTCTCCAGCACTGTGTCTGCCTACACACCACCATGTGGCACCATGATGATAACAGACTAAACCTCTGAAAATGAAAGCCACCTCAATTAAATGTGTTCCTTTATAAGAGTTGCCATGGTCATGGCATCTCTTCACAGCAATAGAAACCCTAACTAAGACACTGCTCTTGCATAGGACTGAAGCTCAATTCCCAGCATCCACATCAGGTGGCTCAAGAGCATCTATAACTGCAGCTCCAGAGGGTGCAACACCCTCTTCTGGACTCTGCAGGCACTACTACAGATGTGGAAGACACATAAATAAAAAGAATTTTAAAGCGCTTGCTACCACTGGACTCTATCATCCAA
This sequence comes from Peromyscus leucopus, assembly GCF_004664715.2. Classification (NCBI taxonomy): domain Eukaryota; kingdom Metazoa; phylum Chordata; class Mammalia; order Rodentia; family Cricetidae; genus Peromyscus; species Peromyscus leucopus. Next base: position 87,811,303 of record NC_051069.1, read on the forward strand.
AGCAAGAATGTGCTGAGAGCCTGCCTATCAGTTTGTCCTTAAAGATGTAGACAAAGAGAAAGGATCTCTTTTGCCTGCCAACTTTGTTATATTTCAGGAGGGAAGACAGGCCAAAGAGCTGAGAGTATGCACTATTCCACCACTGTGAACATCTGAATGTTTATCCTCTTAAGAACAGCAAATGTGAGCAGCTTTGATCACATTTTTTTGGATAAATTACCCTAGCAGCCCTTTCTTCCCACTAAAAAGTATATAGGGGCTTCGTGAGGTCAGACCACATTGTCCTGTCCCGCTCAGCCCCCAAGTTTCCCCCACCTCACCCCCGATCTGGCAAGCTCCAGCATACGGCCAGTGTTTGGTGCTCAGTACTATGAAAATAGGTGAGGTCTGCTAAGCCCTGTCCTACTCACGTCTCATCAAATAGAGGCTCCAGCGTCTTCCGCTTTACTGAGGTCTTCTTCCGACTTGCCCACCTCCTTTCTGGCAATAGGTAGATTCGAACATAAGGATCAGCTCCACTGCTGGTACAGCGTGTCAGGTTTCTGATATGAAGAGAAAAAGAGTCCCTAAGTACTCATTTGGGAGAAGGCTGTACCAGCCACTGGGGAGTAAATGGGCTAGAGGACTAAAATCCTCTGTACTCAAAAGGCAAAAGCCAACAATTGAAGAACAAGATATCAGCTGTGGTTTTGTTTTTTGAACACACACATTTTTGTGCTGTCTGGGATAGAGCCAAATACTTTGCACCCAAAGAAGTTAGGGGTTCCTGCTTAGGAAGACCTATTTGCCATTGGCCACCCCAAGATAGTGGTGAGTCTGAGCAAAGCCCTTGACTTTTCAGCCCATCAGCACCAACAAATGGCCACTCAACATACCCCTTTGGGGATTTTTGCCCCCAGTGGCCTGTAGGTCCTTAAATGACATTTGGAGTACATGGCTCCTGCCATCACCCTAAGCAGCCCTGCTATATGGTCACCTGATACTTCCAAAGGGCCTTCCCAGTCCCAGAATCTCTTTACCTGCACCTGTTGATCAGCACCCTGAGACAGTGTCGAAGACACACATAGCGCACTGTGAGCTGAATCTCACCCAGCCGTCGCTGCTTAGGATCCCCATCTCTGTGGGGGAAAAAGGGGCTTGTCACAGTAAGAACTGTCCCTCTCCTTCACCTGAAGATGGAGAAGGATGGTCTATGTGAGGAACACAGACTTGTCTGGGTCAATAATTCTCTTCAAGGTTCCATCCAGTATTCAGTGTAATTGTCCTACTTCTCAGCAGAAAGCATAAATAAACCCTGGAATGGACTGGCCCTTGTGTCCTGATTGCTTGTGGGGCTTGAGGGAATTGGGATTTTATAATGGTTTCTTCTGTCTTGTAGGGTTATAATGAAGACTGAATTAAATCAGATAACATGCTAAGTCCATAGGAAGCACTTAATACATGGCGGCTACTTATGTAAGTCCACATTTCTAAACTCTTCACGTTATCCCACTGCACTCAGAATTTAGGAAAAGTTTCTATGAAAGGAATCCTAACAACTGAAGTCATTATGTAGCCAGAGCTGTAGGCAACAGAAGGGCTCTCGCCCTCATCCTGTGTTCTTCCTATTAGTCCAAGCTGCCTCTTGTAAAGACATGTTGTGAGAAACCTGAACGTGCTCAGGTCTGTAAGTTCCTATCTACTCTTCCATCAAAGGACCTACTTTTCATGCAAGTTATATTAGAAAAGATCAAGCAGAGAGATGCATACTCAATGTTGAAGCTGACATCTGTCATGTCAAAGCAGGAAGAGGCCAGGGAGTTGAGTGAGGACATGCTGGGAGCCAGCCTTGTTGGTGGCCATGCGAATGGGAAGGCAGGGCGGCTCATGGGTCTGGGTGACTTGATGGGCCCTGGAGAGTGGGGGCCTGGGACAGTCAGGAAGATGGTAGCTGGGGTCCTCTTCTTCCCCATGGACTCACAGAGTCCTTTGGCACTGTCCTTGCCTTTGGACTCCAGGCCTGTCTCTTGGGGCTCAGGCTCATTGGCTGTGGTGGCAGTACTGGTGGTATCAGGGCTCTTGGAGGCTCCCTTGATGTCAGAGGCGAGGTCCGAGGCACATGTCACATCTGCAAGGCCTTCTCCCTGGGCTGGGGCCTTGGGATCCTGGTGGGTGGCCACCTTCTTGATGAACAGCGGGCCTTTCTTTACAGCATCAGGTCCAGTATATGGGCTTCCCAGTTCTCGCTCCTCCACACGTAAGAACTGGAAGCAGATGACAGTGTTGTTTGTGGGCGGGGCCTACCACCTTTCTCCTTCCCCTTTCTCCTCAGCTGTCAATCAACAGGCCCTTTCTAGGGAATTCTGTTTCCAGAAATGAATATGGGACTGAAATCTCTTCAGTAAAAAAGTAATCTAGAATAAAACTTCCACTGAGCAGCAAAGACCAATTAACAAGAGGTGTCTGTCTCAGCTTGGATTCCAGTTAGAGGGAAAGTCTTCCCCAAACTACCATCTATAGGACCATCCTCAAGAGTTTCTAGTTCATATTCAGACTACCTATGGGTTTTAAACCCATTAAATTAACATAACAATGGATTTAGATTTGTAGTTGCTGTGGTACTCTGCTGGAGACAAATCTAAACCTCCCCAGCAGAGAGCAGCCTTGATCTAGGCCATCAAGGAACACTGATCACATTCATGAAAGCCACAGAACAGTCACTCTGAAAACACAGACAAGAGATAAGCAGCAAAATTCATTGCCAAGATCCTTTTGTGGATCATAGTGTAAAGACTGGGTTGTGGTTGTAGACGATGTGACTCCCTCAAACCTTTTTTATGATGTCACGTTATTCATCTAACATGGAAAAAACATTTTACTCCCAAACTCCCAAAATCTTCAGACAACAGAATTAACAGATTACAATGTAAACATTTCAAATGACTAAGGATGGAATGGGAATGTAGACATGAAAAAGACCAGGTGGATTTGGAAGAGAGGAAATTAAAGATGGAAAAAATAATCACTATTAAAATAAAAACCATACTGAAAAAGTAGTAAGCCAGACATAGCAAAAGGCGGTGATAAGGAAGATGGTTCTGAGGAAATTAGCTGGGAAGAGAAGGTAGAGTTGAGGCATGGATCAAGGCTAGAAGAAAAGTCTAGAATGGAAGTTCTAGAAGGAAGGATTAAAGGGACGGGAGAGTCAGTGTTTGAAGCAACAAAGAAATGATAGCTGATACATTTTTATGAAAACATCTCTTGGCCCCAAAGAGACTGAACGTTAATAATACCCCTTGAGATCGTTTAAGGCTGTACTCAACCTGCTATCCAGCTGTGTACTCAGCTTGTTTAAGTTTTCGTCCCTTAATGCAACATAGGAAAGAACTCTCTGAGGTTATCTTTAATGCATTAACCCAATGTGTAGATGAAGAAATACACCTCTCTCCTGACTGCTGCAGTCAACAGATACTCAGTGCCAAGACCTGTTCCACCCCAGCCCCCGAAACCCCCAACACACACACACTGAGAAAGCAGACATTTACCCGAAGCACCAGCCTCATGGAGATGAGGCTGTCCAGGCCCGAGTGATCCAGCTGGAAGCGCTGCTCGAGGGTGAGGTCAGCACAGGGCAGGATCTGGCACAGAGGAAACTCCAACACTCCCAGAGCACACTCCAGGTCATCATCCAGCACCTGGGCAGTCACAAAACCAGGGCAGAGCTAAGCCCACTGTGCCACCACTGCCCTCTGGTCCCAGGGAGCTTCAGTGAGTATGCACTATGGAGCAATTAGCCTCTGGTGCTATTCGGCAGACGGGAATGGCAACAGGCCAGACCTTGTACCTGCCTGGAGTCTAGGGAAGGGAGTGACGCAGAGTAGAGGTGATCATGGTCTGCATGAGGCCAGTCTGGCATGCACCCAGGGCCAGCTGGGCTTTTGCTGCTGTATGGTAGGGCATTTAAGCTCAAAAAAGATCCCACCCAGCTCGACCACGTGTAGGCCATGTGCTCTGGGGCGGATGGTTGCTTTCGCCTGTCTGCTCATGTGAAAAGGAGGTCATTCTTCTGCAGAGCTTCTGTAAGGGTTCAGCTCTAGCACAGGACCCTCATACTACGTAACTATACAGATCACTGCGAGGAGAACTAAGGGAATTCATGGTTTGTCTTCCACAGTCTCCTTTGTGACGACCTTGGGCACCAGGCTCAAGGGGCTGAGGGGTCGTGGGGCCTCATACCCTCCCACACACTAAGGTGACTACAGGTGGAACTGCCCAAGATACACAGGACACTCTCTCCTGCCCTCGGCCTAGACAGTTCCCAAGTGTCCCCAGAGCCCAGCTTCACACAAACCTTCAGGCAGAGCTGCTCGGCTTCCACGCTGTGCACAAAGAAGGAGAACACCTGGTTCCATACAGGGTCCTTGCTGTGGGGACAGGTCTGAGGACAGCAAAGGAGAGATCGTTTGAGGGCCGGGCTGGGCATACTCTGCTCAGTGTGATCACCAGCTGCCACAAGGAGCCAGGGGACAGTTTGTGTGACATAAAAGGCATGGCTTCAGACCCTGCCCCAAGGCAAACCCTAACTCTGCTGCCCCATCCTTGGTGGCGTCACTTAGCTCTGCGGTTTTTAGTTTTTGAATGATAAGGCCACCTAGGGAGGAGATTCCGAAGGCTTACTAGGCATTCAGTGTGGGAGAGTCCTTTCACTCGCCTCTTCTTAAAAAGGGGGTGGGAGCACCATTTCCTTATCTCAGGCCTACAAATGAACTACCTTACCTTACTTGTAAAGGTCTTCTTGCCTACAGATAGCTTGACATATGAAGAAGGGTCTCTGCTGGCCTTATTCTGTAAGGGGGAAACCCACAATGTTGAAAGTAACATTTTCAGGGGGGCCCAAGACATCCCACCTTTCCCCATGCTCCCCCTCCCCCAGGCATGTCAGTGGGTTGTAGGGCAGCCAGTGGCTCCTGTTGGGGAAAAATCTGCCTGGTGTCCAAGGCTGCACTATGGCATGAGCACTCTGCAGGACTACCCCTGGGGAGGAACCCCGAGCTGCTGACCAAAGACCAGAAGTAGAACAAACATGTCCAGTTCCACCTCCCACTATGCCCAGGCCCTCCATCTTCTGGGTCCTTTTTTATAAGATGGCAACCACTCTTGCCCAAACAAGGAAACTTGGAATCCATCACTACAGGACTCCAGGATAATGAATCACCAAGCCTAGTACCCTGCACAGTCGAGCCAGACAGGCCCAGGCCATAGTCACTTCAGGGAAAAGGAGTCAGGGTCTCAGCTGTATTCACTTACCTTGGCAAACCTGGAGAGTTTTTTGGCTCTGTATTCACCATTCAGGTAGTCAAAGGGGTTTCTCTGCAGCACAAGAATGGGCTTTAAGTAACACGTGGGCATTTGGCTGGGGTGAGCGTAAGGCAGACGGGCACCATGACTCACCGGCAGGTTGCAGGCATTCTCTAAGTAGACCACAAGGATGGCAGTGGAGTTGCCGCCATGGTCCTGCAAACAGACATCACCCTCACTGAATACTCCCAGAGTCGGGAGGCAGGCAGGCAGGTTTTGGAAAAGTCTACCCTGGGCAGAAGGAAGCCAGCCAGCCCTCAAGCTAACGACCCAGCTCTACGTTGTCTGAGAACACAGCTGTGGCAGGCTAGGTTAAAGTTAGACACAGGGGCCGATGTCCCTATGAAATTGGGTTGCAGGCCCTGACACAGAGCTCTAAGAACTCCATCTTTCCTGAAAATGAAGTCCAGAGGCTGTTTACTGAGAGGAGCTGCCCTGGTGGAGAGAAGAGCCCGACCGACACGTTCTCTAGGAGATGAGCAACAAATGGAGGCTCCCTCCCCCTACACACAGTAGGTAGAAGTGGGGTGTCTCCTCTCCTATCTCTAATTGAACCATCAGGCAGAAATGGCCTTTCCTTCTCCTCCTCTGCCTGCACACAGTAGGTAGAAGCGAGTCTCCTCCCCCTGAGAATCCTTTGTGCGAGGGGGCCACTGCCACGCACTCACCTCCATCATCGCTTCCTGGTCCGTGAGCAGTGAGAGCCACTCCAAGCGCAGGTGCAGCCTCCCGCTGGTTGTGTCGTTCAGGACAAACCACTGTGGGGCAGGAGAAGGACAGGAAAGCTCAAGGACGGACATTGCCACGGAGAGCTCGGGACTGCTTAGTGTTGAGACTAGGGAAAAAGGTTAACCAACCCCAAGAGGGCACAGCGGACTCAGCAGGACCGGCAGATGTGGGGCAGAAGTCTTACACTAGGGGAAAGGAAAACCCAGGTCCAGCCCACCTTCCTCTATAATGTGACTTCCCTTGCTGAGTTCCCTCAGTCTATGGACATTCCCCAGGGAAGCATCTTCTAACTCCAACCCTAGGGGGCTGCCTGCAGCCATCTGGGCCTCACCCAACTCTTGCCCCTGAGAATGGGTATGGGCACAGCCCTGCACAGAGGGGACTTATCACACAGGGCTGAAGTGACTTGCTAGAGCCATGCACTGAAAGGGATGTCCCTGGAAACCACCCCCCCCCCGGGGTGCTGCAGGGAGGCGGGGTGTGGGGGAGCCACCTCTACCTCATCCACCACTCTGTTGGTCATGACATCTCCAAGGCAGATCTGCAAGCTGGAAGACAGGGAGAGAGTGAGCACAGCAGTGGCCAGAGCAGGCTCCAGGGTCCACACTGGACTCTGTTCTAAAATGACTGGATGTGGCCACCGGGACAGAGGTCTCATCCATCCCAGGCAAACAGTGGGGGATGAGCTCAAGAGAAGGGCTGGGCTAGCTAACCTTATGCTCCACTGGACTCCTACTGTGTGTGTGTGGGAGCGGCTCCCAGCCCCAGAGGGGACAAGCAGAGGTCTGCATTCATCACCTCTGGGGTTTTTCAACAATACAGCTGTTGGCATGTGGAGCGGGGTGATTCTCCATTGTGCAAAACTGCCCATGCATTATGGAATTTGACTTCCTGCCTGAACCTGTGCCATCCGAATGCCTGAGGCATGTTTACAGCCAGATGCCTCTCTGGCTTGAAAACTGGCATCAGTGCCCCGTAAGTGGCACTAACTGATGTGTGAGGAAGCCAGGAACTCCCATATGACAATGTTCCCCTAGCCTATCTGAGCCAAACCCACCCTGCAGGTCCTGCCAGCCAGAGGGAGGAGGCAGTTCCCGAGTGACTCAGAAGTGTGCATGCATTCAGCGTGGACCCGAACTCAGCCCTGGAAGGCAAGCGTCACAAGCCTCACTTTCCACCTGCAACACTACGCAAACTGTAGTCCCACCATGAAGAAACCAGACATGATCAGCACCTGGTGGTGAGCTGGTCTTCATTTACTTGGTCATGTTTAAACTTGTTATAACTCCGCACTCAGGGACACACGCTGCCGGCTACAGGGGCACAGGACGCGAGTTGCTTCTTCTCCCGCCTCCTGCTCTGAGGAACGAGCAGCTGCGCCACCCCCTCATGCTCCTCTACAGACACGGGCAAACATGCATCCTGGGCCCTCTTGTGGGAGGCCAGATCCAACTGCACCGTGTCCTTTTCTACTCAATAGCATACTGCGATGACCCCAGTCACTACACCAGGGCTACACCGAATTGCTTGTACAGAAAGGCAAATGTATTCAAGCATTCAGCTAGTGTCTTCCATGGGAGGGCGTTATGTGGCCAGGGAGACTTTGGCAGTAAGTGTTTTAAGGGCTAGTGCTTTTATAGGTGGTTCCTCAAGGTAGAGCCTGTCTAGAATAAAAGAGAGTGAGATTCTGCCAGGCAGCCCCCCAGGGGTCACTTCCATGGCCTTGAGTTCTGGGTATCCGCACATGGGGAGTGATGAAGGCTCCTTGAAGTAGAGCGCCATCATCATGCCACCTGCACACTGGTCCAAATGGGACTCTCAGAGTGGACATGAGCCCTGGGGGTCCTCTCTGTACTACCGTTCTCCTCCAGGGCCTCGGTCAGGGCTGGAGACACCTGGGGAGTTTGTGCAATGCTGGAGCAGATTGCCGGGTGCAGTCACTCTTGTCACAGTAGCCATAGAGTTAGAGGTCACTACGCAGTGAGGCCTGCACCTTCTAAATGCCCCAGGGTCCAGCCTTGTACCCTAAGCAGTGAAGAAGCTCCAAAGCCCAGATCCCCACTCCTCACCTGCCCAGGAAGTCATCCTTGTCAGTGTCCTCATCATACAGGTCCACCTCCAGGTCCTGGCCAGGCACTTCGTACACCATGAACTGCAAGGAGGGAGAAGCATCTTGTCCTGCAGGACTTGACTGCTGAACCAGACCTTACAGCCCACAGACAGCCCAAGCCCAGCCTAGGACCCTGGCCTTGCGGGTGCCTCAGGGCCCTGCCTATCAGGAAGCAATACCCCTCCCCTGCAGGCGAGCAGAGAGAGCCAGATACGGCACAAGCATGCTCCAGCATGGTGCCCAGAGGACACTGGCTGCCATCTGCTCTGCCTTGTGCTGCCACATTGCCCTCCCCCGGGGGCTGCGGGACATCAGGAAACTAAGCTTCCCTTTCTCACCCTGCTTCCACTGCCTGGGACCAGATGTAACGGAGCATGTAGATGGTGTTATAAGGGAAGGGCAGCTAGGAGGTGGCCCTGAAACATGTGTCTGACAGGCTGTGGGTTCCACCCATCCAGCAACAGGGAAGGCTGGGAGCTGTGGGCAGAACTCCTGTACCCTGTTCTGGTGGGGGAAGGGCACTGACAATGGGGTCAGAACAGCCCACCTGTGAGCTGGCTAGACAGGGAAGCAAGAGTCACAAAGACCCACCTGCCCATTAGCAAGTCTCTCGCCCTACCCATGGTTTCCGTATTGGGCCCTGAAGGCCACTGGGCTCCTCACAGCCCAGGGTGAAGCCTGGAGACACTGGAACTTCCAAGACGGATGGAAGAGAGGCTCACCTCAAACACTTCATTCCAGGTGGGGTTCAGGTTCTTGTAGATGGTCCGGCTCTGGCAGTGCTGCAGGCCGATGCTCACCTTGGCGTACGGGTCTGACTTGCCTCCCAGCCCCAGGAAGTTGTCCTTTTGGGCCAGCTTCTCGGCCTCCAGCAGATGGACTCTGATCACCCCCTGAGAAACACCCAAGCCCCAGGTCACAACTGCCTCCTTGACATGCCAGCCTCAAGTCTAGGGTCCCAGGGCCAAAGCCACCAGAGGTCACTGCTGCCCGTTCCAGTCTAGACAGAGACGGTAGTCAGAGACAACAGTGACCTAGCCGAGGCCACACAGCAGCTGGTGTCAGGGTTCGCTGCTCTGCCCAAGGCTCTGGCCGTCCCACAGCGTCTTCTCCAGACTTGACATGAACGGCTGGTTTGGCCGAGGGTGTTTCTGTTCCTCCTCCTTTCGGTACTGCTGTGAAAGTCGTGCATAAACTGACTGCCACGGATCCTGCGGGCAGCAAGCACACTGTGGCCCTGTCTGCACTGCTGGTAGCTCCTGTGTGTATGAATGCCTCAGCCATCACCCACCACAGGGCAGGCCCTTCCCCCACACCCCCACCATTGAAAAGAAATGGAAAACAATTGGGAAAGTCAGTTCATGAGTCTTAGGGTTATGCCTCTTTCCTAGAACAATACCTTTTAGAATATCAGTTACTACGTACACATTTTCTTTGATCTACAAAACAACTTTAGGGAGTCTATCCGTGGGCACACGGGAAAAAACATAAAAAAAAGATCTGTGCACAGGCTGCTCCTTGCACTATTGTTTGTAGCAGCAAAGTCCAGACACAGCCTGACTGTCCATCAACAGGGCTGGTGGGGCAGTGACAGGACCTCCCACACTGAAGCACGGTGCAGCCATCAACAGGAATCTGGAAGGCTCTAGCTGTACGGTGGCAGCAGGATTCTGTGATATATTTAGCCATAAAAGCAAGGAAGGGAAATAATACACTAACATCAAAGAAATGGGAGCCGCAGTAACTACCACTCAAGGCCTTTTCTACTGTAGAAGCTTCTTAAGACAGACAGACAGACAGACAGACACACACACACACACACACACACACACACAAATTAAATGGAGTTACCTTATAACAGTACAGTGACAATGTCCCTACCATACTTCACAGGCTAAAATCCAGGTGCCAGGAATGGGTTACCTCTATTGGAATTGCTGGCCTCACAGACTCCCAAATATTACAGGCTATTGCCAGTTCTCTTGGTTACCCTCTAGAACTTGATAAGACCCTTAGGTGATTTGAAAGAAAATAGCCCCCAAAGGGCATGGCACTGTTAGGAGATGTGGCCTTGTTGGAGGAAGTGTGTCACTGTGGGGGCGGGCTTTGAGGTCTCTTTTGGTCAAGCTTCCTGCAGTGTGATTATCAGTTGACTTCCTGTGGCCTACATATCAAAATGTAGCCAGCACCGTGTCTGCCTGCACACTGTCATGCTCCCCACCATGATGATAATGGACTGAACCTCTGAAACTGTGAGTCACCCCAATTAAATATTTTTTCTTTCCAAGAGTTGCTACAGTCATGGTGTCTCTTCACAGCAATAAAAACCTGAACTAAGACAGAAGTTAGTACCAGGGACTGGAATATTGATGTGATAGGCCTGACCATTGTTTGGAGGAATTTGTACTTTGGTACTTTGAGTTTGGAAAGCAGTGGGGTGCTTTAAGCACTGTTTAATGGGACATATAGTAGGAGCATGGAAGACAGTGGTGCGAAGAGTTATTTGAACTATGGGGGGCTCACTCAAGAGGTTTCAGAGAAGAATTTTAGTATGTTGCCTAGAGATCATCTTTGGTGAAGAAAATGGCTGCCTTTTCCCTTGTCCAAAGAGTCTGCCTGAGGCTAAAGTGAAGAGTTTTGGATTAATTCCACTGGCAGAAGAAATCTCAAAACAACCTAGTATAGACTCTGTCATGTGGATATTAGTGGTAACTCTAATGAAGGTTTATAATGAAGAGGAGTAAGTCAAGCAGGATAAATTACAAAAAGTAAATTTTGAGAAGGAGCACCAGGAAGTAGAATGGAGCTGAGTCCTGTGTTCAAGAAGATAAAAGGATTAAGGAATGAAATAAAGGGAGTGGTGACCTCAGGGCAAGATCCACCCAGTTAAGTTTCCAACTTGTGGAAAGAAATTAAAGAAAAGCTTAGAGCCTGGTGTGGTGGGGTACAACTTTAATTTTAGCACTGGGAAGGCAGAGGATGTCAGATCACTGAGTCTGTGATAAGATAAAAAGGGAGATTATGGAATCTACTTTTAAAAAGGGACTACTTGTTTTAAATAGGATAAGTAATGAAATTTTTTTGAGTTTATCAAATGTTACTGGACTGGACATTGTTATATATTAATGGAGTTTTTTGCCTGAATCTGTCAAATGTTAATGGACTAGACATCATTAATGTAATCTTGACTGTGTATATTGTACATACTTATTGGATATAGTTTTTCTTGTAATAGTTATAAGCTTTTTTTTTAATTTTAGACAAAAAGAGAGGAAATGTGGTGGTATTATGTTCCCCAAAATATTGTGTACCCTAATAAACTTATCTGGGGTCAGAGAACAGAAAAGCCACTAGATACTTAGGATAGGCAGTGGTAGCACACGCCTTTAATCCTAGCATTCAAGAGGCAGAAATCCATGTGTTCAAGGATACAGCCAAGCATGGTTACTTGTGCCTTTAATCCCAGAAAGCGAACCTTTAATCCCAGGGAGTGAGGCAGAAAGCAGAAAGATATATAAGGTGTGAGGACCAGAAACTAGAAGCATTTGACTGGTTAAGCTTTTAGGTTTTGAGCAACACAGTTCAGCTGAGAGCCATTCAGATATGAGGACACAGAGGCTTCCAAGCCGAGGAAACAAGATTAACTGAGAAGTTGGCCAGGTGAGGTTAGCTGTGGTTTGTTCTGCTTCTCTGATTTTCCAGCATTCACCCCAGTAACTGGCCTCAGGTTTGATCTTATTAATAAGACCATTTAAGATTCCTGCTACAAGTCTGAGGCCAGCCTGGTCTACAGAGCAAGTTTCAGAACAGTAAAAGAAAGAAATCTGGTGAAGATGTAATTGGAACAAGGGAGACATGTTCCAGCCCTAGCAAGCAGCAGAACTTGGCAGCTTCGGCCATGTGGTTCTGGCTTTAGAGTTAAGAATAGAAGAAAGGAATTATGGAATAAGGCCACTGAGTCCAGGAATGTGTCAGGGGTGTCCCTGAATGGAGGCCTAGTAGAGAGGCCATTGTGTGAAGCTGTGAAACTGAAGCCTGGACTGCCTTGGAGCACCCAAGATGTTAGAGACATGGGCTACCTGCCGAGGAAAGCTGCTAACAGGGAGTGGAACCAGCCCAAAAAAAAGAAGTGTGTTGCAGTCAACCCTGAACAGAGTTGGAGATCTGAAGAGTGTTTTGACATCAGATGTGGAGATGCAGAGTTTGGAGTTTGCCCAGCTGGTTTTTGATCTTGCTTTGGTCCAGAATCCCCTTGCTATGCTCCCTGAGTTTTGGGACGGTAACGTATATCCTGTGCCATTATATGCTGGAAGTATGTGATCTGCCTTTTGATTTTACCCCCCCCCAGGGGGGGTTATAGTTAAGAGATTGCCATGCATCTTAGCCATACATCTCAGAAGAGACTTTAGACTTTGAAACAAGTTTGAGACTGTCATAGACTATGGGGACTTTTGAAGTTGGACTGAATGCACTTTTTGCATTATGGTATGACTATAAGCCTTGAGGGTCAGGGAGTGAAACTGTTAGGAGGTGTGGCCTTGTTGGAGGAAGTGTGTCACTGTGGGGGAGGGCTTTGAGGTCTCTTTTGCTCAAGCTTCCTGCAGTGTGACTTTCAGCTGACTTGCTGTTGCCTGCAAGATGTAGGACGCTCAGCTCCAACACCACGTCTGCCTACATGCTGCCATGCTCCCCATCATGATAATGTACTGAACTCTGAAACTATAAGTGAGCCACCCTGATTACATGTTTTCATTGTTAGAGTTGCTGTGGTCCTGGTGTCTCTTCATAGCAAACAAAACCCTAGCTAGGACAACCCTGTTGCAGAAAATATCATATATGAGAGTCATGGAACATGGAGAAAGCAGGCTGGTACTGAACAGGAAGCTTCATTTTCTACTGGCTAACTTTCATAGTGCTATCCATGCTACTGAAGGAGAAAAGCAACCAGTTTTCCCAGCTCTGAACCCTGAAAGCTACAGTAAGGACTGGCCTGGCAATACATGGCCACTGGTGCCAACAGTGTCACAAATATCATAGGCGTAAACCACCCACTTTCTGACTGAACTTAAGGTCCACTCCACAAGATGAAATCCATACCTGGGACCATGACTGGTTTCAAGACTCTATAGTTAGACAGGCCATGGCTCTAGGGGACGATTCTTCCAAATGAGTATAGTATTAAACTGACTCCCAATGACTTGTTATGCTCATATATTAGAGCATCTCTCGGCCTCATCAGAGAAGCTTCTTTTTGCAGTAGATGGTGATTACTTAACACAGAGACCCACAACTCACCAAGGTGCAGAAAATGAGAGTCTAGAATGCTCAGCCCTACATGGGACATCTATACCACAACCCAGCTCAGGGATCATTGTGGAAGAGGAAGTGGAAAGATTGTAAGAGTCAGAGGTGATGGATGACCACAAAGAAACAGCATTTTCCAGACATCACGGGGAGCTGCACATATGAACCCACAGTAATGTGACAGCATGTCCAAGACCTGAGCACGCTCAAACCAGACAAAATTCCAGGGAGACAGAAAGGCAGGTTACAGCCCCTGGTAGGTTAATTCTCCTCCTAGCAACTATCGACTCCCAGGAGCTCCAAGGTTGGGAGTGGGCCTTCATGGCTTTGGTGTCCATCCCCCCTCTCCAAAATACACTATATGAAATCCTCAGAGAACTAACCAAAATCTAAAAAGAAAAGTAAACGGGGACTATGAATATAAACAAAGATGTACACACAGGACTATGTGTGTGTGTGTCCACATTTACTAACGCTCAAATACAATAGAAAGAAAACCATTACTTAGGTAGTGGGGGTGGGTCAGGGGTTGGGGGAAAGGAAGAAGAGGTGGTGAGGCTCCTTAAGACGCAGTTTTGGTATTGGCCTCTAGAAACACACAGCTACATTCCATAATTGTAGAAAATTGAAAAGTAAAACTTGAAGACAGAGAACAGAATGAAATAGATGTACATATTCATGACCAGTTACCAGAAACACACAGAAGCTATCCCCAAAGAATTCTAAATGTGGCAAATTGTCAGGCTATGCCTAGTAGAATATTCACATTTTGTGAATGACATGTTTTTAGGAATTCTTACATGGGTGAGACGGTGTTTACATTGTTACGGGGCTGCTGCATATGCAGTGTGGATGAAAGCCAGTGAGCTGCCATGGGAAGACACCCCATGTCCCCGAACTTTGCATGTGCACTACAGTATATGTCCAGCCGAGGATGAGCAGAAGGTCTGAGGCTTTTCACCTGGCAGAGGGTGAAATGGAGATGTTTTCCTCTTCTAGGACCCCCTAACTGCAGCCCCTTAGCCAGTGCTACTTTTTGTAGGGCAGCCACAGGGCAATCTCCAGGGGCTTCGTGGATGGACCCCAGGAAGCTGGGGAAAATGGGCTCAGAACCCAAAGAATTCCCATCCTGGTTCAACCAAGAACCTTCCTTCTCTGTAGATCCCAAGGTCCTTTCCACACTGAACAGAGTCAAGGGAGCCTTCCTGAGAGAGGAAGGGGACTTCAGGTGTCATGGAGTGCTTACCCACAGTTCCCACTGTAAGCTACACCGGGGACAGGGACATAGGAAAACTACATGGGTGCTGCCCCTTCCCACCCTTCCCAGCCTCTGTGGCACCCTGTGAAATGGGTTGCCATGGCCTCAAAAGAGAGCATGAGGATTGCCACCAATGAGCACCGTTCAGAACCCAGCCCTGGCCAGCATCCCTCCTCAGTGGCCCGATGCTCTGGAGCCAGCCCCCAGTACTCACACAGGGCAGAGGGAAGCGCAGGTTGGTTACATCCAGCCCCTTCTTCACAGGCACAGTCACACGGTTGGGCAGCACCAGGTGGGCAGCGATGAGGTCTTCCAGCAGGCTGTCTGATACCTCACTGAAACATCGGGCACGGCTGGCTATGGAGGGTGACATTGCTTCCCCATGCCACCTGCCCCTGTACCCACCCTCAGTGCTGGCACTGAGGGTCTAGCTTGGCAGAAGGCTCCACCAGAGGCAACGCTGATCTCTTCCTGACCAGCTGCTTGGCACAAAGCAGATATACATTCCAAGACGTAGACATAGTGACCCAAGGAGCAGCATCCTGATTGAACTCCCCCCCCCCCCCCCGCAAAAAAAAAGGCCCTGCTTTGTTCCCAGGCAACACAGAGCACTTTAAGAACAGATCCCAGAGCCTAGGTCAAGATTCCCATTCATACTCCCTGATTCCCTGCCTCATATGGGTATCCCCATCCCTTGACCTCATCGTCCTGACACAGGGCTGCTAACCCGCACCTGCAGGCGATGTGAAGAGAGTGATGGGTACAGTACTGAGAACAGCGCTGAGGCCACAGGAAACAAGACCTAACAGCTGGCCACCGAAGCCTTTCTCTTCCTTGACCCTGGCAACATTCTCTATTCCTTGACTCACCTTCCCCCACAAGAGGACAGTACACAGAACAGGACTAGCACACAGTAGGTGTGCGGAAAGTCTTCTTTGAATAACAGTGCATGACTGCTTCAATGGGACATCTTTATCAACCCCATTGCCAAAGTTCAGGGACCACCATGGAGGAGGAGGGGGAAAGACTGTAAGAGCCAGCGGATGGGGCAAGTTAAATGCCGACCCCTGGACAAGACATGGCAATCATGCTCATGAACTCAGAGTAGCTGTGGTTACCTGCACAAGACATACACAAGATCAAAGCAGACAAAATGTGAGCCTAAAGGGGAGGAGCTCTCCAGGTCTCACCAATAACTGAGAATCTACTGGCAATGGACAGCTGCTGGTAGAGGGAGACCCATTCTTGAGGGTGTGGCCACTGGTAGATTTTTCCATGTTTCAGTAGATGGATCCACAATCATGCACATATAGTCAGCATTAATTGGACTTCATGGGTTATTTAAAATACAAATAAAAAGAGGACATGAAGTGTTGGGGGGGCCGGGGAGAGTTAGAGGAGGAAGCGGATGATGGATAGACTTCATTGTATGCATGTGTCAGAGGGGACATCCCCAGTGAGCATATGTGTGGCCCTCCTTGAGGCCTGGAGAGAGAGCTGATAGCCTTCTTGACCAGTCCAGCTGACCCTGCCTCCTGGGAAGGAAAATCCAATGACACTGGCACCCTCCTCTGCTCCTTGAGGGATGCCTGGTATCTGAGGGCTGCCTGCACCTGGCCTGGGGAGCTGGGATCTCCCCTAGTCCTGCCCTTTCTTGCTGGCCTCTGCTGGGAAAATGCCCCTTCCCATCTCTGTGCATGTCAGCCATGGTCACAGGGGCCCCCTGGGCTTCTCACTACACTGGAGTGGGGAAGGGTGGAGAGTGAAGACACTCACCTGTGTTCCACACACAGTATGATTCTACCACACATATGTGCGTGTGCTCTGGGAACCTCAAGACAAAGAAGGCCAGCTCCTCAGTCTAGCACTGAGCAAAGCTCTTAGCAGGAGTGTATACACCTGTCCACAGGTTAGCTTTCTCCAACCACTCATGAACGAACACACACACACACACACACACACACACACACACACACACACACACACGCCCTGGTACTTGCCCCCTTTCCAGCTTCTTATGCAGGGTGGAGGGGATGTAGCCTCTGTGCAGCTCACAGCACTATTAGGACTCCAGGGAACGCCCCCACCCTCCTCCACGCACCCAGGCACTTACTTGATACCTGGCATGTCCAGCAGGTTGGTCAAGCCTGTCCAGTTGATCTGCAGGTGCTGCAGAGGGCAGAGGGAGGCTGCTTGGCTCAAGGAGCTGGGAACCCAGGGCTGACACCTTTTTCAGACTCCTCATACTGCCCAAAGGGAGACCCTGCATGCTGGGGTGCCCTTGCTGCAGGGTTGAGGTAGAGAGGATGTCTCTCAGCCTGCCAAACCTGCCCTGGGGCATGGCAGAGTGTCCTGGGTAGCTTTGTCAACTTGACACAGCTTAGAGCTACCTGAGAAGCCTCAATTGAGGGATTTCCCCGACCATACTCGTTGTAGGGGGTATCTTGATTGTTAATTGATATAAGAGGGTCCAGCCCACTGTGGGTGACACTATTCCCTTGGCCCTGCTGTATAAGAAAGCTAGATAAGCATGAGACTAAGTGAGCTAGCAAGCAGCTTTCCTCCATGGTTTCTGCTGTAGATCTCTGCTTGAATTCCTGCCCCGACTCCCCTCGTTGACAGACTGTTACCTGTATGCTGAAATAAACCCATTCCTCCCCTAAGTTCTTCTGGTCAGTGTTTGAACACAACAGCAGGATGCAACCAGAACAAGGCTCCAGGCCTTAGTTTAGGCTGCTCAGGCCTGCTGCTTCATGCCAGGCCCACCCTAGAAGGGGGCTGTGCCACCTGGCCAGGCTGGCCTCGCCTCAAGCGCCCAGGTTTGTCTCAGCTCCATTTCTGAGGCCTTGTGACCCTCTTTCAGCTCAGTTTCCTCATCATGGGCAGAGCTCAGTCTAACTCCTTGGGTTGCCTTAAGGACCAAATTAGGTTTGGGCCATAGGAGTCCAGCTGTGGTGGGTTGAAGCCATGTCCATTCTCAGGGTAAATCCCAATATGTGAGATCCAGTGTCTGCCCACGGAGAGCACCCGGCCATCCCCAGGTTTTGAACTCACCGGCTTTTGAAGGAAGAATATGGTCACAGCTCCCACAAAGGGCTTGTCCACCAGCAGGGGCTCCAGGATGATACGCAGGGTGCCCTGCAACTGGTAAGCACAGAGAGCTGTGAAGGACCGAACATCTTTTCATGCCTGCCACTCAGCTCAGTCCTTTGGGGGCTTCATTATCACTCATGCTACCTTCCCTCACTGTCAGGACTACCTGCCTAGGTCACTTGCTATCACTGAAGGGACCACAGTCCATGTCCAGAGGCCCGAACACAGCTATGACCTCACTGCTGGCCACCAAAGGCCAGGAACTAACTGCACTGTGGTGTGTGGGCAGCTGGGGTGGCTGGGACCCAGAAGTGCCTTCCAAGTCTGCACACAGCTTCTGGAGAGGGGTATTTCCACCTCTCAGGCCTGCCAGGGTCTCAGCTATGGTTCCCCCTCACCTTCCCAGGCAGACAAAACCTTTGGAGACTGGACATACGGGTAGCTCTAGAGCCCAAGGCCCAGCGGGTTAGTGAAGCCCAGCACCACTTGCTATGTGACCTCACAGCTGGTCCCATGTCACCAGCCCACGTCTGGTACCATTGTGTCCTTCCCTGCGGGTTCCGGTGTGAGCTGATTCCACTTCCCTGAGCCCACTGCGGGGACTGGAGTAGCAGTCATGGTGTCCTCACTCACCTGGATGCCGTTCACACCTGCGCGGATCTTCTGAAGCTCCACGCTGATCTCACAGTCCCCAATGTAGCTAAAACAGGGAGGGTGAAGGAAGAGCAAAGGGGGCGGGCGGTTGGTTCTGCTGCTCAGAGCAGGCAGGAAACTTGCCCAGTGATGCACAGCCTCAGCCCTCGTTGCTGGCCATCAAGTCTCGGTTATCACTCAGCATGTCACTTTTCCCATAGCCTCAGGTTTTCTTGGTCCCTCCCAGACTCCTGCAGCTGGATATCCTCTTAGGCATATCCCTACTTCTGTCTAGGAAAGCAGTGTTTTGTGGCACCACCTAGCCCCAGGGCACCCGTGGATGAAAAGGCTGGATTTCTGGTAAACATACTGTTCCTCTACCACTTCTGGATTCCTGACCAAGCGGACACATGCACAGCGCCCCCAGATTCATCCTGCCCCTAGTTGTTGTTGAAGGTGGAGGTAGGTGGTAAAGCCTTGGAGACAGGACCAGCTGGTGGCCCCTGGCAGGTGATGGGCACTAAGGAGCCCAGGATGGGTGCCTTTGAGGGAAAGGTCAAGAGACTGCCACAAGTCTGAAGGAAGCTGAGGGGAGGTGATTGTCACACACCTGCATGCATAGGCATATAAGCCTGTTGTCACAGACCACAGAACTGCTTGGTCAGCATGGAGAGGCAGAACAGCGTGGCCGGGGTGCCAAGCACCACCTGAGAGGCTGAACTATTCATGTGAGGGTCTTGTGACAGAGTGTCTGGGGCCAGGGGCACTTTGTGGTCCGCCACCAACCCAACACAATGGAGATCTGTTTCTGGCCAAGGAATGTGAGGCTCTGGGAAGGAATGACAACCACAGGGGCTAGTCCTGTCCTCTAATGTACTGCCAGCGCCCCAGCACCTCTGGAGAGACTTACTGCTTAAATCTCCCTTCCTGGCCCAAGCCCGTCAGGAGCCTCACTGGAAAGGCATGCCCACGCCCAGTGCAGTGCGCAGCCCAGGGAACGGCCACTCAGAGCTCACCCTCTCGTTTTCCTGACGTGCCAGGGCCAGCTCTCCAGACGGCCTCTCAGCTCTGTGCTCAAAGCTCCCTGGTCTCGCCATGAGTTCCTGCCTCCTGGCATCACCCCGGCTCCCTCTAGCCACCTCCTCTCCAGAGGCTGCGTTGCCCTTGCAAGTGGCCCAGCTGTGGCTTGCGAGATGCCAGGCTCAGGCTGAAGAGAGAGCCAGGGCTGACTACTTGGGGCCAGTCATCCCCCATCCACTTTTCTGTACCCCACCTTTTCACCAAGACCTGGGTCTCAGCACAGAGGTGCCGTGGCCTAGGAAGGCTTTCATACCCCAAATCAGTACGTACACAAGCCACTCCCTCTTCAAGCTGCTGTCTAGAGGTGCCCTGCCTGTCCCCAAGACACCAGGACTCACCAGATCTGCAGGTCCAGGGTCACTTTCCTCCGGTTGCATTTGTCCGTGTGTGCCTTGACGCCGTTCACCTTGGGGCACTGTGGAAGAGGACAGAAGGGCCGTGGGTCCCCTTCTGGCTTTCCCTTCCCGTCACGGCTATTTACCAGTATCTACTCTATGGGGCCTTAGCCTGGAGAAGACATGGGGCAATGGAGACCTAGCTTGGCCTCAGATGCCCACAGCCTAGCCCCACGATAGTGGAATGGGAGGAGTCAAACAAGGAACAGCCACTCCTGTGGGGGGAGGGGTGGGGAGTAGCAAGGTCTCCTAAAGAGAGTTTAACGGGAGTGTGGCAGATGAGGAGGAGCTGACCCCACATGGTGAAGGCAGGGTCACTGGTTCAGGGATCCCATCCCTTCTGTTTCATCTCCCCTCTGCTCACTGTTTTCTTGGGTACTCTGGTTAGGACTAATCAAGAGTAAAAACTAAATTTCATTTGCACCTGAATTAGTAATATGTATGTCAGAATGCTGAGATGAAAAGTTCACTGACATCTGCTATGTAGTTTGGAGTGCATTTTAGAGAAAGATGGATATAGAGACAGATGCATGGATATATAATAAATCAAACACAGCAAGATATCAACATCTGTACAGTTTACATAACAGATCTGCAATGCTCATTGAATAATTCATTAAACATTTTATAAGTTTGAAAATTTTCACAATAAGTTATTGGAAAAAAAATTCAACCAGTTCCACAAGGAGGATTCCATTAAATTTTCTATTTACTCTACAGAAAGCGGCGTTTTAAAATGTATTATTGGGGCTGGAAAGGTGGCTCAGTGGTTAAGAGAACTTGCTGCTCTTGGAGAAGACCAGGGTTTGGTTTTCAGAACCTACACAGTGGCTCACAACCACATGTAACTCCAGTTCCAGGGGTCTGCTGCCCTCTGCTTGTTCCCCCAGGAGGCCTTTGGCACGTGTGTGGTGCACATACACATATACCAACCTTTGAATAGATTCTCAGAGTATGGAGTTCATTAAAAGCATAATGTTTTTTTCTGCACCTTTGATTTGTTTTCTCACATCTAATTAATGTTCATTTGGTATTTTAGACTTTTTGTGGTACCAGAATTGAACCCAAGACCTTCCATGTGTTAGGCAACTTTTAATTTTACATTATTATTATTATTATTATTATTATTATTATTATTATTGGAGTTTCTAGAATTGTAAAAGCTGGAAAGGGCATACACAGCCTGGCTCTGCCCTGCATCACTGGAAGTGTGGGTTGGGGGAGGGGTGCTATGCTCAGGGACTGCTGGGAGTGGAGGATTGCCTGGCACCTATGAATGTTCAGCTACACCAATACCTCATCTTCAGGGACAGGTATTATGGTGCCCACTATATGCCAGGCAGGATAGACCTGGTTCAGGCTCACAGTTGGACAAGGGCACTAGACCAGAACATGGCTTTCACATGTGGGACATTGTTCACACAGTTGCAGAGGCCACCTGAGGTCTGGTCTGTTGTTCATGCCTCACAGCAGCCCTTAGAAATGGGTCCCTTCCTTTTACATGGTAGGAAACTGGAGCTTAGACAGGGTAGGTCACTGACCCAAGGGCGCTGTGGCATAGAGAATGCTAAAGACATTGGCATATGTGACAGAAGAGGGCATGCCTGAGCCTGTGAAGGTCCTGGGAGAACTCCACAGTCAGTCAGTCAGTGGAGGGAGGGGAAATGAGAGGATGAGGAACAGAGAGCAGAGGGGCAAGGCCAAGAACAGAAGGCCTTGAAAGGGTGGGATGGGGAGTAAGGCCAGGCACCTGCAGGGCTAGGACATCTGGTCAACCTCCCGGGGTCAGTGCCCAAGGAGTGGCCTGGTGACGTAGGCTCTGCTCTAAGCTCAACAGTGTGAAATCCCTCTGCTCTGCCTGCCAAGTTCTTCAAAAGCAATTCAGATAGACATCTTTCAGGATGCCTGTGGTCTCCATAGAACTAGTGTGAGCTCCTAATACCCTGAACTGCCATTGTGTGTGGCACTGTCAAAAACCCCTAGGCAGAGATCACAGGTGACACTTGGGGTTAGCAGTTACAACTTATTCATCTTTCTATCCATCTGGCTCCCTCCATGCATGTTTCTAAAATTTCTAGAAAAAGAGGAACTATTTCCCTCAGCTTCTTTCTGCTCTCTGGCCCTGGTTCCTTGGACCCTGGAAAGCTGGGTAGGAGGACAGGAGGCAAGAGCTGTGCACTGGGGCGGACAAGCTGGGAAACCCAGGCAGGGGCTAAAGCTCTCTGAGGCCCAGTGGGATCCTCAGAATCAAGTGACTGTCCTGGGTGGGAGGAACCAGGAAGAGAGGACAGAGAGAAGACTGCCCAGCAACTCCAGGCCGACCTCACTGAAGCAGCACCAACCTTCTGTCCAAAGTAGAGCTTGGTGAAGGTGAAGGTCCTGAGGTGGACACTCTTCTCTCGGATCTTGGGCTCTAGCTTCTCCCGGATCTTGTTCTCCATGATCATGCTCAGGTAGGGCCAGATCTGCGTGATGATCTGCACGTAGGGACAGAGGCCCGTGGAGGTCAGGTCTGGGGCCCAGACTGCAGATCCTCTGCACCTGGTCCCATGGGTGGAGTTCACAGTCTTCCCGTTGCCTGCTCTCCAGCCTCCCACCTACCCATCAATCCATTCTGCAAACACTCAGGACAGCAGCAAATCCCACCACCAGGCAGAGGTTTAGGCATATTTTACAGCCTAACACGGAAATGGACTTCCGTTTAAGTCAGTAATACAAAGCCCTAAATACACCCTTGCTCTGCATTGCACCTTATATACAGTAACAGATGCTAACATTTTAAGAAAAAATGACAAGAGAAGAGATTGATAAATTGTTTCCTGTGGGTATAATTTCTACAAGCCAGAAGAGGCAGACTTTGGTCCATTTCTGCACCAGGATGACTCATAGGGCTGGTCTGAAAGTCATGTGTGGGACCAAGTTCCTCATGATGCCAGGGCCTTATGTACCCATGCTCTAGTCCTTATGCAAATATCAAGTGTACTTACACAAACCCAGATGGTCTAGCCTACTACACACCCAGTTGATTGGTACAGCCTGTGGCTCCTAGGCTACAAACCTGCCCAACGAGTTACTGTAGTGAACATTGCAGGCAACTATGACACAGTAGGCGGTGTTTGTAAACAGAACCAAGCCTAGAGAAGACGTGGCTGAAACTCTCAACTGGAAATGTTCAGCTCCAGTTACAATCCATGGGACCACTGTAGTATTTTGGTTCATTATTGGCAAAAAATGATGTTGTGCAGACACGACTATACAACGATCAAATTTTGCCAAAATGATACTGGCACAATATTTTTATTTTTTTATATCGTGTGTGATATGTATTTGTGAGCACGCATGCGTGCTTGCACTTATAACGCTCATGTGGAGGTGAGAGGACAATTGCAGGAGTCTGTTCTCCCCTACCTACCATGTGTGTTATGGGGATGGGCAGGCTACCTCACTGGCAAGGCACAATGTTTTTAACTGACCTCTGGACTATTAGAGTTTCCTTTTTACCAGAAACGGCCACTTCCCATTGCGGCAGGGGCAAGTGACAGCAGAAGCGGGGGCTGTGGGCTTCAGTATAAAGGTGCCCCCCCTCCACTCTGCTCCTCCCCATAACCATGGTAGAGCCTGAAGGTATATGGGACCCAGGGCTCATCCTTTCTCGGAGGCCTCTCCCACACCATCTTCCTGTGTTCTCCGATGCTTGTGGCATCACCCTCATGTGCAGTTCACCTCCACAGCTGCCTCCGTCCTCACCCTAACAGCTGCCTCCATGGCCACGCGGCACTCAGTGAAGGTTCAGGCTCTGCAGGGGCCTGGCTGGCGCATACAGGAAGGGCTCTGTGGAGTGTGTCCCCAAGGCCTGGTACCCAGCTCTTCACCCCAGGACCCGGGTCACTCTTCAAGCAGTGTGCTGTTTCCTCTAAATTCTACCTGGAGGCTGGGGCAGTCTTTGATGCATTTGGTAATGACATTTCCAGGAATGTGAAAATATCAACCGTGGATTAACAGCTGTCAGGAATGCCAACACCTGACCTAAGTGCGTTCTGCTGTGGATCGAGTCTCCTCCCAGGCTTAAGTCTGAGTCAGGAGCCTACGGGTGCAGGCTGCAGGGGACCCCTCACAGATCAGGCCAGGAGGGTGGGACCCAGGCTTCTCATCTGGAAAGTCAGGGTTCCTGATGCAGAAGGGTCAGAAGGCAGGACACGGAGCAGCTAGCCAGCACAAGGGGGATTCCCTTAGATGATCTTCCTCTAGTCACAACAGTGACATCATTGAACCCATACTCACCATGGGCTTGGGCAGAAATCATAACCACTCCCATTTTACAGATAAGGAAACTGGCTCAGAGATGTTGGGCAAATTGCCCGAGGTTGCACAGCAGTGGTTTTGTAGCTGCACTGGGAGCCACATGGAATCCAGATGCTGTGTCTAATTAGTGTCTTCCTTTCCTCATAAAATAATCTTGAGAAGAAAATAGGGTTGTTCTTTTCTCTATAAATTTTCTCTGTACTTAAAAAAAAAAAAAACTTTCCTCCTCAATCCAGATATTAATTTAAAGCTTATTTAAAGAAAAAAACCTTTAAGAAAACTCCTCTGTGAGTGAACCAATGCAGGAATGTGTCACTCATGCTTTGCAGTGGAGGGGCATCTCTGCCCATCCCTGGCAAGGGAAGTACAGACTGAGGTTTGGGTCTGCACAACACTCCCGTCGGGGTTGCTCGGGGACTCCCATGTTGAGTAGCAAATGGGCTGCAGATGAGGACGCCCAGGCCCTCAATGAACCCAGCCCTTCCCGCCCACCCACGGCCTTACCTTATTGGCCCACTCCACACGCTCCACATCTGGGAAGTGTATCTAGAAAAGAGAAACCCCAGAGGGAATTAAGGCAGGAGCCACGTGCCCCCAGCAAAAGGCTTGGCAAGCTTGGTCCTGCTGCCTGGAAGGTGGCTCAGTGAGTCCCCATCCCTGGCTTCTGGGTAGGTCACCAGGGTGCCCTCAGCATCCACTGCACACCTGGCCCTGCCTAGTCATCCACGTTTACTCTCCTAGCCCTGCTTTGATTTCACAGGAGAAGCCAGCTCCACGGTGCTTTCTAGGAGGAAGACACCCCCACCCCCAGCCCACAGCTGCTTCTCTTCCCTTGGTCTCCAGTCCAGCTATGTGGAGCTCTGGAGGCTGCTGCTTTGCACATGCACTGGACATCCCCAACTCCCCGGGGTTAGTAAGCAGGTTTGCACCGTACAAATTTCATTTATTCATTTCGAGGAGGTAAGTGATAAACTTTATGTTAAAAACAACCAACAACAACAACAACAACAAAGAGAGATGAAGAACTTAGCTAAGTAAAGAGAAATTCAGAATTTTATCTGAAAATGCCACCACTCAGTGACAGCCACTTTTAACAGGGTGCCATTTTCGATGGCCACTGGGGGGTGGCTGTCACGAAATCCCTGTCCTCTCTCCTGTCCTTACTCTCAGGAGTCCCACCCAAGCCTCCCTCTCTCCAGGAAAGAGGACCCTCAGGTCTTGTCACACAGCTACCTATGTTCCTCTAGGTCCCAGCCATTTTTCCTGCTTCTGGTGAGCCGAGGGGGCAGCTGGGATAGAGGGCCGTTCCTGGTGAGCCGAGGGGGCAGCGGGGCTAGGGGGTTCCAGGCTGCAGGCTAACATCCATATGATTTGCCTCAACCCTCATGGTATCCCCTGCACCTCTCAGTCCAACCACCCACCTTCCCACAACGGTCCTGCACATGCCGGTTCCCGGGGTGTCAAACAGCCCCCCTCACCCATCCCTGTTCTCTTGGACTGCTGTTGTTTCTCATTTCTGGGTTACCAAGGTAGAGGACAGATGTCCCTCTTGGGTGTCTGATGGTTCTCCAGTGTAGAACTCAGTGCACTTTATGACAGCCCATTAGTCTCCTCTCCTCTCCTTAGCAGCCTGGAAATGTATGGCTCCCTGCCAGCAGCCTGCCCCTAGCATAGGAATGTCTAATAAACATGGAATGGAATGACATGGAAGAACACTGAATGAATGCATGCAGGCATGAAGGTAAGCTTCTTGCTCTCCAGGCTCAGGCTGATGAAGGAAACAGGTGAGAACAGACCACCTGGGCATGGGGTCAGGACTGAGACAGGAGAAAGGGACCAGGAAAGTTCAGCTTCAGTCGGGTCCTTACTGGCACGACTTCTTTGCTGGACCATTCCCTCTCCATCCCAAGCTACTGTACTTCCTGCTCTGGCACACTCTGGGTGTGAATCCTTCCACATTCCCGGCCCAGGTGGGTCTCCATCCTTGGGAGCTGAGCTGTTCTGCCTCTGGACCCTGGAGGCCGATCCAGTTTGGCAGGTCCAACGCTGGCCACCCGTGGGAGCTGGTCAGATGTCGATTCCTAAGGCTGGCACCTCCTGAATCAGAGTGTGTTGGGGTGGGGCCCTCTGACTTATTTTTAACAAGTTCCTGGGGTGATTCTGGAGCAGTCAGGGCTGGCTGTGAGATATCAATGCACAGCCCACGCTTTGTGTTAAGGTGACCCACACCCATCCTGAAAGAGTGGGAGCAGCAAAATGAAGTTGCCATGGTCTCTCACAGCTTACCAAACCTGCCTTTGAGGCTCTCTACCAAGAGGCTTCTCCACCAATGGTTTGAACCCCCACCAAGGACAGCAATTCAGTCTAAGAAAACAAGACCACCATGGTGTCCATGCTCCCGGAAGACTCCTCAGCCTGAATTGACCCTGGAGAGCCGACACACAGGAGCCGATACTCTGTGCCCAGTGAACAAAAGACAGAAGTCTGACACTAGCAAGCTCTGATGTGGAAAAGCCAGCCAACCTCTTTCCCCATCTTTCTGAAGAAGTCTCTACCCATGCCAAATTCTCAAAGCTATTATCCTGTTTTTATCTGTGGCTTACAGAGATCTAGATCTTTAACTCTCCTTGGAAATTTTTTTAATAGGGTAAGATAAGGATATCATTCTATGTTTCTCTGTCCTGCTTCCCCTAAGGCAATCTTCCACGACCATACAGCAACTACACACACACACACACTCACACACACCACACACACACACACACACACACACACACACACACCCTTTCTATCTATGCACCCTGGAGTGTGTTTCTAGTCAAGCTTCAGCCCCATTCGCTTGTTTGCCTGTTCACACTTTCAGTTACTATGTCTTTTCAAAATGACCTACGGCAAAGTGATGATCCCCGATTGCTTTTATCTTCCGGACTTATGTAGATATTGGTAATGCATTGTTAGTCAGCGCTGCGTGACTGTGATAAAAACACCTGAGACATCCGCCTCATGGAGTCCCAGCACCCCATTTGAGGACACCGGTAACGTGCTGTACTAGCTCCCTTCCACTAAGCCTCCTCAATTTACAGGCTTCATCACCTTCCACCCACACCCCTATGGAGACCAAACTTTTGCCACAGGGCTTCGGGGGCGTCTACATCAAACCACTTCGGATCCTTGCTCTCCACAGGGACACTGACACTGTGCCACGAGAGTTCACACACCGTTTATCACATTCCTGTTTAGGATCATAAAACCTTTTCTATAAAATTCTATATACTTTATCAGCTAACTGTGTGGGTTTTGCAGTTTAAAAAGTGTTTCTGAGAGACTTTGCTGACAATTTTGAATAATTCTAATTGTTCCTTGATATTCCTAGGTTATTTTCCTAGGTTATTTGTGTTCTCTTTCTTTCTCTCTCTCTCTCTCTCTCTCTCTCTCTCTCTCTCTCTCTCTCTCTCTCTCTCTCTCTCTCTCTCTCCAGGGCCTCATGAAGCCCCAAACTTGCTACATGGCTAAGGCTGGCTGTCAATTCCTGACCCTCCGTGTCCTGTGTCCACCCTCCCGGGCCAGGCATACAGATAAACACCACATCAGGCTTTCTCCTGGGTCACTGACATATATTTACCATCTCCAGTAGCATTCTTTATCTTTCTTCCTCGCTGTCCTTGTCTTTGTATATTCCCTGTACTTTGCCTAATCAGCCAGGGCCTGTGTTGATAAGCATCGGTGGAGAAATGGAGCATCTTTGCCTTGGCTTTGGCCTTCAGGGGAAGCTTCTGGGGTCTTTTTTATAAAACACATTTTACGCCGGGCGTTGGTGGCGCACGCCTTTGATCCCAGCACTCGGAGGCAGAGCCAGGCGGATCTCTGTGAGTTCGAGGCCAGCCTGGGCTACCAAGTGAGCTCCAGGAAAGGCGCAAAGCTACACAGAGAAACCCTGTCTCGAAAAAACCAAAAAAAAAAAAAAAAAAAAAAAAAAAAAAAAAAAAAAAAAAAACACATTTTACTGTTGATCTCAGGTCAGCACGCGTCAGAGTTGGGGAAGCTCTCCAATCTATGCACTTCCATTCTGCAAGAACATTAGGATGATATTCAATACCTTCTTATGTCCACTCAGATTATCATGACCTTTCATGGTTATTCCATGATTGTAGTCAGTTTAAGTGACAGTGCTTTTAAAACAGCCAGCTCTCACCCAACAAGTGGGGAACCATGCCTGATACTGGAAACACAATCAACTACCTGGAGCTATGAAGTCATGGATCTTAGAGAAGAACCTGCAACTTAACTAAACTGAACTAGACTAGACTAGACTAGGCTAAACCAGCATAATCCCTAACTACATTCTAAATATCTGTCCTTATACCCACAGATACGTGTAGTCTTCACCCTTCATCAAGGAAACTTCTCTTTGCAGCAGATGGAGACCATCACGGGAAATCACAAGCAGTCAAAATGTAGAGTCGTGGAGCCCAGTCCCAGTGGATACATCTATAAAACAACTCCTGCACTTAGTCAGCGGTCATTGCAGAAGAGGAAGGGGAGAGACTGTAAGAACCAGAGGATCAGGGAGTTTGCCTAGGGATTGTCTCTCCTGGAATGGCAAAAGCTACACCCATCAAGTCTCACCAACATGACTATCTAAACACAAGCTGAACAAGGACAACTCATAGACATGCTAAATTGGACAGAGGAAAGCCCATGATGTCTCCACCCTACCAAAGAACCACAGGCAACTAAGGAATGCTGGGAGCTGGGGAGATAGTCTTCCCCAGGGAAGATCACATCCACTGATTATCCAGTCAACTGATTATCCCTGAAAACATATACATACAAGAAACATTTATACAGACTAAGAGGTTGTATTTATGTGTTTAGAAATATATATATACATGTATCTCTACACACACACACACACACACACACACACACACACACACAAACACACAAAACAACAACAATTAAAGAAAAAGAGGCTGTAAATTGGAAAGAAAGCAAGGCAGGAGAGGTACATGGGAGGGTTTGGAGTTGGAAAAGGAAAGGGACAAGGATGTAATTATACTATTATAATATTTTTATAATTATAATTTTTAGGGAGAAATAATTAAATTTAAAAAATTAAAGAAAAAACATCTAACTCTTGGGATAAACTCCTTTTGGTGTTATGTTTTACTTGTGCCTTATATTCATGGGATTCAAAGTGATGCCTAAAAATTTTTTCTCTCTTTTTCTGTGTGTGTGTGTGTATGTGTGAGAGAGAGAGAGAGAAAGAGAGAGAGAGAGAGAGAGAGAGAGAGAGAGAGAGAGAGAGAGAGAGAAAGTCCCAGAGAAGGTATATGTGTGCACATACATGCAGAAGCCAGAGACTAACATCTGACATCTTCCTCAATCTCAAGACAGGGTCTCTCACTGAACCTGGAGCTCATTGATTCAGCTAGATTGTGGGTTCAGTTCCCAGCACCCACACAGTGGCTTACAACCATCCCTAACTCCCCCCAGGGGATCTGATGCTCTCTTCTGACCTCCCTGGGCACCAAGCACACAGATGGCGCACATAATGTACATATAAAAAAACACATGTAAAATAAAATGAATAAATCTAATAAAAAATAAATATATAGATTTGAGATTTCTATAGTTCCCTATCACTGTTTTCTATTATTTCTTTGTAGTATGAACAAAGACGGAACCTATTGGTAATTCCCCTGTAGGCTGGAACATGATTAATTTTTTTGACTGTTCCATGGGTTACTGTTATGAATGATGTCTTGCTAAAATGTTTTGCCTGGTGTTTACTTTTGGCTTGGCTGGCTCTTGTCACAGAGGGGTAGACTAGGATTTCCAACCCCACTGCTGGTCCATCTACTTCCTCACGCCAGCTGCCGACTTCGATTTCAGCTCTGTATTGTGCAATCACTGTGTCCATGACGACATCTAATTATCGCCCTTTACGAGCGTGTGTCAGCTCCTTGCCTTCAGACTTGCATTAAACTCCACTTTGGCTAACACGACAGCTGCTCTTCAAGTCTGCTTTAGTTGCCAAATTGCTCGGCTCTCTATTTTTCCTATACTATTCTCAACATTTAAAAAGAAAGATTTCGAATTGTGTAGATGTATGTGTGCAGGTGGAATATGTGTACATGGATGTCGCGTCTGAGGAGGCAGCAGAGAGTTGGGGTTACAGGTAGCTGTGGGCCACCAGACATGGATGCTGGGAACTGAGCTCAGGGGCCGTGCATAAACAGTAACTTCTCATAATTGCAGTACTCTCTCTCCAGCCCTCAACCTTTTTTTTTCCCCTCAAGTTTTTCTTTCATTAGCTTATGTAAAATAAACTTTGGAGCTGGCAGGATGGCTCAGTGGGTAAAGACACCTGCCACTAAGCCTGATGATCTGAATTCAACCTGAAGCTCATGGTAGAAGGAGAGAACCAACGCTCCCAAGTTATCTTCTGACCTCCACACAAGTTCACACATGGAGGTGGGGGGAGGGGGAGGGAGCACACAAATAAGTAAATAAATAGAAATGTAATTTTAAAAAGCCTCTAAAAAACAGGTTTCTGATGGTATTTTTAATTGTCCTTGCTGTTTCTTTCTCTTCCTCCACAACCTTCCCTCCCTTGTGCTCGCTCACCCCAGAGTCGCCTTCACTTTCACATCATGTGTGCCTTTTATGTCCCCTCCCCTTTCTTAACCCTCCCGCTCCCGCTCATGGACTCCTGTCACAGTCTACACCTGCTCTCACAAACCTTCATTTGCATAAATACAAACATTGATTGTCAGGATCCACTCTGAGACAGCACGTGCTTTTTGTCTTCCCGAGACTAGGTCACCTCGCTTAACACCTTCCAGTTCCACCCATGTCCCTGCAATTCTAATAATTCCATTTTCCTTAAGACCCGAGTAAAATCCTATTGTGTACATACGCCACTTTTTCCTTATCTATCACCTGTCGGTAGGCTAGATGTCCAGGTTGGTTCCATTTCTTTGTGACTGCTCTCCCCTGCCAGGAAACCTTCAGACTAAAGATGGGACCTAGCTCTAAACCTGGTCAACAGCGCCGATCCAGAATCTGGGGAAGGCCTGGGTTCCTGAGATGAACGATCTTTTGAACCCAGTTGGGATCAGCCGTTGGAAAGCTGGCTTTCCCAGGCAGCTGATGCCAAGGTGCCAGCAGAGCTGACCAAGGCAGGCTAGCCAGGAAGTGGAGCACCAGCAGCCTGAGCACTTCGGTCACCATGGAAACAGCAGGGAGCCACAGCCCAAGCTCAAGAGCCATTGGGCATTCTCTTGACATGTTTAGGGGCAGCAGAACCCACAGGAAAACATCCCTCACCCCTGGGCCTTTTCACAGCAAGGGTTTCATGTGCATCTCCCCTGAGCTTGCTGAAGCACCAGGATAAGGTCTAGAGAGATGATATTTTAGTTTTTATTCTTACCTGACTCTCTCTCTCGTCTCTCCTCTGTGTGTGTGTGTGTGTGTGTGTGTGTGTGTGTGTTTTTTTTTTCTTTTTCTTTTTCTTTTTTTCTTGTGTGTGTGTGTGTGTGTGTGTGTAAAAGCCATATAGTGAGGTCTGGCAAAGAGACCCAATCTGAGCCTCTGTTTTGTCTTTTCTTACTGAGGAACAGAGAGCAGCAGAGGAAGATGGCGTCTCAACACGGGACAGTCCTAAAACCACAGAGGGATGATAATATGAATTGTCTTTCTTTTATAGTTATGTAACATCCCTAAGTTCAGTTTCCAACAATGAAAACTGAAATGGGTTCAATGCTGCCCCTTTTCGTGATTCCTAGCTTGACTAAATGGGATAGTGCCTACAGGGTGCTCAGGACCCTTTATGACCTGGAGGAAGTACCCTAGAAGTGGCGACTGGTACCAGAAGTTATGAAAGCCTGTCCCTGGACTGTGTGTCCCTGTCTGTCCCACCCAGGATCCAGCTGAATATCCTGGCAGCTCCACTTTGAGGAATACCGCTGACTGACAAGGGAGAGCGGATAGAGAGGGAGAGCACACAGTTCTCTCAGAGGAGGAGACACAGTTAGTAGTTGCGCTCCTGGCTCTGCCCATTGGCTGAGAGATCTGTGCCCCAGACACACACACAGTCACCGACAGGCTAGCCCACAGCCACAAGGGCTGTAGGAAACCCTGCCCAATGGAGGTGCCACATAGTGAGGCCCAGCAAAGGACCCAAAGGGAGCCTCCATTTTGTCTTTTCTTTCTGAGGAGCAGAGAGCAGCAGCAAAGGAAGATGTCAGCTCAACGCGGGACAGAGTCCTAAAGTCACCCAACTTCTGCTCCAAGGCTCCAGGAAGCTGAGTCTCCTGGATCATTCCGGAAATGTTCTCAGACATTTATATAAAATCAAAACTGGAAATTTCCTGGGAATCTCCTTAAGCTGGGGGTCTCTGCTGAGCCCTCAGGAATTCTGATTCCGGAAGGCAGACCACGGCACCTTTACCAAGAGTCCCCTGCCATGGCTCTGATCTTGGTGGAAGGCAGGAAAGAATGAGGAGGCGTGGCTCTCCTGACTGCGGTTGTGGGGGAGTCTCCTTGGACCCCAGAAGGAGGAAGCTCCTCTGCTGCCTCTGGCCATGGCTCCCTAGTCACTGCCTGGGTCTCCAGCTCTCCTGGGTGACACTGCTGTCACTAAGAGCTTCTCTGGGCCTCAGTTCGTTTATAAGGTTCTTCCGGGAAGAGCTGGAAGGTAAACCCTGGAACATTAATGCTGTGATTTTGCTTGGCTCTGGGGCTGCCCCTCCACATGAAAGGTGGGATACCCCACCAGAAAGAACTAATGGAAAGTGTGGCCAAGAGCTTAGAGGAGCAGGCTCTGGCCCTGATCTTCAGCTCTGGGTTCTCACAGGGGTGAGCCTGTTCATTCCTGCTCCATCATGTACCCGATCCAAGGATATGGAAGTGAACCTACTTCTAAGCAGGCCAGGGTGCTGGCCTGCTTCATCCCCAAGAAATGTGTGCATTATCCCCATTGATGTGCCTCAGGCAAGAATGTGTCCCTAGAATAGGCCTGGTGCATGGCCCAGCTACCAGGACCATTCCTGGGGTGCATTCGGAAGTCAGAAGGTCAGAGAACAATTTGAGGGAGTCAGTTCTCTCCTTGCACCATATGGGTCCTGGGAATCAAGTTCATGTCATGTGCTCAAGCCTGGCAGCCTATGCCTGACCACAGGCTGGTATTTTTACCAACAACAGTTTGGCCAGGGACTAGAGGAAACAGGAGCTCAAGGAGAGAAACTGAGTCAGCAAGCTGAGGTTCAAGTCAAATCCCCAAGCAGACAGAGCCCACCTAAGACACTGTGTCCATCGTTAGGTGGAGATGTCTGAAATCTACCTACTAAAGCCTTTAGGAACAATGGGGTTCAAAGCAGTGAGGAAACAGAGCCCGGAGTAACAGTTAGATCCCACCAGACACACTGCAGGAGCTTTGCACCCTCTCGGGAGGAGGCAGGGCACTGGAGGAGACATCACTTAAAGGACTTTCCTGTATACACACACACACACACACACACACACACACACACACACACACACGCTGATGCTGCAGCTACCCCCATCTCATGTTCAGATGAGACGAGACCCACACATTTTGGGTGCTGTACAGAGATGTCCTGCAAAGGCTGGCCCTCAGGCTGCCCCGTCTGGGACTAGAGGCCACACCCCAGGGGCTGATCCAGTGGCTTTCCTAGGAAAGCAATCCTCTTTTACTAATTTTTCTCACCAGGCAGCACAGCCTCCCCCTTTTTGTTAGGAGGCAAATATTTAGCCATGAAAACTACTTCCATTTTAACTTTTTGTTTTGAGACAGAGCTCACTAAGTAAGTCCAGGCTGGACTCAAACTCTCTGCCCTCCTGCCCGGCCCCCCTTGAGTCCTGAGATTACAGGTGTGCGACACACCTGGCTGACAACTACTTTTAAATTGCCCCTTTCTGCTTTAAATTACCCTGCTAAACATGCTTTCAGAGAAATAATTGCCCTGCCAACCTGTCTGGCACTATCCTGTAATCCACAGGATCTTAATAACACACCCAGCTAGCAAACTGGTCTAAACCAGCTAGGCCCAACAACAGAAAGATTGATCAGCTGGAACTCCAATAGTGGCCATCAATGACCAGAGAGATGCCCAGCAGCTTGCTAAGGATTAGGGCTCAGAGCTGTCCACAAAGCAGGTTTTCTCATACGCGATGTGTACATGTTATGTGTGTGTGCATGTGTATGGGGACCAGAGGTTAACACTGGGTGTCTTCCCCACCTCTTTAAGCTTGTGGATTTTTTAGTATTTATTTAATTTATGTGTATGTGTATGTGCCTGAATGCATAAATGTGCATAGTGTGCATGCTGGCACCCGTGTAGCTCAGAAGAGGCCTTGAGTCCCCTGGAACTAGAGTGGCAGACGGTTGGGAGCTGCCCTGTGGGTGCTGGTCACCGAACCCGGCTCCTCTGCAAGAGCAGTAAGCACTCTTAACCACTGAGCCATCTCTCCAGCCCCCACTTCATTTTTTGAGACAAGGCTTCTCCCTCAATCTGAGGTTCACCATTTGACTCCCCAGCAAGCTCCAGGGGTCTACCTGCTCCACCCCAGCACCGGGGGGACAGCCATATCTGCTGCCAATCTCAGTTTTTACGTGGGTGCTGAGGCTCTGAGCTCAGGTTCTTATGCTTACATGGCAAGCACTTGACCTACTGAGCCATCCCCCAGCCCCAGAGCCGCTTTCCTAGGAGACCTCAGTGATAGTGTGAGTTGCTAGGAAGGTCTATGCTCTACACAGGTTTGATAATACCTAGAGGTTAAAAAATATTATTTTCTTGCTCATTAGACTAATAAAGGCCCAAAATAATAGTCACTGAGGCTGATGAGGCAACAATGAAGTGGATGAAAGTCCTTTTAAAATGTCCTTAAGTTTTAAATGGACACAGTATCAAACTGCCTTCTGTGTACTTATCTTATACCCATAGCTCAGTAAAATTCTCAGCCCTCATCAGAGGAACTTCTTGCAGTGGGGAGCGGTTAATACAGAGACCCACAACTGTCCAAGTGCAGAGAGTGAGTGTTGCTGGAGTGCTCAGCCTTAAATGGTCATCCACTTCATCCCCTCTTATCCCCAGGGTTCGGGGACACCGCAGAAGAAGGGCAAAGGGATTGCAGGAGTCCAGCGGCGAGAGCTGCTGCACACGGTGTCTCTTGAACGTGACAGGAACAGTGCACTCAAAGCGCACAGCCCCTGTGGTGGCCTGAACAAGACCTGCACAAGATCAAGCTGGTCCAAGCTGGCATGGATGGGGAAGGGGGTCAGGAATCCTACCCCTAGCTGAGGAGCCATTGGAAGTTGAAAGCTGCTGCATCAGGCACAGTTAGTTTGCTTCAGGGGTATTGACATGCTCTAGTGCAGTAGTTCTCAACCTGTGGGTCGTGACCCCTCTGGGGGGCATTGAATGACCCTTTCACGGGGGTCACCTAAGACCATTAGAAAACACAGACATTTACATTATGATTCATAACAGTAGCAAAATTACAGTTATGAAGTAGCAATGAAAATATTTTATGGTTGGGGTCAACACAGCATGACCCTGTATTAAGGGTCTCAGCATTAGGAGGGTTGAGAACCACTGCTCCAGTGAATGGTCCTACAATCGTGTATACAGGCAGCACTAACTAGATTTCATGGCTCTCACATCTCATCAAAGAACCTTCTTTTTGCAGCAGACAAAGAAAACAAGAGAGATCCATAGCCAGATGGATCTTATGTAGAGAATAAGTGGCCATGGGTGCCTAGCCCCAAATGGGATATCTATACCATGACCCCACACCTAAGGCTCAGGGAACATTGTAAGAGCCAGAGGACAAGGCCTGCTCCATGACAGTTTCTTCTGGACAGGACAGGGATGTTGCTCCCATGCCTGCCAGTAATATGGCTGCCTGCACAAGACCTGCAAAGAGCCAACATGGATACAAGAAAAGGCCCAACCCTAGACAGAGAGCTAGAGAGGCAGCCAGTGGCTGCCGAGGGAGGGAGAACAAGTTTTGTTTTGTTCTTTTTTTCTTTTCTTTTCTTTCTTCTTTTTTTTCCTCAAGAATGAGACCCCAATCCTAAGGGATCAGCCTTAAACACATGCAAATAAGGGCAACACTAATTGAACCCATTAGGGTGTATGTCTGCGTCTGCGTCTGTGTCTGTGTGTGTAAAACAAATACATATAGACAACGAGGTTCTGAATTCAAGAGGGGTGTGGAGTTGGGGAGGAACTGGACGGGGAAGAGAAGCCCTGAGCCAGGAGCTGAGGGAACAGAAGAGCAGCAGCAGCCTTGCCTTAGAAGAGATTCAGTCTGGAGGAAAGTCAGACACTCTGGAAGGTGCAAATCAGTGTGGGAGCGAGGAGGTGGGAGAACATTGAGGGAGCCTGAGCCCCAGACGCCAGACCTGAGGGTAATTCAATGAGCTGGGCCTGCAGGTAAGTTATGGGAGACTCAGACCGTAGGTCACAGGGAGAAACTCCAGGCAGTCCTAGGAACCTTAGCTGGCCATATGGAGGGGGGTTGGAACGTGAAAACACACCATCGATGTTAAAGAAATGGTTAAGGAACTTACGGTATAGTCACATCGTGGAAGGCATAGTTACTAACGGTGTTCTTAGACAGTGTTTGTGATAGGCTAAGACTATAAAAAATAATGGTGCTGGAGAGAACGGCTCAGAGCTGAGAGAGCACCGACTGCTCTTGTAGAGAACCCAAGTTTGACCCTCAGCACCCACATGGTGGCTCACGACCACTGTAACTCTAGTTTCAGGGGACCTGTCACACCCTACTGGTCTCCAAGGGCATCAGGCATGCACATGATACACATATATACATACATACATACATACATACATACATACATACGAGCGAACACTCACGCATATCAAATAAAAATAAATATTCTTTTAAAAGAATATTTAAAAATAAGGCAAGGTACAAGTTTGTTTTGCTTTTAGCTTTCACATACCATCCGTGCACATTAGGGCACTCAAGTAGAGTCATGTATCTCCGAGTGGAGGATCTGTGTGTTTTCTAAGTCTATCTTTTGTACCTTCCACATACATTTGCTTTCATAGCTAAGAAAGCCAGATTTTTGAACTAGTTTATAACCAGTATTAAAATATTAAGCAGTAAACACAAAAGAAAAACAAATAGTGAGTGACTACTTGAAAAAGTGTGTAACATCCTTAGCCATTGGGAAAGACAGATGAAAATTACTTCCAGATTCCACTGCATGCTACTCAGAATGACTGTCATCAAGACAAGTGACAAACGCTGGCACACGAGGATGTGGGGAAAGAGGAAACGTATCCACCGCCCGTGGGAGGGTAAACTTGTGCAGCTACTGTGTAAATCAGTGGGAAGGTTTCTTAGGAAAAACTAAAACTAAAACTACCAGGAGTGGCAGCTGTGACCTCTCCTGGGTCTACACCAGAAGTAGGCAGACCACAGTAATACTTGCCCATCTATGTTTATTGTTGCAGTGTTCACAATGGCCGGGAAATAGAATTTGCCAGAAGGACAGATAAAGAAAGCATGGTACATATGTGTATATGCAGCCATAAAGAAAGATAAATTCAAGACATTTACAGGAAAATATGGAAAACATTATGTTAAGTGAAGTAAGCCAGACTCGGACAAATACCACAGCTGCTTTCACATGTGTAGTTTAGATTTAAAATTACACATAGGGTGTATGTAAATGTATGTATTGGTATGTGTGGTCATGAAACCAGAAGGGGGATCATGGCGGGGGAAGAGATCTTAATGGAGTGGAGGAAAAGGAGATAACAGAACACACGTGACATGGGAGCAGGGTGCCGGGAAGTAAGGGAACCAGTGAGAGGGAGCAGGGACCCCACGGGAGGGCAGAGGGGAGGCAAATGACGAGGACAAAGCAGAATGGCACATATAATGAAAAGGCCACAACGTATTCTAACCTTAAAATCTGAAAACAATTAAAACTTTGAAGGGGATTTTTTTTTTTTAATTAAAAATAAGCATGTGCAAAGGGGTGGGTGGGGGATTATGGGATTCTGAAATGGTCCAGAGAAGTTCTTGGGTTTCAAGGACAGATGTCACATAGGCTTCTTGGGCAGGAGTGGCCCTGTCTTGGTGCAGAGATAGAGTGTGTGAGACCTAGACCCTGGGTCCCCATGAGACTAGAGGGCCAAAGCTCATGTCCTCAGTTGGAGTACAGGGTGTGTCAAAAAAACGTTGCTTTGTCCCTATAGCAGGTCCCATGGGAGTTTGGGGTGGGGTGGGGGACAACCAGGCATATCTTTAATCCTGCCTCAATATTTACTGAAGAGGAGGAAGAGGAGGAAAAAGTTAGTACTTCTGGTACCTGTGAGCAGCTCTGTACTGAAGTTCTAGGTTCCCAGAGATTAGAAATCCCTGGGGCTCAGCTGGGAGGAGGCACTGTGTGTGCAGGGAGGAGGTGAAGATGAATCTAATACCATTTGGATTTGAAGTGTCCCTGAATAGGCCCACGTTCTGGCAGCCTTAATCTCCAGGGCAGCAGGGTTCAGAGGCGGGGCTTTGAGGAAGTGACCGGATCATAGGGGCTCTGACTTCAGGAATGGATTAATCCCGGTAGATTCATAGATGGCATTACTGGGAGATGATGGAAGCGTTAGGAGGCGGGGCCTGGATGGAGGAAGCAGATCACTGGAGGCATGCTTTGATGGATGTGTATTGTCCCACCCCTTCCTCTCAGGGTGAGGAGCCTATGCCACGGGCTCCCACTGCCAAGATATACTGCCTAACCTTTAGCCTGAATTTCATGGATCCAGAACCACTGAGTTAATGAGACAAAATAAAACCTTCCTCCAAAAACTGTTTCCTAAGGTGTTTGTCACGTGATAAAACGAAGGTAGGCGTGGGTGCTCAAACCCTGTTCACCAATACAGCTGGATTGTGGCCCTCACGCTGCGACCCTCACAGTGCTTCATGAGGAAGCTCATACTTCCCTGAGTTACCAGGGACATTCCCACAGAAGTGCCACCTCTGCTTGCTTCTGGGGTGCTGCATCAGGAGCCTGAGGAAGTTAGCAATCAGCTTCCGTTCCTCTCAGTCCAGTGGGGAGGGACCTGCAACAGGGGAGGGCAGAGGCTCTTCTCACCCACGGCACTAATCTGCCTCTACCATGTGACCTCCTTGTCACTCAGGTCTTCGGGCACCCGCTTGCAGGAGAAGTTGCCCCAGACACTCCTGTCCGAGCATGAATCAGGACTTCAAAATGAAGGCACGGGCAGTCTCAAGTGGATTTGAATTTTTGTGAAATACTGTCTTAGAATCTGCATCTTAAGTGACCAAACCTGTGGGAGGCTTTGGGCCCAGGGTCCCCCACCCTCACCACAGTCCTCAACTCTACTCCATAGTGCCTCTTCTAGGAAGGTTTTCCAGGCCATTCCCCACCTGCTCTAGATCCCTCCCCCAAACTGCTCAGAACTTTGGACTTCTGATATGTCTTAGAATAGATTGTTCCCTGGGCCTACATCCCCCCACTGCGTGATGGTTCCTCAGAGGCAGAGACCATGGCACACTTAGATCTGTGGCTCATCCTGCAGAACTGGGCCTCCACATTGCAAGCCCTCTATAAATATCTGCTGACTGAGTAGAGGATGAACACACAGATACCTGAAATCCCTGTGCTGGGCTTGGAGGAAAAGGACACCCACACGCTGTCACAATTATTGCCCAATCCCGGCCTAGGACATGGTAAGCCCGTGAAGCATCACCAAGACATGGAACAGAGACACAAAGGACACGACTTAGCCCTGCCTCCTCTTCTCTCCTGAGGACAGGCCCAACTCCAAATGTCTTGTATGACTTCTTAGGGCTGTGGACAGCCCTCTGGTTCCACATGGCCTTCAACTGCTTCCATGGCACTGGCTGCAACATCAAGTTTGCAGGCTCATTTGAGAGTGCCCAGGATCACTGCATTGACTTCCTCTCATTAACAGAACCATCAGGGAAGACAGACAGGAAGGAGTGGGTCCTGGCCGAGGGGGGTGGGGGGTGGGGAGTTGGGGGGAGGGAGACACCGACGACGACGATGACGACGGCTCCATACTCCTCCCACAGTAAGAATGCCTGATGGTCAGCCCCAGAAAAAGCAGCACTCAGGCCCCAGTTGTCTGTCTGACTGGCCAGCAGGGGTGCCGACAAGGGACAATCCAGCGATGCTGCTGCTGCCTCCACACATCCATCACTTTGAGTGGGTGGGTCGTCTTCCCTGGCTCTTACGTTGGCATCCCCAGTCACATGGAGGGTGAGTAAGAAAGATTAAGGAATAGGTCCTGGTGGGGGTGTGTGAAAGCAGAGACAAGCCGACTTGGGGTTGGTTCATGGCTAAAAGGCGTTTCCAGATGGGCATCTCCTACAGGTTCATTATTTTCAGAGGCTCAGAAGCCCTGAGATAGGTATACCCTGATGAGTGCTCGCAGACCTCCAAGTCTCCGCCTTCTCCCTCTTCACACCGGCACCAACCTGCCAGCAGTCCCACAAGGGTTAACTGTCCCGGACAAGGCTGCCAGCTGATTGCTATCAGCTGGCAGTAACAAGCTGGGCTAGACCCAGAACCACAGACAGACAAACTGCCAGTGTTTCCCACAGCTCTTTCCACTCTCTCCCCTGCCTCAGGCTATTTGCCTACCAACCGGCTCTCATCCCTCACACACCTCATCAGACTGGGAAGCAGGGGAGGCGTTCACCAGATCACTTCACTCTTTACCAAAGCAGAGCCAAAGTAAATACCTGATAAATACGGCCCATGAGTGGCTGAGTGAATGCCCTGGAAACGGGGGGACCAGTGAAGGCCCGCTCCTATGCTGTGGTGACTGGGGCAGGGCGGCCGCGAATGCTGACCCCATGGAGAGTCTTGAGGACAGAGCGAGAAGGCCCAGCTCTGAAGGCCATTGGATGACGACTCACTGTGGCACTGCAGCTGGGATCCCCAGAACCACAGGGCAGGCCCAGCAGGAGCCTGGCAAAATGAGGTTTCCCCGAGGTTCTCTGTGCACCCGTCCCCTCCTTCTCCGCTCGCTGCCGTCAGTCAGTTCCCAAAAGATACATTTCCTGCTGGGACACTTGTCCATTAGTTTAACATTGGGCAAAGGTCCTCAGGAGGCTCAGAAAACTGAGGCTCATAAGACAACAACTTACGATCACTGAACACCCACTCGCGATTGGACCGAACAAGTGCTTGATTTTGGTAGTTTTGTGGAGATAGGGTCTCATGTATCCTAGGCTGGCCTCAAACTTGCTATGTAGTTAAGGCTCACCTTAGGGTCCTGATCATCTTGTCTCTATTTCTAGAGTGCTCAGACTCTTATAGGTGTGCCTGGGTCTGGACTTGGGGTTTTCAAATATTTAACTCATTACAACCAACATGTGGAGACAGAGCTCTGGGGGTTAAGCCAACAGTGTGAAGGGTTTCCTGCTTGTTTTTGTGTTACCCTCCACGCTCCTTGGGTTCGTAAGTGGTATGTGTTCCTATTCTGAGGTAGGAAAAGAGGAAGTGAGGAAGTGAGCAGAATATTCAACCACATGGGTCCCAGTTTTCCCACCTCGTCCTTGAGGCTGGTCAAAGGGCCACATTTGCATCAGGCTGTGCATCCTTCCCAGGTGTTCATGGGAAAGTAAGCTCTTTAGCCTTGTTTCCCAGGGTCCCCAGGCATGGTGATGACCACCCAACTCTCTAAGGCAGAAAGCACCCCGGACTCCTCAGCTCCTCCCTCACTCTAGAGGCCACAGCTATCGTTCCTCTCCAGGTCACTCCTCATCACCTCCTGCTGTGCCCACTACTGCCAGGTTCAAATCATTTCCCCAGGTGGGTTGTCTACCCGGGCTTATTCCTTCCTCCTTTCTGTGGTGTCTTTCAGACCCTTCCACTGGCACCTTACGAGGGTTACAGCCTTCAGAATCTGACCCTGTCTCTCTCAGCCCTGCCCATCAACTCTGACCACACATGTTAAATAGGCCATGCACACACTGCTCCTCAGAGCACCCAGTCCATCCCTCTAGGCTGAGTTCACAAGTCTCTCTAGGCCTACAGAGCCCAGCGTAGTATCACCACCACAATCCCAAAGCTTACCTAGGATCTGGTTCTCAAAGTCAGCCAGCCACACCAGCCAAGGGAGTCTAGAAAACCCAGGCTAAGGTTAGACCTTTCCTGAGACCCTCTAGAAGGCAGGAGGCTGCAATCTAGGGACAACCTGATGTGAGAGTCAGTAAGGTGTTTCAGGCCTCTGACCCCTTGATGAAACTATTCAGGCTCTTGCTTTTGACTTACCCAGGACCTCCATAATAATTTCCTATCATGTGCCAATCTCCTGAGACTGGCATCTCTAAGACACCATCATCTTCCTCTGTGTGCCCATGACCAACTAGATCAGACCTGTTCCCATGGCTTCTACTCTAGGAACATCCTAAAGTTTCACAGTGTGTACTCTTATCAGCAAGCATTTGGCTCCCTCAACCCAAATACATTTATTTATTTATACGTACAAAGCCTTGGTGCTGATCCGCATATTAACACTAGGGGATAAATTGAACCTCCTCTCCCAAAATTTGCATGTTCTGTCCCCCCAGGACCTCAGAATGTGACTGCATTTAGAGAAAGCCTTGACAGATCTAATTAGATTAAAATAAGGCCATTAGAATGGACTTGAATGCCATGATTACTGTCTTTGTATGAAAAAGAAACACTTGGAAACAGGTACATGGAGGAGGAGCCTATGAAGACAGAAGCCATCCAAAAGCAGAGAAGAGAGCAGCCACAGAGGAAATGGACCCTGAAGATATGGCTTCATCTTGAACTCATCACCTACAGACTATGAGACACTATGTTTCTGTTGTTCAAGCCACCACGTCTGT
The DNA here is from genome assembly GCF_004664715.2 of Peromyscus leucopus. Lineage (NCBI taxonomy): Eukaryota > Metazoa > Chordata > Mammalia > Rodentia > Cricetidae > Peromyscus > Peromyscus leucopus. Next base: position 87,854,456 of record NC_051069.1, read on the forward strand.
GGTACTTTGCTTTAGCAATCCACATACAGCAAGACTTAATTTCCAAATGAGTATCAATGGGCCATTCTAACGTTTTCTTCTCAAAAGCCCACTTTAGAGGCTACTATCTCAGGCAGGTACACGGCACTTAGGTTTAGCTGGGTTTTAGAGTCCAGGCCACATGCAAAACATGCAAGCCAGAGGAAACGAGGAAGGAGTTTGGAACCTCTGCACAACTCTCCTGTGAGCCTGAGCTACAGGGAAGCAATCTGAGGAGCAGAAGCCCCCAGCACCAAAAGGGACAGATCTGTCATACAACAACCCTTGGAAATGGACTCCTTTGGACTTCCAATCCTAGGGATTGCCCAGTGTCCGTAGGCCCCACTCGAGGAGTTAAGCTGCGGGTACAGAACTTGTTTTTAAGTGAGCCAGGTGGTTCTCAGGACCAGATGCATTTGAGAAACCATAGCCAGGCCAGCCGCCACCAGGAGGCGGGTTTGTCCCTGGACTGCGAGCGTACACAAGGCCTGCGCATCCCCATGGCATAGGGAGGGAGAGACCAGTGGTCCGTGCTGCATCCTGGCCGGGCACCTCCAGCCTAGCGGATCACTCCTGCCAGCCCTCAGCTGAAGGCAACCAGAGCCAGCTGCTCCTGTCGCTGCTGTGTGTGTCCATCTATGTGTCACGCCCTGCGCTAGTTCTTTAAATCAACAAGCGAGTGCAAGAAGCGCCTTCTGTTTCCCAGTAACTTTGCGGAGTCTTGGACGCCCTGTTTTTTTACTCCTGGGTGTGGCCCGCCCCAGACTCTTCTCTGATGCCGCCGAGCTTTCACATGTATCCCCCCTCCCCCCAGCACCCCCTCCGAAGCCCACAGCCCTCCATCCAACCAGGCTCACCCAGGCCGGCAGGTGCTGACCCCGCAGCTCGCGGCTGATGAACTCGCGCTCGTGCTCTAGGAATTCGAAGGCGGCCTCCAGGCGCCCCAGCTTCCCGCGGCGGTTCCGGCGCCACCACATCCAGAGCAGGGCGCCAAGCAGCAGCCAGGTGACGCTGAGCCCCAGGTAGCCTGCCAGGTAGACCGGCGCCAGGTAGAAGAGCACGCGCGCCACGAAGCCGTAGAGCTCGGGCAGCAGCTGACCCGACAGGCGCAGCTCCGGGTTCCGTGCCCGCTGACCTCTCTGCCGGGCGTCGGGGCTGCGGGGAGCCCTCGGGGCGCAGGGCTCCTCCGCCTGCATCTCGCGGACGCCGGCTTGCCCTCTCCAGAAGCTTCACCCCAGCTCAGGTTGGAGCACTCCTATGCTTGGGCACATCTGTCCTCACCGCAGGAGGACTCCGCCGCGCGCCGCTCCTGCTCTGCCAGCCTCTCTGCGCTCGGAGCTCGGGTTCTCCCCGGCCCTGGACAGCTGAGTCTGGGAATAAGGCCAGCTGGGTGGAGCTGTAGCAACCTGGAAAATCCGGAAGTCTCCGCCACCAGGGGCGGGCCCAGGTGAAAGGGGGCGTGATCATCTTGATGTGGCTTTGAGGGCATCCTGGGATCCCAAAGTTTGTCATAGATATCAACAGTAGGGGTGCAGCTGCCACTTGGGATGGGCTAAATGCTGCTCTACGAATGGGCCCAACTGGCTTACCATGGATAAACATCACCTAAAAACTGTTCCATAAACACAGTATTATCTGGACTTGTCCCTGGGTATTACAGACCCTTCACAAACCAGGTCATCACCAGGGTGGACCTAACTCTGAGTCTGGGACCTCCAGCTGGTCTTCAGAGTCTGCGATGCCGCTCTCTTAAGCTATCTGTTAAGCCTGAACTCAGCCTCCAGCTCAGCCAAGCTGAACTTGGGACCCTCCTGTACCCCTCATCCTCAGCACCACTTTGAAACCCTCTCTAAAGGGGAGTCAGTCAGTCTGGGTCACCATTCCCGGCACCCAGAGCTTCCAGGAGCCTGACCACCTTCGCTCACAAGTCATTTGCTCTCTCGGTGCACCCAAAGAAGGCAAGTAACCCGTGAGTGGAAAAAGAAAGAGGAAGCAAGCCCTGAGGTGCTTGGGAATCAGTGCAGCCCACAGCTTCCTCGTGTCTGAACTATCAGACCAAGAGGAGCCTGGATCCCTAGGTTCAGACAGTGAGTCACCTTGTGGATGGCACACATCGTAGGCCATACAAGAGATCATGGCAACGACCAGATGGTGAGACAGAGGTGACAGCAGTACAGGCTTAATCTGGAGTAATCTCCTTCTCTTTGGAGATTGAAATGCTCAGCCCAATGAACCATCAAAAGATGACGGCGTTCTCTTTCTTGAACCTCCCCACCTCTCTTCTCTTCCTCCTCCCTCTGGATAAAATTACTTGCTGCAAGGGGTCGTAGAGATGGCCCCTTGGTTAAGAGCATTTACGGCTTATGCAAAAGACCCTAGTTCAGTTACCAGCACCCACAACAGGCTCACCAAGTTCATATAACTCCAGCTCCAAGGGATGGTCATTTGCACCTGCATTCACGCGCACGCCGACACAAACATACACATAATTTAAAATTAAAATATAAATCTCAAAAGAGGTATTTGTTGCAGTAAGGTGTCACACCAAAGGGTGTATTCCTGGAGGTCGACATACCCAGATCCTCCTCTTCCCTTCTTGGCCTTCCTGGCCTCAGACTGCTCTGGAAACCAACAAAAATTCCGCTCCTTCTAGTGCCTTTGAAGAGCCAACTATATCCAAACCTTATTAAAGTTTCTGAGAGTCTTACAGATAAAGGCTGCTGAACACAATGTCCCCGAGTGTTTCTCCAATTATTTACTACAGAACCCATTGTCATCGACATGTCTCTTTTGGTTGGTCCAGGTCAACAGAAGCTAAAGACATGAGGATATGTATTAAGGATCTAGAGCTGTCTCCAAGAACTTGAGGCAGAAGGAACTCACAGAATTCATAGATCGGGAAATTACCTGCCAGCACTCTGCTCCTCACCCTGTAGAACACTGCACTCCCCCAGTGTCCAGCTCCTCACCCCTGTAGAACACTGCACTCCCCCAGTGTCCAGCTCCTCACCCCTGTAGAACACTCTGCCTTCCCCAGTGTCCAGCTCCTCACCCCTGTAGAACACTGCACTCCCTGTGTCCAGCTCCTCACCCCTGTAGAACACTGCACTCCCTGTGTCCAGCTCCTCACCCCTGTAGAACACTGCACTCCCCCAGTGTCCAGCTCCTCACCCCTGTAGAACACTGCACTCCCCCAGTGTCCAGCTCCTCACCCCTGTAGAACACTGCACTCCCTGTGTCCAGCTCCTCACCCCTGTAGAACACTGCATCCCAGTGTCCAGCTCCTCACCCCTGTAGAACACTGCACTCCCCAGTGTCCAGCTCCTCACCCCTGTAGAACACTGCACTCCCCCAGTGTCCAGCTCCTCACCCCTGTAGAACACTCTGCCTTCCCCAGTGTCCAGCTCCTCACCCCTGTAGAACACTCTGCCTTCCCCAGTGTCCAGCTCCTCACCCCTGTAGAACACTGCACTCCCCAGTGTCCAGCTCCTCACCCCTGTAGAACACTCCTCCCCCCCCCCCCCCCCCCCCCCCCCCCCCCCCCCCCCCCCCCCCCCCCCCCCCACCTCCCCCCAGTGTCCAGCTCCTCACCCCTGTAGAACACTGCCTCCCAGTGTCCAGCTCCTCACCCCTGTAGAACACTGCATTTTCCCAGTGTCCAGCTCCTCACCCCTGTAGAACACTGCATTTTCCCAGTGTCCAGCTCCTCACCCCTGTAGAACACTGCATTCCCAGTGTCCAGCTCCTCACCCCTGTAGAACACTGCACTCCCCAGTGTCCAGCTCCTCACCCCTGTAGAACACTGCATTTCCCAGTGTCCAGCTCCTCACCCCTGTAGAACACTGCACTTCCCCAGTGTCCAGCTCCTCACCCCTGTAGAACACTCTGCACTCCCCCAGTGTCCAGCTCCTCACCCCTGTAGAACACTGCACTCCCTGTGTCCAGCTCCTCACCCCTGTAGAACACTGCATTTTCCCAGTGTCCAGCTCCTCACCCCTGTAGAACACTGCACTTGTGTCCAGCTCCTCACCCCTGTAGAACACTGCATTTTCCCAGTGTCCAGCTCCTCACCCCTGTAGAACACTCTGCCTTCCCCAGTGTCCAGCACTGTAGGCAGAGGTCCAGAGACAGTGCCCAGTCCTGCTTAGACCGCCAAAATCCTCGGGGAAAGGATGCACTGCCATTCCCGACCCCCTTTGCTTTCCATGCTCGCCAGGCCCGTGCTGTTACACCTGGCTTAGCATGTCTACAGAGAGTGTGGAAGGGCACACACATGAGGGAGGGATGCGGTTGGAAGAAGTATTGGTTGTGTGTGGAATGGACACTCACCAAGACAGATGTCCAAGGGGAGGCCTGTGGACATCCTTTGGGATGCCACTGCCATCTGCATTCTTCTCTCTGTTCCTGAAGACACTAAGCTCACCCTACACCAAAGCTTTCTGGTTCCTGTCCTCAGAATGGCCGCCTCCTGAGTCTTCCATACAGTATGTTAGAGTGGTGAGAATGTTAGTAGACTTCTTTTTCTTTTCTACTAAACCCTGTTTATGATGCCAATAAATTACTTTCATAAGTTAACTATATGAGACTATTGAGAATATTGCATCTAAAATCTTATCTCCCCCTGCCCACCCTGGGTCAAGTCTGTGCTGAGAGCATGGCTGATGTTCCTTCTCTTCACCTGGATCTAGTTACAGTGTTCCACGATGGCCTTCTGGGGATTGGTCACAGCACACTCCAGGGAGAATCATACCTTCCAGAGCTTGTGCCTGCGCTCATTTGAGAGACCATCACACTATCCACCAGCTCCTCAGAAAACAGCAGCGTAAATGGTAATTGGCTATTGTTATAGCTGAGGTGTGGCCTCCCAAAGACTAAAGACCTAACCCTGGGTGAGGGCAATGTTCCTACTTGGAAATAACCATTACACTGAAATCAAGTCAGAATCAGGCCAGCATATGGTAAACTCTAAATCCAATGACTAGTACCCTTTTAATAACAGGGAAATTTGGGGATGGGAACGAGACTCAGTCAATAAAGTGCCTACTGTATAGACATGAAGACCTGAGTTTAGATTCTCAGCATTTATGTAAAAACATAGGCACAAGCAGAAGGTGTCTATAAGCCTACTGTTGCAGGTAGGCAGAGACAGGTAGGTCCTTGAAGCTCAGCCAGCCTAGCCAAAATCAGGAGGGAGGGCCAGGAACAGCAGCACATATCTTTAATCCCAGCATTCCAGAGGCAGAAGCAGGCAGATCTCTGTGAGTTCAGAGCCAGCCTGGTTTATATAGTGAGTTCCAGAGCAGCAGCACTATATAATGAGGCCCTGTCCCAAAAAAAAATAAATAAATAGACAGATAGATAAGGTGGAAAGTGATCAATGAAAACAACTTAACTCGACTTTTTGCTTCACAGGCACACATGCGCAGGTACACACACACACACACACACACACACACACACACACACACACACACCAGGGAAATTTGTGCATAGAGACACAAAGGAAATATTGAAAGGGAAGCCACACGGAGACTAAGGTTAGGCTGGAGTGATGCAGTTAACAAACCAAGGAACAGATGCTGTCAGCACAACACAAGATAAAAAGCAAAGAACGAGACCCTGGTCCCAGGCTACCAGGGTCTTACAACAATATTTAAGGCACCTAAATTGTGTAACTTTGCAGCACAGTCCTCTGAAAAGGGCACAGCCACTTACCAGCTGCCAGGGACTGGTCCAGGCACGGGAGGTTCTAGATGAATGGGATGGAGAAGATGCTGTCCCTGATAGATGACCCACAGTAAATATGGGTAAGGGAAAGGACAGTGAAGCCTGGGTGTGAGCTAGAGAAGCTGGAACAGAGAGCCGCTTTAGCCAGACTGACTTGGAAACGGTTCCTCTTAGAGCTAGCATTTGAGTTGAGAACTAAACACGAAATATGAGTAAATGTGTACATGCAAGTCCGTCATTTAAAAACCTTCAGTGTCTTATCAAATTGTCTCTCCACTGGAACACGAAAATAAAACATCCCCCGTCACGTGTGTGTCCTTAGTTTTGCATCCTACACGGGCCTGCTTCTTTGTGGTGTCCTCACGGTCAGACCAGGCCTCCTTGAGGACTGTTGAGTCTTGGTGCCAGGGTATCAGCTTAACTCCGGAGCCAGCTGGGGAAGAAGGGTCTGTACGTGCAGGGCTAAGTCGGAGTTCAAGCGCTTCCGGACTCTGGGCCTGTGGAAAAGATCCATGATTCTTGGCTGCTCTGCTTCCTCATCCTTTACGTGGGAATGATTGTAAAGCTTGAGTCACAGGGTGGCTGTACTGCCGAGAAGCCACGCTGTAAGTAAAGCGTGCTGGGCCTACCGCACAGCTGGGGAAGTTGGCAGGGGAAACTTACTTTTGTCTGAACTGTTTGGTTTTTGAAACAGGAATGCGTTTGTGTACACTTTTTCACAGTTTTTAAATTGAGTTAAAAATGCACAGAATACAATATTTACTCATTCAGTCACTTTTACATGTTCTGTTTGAGAGAGTCTCCTGTAGTTCTGTCTGGCCTTGAACTCCCTTTGTAGCTGAAGGTGACCTTGAATTCCTGATCCTTCTGCTTTTACCTCTGATGACTGGATCACAGGCGTGCACCACCACAATCAACTTATGCTGTGCTTCCGAGTGGGGGATGAGGGTGGGGGTAGGGGAGGGGGACAGAGGGGTCAAACCTAGGCCTGTGTGTGACCCACATCCTCAGCCTTTACGTGGCTTCACCTGGTATACAGAGCTCTTGCGCTGTGGTTCAGTCATCAGCACATCCAGTCTCCACGACTCTTATCATCTTGTAAACCTAAACCAATTATACCCTTTACAAAAATGAATCCTCATCCACCCCATTGCCCAGATCCTGGTGTCAACAACTTTCTGTCTTTGGGACTCTCAAGGAGCTAGGTGCCATGTACTAAGAGAATGCTTTCTCTCTTCTGTGACTGGCTTGTTTTGTTTAGAGTTCATTCATACAGTACTGTGTGTCAAGAAGTCCTTGATATTGTGTTTTGTGTTTTGAGATTCGGTTTGACCATATAGCCCAGGCTGGCCTCAAACTCTTGGATTTAAGACACCTCCCCACCTCAGCTTCCTGAGTAGCTGGGGCTCCAGCATGCTCAACTACACTCAACTTGTCCTTCCTTCCTGTTTTATTATTATTATTATATTCTGGCCTTCCTTTTTTAGAAATCTTTTTTTTTAATTTTGTTGACAGATTTTTCTTCAGGCCCCAGTTCACAAGAAATGACACAGAGACTTCTTATTAATTATGAAAGCTCAGCCTTAGCTTAGGCTTGTTTCTAGATTGTATAACTCTAATTAACCCATTACTATAAAAATACCTGCTGTCATGTGACTCATGGTTTTACCTCTCCTCATGCATGTCCTGCTTCCTCCACATCTAGCTGCCAACACCCCTTTCTTCTTCTCAGAGCTCTCTCTTTCTGGAAGTCCTGCCTATACCTCCTGCCTAGCTATTGACCGTTTAGCGTTTTATTAAACAATCACAGCGATATATCTTTACACAGTGTAATAAAATATATCACAATATAATTTTTATTTTATATGCATTGGTGTTTTGCCTATGTGTGTGTCTGTGTGCGGGTGTTGGATCCTGGAGTTACAGACAGTTGTTGTGAGCTGCCGTGTGGGTGCTGGGAATTGAACCCTTGTCCTCTGGAACAGCAGTCAGTGCTCTTAACCACTGAGCCACCTCTCCAGCCGCAGCCTTCCTTTTTAAGGCTAATGGTTTCAGTAAACTAATTATAGCTTCCGTTTCTCAACCCACTGGCCTAGCTAATGTAAATGTGTTCTACACTCCTCAACTCTACACTGCAGGGGCTAAAATAACTGTTGAGGTTCTTCCTGTGGCTGGGAGCAAAACTGACCTCAGTCAGCAGCCCTAGTGACCAGCAGAGACTCTCTGTTTGGGGTCCTCTCACACACAGGTTTCAGAGATGGGGCTTTCCATTTCCCACTGCCTAGGCTTCTCTGTTTGCCAGTCCGAGCCTGCTGCGCAGCTGAAGATCGCTCCTCAGATCCCTGAATAACTGTTAGGACCCGCGATTGTGTCCCATAGATCCCCCCAGAGCTGCAGACACCAGTGTGCAGGGTTAGCTGTGTCCAGTGGGGAAGGCCGTGGGACTCTCAGGGAATCCATACAGACCCTGGAAGAATCTGTAACCACCTTTCAGAGTTCTTTGAACTTTCCTAAGAACAGTTTCATTTTACTAATGAAGGGAATAATGAAGTCCTATTCAATCTAATATTAAAATTCCTAACTTCCGTCTGATTTAAAGTCCCCCTCTCTTTCTGTACGACCACCAGCTCAGAAATACGGGAACAGTGGCTTCACCTCATTCCTAAGTGTTGTTTTGGAGGCTACAGTAGTCATGATTCTCTGGAGAAATAGAACCAGCCAGAAATTCATAGAATATATAGAAATTCATGATCAGAAATTCATCCATGTGATTATGGGGCCCTGGGGTCCCACGATCTGCCATTGGCAAGCTAGGCACCCAAGAAAGCCAGGTGTGTGGTACAGTTTGAGTCTAGTGCCCTGTGGACCAGAGGATGTGATTCTCAGTCCAAGGGCGGCAGAAGACAGATGTTGTAGCTCAATAGTCAAGGGAGATTAAGGTCTCCTTCGTCAACTGCTGGTGCTCTTCAGCAAAAGGCCATTTGTTCTGGTCAGTGCATCAAGCCCAAGCTAATCTCTTCCCAAATCCCCTCACAGAGATACCCAGAGATAACATTACAGCAAACGCCTTGGTACCCTGTGATCTACTCAAGTTAACCCCTAAAGAGAGAGCAGAGATGAGGAGTGTGGTTTGGTGGGCTGTGGTGTCATTGGTACAGTGCATTTACAAATTGGGGTCACCCGACCCCCAGCACAGGCTCTCTTTCCTGCAGACAATGCCTCCTCCAGTTCTCAACGAGGCTTTCTTTCTGCCTCCCTGCCTTTTTTTTTTTTTTTTTTTTTTGCCAAAGTTGGTGATTCCCTCATAAGTACCCCTATCTTCTATGGGGTTCCCCCCCCTAGCTCACAGGAAATAAGCAAACATCATGTCTCCTGCTTAAGAACGCCTTCACAAAGTATGCCACTAGACAAGGGGGGCTCTGGGCACCCTACCCAGTCAGAACTGCTTCCTGTGGCCTCTGCCTGGAAGATCCCTTCACGACCTCCTTCCTTAACTGGAGGAGGAAAGAGAAGTCAGTCAGGCTGGGAACCTGTGCTGGGTGGCAACAGTTTCCAACGACCTCACGACCTCTCTTCTTCAGAAAGGAACCTCTTGGTTTCTGGTAGTGGTTATTTAAATGCATATTAATTGCACAAAATCATGATCTGCATTGTGACATTTTAATACATGCACAGGATGTACTTTGGTAATATTCTCTGCCCATCTCTTCCCGTGTCTCCTTGGTCCCCTCTGCTTTTTGTCTTTCTTTGTGCCACACAGGAAAAGAACACGTGGAATGCTTGCCTGATTCAGGCACATTTTACTTAACATGATGACCTCCAATTCCATTCATTTACTGGCAAACAATACAGTTTCATGCTTTATGGCTGAATGATGTTCCATTCTGTAAATGTTCATTCATCTGCTGGTGGACACTCAGGCTGTCTCTATAACTTGGCTGATGTAAACAGGGCTGCAATATACATGGTTATCTCTATTGTAGGCTGACTTTGATTCCCCCGGGAGCATACCCAGTGGTTGTATAGCCGGATCACATGGTAGTTCCACTTTTATTTTAAGGAATCTTCATATTGATTTTCATAATGGACTAATTAAAATCCCCATCAATAGAGTATAAAGGCTCTTTCGGTCTCCACATCTGACAGCATTTATTGTTGTTTTGTTGGGGTTTTTGTTTGTTTTGCTCTTTTTTTTTTTTTTTTTTTGAGACTGGGTTTTTCTGTGTAGCCTTGACTGTCCTGAAGCTTGCTCTGTAGTCTTGAACTCAGAGATTCACCTGGCTCTACCTTCCAAGTACTGGGATTATAGGCATGTGCCACCACTGCCCTGCTACAGCGTTTTTGTTTTGTTTTGTTTTTGTTTTTTGAGACAGGTTTTCTCTGTGTAGCTTTTGGAGCCTATCCTGGAATTTGATCTGTAGACCAGGCTGGCCTTGAACTCACAGAGATCTGCCTGCCTCTGCCTCCAGAGTGCTGGGGTTAAAAGCATGTGCCACCATTGCCTGGCTAAAATAGGCCCTTCTCTCACTCTTTTTTTAAAGATCTATTTATTTTTATTTTATGTACATTGGTGTTTTGCCTGCATGTATGTCTGTGAAGGTGCCAGATCCCCTGGAACTGGAATTACAGACAGTTGTGAGCTGCCATGTGGGTGCTGGGTATTGAACCCTGGTCCTCTGGAAGAGCAATCAGTCCTCTTAACCCCTGAGCCACCTCTCCAGCCCCCTTGTTTTAATCTTTTTAATGATAGCCACTTTGACTGGGACGCACGGAATCTCAACATAGTTTTGACTTGTATTTCCCTCATAGGAAATGTAAAGATGTTGAATGTGGGTTGGCAAAAGGGCTGAGTAGGTAAAGGCCTTGCTGCCAAGCCTGATAGCTGAGTTTGATCCCTGGGACCCAAATGGTAGTGGGAGAAAACTACTGAAAATTGTGTTCTGACCTTCACAGTGGCAAATACACATTCATCCACAAACACACAAAAGTACTACCAGATCTCACAGGTGTTGAACTTTGTTCAGATATTTACCATTTGCATTTCCTCCTTTAAAACGTGTTTGTTCAGCCACGTGTAGTGATGCTTATCTGCAGCCTCATCACCCAGGAAGCTGGGGCGGGAAGATCAGAATGCAAAACCAGTCTAGGCTATGTGGGAGAGACCTTGCCACCAACAGATGGGCCAGGTCTGTTCGGTTCATTTGCTCATTCGTCACTCGGGTCGAGCATTCCTTTGGTGTTCCACCTTTTAAATCCTTTCCCTGTACTGGAGGAGGATCCCTAGCAAGGGTTTTCTCCCATTCTGCAGGCTGCCTCTTTACTCCACTGACATTTCCTTTGCCAGGCCATGCAGGCCCTTCTTACACTGACCCAACTCCATTTGTCGGTTTGCTATTATTCCCCAGACTGTTGAAGGCCTATTCAGGAAGTCGTTGCCTATGGCTCTATTTCCAAGTGTTTCCCTTGTGTGTTCCTCCAGGAGTTTCCAGGTCTCATGTCTCGATCCATTTTGAATAGATTTTTTTTTTTAAATGGTGTCTGGGTATGTAGCTCAGGATGGCCTTTAGCACACTATATGGCCTAAGCCAGATTCAAACTCAGCCTTCTTTGACTCAGGCTCCTGAGTGTCAGAATTACAGGAGTACGCCTCCATATCCAGCACTGAGAGTGGATTTTATACAGTATGTGAGATGGCTCTAAGTTCAGTCTTTTCTATACGAAAATCCAGTTTTCCAAATACCATTTATGGAAGAGGCTGACTCTTCTTTACTATGTTTTGGCTGCTTCATTGAGAATTAGATCGCTGTAGGTAGGTACTTGGGTTTGTTTATGGGTTTTCTGCTCTTTTTCCGTTGGCCTCTATTCCTGTTTGCTTTTCTATTGTGATAAAAACATCTGACCAAAAGCAATTTAAGGAAGGGAAGGGCTTATTTTAGCTTACATCTCCAGACACCAATCTATCACTGAGGGACGTCAGGGAAGAAAACAGGCAGGCACTGAAGCAGACCCCACAGAGGAACGCTGCCTTCACCTCACTGGCTGGCTTGCTCAGCTCGACTTCTTACACAGCTTAGGTTTATCTGCCAAGGATGGTGCCGCCCATAGTGGATCCTCCTCAACAATTACCAATCAAGATGATTCCTCGCAGACATGGGTACAAGCCAACCTAACTGAGGCAGCTCTTCAGTTGATGTTCCCTCTTCCCAGGTGAGTCTAAGTTGCATCAAGTTGACAATAAAAACCAAAGAGTGCATTATGTGCATGCCAAGGTGACACTGGTCTTCCTATTACAGTTCTGTGGCATACATTAAAATAGGCGTTACAATACATCCAGCATTGCTCTTTTGCTTAGAGTTACTTTGGCTCTTTGAGGCCCTTGTGCCTCCATGTGAATTTCACTTTTTTTTTTCTAGTTCTGCAAATTATTGGGATTTTGATGGAAATTTCATCAAATCTGCTAAGATCACATTTAGTAATGTAGCCATTTTCACAATATTAATTCCACTGATTCATGTCATTCCATCTTATGTCTTTTCTAACTTCTTTTTACAGTTTTCATTAGAGAAATCTTTCACCCACATTGGTTAGGTTCACTCCTACATGTTCTATTCTTTCTGAGGCTATTTTGAATGGTGCTGTGTTACTTATTTGGGTCTCAATGAGTTTGTAATTGGTACATTTGAAAGCCTCTGGATTTTTGTATGTTAACTCTGTATCTTGTTATTTGACTAAACTTCCTTTTGAGATCTGGAAGGCTTTTGATGGACTCTCTAGGTCTTCTATGTTTTAGCATCTGTGAGTAGCGGTGTCTGACTTCCTCCTCCCTCGTTTCTACCCTTTTCATTTCTTTCCCATGCTTTATTGCAGTGACTAGACCTCAAGCACTACACTGGATATTAGTGACAAGGCACCAGCATCTGTTTTATTCCTTGTTTTAAAGGACCTGATTGTAAAGGTAATACTTTCAGATTTTGCCCATTCAGTGTGATGTGGTCCACAGGTCTTCATATATAGCTTTTATTGTGCACTATATTACTTTTATTGCTTTGCATATGTTGAATCATCCTTGCATCCCTGGAATCTAATCTTTTTTAAAATATTAAAAGGGGCTTTATAGAGATATCAACAAATACAATGTTTAATTTATATGCTATGACCTTTCTAATGTATTATTGAGTTTGGTTTGTATTTTGCTAGGATTTTTGCATCTATGTTCATCAAGCACATTGGTCTGGAGTTTCCTTTATTGTCACGTTTTGGCATTAGGTCAATGTTGACATCATAGACTAAGTTTAGAAGTAGCCACTCCATTTCTAGTTTATAGAAAGCTTGAGGCATATTGACTTTAGTTCTTCTTTAATAGTCCAGTAAATTTCAACAGTAAATCTTTCCATCCAGGGATCTTGCTTGTTGAGAGACTTTTAATTACTACTTGAACCTCATAACTTGTTATTGATCTATTGAGGCTTTCTCCACTCTCCCGATTCAATTTCGGCCAATCACACCCACTGAGAAACTTATTCTTTTCTACCCGATTTTCCAAATTATTGGAGTGTGAATTTTCAAGATAATTTTTAATTATTCACTGGACTTCACTGGGGTCTGTTGTAATACACACACACACACACACACACACACACACACACACACACACACACCCTTCCAACACTTCAACTTGAAATATTCATTTTTCACTGAAAATAACCCACAACAACATACCCTAATGAATTGACTAGAGTCCATTTAAATAGGTTTTGAATTTGCTCCTCAATTTGTCAGTCAATCCAAACACATGACTATGCTTAAACATCAAGCTGCATTGATGAAAACCTGACCAGCCCATGCTGCTATTCATTAACAAATGCAACTTTAAAGAGTTGGTTTAGTTATTATTGTATGGGTGCATGATGGGGGGCATGGATGCTGCAGTGCATGTGTGGAGGTCAGAGGACAACATCTGGGAATCAGTTCTCCTCTTCCACTGTGGGTCTGGGGCTCGAACTTGGGTTGTTAGGCTTGAGTGGCAAGCACTTTTCTCCACTGAGCCATGGTGCTGGAATTCATAAACAGAATCTTAAGGATTCCACTAAGAACTTCTTTATCATTGAGAACAGGCATGTTTATTATAAGCCGAGAAGGCTTGGTACTTCATAGCAGAACTGACCACCAGTACATGCAGAGGTACTTTTGACGGTCTCTCGTGTTACACAGAAACAGGATGAATAAAGGACCTACTTGTTGATGCAGCAGGACTCAGCTACATCCTTCTGGAGAGGGGGATTACTTACGTTGATTTTCATGTTATGACCATCATCTGCGTGAACTCTTCATGATTCACTGTCCATCTCCATCAGCTTCCATGTCTCTGACGATTTCTCATTCTATTGGCTTTGCTATCGCATATCATCACATGACATAGTTCTGCTGCATCTCCATCACTGCCAAGGACTCCGAATGCCTCGAGGTTCTCTTCTTTTTTCTCTGTATCTTTTGCTTTTCCAGCTGTTATAGTAAAAAAAAAAAAAACCCTCTGAGAAGTCCACGGTGCCATTCATTATCAGCATCTGCTTCCTAGATCATATCCTGCAATTCAGCCCCTCTTGGGTTTTAACCATGTGACCTCGTGACAGTTGGCGGTTCCTTTGTGGCAGCTGCACCATCGCTGTATTTACTGGATCTGGAGAGAGTTTCTTTGTTGGATTCTTCTTCAGCCAGCTGATCAGCCCTGGAGATAGGGCCAGCAGCAGGTATATGATGGTGGACATCTGTGCTGGTGACGGGAAGACACAGGGTCAGGCTGTGTCACTCTCTTGTGCTGTGATGCAGCCTGACCCCCAACAGCAGCACAGAGTCCCTGAGAACCCCAGCACTATTCTTTGGTGTTGCTGGTGATGGTGGAGATGGAATCCAGGGACTGGCGCATGCTAGCCAAGCACTCTTCAACTGAGCTGCCCCACTCTTGAAATGCGGACATGGCCTTCCAGTGGCCTGGCGGAGAAACAGGGTCTCTCTTGGCATGGGAGCTTGATCTTGCATTGGGTCCTCTGCTGAGAAAAGGCTACTTTTCACGTCATCACAGCTCCTTATCCTTTTAACAAACTGCCAGGTTTGTTAGCATTGAGTTCTACTGTTAGTATTTATTTTCTGAGCTTTCAAAAATTATATTTTAAGTAATTTATTTTGTATAAGTATATGTGTGTGGACCCACATGTGGAGGTTTTAGGGCAACTTAGAGGACGGGGTCCTCCCCTTCCCATGTGGGTCCTAGGGATCAAACCCAGGTCATTGGGCTTGGCGGCAAGTACATTTATCCTCATGCTGGCCTGATATCTATTTTTATAATGGAATTTCTCATTTACTCTTTCTGCTTGTTTTGCTAGATTTCAGTATGAAGCTGTTTCTCATTTTATGACATTTTGAGAGGCATTCCCTCTAGTCTGTTAGTTTGACTGTGTGGTGGTATTGTGTTCCCCCAAAATATTGTGTACCTTAATAAACTTATCTGGGGTCAGAGAACAGAAAAGCCACTAGTTAGGCAGTGATAGCACACGCCTTTAATCCTAGCATTCCAGAGGCAGAAATCCATCTGGGATCTCTGTGAGTTCAAGGCCACATTGGAAACAGCCAGGCATGGTGACTCACGCCTTTAATCCCAGAAAGCCAGCCTTTAATCCTAGGGAGTGATGGTAGAAAGCAGACAGGTATATAAGGCGTGAGGACCAGAAACTAGAAGTATTTGGCTGGTTAAACATGTGGCTGGTTAAGCATTCAGGCTTTTAAGCAGCAGTTCAGCTGAGAGCCATTGGGATGAGGACACAGAAGCTTCCAGTCTGAGGAAACAGGACCAGCTGAGGAATTGGCAAGGTGAGATAGCTGTGGCTTGTTCTGTCTCTCTGATCTACCAGCATGGACCCCAATAACTCGTCTCGGGTTTGATTTTATTAATAAGAACTTTGAAGATTCCTGCTACACTTATGTATATATATGGACATCTGCATGAGTATATGCCACATGTTTGTGGGTGCCCGAGGAGAGTAGCAGAGGTCACAGGAACCCTGGACCTGAAGAGTTACAGACAGTTGTGAGTCACCTGATGCAGACACTCCAAATCAAACTCAGGTCCTCTGGGAGAGCAGCAAACACTCCTAACCACTGAGCCACCTCTCCAGCCCCAAGGCTAGTCCCTTCTGGGGCTCCAGTCTATTCCCACCTCTCTTAGCTTCTAATGGGTCTGGAATTTCCTGGGGTTCCCTGACATGCAGATATATCACTGCAATGCCTGCCTGTCTTTACAAACCCCTTGTCTCCAATCTCCTCTCCCATATCCTATAAGGACAGCAGTCATTGGACTCGAGGCCTCCTTGAAATGCAGGTGCACCCATAAGATCTTCCATTGTGTCTACAAAGACCTATTTTCAAATAAGGTTACATCCACCAGAGGTTAGGAAGTGGGTATATGTTTGGCGGCCTGTAGTAGTTTGACTATGAAATGTCCCCACAGGCTGATGGGTGAACATTTGGTTCTGAGGTGGTGGGTGATGTTGGGAGGGTCTAGGCACTTCAGGAGGCGGCAGCTGGCTGGAGGAAGTAGGTCACTGGGGGCAAGTCCTTGGAGACCTGTCTTTCTTTTGCCTCGTGTTTGCCATGAGATGAGCATCCTCTACCACATGCTCACTGTCTCACTACAGGCCAGAAACATGGGGCTAGGCGAGCATGGCCCAAATGCCCTGAAACTTCGAACAAAACAAGTCTTCCCTGTTTTCTTAATCATTTTTGTCCTGCACATTGTCACAGCAAGAAGAAAGCTAGCCACCGAGGACTGCTGTCCAACCCACAAGCATTTGAATTTAAAAAAGAGTCAAGGACCAGGGATACAGCTTGGTCAATAAAGTGCTTGCCACACAAGCATGAGAACCTCAGTTCAGATCCCCAGCACTGATGTAAACATCTGGATGTGGTAACTTGTATCTAGAACCCTGCTGCTGGGGAGTCAGAGACAGAAGGCTCCCTGAGGTTTGCTGGCCTGCTCAGTGTAGCTGGACAGGAGAGCTCCAGATTCAGGGAGAGACCTTGTCTCAAAAAATAAAGTAAAGGCTGGGTGGTGGTGGCACACACCTTTAATCCCAACACGTGGGAGGCAGAGGCAGGTGGATCTCTGAGTTTGAGGCCAGCCTGGTCTACAGAGGAGTTCCAGGACAGCCAGGGCTACATAGAGAAACCTTGTTTTGAAAGAAAAACAAAACAAAAAATGTGAAGAACAATTGAGGTAGACACCCAACCATATAGCCTCTATATGGACATGGACATGTGTACTTGTATGAACATGTGTCTATACATACACATACATAAAAATAAAATAAAAACCTGTATTGAAGCTTCTAGTCTGGTTAGAAGATGGCCCTTGAGCCATTTCTCAGACACTAAGTCTCTCTTAGGACATGTGTGCTGGATTTGGGGGACAGTTTTGAGCACTTGGAAACCTTTCTTGGAGGTGAGCAGTGGGAAGGGACCCCTGTGACACTTCCTGAGGGAGCTTAGCTGGAGATTTTACTGTGAGCTTCTGAAAGAGTAGATCTGTGCGCCTCCTTCCTCAGGGCATCACGCCTCTCCCTTCCTCGCCTGCCTTCTCTCCTCTCCCCTCTCTGTCTCATTGCGACCTCCCCCAGCCTTGAAGGGACAGTATCAGAGCAGGATCACACTATCTGATCATTTGTGGAGTGGGCTGTCATAAGTCAGGGCTCTTCGCTAAGTAACCATAGCAAAACAGGACATCTTCATCAAGATTGAAGGCTAAAACCACAATAGTGTTCTGTACGATCATGGAAAAAATGCTTAAAGCTATGTCAGACGGGGCAACACATCCTGGCCAATTATAAGTTAGACTGCTGTCTGTGGAAGGAATCTTGCAGATCCCAAAGACGGGCCCTGTGCCACTCCAAGGGTGCTACCTACCTAGCTTCCCAGCCTCACTCCAGAGACCAGGGTGCACTGGGTCTGGAGAATGTCCCACGAATGTGGCCTTTGTACCAGGACTGCACTTTGAAGGCTGCTGATCCAGACTCGGACCTTAGGAATCTTTCTCTAAAGCTCCATCCTCGGAAGTGGCCCTCACCAAACACTGTGAAATACTGGATTCAGAGTGTGCAAGAAACCAAAGGTCAAGGGGAATTTGGAGCTGTCGAGGTGGGGGGGGGGTCATCTGACTGAGGAAGGCTGAATTCAAGGAAGATGCTTTTTCCACAAGTAGAATGTAGAATTGTGTGAACAGAGCCAAGAGACAGGCTGCAAGTCTTTATTGGGACCTCAAGTTCCTTGAGCCTACCTGGAGAGCTCAAGCAGGTGGAGAAGTCTCCAGAAGGCATATGAAGTCAACTGTGAGGGACTGGAGCTGGTCCTTAGGCACAAAGTGTCCAGAAGAGCCAGGCTAGCCTGGGGTGGCAAAGTTTAGTTCCAGAAGGCTGATGGACCGGCCCTTGGTCTGGCGATGTGACAAACATTTGCTACATACATGGTGGACTTGAACTCCAAATGCACATTTCTCTGGTACCAGCAGCCCTAGAAGGTTAGGAAGTCCCGTAGGGCATGGGCAAGAAAGGAAGTAGGCAAGCTGAGGTTCTTGCACTATGGCTTCACCTTGAGCACTGCCTCCGCACGAGGGAAGAACTGCTGTACTCTGGAGATGGAGCCACAAGGCTCTTTTTCGCTCTACGATGGCGCCCTCTGGTGGTGAAGAGGGGCACCGGCCCAGCTTCCTGGGCTTTCTTAACCCTCCAGAGCGTCAATAACAGTGATACTAGAAATAACAACTACAGGGTGCTGACAAGCTTCGTGGGCACATGACCAGCATAGTTCGTTAGGTTCTTAGAAAGCATTAACTTGTTTAATCCCCACATTAACACTAGAGGTGAGTAGTCATGTGACTCCAGTCTCAGAGGAAGGAACCCAGGCCCATAAAGTCATCATAGCTGTGCGTATGTCCTCTAGTGCTATTTTGGGGTTGGCAAGGAATGGAATCAGATGCACCGAGGCTCCCATTTAGCTTTGCCACTACTAGGCTTGTGACATCTGGGGACTCCCAGGTCTTTCAAAAGAGATTATAACCTCCAGAGTTGGGAGAATGCTGGAAATGAAGCTTTTAAGATATCCACCAGCCTGTTATATTGATGTAGTAGTTAGCTTTTTAACCATCCCCAACCATGGTTCCCTTAGGTCCCTGACATACTTTGGTTTATGAATGCAAAGACCATATTTATTAACTGTGCATCTCTGATTATTTACTAGGCATTTGAGGGTAGAAAATTTTAGTCAGAAACCTAGATTTTACTGGATTGATTGATTGACGACTGATTGATTTGAGACAGCGTCTTGCTATGTAACCCTGGCTTGCTTGGAACTCACTCTGTGGACCAGCGTGGCCTCAAACTCAGAGATCCGCCTGCCTCTGCCTCCTGTGTGTGCCACTGCACCCAGCCTACACTTTATTTTTCTAGACAGACTTCCCCACCGCACCAGGAGCCCCACTTCAGCTACACTGGCTGGCCAGTAAGTTCCCAGGATCCTCTTGTCTCTGTCCCAAAGACAAACTGAGCACAGTTCCATCAAAGATCATTCTGGAAAACCAATGAATTTCGTGGGATTCCTTACAGAGCTTAGGTGAGGGGTTACTTACAGAGGTGCGGACGTTCTTCCTTCAATAGGCCACACCTGGAAGGCCTTTACCCAGCAGGGATGAGGGCTTCCTGTAGCCACATGGATGGGGTCCCTTCCCTCTTGGGCTTCCCTGCCCATCTACTCTAGCTCCTCCCCCAAGGTCACGTGCAACTAAAGCAGCATAGCATGCAGCAGGTGGTAGACAGCTCAGATGAGTCTTGTGGCCTTCCCCACCCACCCATGAAGGGGTATAAACAGTTAACAAGCCAGCTGGGATATTCCTTTTGCAAGAGGGTGCAGCTGAACTTCCCAAGATGGCGGCTAATTGCCTAGCAGATAGTTATGCACAACACATATACCCCCCTCCACACACACACACACACACACACACACACACACACACTTTTTACATGGGTGCCAAGGATCCAATCTTGGGTCCTCATACTTACAAAGTGAACTTTTTTCTTTCAAGCATCTCACCTTGTATCCTGGGTTGACCTGAAACTTGTTGTGTAGCCCAGGTTACTCTCAAACTTATGATCCTCCGGCCTGGGATTATAGGCGTGCATACATGCCTCTGAATTCACTTTGTAAGGAGAGACAGCAGGAACTGAGCCCCAGGATCCAGACAAGACAGGGCAACAAAAAGCTGCTTTGGGGCCTGGAGAGCACATATTGCTTTCATCCTGGGATCCTGGCTGGCATTTAGAATTTCCATGCGTCAGTCGTTATTCTGAAAACATATACTAAATTAAAACCTAGCAATAGCCTTGTAGCCTTAAGAAGCATCCTTATCATCAGCTAAAGTGTGACGACCAAGCTGAGACACGGGGAGGTTGGGCCACTTGGCTAAGGTCACCAGATGGTGGCATAGCCAGGCTAGACCTAGGCAGTCTGTGCACTGGCCACCACCCCACATGCCCCAGCATCAGCAACACTGGAGACTCAGCAACACCAACCACAGAGGGAACCAAAAGTCTGGGCTGAGTGGAGAGAGAGGAACGGCCCTGTTGACAAACAATGGTCAGAGTGCCCGGCATCCCAGGCGCCGTTCGCGCTAGCCAAGGAGCAGAGCCAAGCATGTCGTGGAAAAAGGTCAGCTGAGAGGCCATCTTAGGGCCTGCGCATCCTCAGCAAAGCTCAGGGGTGGTTATGAGGGTGGGTTTTCTTTGTGGAAACTGAGGCAGGAGCTAACTTGAGGGGAGGGGCTGTGGGATAGAGGCAGATTCAAAGGTGACTGTGAGATGGTGACCTTGGGAAACTATTTGAAATTTGCAGCGACCTTGGGTCTGCTACAAGCTAGGGGTGCTGGGGGCAGAGAAAGCATGTTTCCGGGGGATTGGCTAACTTACAGTTCTCAGCGGCTCAGACGCGGCATTACCTGTTATTTTGTTTAAAAAGCAAATAAAAGCTGATAAATCCAAGCCGGCTGGTGGTGTCACATGCCTTTAATCCCAGCACTCCAGAGGCAGAGGCAGGCAGATCTCTGTGAGTTCGAGGCCAGCCTGGTCTACAGAGCGAGTTCCAGGACAGCCAGGGCAGTTACACAGAGAAACCCTGTCTCCAAACAACAACAACAAGCGGCTAAATCCTGTCTGTGTTCTAACTACCCCCACCCAGAGGAGAAGGTGACAGTTGGTAGGGCTCTTGGCTATGGGTGGCTCTCTAGGCAGAATGCCAGAGGCTTGGAACATGTTTACGGCCCCTGGACCTCACTGATAACGCCATTCACTGGGGCTTCGCGACCTGGACAGTCTGTCTCGGTTGGCAGGACAGTGAGAGGGACAGAGCTGGAGGTGGTGTCCAAGGCCACGGGGAGGGCTGCCCTGGGTGAGGTCCATCGCAGACACTGGAAAATGACTGTCACCGGGGCTCAAATGCTGTCATGAGTCACTCAGGGGGAAGTTGGCCTGCATTCAGCTCCCTTGAGAAAAAAAGCAAGGAAGTGTGACACACATTGAAAGCGTTCCCTCCAACCCGGGTAAGATTGAAAATGGGTGTGGGGAGACAGCCTGGGCTAGCTCCATTTCCAGGCTGGCAGGGTGGTGGGGAACAGAGCATAGGCTTCAGGGGAAAAAACGGGTGCAAGTCTAGGCTCAGTCACTCCTGCCTGTCCCTGGCCTCAGTTTCTTTTTCTAGAAAACACTGTGGCACCTATGTCCCAGGGTGGTCATGAGGACAGGAGGTGGGTGCAGAAGTGGGACCGTGCCTGGCTTACAGGAAGTACAACACTAGCAAGCACTCTCCCTGTGTGTCTCGTGGGTTTGCTAATTCACGGTTCTCAGACAAGCAGCATTATCGTTACCCAGAACCTGCTTTAAAAGCAAATTAAAGCTGCTAAATCCTAAGCCTGTGTGCCAAAAAACCCCTACCCCGAGGAAACAAGGACAGTTGCTAGGGCCTGAAGACCGGCAACTAATTCACAGGGTTATTAATAATTCATAATTATTAGGATTGTTACTCGAGAACAGGATGAACATTTCACTCTTAACACTCGGGTAAGCTTGGCCGAGACCTGTGCTAGACCCCATGACACACCAGCATCCAGAAAATTCCTTGCCTGAGCAAACTGGAAGCTTTAAGTCGCCTTCTCATTTCGCCCTAAGAAGAAATTGTGGGATGTGGCTTTAAAAAAGCAGCGGCACCAAGAGGGTCCTGAGGGGAGGGAGCTTGATGTGGGGGAGGAGCTGAGATGAGAGGGTCTGGAGGCCTGGGTGGTGGCCATTGAGAGGCCATCTCAGGGCCTACGAGTCCTCAGCAAAGTTCAGGGGTGGTGATGAGGATGGGTTCTCTTTGTGGAAACTGAGGCAGAGATTAACTTGAGGAGAGAGGCTGTGGAATGAGGCAGATGCTGAGGTCTCTATGAGATCGTGGCCTTGGGAAACTGTTTGAAATTTGCAGGGACCTTGGGTCTGCTGTAAGGTATAAGAGTGCCACACTTTATGGGGCAAAGGAAGCACATTTGAACTACGATGGCTTGGGTTTTAAGGCACGGAGGACAATGACTATCTGTAATAATCACTGATTTATTTTATAAACATTAGGCGTCACCATTGTGCCACCAGTTTCTTCTCTAGGCCTAGGGACATAAGAATGTAAGGAATATAGATAAACAAATGAACTATCACTGCGGTTTGTGAGCAGCCTCAAAGGGGGGCCGCTTTAACGCAAATAAAATAGTTGCCTTTGGAGCTGGGAATCTAGGTCAGTGGTAGCATTCTTGTCTAGCACGCACAGGTCCTGAGTTCAATTCCCAGCACTAACACAGAGAGAGAGAGAGAGAGAGAGAGAGAGAGAACCACCGTGGAGAAGGAGGTAGGTGAGTCACGTGGGTCACACACTTGGTCAGGAAGGGGGAACTGGAGAGAGGCAGCTTGACCCCTCCCCTCCTGCAGGATGTCGTGGGAGGGCATGGCCTCAGTGTAGCGCTTCTTCAGAGTCGCTGGGTCTTCACTCCTCCTTTCATTTCCCCTTCCTGTTCTCTGAGGCTGTGAAACTGCCCGAAGAGCCTGGCATCGAATAGAGAGCTCCCAGGCCGCTTCATCTTCGCCCTGAGCAGTATCCTCAGAGCTGGGGGACTCCGATGGCACGTGAGTGTCCTGAACCTAGAGGAGTGCACACACGGCTGTCATTCTGCATATGGTTTCAAGGTGTCGGCCACCCCACCTGTAACCCCATGGAGTCAAGGTCAATAACTGTAGATGAATTTCTTTCTTTTTTCTTTTTTGGTTTTCGAGACAGGGTTCCTCTGTGTAGCTTTGCATCTTTCCTGGAACTCACTTGTAGTCCAGGCTGGCCTCGAACTCACAGAGATTCGCCTGGCTCTGCCTCCCGAGTGCTGGGATTAAAGGCGTGCGCCACCACTGCCCGGCCGAATTTCTAAATAGTCTTATTAAACAAGAAACACAGAGCCAAATACAGAGGTGAAAGCCATAGAGATCACAGAAATAGTAGTAACGGCCAACTAACCTTAGCTCACCACACTGCCTTAGCTTCCCCAGAGAGAACTAGCTTCTTCCTGTCTAACCTGCGCCTTTATTGCCTTGCTGTTCTGCCTTCTCATTGGCTTCTAGCCTAGCCACCTCACTTCCTTGTCACTGCCTGTCTGTACAGACCTCCAGGTCTCTATGGTTGGTACTGGGATTAAAGGCGTGTGTCACCACGCTTGGCTGTGTCCTCGAACACACAGAGACTCTGCCTGCCATGTGATTGGATTAAGGGAGCTTGCTACCACTACCTGACTTTTGTTTATGGCTGGCTATCCATGTCCTCTGATCTCCAGGCAAACTTCATTTATTAACGTACACATAAAATATCACCACATTTCAGCACAAATAAAATATCACCACAAATAACCCTTGTGCTGGGGGTCTTTGGTTCCAGAGGTTGAGGGGCCCTTGATAATTAGATGTGGGAAGCAAAGAGGAATGACCTGAGCATCACCACCCACTGGGACCACAGCTGCTTTGCAGATAAGAACAGCCCTGCAGCTGTTTATTTCTAGCTTTTACTCTTTACCCACTCCTGTCTCATTTGGTGATTTGCAAACTGTAGGAGCATTAGAGTACCATGAAGGCCTTGTCAAACACAGAGGTCAGGGCTTTGGCTCAGCAGGCAGTCCTGGGTGGGGCAGGATAATGGACAGTTCCAATCATTAGCCTGCTGATGCTGAAGCCACTGCCCTGGAGGACACTCTGAGAAGCACTTCTCCAGGATCTTACCTCTGTTCTTCAGCCCAGGCACAGGTCTCAGAACCAAAAAAAAAAAAAAAGACGATTGTGTGAGCGTGGTCGGCTGCACCCTGCACTGAAAGCCCGTGTAGTTTCTCTGCTTACTGTGAACTCAGCCCCCCTTTTATGCTTAAACATTCACATAAGCGTAACGATGAGCTATTTGGCATGATGTTGGAGCCCCAAAAGCTGCAGAGAATGAAAATCCTAGGAATGAGAGCATCTGTCACTTGCATAGAGTGTTCTACCCTTTATTTAGACGCTTGAAGAATTCCCAGCTTGGATGGCAGATGGTGAGATTTCACTTATCTGCAAGACCATTGACTTCTTGTTGTTGTTGTTTGGGGGTTTGGGTTTTTTTTGTTTGTTTGTTTGATTGATTGATTTTTTTGTTTTTGTTTTTGAGATAAGGTTTTACTCTGTAGCCCTTGCTGTCCTGGAACTCACTGTACAGACCAGGCTGGCCTCTAAACTCACAAGTTTACCTGGGCTTCCTGAGTGCTGGGACGAAAGGCATGCACCATCACAGCTGGCCATTGCCTACATTTAAAACACAAACCCAGAGTAAAACAACAAAACCTGGGAGCCATGTCTGCAAAGTCTTCCTGTAACTGAGGATTACACTCAGTGCCTATGGGAGGACACTCCTGAGTTCATGCTGTCGCTAGGCAGATCTTGCAGCGGTTTTCAGCCGGGCCTTCCTCTAGCACAGTGGTGCCAATGCTCAACCTTCCTAACGCTGCGACCCTTTAATACTGTTCCCCATGTTGTGGTGATCCCCAACCATAAAATTATTTTCGTTGCTACTTCATAACGGTAATTTTGTTACTGTTATGAATCATAATGTAAATATCTGTGTTTTCTGATGGTTGTGGGCAATCCCTGAGAAAGGGTCATTCTCAACCCCCAGAGGGGTCATGACCTGCAGGTGAGAGGATATGGTGGAGCTGGCCAGAGGCAGTGAACTGGGCTGAATTTTTCTAGGCAATGCTGCTCAAGTCATTGTGCACACGAAGCCCTGAGATCTTGTCTAAGACCTTGGGGTTGAGAACTGGAAGCAAGGAGCTGGTGAAATAGTCATGAGGGTTAGTGATCAGGATCCATTTTGAAATAAAACCATTCCCACAGAAGACAGAGGGCAGGTGGCATGCGGCTGAGGAAGTGGTCTACAGGAGATGCCCCCATGCCACCAGTGGCTTCCTCCATACTTTAGGTTTGCTAAACCAAGTCTGCTCTGGAAGAGTTGCGTGTTTGGGCAAAGACTGAGTGATAGATCACATACGCCCCACGGTTGGGCATGCCCGGTGGACCTAGACACTTTTGCCTAGCCAGCGTGACCAGGACCCCATGGCTTTGCATGGTTGCGTAAAAACCATGTGATCTATGCGCATGCGTGGAGTAGCCACATGAGCCTGTGTATGCATGCGCCACCCAGCCTTTATAAGCTGGCGCCATATTCCCGGCTTCCTTCCTTATGCACATGTGTCTTTCTAACAGGCCTGTCACGTCTGTCTCTCTCTCTTATCTTAATAAAACTCTTGTTAGTGGATTCTGTCATGTTTCATGACATTTCCTCGCAGGGTAAGAGCGCCGCCAACTCGCTAACACCGAGGAATCACAAAACGAGGCGTATTTGAACAAGAGGAAATAAGACAGCATTTCTCTTTGTTTCTTTATTAATAAGTAGAGATACACAAAGACTTGATAAAAAGTTACATAAAAGGCTCAAGCATCATCAAGATGTCCAGGCATCACTCATTTCACACAATGGCCACCTGCTAATACTGTCACTCAAAGGGCTCAGTGTTTCAAGTATCTGGCATTCTAGGTAAACCCCAGGCAATGTGGAGTCTCCACCCAGGTGGGCAGCTAAAGGAAGGGACCCCTCTGTGGCTCTGGATTTAGTGTAGCAGGTTCCAGGGGCTCTGAGGTTAGAGCTGGCATGGGTCAGTGGGTCCCATCTCCTGGCAGGCTACACCAATTCAATCAGGTACTCTCCACAGCAAGAGTCATGGGGAGGTGGGAAACTCCTAAGGGAAACATCCGGATGTCCCAAGTGGCAAAGTGCTTGTGAAGGAAGTAGCTGTGGCATAGCCCCATTCTGGGGGAGAGGGGGAGAAAAGGAGGTGTCAGAGTAGTGGGAGAAAATCGGAGCACACAATAGAGAGGCAGGGATGAGGGGGTTCCAGGGAGTGTCAGAGGATGTGATGGGAACACAGGTTTCTGAAAAAACTAGAGGGAGCCTCAGAATGACAACTACAAACCCACTTCAGTCCTGGCCAACCAGGTTTCCAGGCTTTCCCTGTTGGCTGGTGATGGAAGTGCGCTGAGCTTTCTTTATTTTACATGGCCTCTCTGGAAACTCTGTCGAGGGGCTCACTTCTAATTCTGGAGCGTTACCTACCCATCTCACTTATGGGAGAATGGGATTCTGGGAAATGAAAGCTTACCAGGAGCCCTGAATCAAGAGGCAGATGTTAGCCAGTTTAGGACGTGGGCAGGTTAGAATGGAGGCCCTGGATGATGGGCCTGGATGCTCTGCCTCTTCCGAGAGGGGCAGGAGCACCGGGAGCCTCCCTTCTAGTTACCTGTGTGACTCGGGGCTTTGGCCAGGCAACTGCTCTGCTTCCGGTGAGAGCCCCTCTCAGCCCAGTGGAGATGTAGCTCCACAGAGGCGGGGCGTGCTCGAGGCAGGTGGTAGGAGATGGGGGACTCTCTGGCAGTGGCTGCTGCCCTGAGTGCAGAGCCTTCTGGCTCAGCATCCTGTGCAGAGTGCCCTGACCGGGCTGCTGTCCTCTCTCCGGGTGGCAGCAGCTATGGTGCGACTCAGGGCGCCTAAGGCTGGAACGAGCCTGGTCCTTCTAGTGTTGAAAAATTCTTAAGTATTACAGGATCTGGGAAATGGTGAGATACCTCATTTGGAATGTTCTTTGGTATCCTTTGTAGGAATAGAAAAAGTGGGGCGGGCTGGCAGTTTGACAAGCAAGAAGTTTGACCTTTCGCTAGCAATCATTTCCTCCTGCAGCAGAACTGCCCCTCGATGGGGCCCTCTGTGATGATGACCCTGTGCGTGAACGAACACCTTAGCACTTTCCGGACTGGAAAGGAATCACGAGGCGGGACATCCACTGGGTGCTCACTTTCCTTGGATTTCTTTCCATGACTTTCATTCTCCAGGGTGGCCCAGCCACCTGGCGGGGATCCTCTGTTTTGCACAGTGAGCTGGCAGATGCGCTGCCTCCTCTTCTGACCCTCCCACAGGGTGTACTTCGTTCCTGCTGTCCCCTCCATCCAGTTCCCAGCTGGAAAAACCCAGTCTTTACCCCACCAGCAGAACCAGAGAAGGAGGGGTGCATCGTGGTGCGGGGGTGGGTAGGTGGGTGGTGTCCCTGCTGAAATAAGTGTCTGGACCATGTCATCAGCTCAACTTTCCTTTCCCCTTTCATCTGAGACAGAAGAGGGCGATGGAGGTGTGCACCAAAAGAGCCCTATGGCTGATGCCAAAAGGCGTTTGCTCACTGGCTGGGCTTATAAAGGGGGCTGGTGGTCGGCTGACTCAGACGGAAATGGCTTCGGGTCCCGGTGCTGCGGTGATAACAGTATTGCGTGCTTTCAGTTAAGAGCAAGCCTAGAGCAACAGCTTTCTGGATGGTGTCACATTCACCTCCTTGCACATGCCGCTCTGTTTGTGTCACAGATGTGAGCAAGCAGGAAGGGACACATCTGAGAAGCCCAGGGCCCTGTCCACATCTGAACACAGAATCTATCTACCCACCACCTAAAATGTAAATGAACGCTTTTGCAAAGCCAACCACTTGCCTCACCCGCTCTCGGGATAAGGAAATCCCCTCTGGGGTGAAATGGTCCCAGCTAGCTCTCACTTGAGTGGCTGTGGGGGCAGGGGTGGGTAGCAGTGAGGGGATTTTCTTTTCTAATCTCTGCTCTTTCAACCACACCGAAGTCCTCCAGATAAATCCATCTCCCTCTCTCCAGTCTCTGGGGTCTGTTTGCTTCTGGGTTTAACTCCGCCTCGGGCTTCCGCCAAGGCCTCCGCTAACTTCCGCCATCCCTGTTGTTCATCCTGGATGGAGTTTGGCACTGCTAAAATCTCTCGGTTAAAAAGACAAGAGCACTGTTCCAGACGCTAGCCGAGAGGTCTGCCGAAGACTTCATCAGGCAGTGGGCACAGACCTCTTTAATAAAATAATCATTACTCAAATAATTTAAAAATCTACAAAAAGACATCAGAGCTCAGACACTGGGGACAGGGCGGGGAAGGAAGCTTGTTCATGGCTTGTTTGGTACCTTGTGTGTGGATCAACACTTCCCCAGCAAACCAGCCCTATGTACTTAAAACAACACACCCACCAAGAGGCTGGGAACTGGGCTTAATCAACACACACAAGGAAGGGCTTGGAAGCTGTGGCTTGTCTCCCGGGAGTGGTGGCAAAGCCAGACTCTGTCTGCTCCTGCCCATCCTCCCTCGCTCCCTTCCTGTGCCCAGAGCCAAGGGCTGTGGTTAGAAATGGTTCTCAGTGCAGTTAGGCAGTGGGCCGGTCCCGGGGGCTGGCAGTCCATGGTTGCTCTGCCCAGGGTCTCGGGCAGTCACAAGATCACACACTGAAGTTTGTGAGTGCCAGTGGCCCGGTCTCCTCGCCATTTTGTTTTCTTCTTCTTCTTCTGGCTTTTCTCTGGAATCTGTTGCCTGGTGAACAATGAAAGATGGAAAGACAGAGTCAGACCAAGCTTTTCCTCCTCCTCTGTCCCCTCTCTATGATGCCTGGGTTGGAGGCGAAGAAGGCCTGCTCTGGACAGGCCTAAGGTGGAGCGTGCTGCTGTCCCTGGCCACCCACGGAGACCAGGCTGTGAAGCATCTCTTAGTGTAAGAAGACTGGGAGAGGAAGGGAAGGGGAACCCAGAGTCAGTGACACTGGGTGCTGACCAGATTTAGTTAGATCGTAAGCTTTATAACGGAGTTGGCTTCTGTTTTTCAAGATTTCATATCTTAGATAAAACAACTGGTCAACTGATGTTCTGCGAACATTTCCTAGGTCTAGAGGGTACCTTTGGTACCACCGGTCCACAAGCAACACACGGCAGCTCGGTGAGCACCTCCCTTCCAGCACACCGAGTCAGAGCTGCACGGAGGACTAATGAGAGGTCAGGCTGGGCGGCCTGAGGGCCTATGGGCGGGGTGTGCACACGGCAGGGGACCAAGAGGTGCTGAACAAGGGGCACCATGACAAGGTTAGGTCTGAGTCACAGCTGACCAGCAGCCGCTGAGTCACCCACATAAGGTGCTGCAGACGGGGATTTAACTGTGGGGAACAGTAAAGGTTTAGAATCCTGACTGGATGGTGGGTGGCAGGGAACACAGCCAGGAGGCCACTTCGGTCATCCGACATAAAGTGAGTAAGGTCTTAAAGGAATGGTCGGTCACGAGTGTGTCTCCAGGCTGCTGGCACTTCAGACCCACAGGCTGTCAATCTGGGAACACACACACACACACACACACACACACAGAGACACACACACACACACACACACACACACACACACAGTCTCACAGTCTCACAGTCTCACAGTCTCACAGTCTCACAGTCTCTCTCTCTCTCTCTCTCTCTCTCTCTCTCTCTCTCTCTCTCTCTCACACACACACACACACACAGACACACACACACACACAGTCTCTGGAATTTGAGCCCAGGAACCATAATTGGTTGTTTTGGGGCACAGAAGGCAGGGCCTGGTCTTCGCTGTGTGGGATATGTTGAAAGCTCAGGGTTCTGAGGGTACCAGACACCTGATCTCCACAGCATGCCTACAGCCTCCACACCACCACTCCATTATATCTGGGGGCGGTGTAGAGGTGGAGGTAAAGGGCAGGAGGGAATGCAAAGAGGTACAAGAAATGGCCAACTATAGGCTTGGAACTGGCCAGGCTCCTGGCCCAGCACAGGAGCTGTGTTCCTCTTGTATCCAGTCACAATATGGCTTGTCCTCTCACCACAGAGGCCACCAGGGAGGGCAGAGCTGTCAGAGAGGGTACAATGCTTACCTAATCACTCTGACGAGGTCATGGAAGGCTTTGTCCACGTTGAGAGGCGGGTCCTTGGCACTGGTTTCTATATATGGGATCTGGAAGGCAAAACGCATCTTGGTCAACCTGGCACCATGACCCACAAAGCCCTCTTCGGACAGAACCCCACAAGGCTCCAGGACTTCTTTCCTTGTGAGGCTGGAGAGTGTCACTAATGGCTTTTCTAACTCCCTCGTGTTCTCTACTCACAGAGATACTTAATAGCTCCCTAAAATAGAATCGAGATAGTCTTTTTCCACTCAAGAACAAGCTGTTTCGCTTCCCACACTGCGGTGTACTGTGATCTTCTTCATTCCTCTTTTGGGGGTGACCTCTGACCTTTTCCCTGGGCTCCTGCAGCGTGAACTTCAGTGGGTAGGCTGAGGAGAAGTGTGCTGTGAAAAGTGCTCTGGACCTTGGTCACCCTGGTCCCTTACCCCCAGCTCTCCAGCCCAGCCCCACTCTTGCTGGCTCTGTGTCTATGAGCCTGGGGGCTCAGCAGCCACCTTTACCCAAGGATGCTGACGGGGAGGAGCCCGTGGGAGCTGTGGCTGCCACCTCATGGGCCACATCCATGCCATGCCTTGGACAGGCTGAGTGGAACAAAGGCTCTGGGAGGTTAGGGTACAATTCTGGGTCCCAGATAGGTATCCCAGGGAATCAGGAAGTGCTCATCCCTCCACATACTAACATGCACTGGCCTCCTGGATGGGGAGGAAGTAAGATGGCTGAGGTTAGACCAAAGGACTTTGCTACTTTCCATAACATTTATTTTTGCTGATCACAGACTTAGTGCCTTTTATTCTAATACATTGAAAGAAGCCAACTACAGTGAAGAAAATAAGTTATTGGTTCCTCAATGCATGGGGAGAGTGGCAGAGCAAGCTGAGGGGTTCAAGCCATTGGTGGGAAGCTCCATGAGTTACCATCATGTGAGGTCAGATGTCCACACACTGCAGTGGCCCCAAGCACAGGTCTTAGTGTGGTGAGAGACACACAAAGGGCCCAGCTCAGGCCTTCGACATTTATTTGAGCCTCCGATAACCCTCCGCAGTGGGATGGCTATTTGGCTTCCCACGTCTCCCTATTCCTGACTTTGCTGAATTAACCCTCAGAGGTGAATGTCATCCTGCAGCGTGAAGCAGAGCTCAGGATGACATGCTTGCAAGAACTCCACATTGCCAGGCCAGCAGAGAGTCAGTGAGAGCCTTCTACTTCCCGACTTGGCCTCCCATGGGCAGCTGGGTGCTGTGTCAGCTTTGGAGCTTCTTGTGAGCTGGACACCATGTTTAGTCATGGCAGGCATCCCGGATAAGGACCAGGTAGAACTCTACCTATGGATCAGGACATCGGGAAGCCCTGTACACATGCAGAAGGGAGGCAGGAAACCACCTCCAGCCAGAGCCCCTGGGCATCCCACACTCTCGGGAGTTCGGCAGTCCTCAGCATCTAGGGGACTCAGAACACGTGGACCCATCTTTCTTTCTCTCATTCCATACCCAGTCTGTGAGCAAATGCTGCTGGTTCTTAGAAGTGCAGCCCAACTCTTGCCGCCCTCACACACTGCTCAGCCTCATGTGGGATGCCGGGCAGCCCCTGTGTGATTCTGTTCTCCTTTTTCAGTGGACTGTCCTCAACATGTCACAGGAGAGAAGCTGCTTGGCCACATGTCACACCTCTCTCTGAACCATCCAGTGGCTTTCCTCCTCAGCCTCCGTAAGAGCCACGTCTCCTTAAGTCACTTCTCTGACTACTCCCCTGCATCCACCTGCTTAGCCACAGTGGCTGGTTTGCTACCTTGCAAACTCCAACCTCAGGGCTTTTGCCCAGATGATTTCCTTTGCTCGGATGTTCTTTTCTCAGCTATCTGTTTGGCTGTCCCTTTGCCTCCCTCCTTAAGTCCTTGCTGAAATGGACCCACCCCACCCTCTTCCCAGTCCTGATCTCCCTTCCCTAGGGAGAACTTGCAAACAAGTTGGCTTGTTTCCAAGGATGTGTCAACTTCAGACAAACTAATTTACTTTGCTTATTGCCTGTCTCCATCATAAAGGTAAGGAGGGAAAAGCAGGACCTAGGATGATAGAATTAATAAAGAAAAACATACAGAAGACATGCAGGCAAAACTAGCTCCCAGCATGCCTTTCTCTACATGTGGGGTAGGCCAGTAGGCAGAGATGGGGCTACCTTGTGAGACTTTCTTTCCAGCTAGCAGGCAGGACCCCAGGAAGCCAGCACACTATGTCAATATGGGACTGGGGAACAGAGACCTGACCCAGAACTATCCAGAGAGCCAGCACATTGCAGTGAACTCAGAAAGCTCACATGCTTGTGATAGGGTATAGCTGGAACAACCTGTGTTAATGTTTATCAAGTGGGGAGAATGATGCCTGTGGCTGTAAGGGTAGAGGACTTGATATCCATGCTCCCCCAGTACAGTCCGGGGCATGGGATGGCTCAGTGGACAGAGCAGATCTCAGTGATTCAGTACCACCAGGTGCTGGCTTGTGAGGCAGAGGAGCTACCACTTCTGCACAGCCCCATGCTGAACATACAGTGCCTCAGCAGAGCAGCCCTCAGCCTGGAGTACACCAATACCACAGCTTCCGGGCTACTCGGAAGAAAGCTGTCCACCCCCCACCCCAGGGCCTCTTAGGGCTGCAGAGGGTGCTTTCTCACTGGCCTGCTGCTCATTTCAAATAATATCCCTCCACATCGTACCCTGCGGCCTCTCTTCAGAGCCTAGTGCACAGGAGGAGGCCTTAGACCAGTACTGCAGGAGGCATGACATATGAACTTTCACACATAGCCCTGAGGCCCCAACACACACACACACACACACACACACACACACACACACACACAGACATGTGAACACACACACCTACATTGTGTTTAGTCGCCATTTCTTTTCCTTGCTCCCTGGTGATTTTCCTCAGATGCATCAAATCCACCTTGTTGGCCACGAGGATCATTGGGAATGACTCCCTGGGAAGCAGGAGAACAATAGCCAAGTGAGATTCATCCTCCTGCACCACCAACTCAAGGTGATGCCAACCGGACCTTGTGCCATGCCACCCCCTCAGTGGGTCTCCTCTCTTCCAGAGGAGACAAGGGCTTGGGAAGGAGGAGCCTGGGATCTGTTGCAAGGCTAGTGTTGAGGCTGGCCTGAGGCTGTGGGTGAGGGGCCTGGCTTCCCAGACACACTCCTCCGCTCTCCAGTGCTCTGATATACAAACCATGCAGGGTTACTGCAGCCCTCAGCCAGGACACAGGAAGAGCACCAGGGACAGTGGCTGGTACTGCACAAATGGCAGCTGCAAAATCAGAATGGCTCCCAGAAGAGGAAGTGAGGGAGAGAGAGGCATGCACCATAAGCAGCATCCCACTGACATGTGAGTCAGGCAAAACATCAGCCCCATGGCATTCTGGGCAATATTAGATATTTTCATATAAAAAAAAAAAAAAACCTGTAATTTGAACTGCCCCCCCCAAATGCTACTTTTTATTTCTTTGACTAGCAAGTAAATTAAGATTTCCCCACCCCTGGACCACTTAGGGTGTCTCTTTTGAGGTCCATATAGCCATGGGCTGAATGCACATCAATCCAGGGCTGTTTGTTCTGCGGGCACGTGGCCCTCTGGCAGGTGAAGTGACAAATCCTTTTCTGTGGAATGGTCATTGACTAGATTTCTCCATCTTAATTGGGATTTCATCAAAGCTTGCTGTTTTCCTTCATTTAATTTTTCCTTCTGCATCGCTTCTTTGACTGGCAGTGTTAGATGGGCTTAAAACAGATACTAGGTGATTTAATTATGTTATAGAGTGTGAAGAAAAAAAAAGCCTTTAATGAACGACTTGTAAATCTTGTAGTCAAATGCAATTTAACCAATTTCAGTGTGTTCTGGAGGAGAAATTCACTTTTCTTTGTATATAATACAATTCGGTTAAATTGGAGTTGGAAAACAAAGACGTTACCAATGATTCCTTTAATGAGAGATAGTTTATGAAAATAAGAGGGGCATGGGACTTGGAGCCTTGGGATCAGCTTAGCAACCAAGAGTCAAAGAGGAAATAACGGGAGATCTGTAGGGGGAGAGAGGGGAAGGGAGAGAGAGGAGGGAGGAAGGGAAGAAGAGGAGGAGGGGAGTAGAGAAGAGGGCAGGGAGGGAGAGGGAGGAGTGTGCTTTCAGAAGCCAGGAACAAGAGTAGAGAGGCCCTGCCTGCTGCCCTCACCTGTCCTTGACACGCAGAATGAGCTGGTGGAAGCGGTCCACGTGCTCGAAGCTGGCCTTGTCGGTGACGGAGAACACGATGAGGAAGCCATCCCCAGTGCGCATGTACTGTTCCCGCATGGCGCTGAACTCCTCCTGCCCAGCCGTGTCTAGAACTGGAGAGGAATTAGGTCACTCCGGGGCTGCCCTTGGCTCCACCGCAGCCACTGTAGAATGTGGAACCCCAGGCGACCGCTGCTGCTCTCCGCCCGGCAGCTCAGCCCCAGCTGTCCTCACAGGACTTGAACCACCTCCGGGGCTGCTTCAGTGAAAGGCTCTGCCTGGCTCATTTCGGCCCCTGCGCTCACTGGACCACAATTCTACGGCCCAAGGACAAGCCTCAGGAAGTCAGAGATCAACTTTCCCAAGTCCCTCTGGGGAACCCCAGAGCTGGGCTTGGATTCCTCATTCAGCCCTTACAAACTGGGGTTCCCTGGGGGTGTGCCTGACTCTCGGCACCTCCATTTCCTCCTTCACAGATCTAGAAACAGGGCCTCCACCTTGAAGCCCTCAGGTGGGGAGAACGCCAAAGAAACCAGCCCAGTCAAGAGGGCCTGTCTGAGCCCTGTGTGGGCAGACACCACGCAGGCCTTGAGAAAGGGACAGCCTCCGGGAATCAAGGTCCACATCGGAGGATGGCAATGGCAGGGAGGGGCATCTGGGGCAGGAATCAGGTGGGGCTGGGGAGCTCTGCCAGCCTCACCCCTCCCACTGCCTGGACCCCTGATGCTCACTCCTCCTTCCCTGACATACAGTGCTCCTGTCTAGTTGAGACCTAACCCCAAAAGTACCCGCGTTGCATGGGAATAATTAAAGGAGTGTGAGACCAGGCAATTTTGTCTATTAATTTAAGAAATATCTGAGCACCTACTATATGCCAGGCAGGTTGTAGGACCTTTGGTTACAGAGTAAATGGGGTCAAGATCCAGTAGTGAAGCAGATAAACAATTGAATGGCTGATATAACGTTACCAGAGGTAATTGAATGGCTGATATAACGTTACCAGAGGTAAATACATAGTATAAGGGTCAGTCTAGTTAGTTGAAGGGTGGTTGCAGCCTTTGTTGTCCTTCTGGATAGGTGAAGAAGCTACCTCCCAGTAGGTGACCTTTGAGCAATGACTAAATCAGAGCCACATGACCCCGGGGGCCTCATTCCAGCAGAGGAACTACCCAAAAAACTCAGAGGTAGAGGTGTGGCCAACAGCTGATGGGCTGGGGGTGAGGGGCAGGTCATGAGAGTCTGTTACCCTATGCCCTTCCTTATCCTGAGCATGATGGGGCCCAGTGGAGAATGTGGGCTAAGACACGATCCAGAGGACATTGTGAAAAGGCTAGTCCAATGCTAGGGGGTCAGGGGACAAGCCACCAGTGGGGGCAGGGAGCTTTAGGAGGCTTCCGGATAATCCAGGCAAGATGTGATGGGCAGTGGCTAGACCACGGGCTGGGAAGAGCAGTGACAAGATGCTGAACACTTTCTAAGACACAGCTGCACTGAGGATGCCGCTGGGCCCTGAACTGAGCAACTGAGGTAAGGAAGCAGAGCTGGTAGGACTCGGTTTCTCACACGACCTACATGAGAGGACTTCATGCAACCTCTCAAGTCAGATCCTGACAAGAAAGAGGGGAGAGGTGGACAGGTGACAAGGAAAGCCGCAGAACAAGGAATCTGGGGACCCCAGGATTCTACTCTGAAGGTAGGATGGATTCCTCCAGTTCTACCTTTTGTCCTAAGTAAAGCCTACTCTAACTGGCAATCAAAAGTGCTATGATTTGGCTTATGTGCATGGGAAGAGATAAATTTGAGAGTGGAAGTCATGATACTAATATTGTAGTTAATATATTCACAGACTTTAAGGTATATATTATCAAAAAAACCCCTACAGATCATTCAAAAATTAAAACTCAGTATGAATCTGAAAATAAAAGAGACTCCCCTGAAGCCAGACATGGGGGTACACACCCGTAATCCCAGCACTTGGAAGGTGAATGCAGAAGGAACAGGAGTTCAAGACCAGCCTAGGCTACATAGGGAGTTCAAGGCCAGCCTCGGCTACAAGACAGTCTATCTTCAAAACAACAATAACAACACAAAAACCCCTCTGGAAAGAGAAATGCTCATATCTGACATTGCAGGAACATTCCCATGCTTTCTAAAAGAATTATTGGAGAATGTAAGTCATTGAAGTGAAAACTAAATCTGTGGAAGAGAAAGTTGAGTGCATTATATATGGTAGATAAGCAAACATTTGAATGAAGAAAACACTTGTTGCTCAATTAGAAGACTGGAAGCCAGGCTTGGTGGTCGGGTCTGTAGTTGGAACTTTCCCTGTGTCCTACTGGTGTAGTTGGCAGGATAAATACACAGAGGCTTATATTAACTACAAACTGTTTGGTCTATGCTCCGGCTTATTGCTAGCTAGCTATTACATCTTAAATTAACCCATTTCTATTAATCTATGTATCGCCACATGTCTGTGGCTTTATCTGTATTCCATTACATCTTGCTCCCCTGGCGGCTCTCAGTGTCTCCTCTGACTCTGCCTTCCTTCTCCCTGTCTCTCTGCTTGGATTGCCTGCCTGCCTCTAAGCTGCCTTGTCATAGGCCAAAGCAGCTTACTTATTAACCAATGGTAGCAATACATATTCACAGCATATAGAAAGGCCATCCACAGCACGGGTCTGTTCTCTCTGCTACTTATGAGGCTGAGGCGCTAGGATGGGAAGTTTAAGGTGAACCCAGGCAACTTAACAAGGCCCTGCCTCAAAATAAATGGTAAAAAGGGGGGCTAGGATATATATATAAAAAAAATTGTTGGGAAGAGGAGGGAAATACTCATTTAAATTTTTAAAATTATTTTTATCTTGAAGTGTGTGTGTGTGTGTGTGTGTGTGTGTGTGTGTGTGTGTGTGTGTGTGTATTGGTATGTTCACATGAGTGCAGTACCCAGAGGCCAGAAGTAGGCATCAGATCCCCTGGAGCTGAAGTTACAGGCTGTTGTGAACTCCCCAACAGGAGTGTTGGGGACTCAACTCAGCTCCTGTGTAAGAGCCGTACATGCTCTTAACCTCTGAGCCGTCTCCCCAGCCTCCATAATTCTACTTAATGTGATGTCCTTATTCTGGCAATGGTTAAAGGAGATTTAACCATGCCTGAAGTTTCCTTTGTTTGGGAAGAGGCTACAGCTCCTGATTATATCCTGATGCTGATAGAAAAATACATGAAGGCATAGTCTTATGTCTATCTGATACCTCTGAAAAAGAGAAGTAAAACCTCAGACTTCCTAGTCATTAGAAGAGCTAAAGGGAGAATAAAGCATGGGGGTAATATGCAACAAAGCAAAACCAAACCTAATACAAAGTAGCTATGAAACAAGATGGCAGGAATCAGCCTATCAAAATGTCAACGACATTCTTCAGAGAACTAGAAAAGAATCCTAACACTCCCATAGGAGGCAGCTCTCAAAGGTAGAATGGGAAAGTGTACGTTATCATTGACAATGAGGGAAATGAAAATCAGGCATTTACTGAGATCCTCTTACCCCAGTCAGAACGGCTGTCACCAAGCAAAAGGCACCAAACGCTGGCAAAGATACCAGGAAACATGCACACTGCTGTTGGAATAGAAACGGGTGCTGCCACTAGAAAAATCCATGGAAACTGTTCAGAAGTCTAAGAACGAAACTACTGCATGGCTCAGCTATATCACTCCTGAGTACATGCCTGACCGAGGCTAAACCACCACCACAGGACTACTTAGGCATGAAGAGGAACAGAATGCTGTTGTGTGCAGAAAAGTGGAAGCAGAAATCATCCCTCTAAGTGAAATAAACCAGATTCAGAAAGATGAATCTATGTGGAATCTATATTAAAATTTATATATGAATCATATGTGGAATCCATATTTCAAAAAAAAGTCAGGAGTGGTGTCACACTCAGGAGACAGGCAGGAAAACTCTGAGTTCGAGGCCAGCCTGGTCTATATGATACAGCGATTCTATCAATGTGTGTGTGTGTGTGTGTGTGTATGTGTGTGTGTAAAGGAGACAATTTGGAAAGAGAAAAAAAGATAGGGTGGGGACAAGAGAGGATAACAGGAGTAATTATATACATGTATGAAAGTGTCATAACAAGGCCCATTATTTTTTTTATAATATATACTAATAACATTTAAATAATAATTACAGAAAATTATGGATGATCAAAGCACACAACCTGATATGCCAGTAATTGAATGTAAAACTGAAGACACAAATGACTGAAGTTATTCTCGGCCTGAGGAGACATGCACCCGGGAGGAGGTGGTGATGCTGAGCTGGGCAGCCTCTGCTTTGACACACACACCTGGAAACACCTGGGACAGACCCCAGCCGTGTCCTGAAGGTACCCAGCCTATGCCCTCAGGAAGGTAACTGCCTGCTTTCCCTCTGCTCAGGAAGGTAGGAGGCCTCTGGGGACAGAGAGTCTTACTCATTGTGGGGGAAGAGGGGTTCTGCCGGTATGTGCAGACGCAGGTTGAGCGAGGAGGCAGAGTCTAGAGATGGAAAACACCAGTGCAGCGGGATCTGGTGGAGGCTGCCCTAGCAGCTAGTCCCGCATGCTAGCGTTACACAAGTCTCAGGGGGGTGGGCGGCCAGCACAGAAGGGTGTCAGCCAGGGTCTCTGAGGCCTGTCAAGACTGCCTCCTTTCCTTCTTCCTCCTTTTCTTCTTCCTTGTCCCCTTCTCTTCTTCCTTCTCCTCTTCCTCTTCTCTCCCCCTCTCCCTTCCTCTTCCCATCTCCCTCTCCATTCTCCACCCCCCCTCCTTTCTTCCTCCTCTTTATTCCATCTAGATGTGGGTCTGGCCGCCTGGATTCAGACGAGCTGTCCAGATTCCAAACACATGCTGAAGCTATGACTTCCAACGTGGAAGCCTCTTCCCCTCCTCGCTGGCTGTCCCGGCTGCCGTTGGCTCGGTGGCAGCCCTCTGAGGTCTCCCCCATGGGGGGGGGATCTCACCTCTGACCCCATGTCTGAAGCCTTCCTCCAGTGTACGCTCTCCGTTGTTCATCTCTGTGTCTCTTAGCCTGGCTCAGTGCTACGCTCTGTAGTGGAATAGCAGAGACCGAGAGCCAAGCACTGTTCCCTCAGGTCTTCCCCCAGACACAACTCCAAAGAGGACTCAAAAAGGTGCGCAAAAGTACAAGGTACACCCCCTGACTCAGGCAAGAAATGCCCTGACCTGGGTGAAATGGTCCTTTCAGCTTAAAGGAAAAGTGCTAAAAACTGACTTAGGTTCCAGAACACAGAACAATAAAGACAGTGACTTCTAGAGGTGACGCGTCCGCCGGACCCCATCCAGAGATTGCTGCCTTCCCACACTCCCCATGCCTGCCGTGCAGAGGGAGGAGGATGAAGCCTGTTTTTCAGGCAAGTGAGGTAGGGAAGCCTGTGCCTCCCTTGCTCTAGGATGCATTAAACCACACCAAGCGAGTGACAGGCTCACTCCTTCTTGTCGGAACTGTGCGCACTCTCTGGGTCGGGTGTCTAATAGGGCAAGGCCCGGTGCCTGGCAGCAAGGCTGGGTGCACCAACCATGCACTGTCCCCAGAAAGGGGATTTTTTTTTTCTCACTTGTAAAGCACTGGCAGGCTGTGAAAGCCAGGTCACCTGGGACGCCCTCCAGGGAGGGAGCCTCCAGCTGGCTCCCTGGCCCTGGGGGAGGGTTCCCTTTGGCAGTCACAGCAGCTTCCTCAACAAGATGGCTAAAGCAAGCAATATTCCACAGCCGCCAGCCCGGGGGACGCCTGTTCCTGACGCCACGCTATTGCAGCCATGGTGCCTGGAGAGAGGGGACGGTGGGGAAGGTGTGTGTGAGGCCCAAGATCCCCTGGCTTGGTGTGCAAATTGTAGGTGTGAGTGCCCATTCTGGGAAGATGCTCCATGACTTTGCAGAGTTCTCAGAGGAGCCGGGGATATTCATACTCTGATGCTGCTCTCAGCGACGGGAATGTTAACAGTTTGAATATAAAATATGTTGAAGGCTTGGCTCCAGCTGGTGGCTCTATTTTGGGAGGTGGTGAAAACGTTCAGAGGTAGGGCCTAGGTGGAGAAAGTAGGCCACTGAAGGGACTCTTGTCTCTGGCCCCTTTCCTCCTCTTCCTCCCCCCTCCCTCTCTCTCCTTCCTGGCAAACAGCTTCCTACTCTATATATTCCTGCTATTGTGATGTTCTGCCTTACCCTAGGCCCCGAGTGATGGAGCGGCCAGAGTGCCAACCAAACCCTCTGCAACAGTGAGCAGAAATCAGCCTTTCTTCCTTTTCAACTGTTCTCTCGGGTATCTGTCAGTGACGAAAAGACTGACGGACACAGAGGAGAATTATAGAGGGCAGCAGAGGTCTTAGTGGCTTAGCCAGAGCTCAGGAGCATCATGGGAACAGAACGGAGCCTGGAAGTGGCCCTGGTAGTTGGGAAGAAAGGAGAGACACAATGCTGGCCCACAACCCCGATTCCATCTCACAGCTACTCTGGGAGGCCAGCCGTTTAGAGGTTATGAAACTGAGGTAAGCTGAGGGGGGAAAGCTTCAGGCTGGTGTGCTGTGAGCCATGGAGCAGGTCGAACTCTATTCCTTATGACTACCTGCCTATGAGTGAGATGCTAACCGCAGCATGGCCAAACCTGGTAACAGGCAAGAAGAAAAGGAAGGGTAAAGACAGACACCTGAGGCTAGCGTCATGGAAGGCTTGAGGCTCTACTTCCTATACCCACTCCCAGTTGGCTCCATCACATTGCCCCCAGATCTACACCTGCCCCTGGGCAGACACGCAGACCTGGGAAGAGAAGACACAAGGATGCACTGGCAGTTCCCTTTTTAGCAGAGTCCTGAGCACTAAGGAGTTTAAACACAACCATCACCAACTAGTTTCCTGTTCCCCTGTTACCACTACTTCCTTTATTCTCACCTCCACTCTCATCTCAGAAACGAAGCCTACTCACAGTTCCCTCCAAAACAGCTCACTCAAGTCTGTGGACCCATCATGCACTGCTGGTAGGATGTAATGTTAAACACACGACCCCGAAGCAGTGCACCTAGGAGAACTGAAAACTTGAAGTCCACATAAAAGCATGCAGCTGAGTGTTCCCATCGACACCATCCAATGCAAGAGCCAAGAAGTGAGGACAGCCCCAGGAACCAAGGACAGATTGAGTAAAGCTGTGTATCTGTACACCAGCATGTCACCCACACATGAAAGAGAAGAATCTAAATGCCTGCTGCAAATCACTGAGCCTTCCAAGCACTGAAGCCACTCATAAAAGACTCACGCTGTACGATTCCACGCATACAAGACGTGAGAGCACATAAATACACGGGGACAGAGAGTAGACTGGAGGGTTTGAGGTCTGGGGGATGGAGGATGAGGAGTGGCCGCTCATGTGTGAGTGCTTGTTGGGAGATGGAATCGATGGCTGTAATTCTAGTGATTAATAATTTGTGAATCAATTGGTGGTTTATGGACACACACAACTTTGATAGGTATGCTAAAAACCACAATTATTTCCCTGTATCTTTCCCCCCTTGTGTGTGTGTGTGTGTGTGTGTGTGTGTGTGTGTGTGTGTGTGTGTGTGTGTGTTTTCCTTTTTTTTTTTTTCTTTCGTTGTTTTGAGACAAGGTTTTTCTGCCTAACAGCCCTGGCTGTCCTGGAACTCATTTTGTAGAGCAGGTCTTAAACTCCCAGAGACCCGCCTGCCTCTGCCTCCCAAGTGCTGGGATTCAAGTTGTATACCACCATGCCCAGCTGTGGATTATACCTTAATGAAAAATATATGAGAAAAAAGTCAGCCTCCCTCCCCTTCTCTGAAACCCATGCTCCACCCCTCCTCCCCGATGGTGGATACCTGTCTATGTGTCTAAGTCCATCACTTCCTCTAGGCAACAACTTGATTCTACTCTTTCTATGAAAGGCAGCTCATATTTGACGAGTCCAAAATTGGTCTCTCGAGTCTCAGTCCCACTCCATAATTTATTTTCTCTTCCCCCATCCCATGCCTATTCACCATCCCCAAACCCCATGGTTCCTCCTCAAACTATATCTGGAATGTACCCCTTCTTGTTCCTCCCCCACAGTCCTAGGCCACCACCTCATCGTACCCCACTTTTATTCCTCTACACCTGAGCCAGAGCAAGCCTGAAACCATCCGTCAAGTCACATCCCTCCTCTGCTCAAAACCATCAGTCCCATCCAGTCACCTCCTCCACTCACCTACGAGTTTCTTTTTTATTAGCTGTGCAGAGCACCTGTGTCTACTGCCAGACGAGTTCATCTCATCCTTTAGCTCCCTGCATCCCGCCTGCCCTGGCAGAGCTGTCAAGGATGAGCAGGAACAATCTTTGCAAGTCCCTGAGCTTGGCTTGGAGCCAGCAAGGAAAGTCTGGTCAGCAGCTTCTGCTAGCACAGCCCTAAGAGCCAATCACCAGCAAGGAAGGACTTAGCTATGCGAGAGCTCTCTACCTGCAAACCCTGCCCCAGTACTCTGGACATCAAGGAGCTCCAGGCCATTGGAAGCATTTGTGCAGGGATGGCTCACATAGCCAGGAGAAAGGGTCATGTACAGACCTGCAAGGCTGGATTCATCACCTGAGGCCAGGGGCCACATTTGCTCCCACAGGGAAAAGGGGAAATCCCCAAGTCCCTGTCTTTGGGAAAGAGGGCAAAGGGTAAGACAGGCCGGCTCTGACTGTTCTCGGTTCTTGGTCAGAGAGCATTTGTTGTGCCCACTCTACTGCTGGCCATGGGTAGCACGCATAAATCACCACTGGACTAAAGTCCTGGCCCAGAAAAAGCTCTCGATAAGCATTCCAGTTCCTTCCTGCCCTTCCCATGTCCTCCTCTCTTCCTGCTCTCCAGAAAGAATGTGGATTCAAATGTTCAGGGAAAATCCAGGTCCAGGCCCCCAGAGAAGACAAGAGTACTTGTGTCTAGTTTTGGGGCTGAAGCCAGTGTGGAAATGTCCTGGCTTCTGAGGGTGCCAGAGGACAGACGGCCAGGCTTTCACTCTTCACAAAGCCAGTCCCTGCTGAGGAGACGGCAAGGGACAGCAGGTTGTGCGCCTGGGCCTGAGAGCTCGTGGGCAGGAAGGGGTCTGGAGAACAGCTCTTCGCTGGCAGGGAAGAGAGTGAGTTTGCAGCCTCGTGGGGAGGGGAGGCCAAGGAGCACACGCAGAGGTGTGTGTCCACAGCTATTCTGCACACTCAAAGCTTCTGCCGAAGTAGAAGTCAACATGAGAGGGTGGAGAACATGCCTGGCAGAGGCAGGAGGCGGAGGCCTGGCTCTGCCATGAGCCAGGTATGGTTCCAAGCGCATTACTTCTCTACCTGCATCGGGTGTAACATAGGGGGTGGACCTGAGGAGCTCAGCAGCCTCCAGGCTCTCACCCAGCGGAACCAACAGGGACACGGCAGTGCTGAGGCCAAGAACTGAACGGAGGGACCCAAAGAGAATTACAGACCATTCCTAACCGTCAAAAGAGGGCTTCCAAGGCCCAGGTGTTTATTGTCAGAGGGAGCGACACCAGAAAGTGGCACACAGTGCAGTGAGGTATCATTCAGCTTTGAAAAGGAAGGAAAGCCAATGCTAAGTGAAAGGAGTCAGCTATGAAAGGACAAGTATACAATCCCACCGATCCTTAGCATGTGACGAGGCATGTAGCTTGCCACATTCAGGGACAGGAAGTAGAATGGTGAATGTCATGGACAGGGTGAAACAGAAGTCAGTGTGTAACAGGTAAAGAGTGTCTGTAGGGAGAGATGGAAAGTTCTGGAAATGGGTGGTGAGGATGGCTACAGAGCAAGGATAATGAACTGAAGAGCACACTCCTGTACATTTAAATGTAGTTCCAATAGAAGATTCTATTATATATGTTATATAATATATTATATATACCTATATGTATCTATATCGAGAGAGAGAGAGAGAGAGAGAGAGAGAGAGAGAGAGAGAGAGAGAGAGAGAGGTGTCAACAGAAAATCTCAAGCATACAACTCGGTTTAGGGCTTTCTGATTCATAAACTGAGAGAACTGGAATGAAGTGAGCCACACAGGTATGAGCCATGGTAAGGAAGGGTCCAAAGGCAGAGACCAGAGAGAAGGCAGCCAGCCGGGAGGAGGCACTGAAGAGAGACCTGCAGTCGAAGGGTGGACAGACTGCAGAGGAGATGTCCCCAGTCCTGACCGTGGGGTGTGAGATGAGGGTCTCAGGCCCTCGTGGGAAAGAATTCAGAGCCAGCTTGCTCGAAAAC
This sequence comes from Peromyscus leucopus, assembly GCF_004664715.2. Taxonomy (NCBI): domain Eukaryota; kingdom Metazoa; phylum Chordata; class Mammalia; order Rodentia; family Cricetidae; genus Peromyscus; species Peromyscus leucopus. The sequence goes on from NC_051069.1 coordinate 87,899,209, forward strand.
CCAGGGGTACACAGACTTGGGATGAACTGACTTCTCTTTCCATTCTCCAGGTTCTGGGAGGACACTGAGAGTGTGGCTCCTTGAAATAAAACAAGAAACAGGTTTGTCAGATAGCAAGAAGCCTGTGGACCTCCTTAGAGCAGAACCTCCCAGGGCTCCTCCTGAGTGTGCCTACATATGTGATCACAGCCATTGGGGGCAGAGCATAGGAAGACGGGCCAAGGGTGGGATGGAATCCTGACAATCCAGCCATGTGCCTTCTCCCTGGGGGTTCAACTCCCTCTCCCAAGAGGCACCAGAACTGGCTGTCACATTGGAGAAGATTCTCCTGTCCAACAGATAATGCAGCCTGTGGTGGTCACTGGGTATTTGAGCCAGTGCTGAGTGTCAGAAGCTCAATGTATCAGTCAGTCACTAGCACTGTGACCAAGTCCCTGAGAAAACCAACTCAAGGAAGGGAGGATTTATTCAGAGATTTTTAGTTCACCGTCCTTGGTTCTGTTGACCATGGGCCTGTGCTGAAATCAAACATCATGGCGGTAGGACTATGTGGAGGACAAAGCTGTTTGTCTCCTGGTGGACAGGAAGCAAAGAGCAATGGGAGTGGGGGCTGGAGACTAGGCAGAACTTTCAAAGACATACCTCCTTCCAACAAGCAGCTCTCACCTCCAAAAATATTGTCGCTAGCTGGTGGCCAAGCACTCAACACATGAGCCCATGGGAGACATTCTGTATTCAAACAATAACACTAACCCTATTTGCACCTGCAACAGCAGCTACCATGACAGTGTTTGTAAGAAGTAAAGAGTGTGTCCATGGACTTTCCCGAAGTAATGTTCAATGACATCATCACTACCGTGATGATTCCCAGCCTTCCCCCCCCCCGCCCCCTCCCCCACACACAATCACTGTCACTACCATCGTTGTTCACACGGCCATGCTTTTGTCCTCCCTCAGCCTGGAATAGGGGAAATCAGAATCCAGAGCACCTGGATATTGGCTGGGTGTGGAGCAATTGAAGGCATCTACCCCCAGGCTTGACACATCTCTAGATGGTAGCCAGCAGGGAAGCAGGACCTCAGGGTGCTGGTTGCCCGGGAAAAGCCTTGGCCCTCCCAGGCTTGCAAACCTCCCGAAAACAGACTGGCCCCCGAAAGGTTCAGTGTTATGCCCAGGCCTGAATATAACAGGCCTCTGATTAAGGTTCTCTGTAGAAGGGGGTCATCCTTTTAAAAGCCGTACTCAGCTGCAATGTTTTAAGCCCTTTTTTTAGTGGGAGATCTCATGCTGCAGAATGTGGGCATCTAGTATCTATCCTCAGGGACGGCCTAGGTGGGTAATGCCATACGCTAAGTGTACTGCCTTGTTTGATGTCACCTTGACATGAGCTAGAGTCGTCAGAGAGGAGGGAGCCTCAGCTGAGAAAATGTCTCCATAAGACTGGGCTGTAGGCAATTTTTTATAGTGATTATGGAGGGCCCAGCCCATTATGGGTGTTGCCATCCCTGAGCTAGTGGTCCTGGCTTCTATAAAAAAGCAAGCTCAGCAAGTGTGGGGAGCAAGTCAGTAAGCAGCACCCCTCCATGGCCTCTTCATCAGCTCCAGCCTCCAGGTTCCTGCCCCAATTGATCGTTCTTGTCCTGACTTCCTTTGATGATGGACTGTGATGTGGAAGTGTAAGCCAAATAAACCCTTTCTTCCCCAACTTGATTTGGTCATGATGTTTCATCATAGCAATAGAAACCCTAAGACACTAAGTCAGGCCTGGTTTCACTGATCCAAGCTTCTAAAGTAATGCCACAGCCATGTTTCCCCTGTTTCTGCTGCTAAGAAATGTTATCACAAAATCTAAAAGCACTCTGGAAAATACTTTTTCCCCCTCAGAAGCAAATGCCCAGAGTTACTTAGAAAAACATTAAAGAAGCTTACTTGGCAATAAAAAGAAATAGCATTGACTGAGCTTGTACAAAGCAGTGTTCTTTTCTGTATGTATTATGCAATATTTGTCTGAATGTTTTCTGTGGAACACAGCCCAAAATGAAGTGCCAAAAATGGTTCCTTGGGAAATCCTAACAATATACTCTACTAATGTACTCCTAATATACACTTGTACAGTAAAGGGTTTTATAAGACCTGCAGTATAGAAACTTATTTCTACTTATTTAACCAGTCTATCCTAAGGTATGATATATAATCCAATAAATAATGCCTGCAATTATTTTAGAAGGTGAAAACTGGGTGCGATGGCATGGACCTTTCACCCCAGCATTCTGAAGACAGAGGCAAGCAGAGTTCAAGGTCAGCTTGACCTACATAGTGAGTTCTAGGCTAGCCAAAGCTACATAGTGAGACCTCATATAAGAGAGAGAGAGAGAGAGAGAGAGAGAGAGAGAGAGAGAGAGAAGAGAAGAGAAGAGAAGAGAAGAGAAGAGAAGAGAAGAGAAGAGAAGAAAAGAAAAGAAAAGAAAAGAAAAGAAAAGAAAAGAAAAGAAAAGAAAAGAAAAGGAAAAAAAAGCAACTGAATAACAGCAAAGAAAACGCATTAATGGGGTCTTTGAGATGGCTCTGTAGGTGAAGGCACGTGCCTCCAAGCCTGACGACCGACATTGATCCCTAGGAGCCACATAGTGGAAGGAGAGAACCAACCTCTACAAGTCATCCTCTGACCCCCACACGTGTGCTGTAGCCAAGGAAAGCACTCACATGCGTGTGCATGCATGCATGCACTAAATAAAATGTAACAAAGAAAGTGCATAAATGTAAATTTTTTATTTTAATATTTATGAGTAGTTTTTTTAACTAAGAATTAAGAAAACAAAGAAAATAATGTAATTAATTGATCAAACTTGTTACTGCACATACATTGTTCAGTATTTGATAATTGATTTAAAAATATGTACTGAGAGAAATAACAGGAGTGGGTGAATACTAATGTAGATGTCTTGGTCATGGAAGATGTCACCAATAAAGTGACATTTAATAGGCTATGAATATAGCTCAGTTGGTAAAGTACTTGCCTACCATGCCCGAAGGCCTGGCATATACCTATAATTCCAGAACTCAGGAGGTAGAAGCAGGAGGATCAGAAACTCAAGTTCCACCTCAGCTGCACAGCGGGTTCAAAGTTAGCATGCCATACATGAGACCTGCCTTAAAACAAAAGACAAAAATCCTAACGAATTATTTCTGCAGTATTACTTTCATACTAAAGTTAGATAAATAAATTATAATTTAAAAATGGTCTAATATCCCTCAAGAACATAACATTTCCCCTGGCAAATGGAACAAAATTTTTTAAATAATAAAAACTAATTATTATTAGTACTTGGGAGGCTAAAGTGGAAGGATCACTGAGCCCAGGAGAAGGAGACTAGCCCGGGCAGAACAGCAAGACACTCCTCTTCAAGGACATGAGAACAAGAGAAACGTAAGTCCAAAGTAAGAAAAGAAGAAAGAATAGGTATGAGTGAAAAGTGGGTCTAAGTGCTAGAAGTGAATGGGTGTAATGCTAGAAGGGGAGAAGACCACATGCAAATTCCTGAGTAGGGACATACCTGTCTACCTGTCGCCCAGTGAAATGATCAAAACCTCAGGCTGCAGACAAGTCCCCAAAGGCTGGTGTGTTTTATGTATGATGCGCTTCTCCTACCATAGCATGCATCCCTTCAGTGAAGGATAAGGATGCTGATAAACGGTATGCAGGTGCCCGGCACAAGGTCCTGACGGTCTTAAGGTGCAGTGCAGAGAGGAGAAAATCAGGAACGATGAAAGCCATTTTAATATGACTGGAGGGCCAGTTGCCAAGAAGCCATATCAGTCCTAAATGTCTATGAAGGGACAGCTGTCACGAGGATACATCAGTTCCAAGCATCTATGCATTTAACAGAGTGTTTAAAAAAATGCACCAGGCAAAACCCCAGCAGAAAATAAGGAATTTACAATTATACCCTGACATGCAACATACCCCTCTTAATAAATGACAGAACAAGTGCTCAGAAAACCAATGAAGATACAGAAGACTCGGACAACATTATCAGTCAGTGTGATCTGTGAGGCACTCACAGAACATCCCACCCAGTGACAGCAGACTCTGAGAACATCTATAAAGACAGCCCATCTTCTGGGCACTGAGACAAGCCTCAAAAAAAGACTTCAAATAATGTACTCTATGTTCCCTGACACACTGGAATTAAAGATCGAGAACAGAGAGATCTCTGGAAAAGTCCCAAATTCTTGAAAACTAAGTAAGATACTTCTAAATAACCTATGGGTCACAAAAGAAATCTAAAGAAAAATTAGAACTTGATATGAATAGAAATTAAAACATAGGCCAGTTGCGGTGGCTCATGCCTTTAATCCACCCAACATTTGGAAGGCAGAGGTAGGCAGATCTCTGGGAGTTGAAGGCCAGCCTGGTTTATACAGTGAGTTCTAGAGAGCACTAAATAGTGAGACCCTGTCTTGGAAAAAAGGAAGGAAGGAAGGAAGGAAGGAAGGAAGGAAGGAAGGAAGGAAGGAAGGAAGGAAGGAAGGAAGGAAGGAAAACATATGTTACAATTTGTGGGGCACAGCTAAAGGAGTAATTCAGAGAATTTTATAGTGCTAAACAAATATCCCAAGAAAAGAAAAAAAAAATGACTCAACAACTCAGCAGGCACTGAGCAATGTGGAGCATGGTGGTGTGTCCCTGAGTCTTGAGTATTTGGGAGGCTAAGGTGGAAGGATCACTGAGCCCGGGAGAAGGAGACTAGCCTGGGCAGAACAGCAAGACACTCCTCTTCAAGGACATGAGAACAAGAGAAACATAAATCCAAAGTAAGTAAAGAAGAAAGAATAGGCATGAGTGAAAAATCAATGAAACTAAATGAGAATAATCAATGGGTGTAAGTGCTGGCTCTTTGAGAAAATCGATACTTATAAAACCCAACCCTGCCTGATCAGGAAAAGGAAAAAAAAAAGATCCAAAGTTAATAATATCGGGAATGAGAGATGACATCAGTGTAGAATCTACAAGTATTGTAAAGATAATAAAAGATACTATGAAAACCTTATGCCAATAAGTTTGGTAACTCTGATAAATGGAACAATTTTTGGTGGGGAAAGGGGGGTTTCGAGACAAGGTTTCTCTGTGTAACAGTCCTGGCTGTCCTGGAACTAGATCTGTAGACCAGGCTGGCCTCAAACTCAGAGATCCACCTATCTCTGCTTTCCAAGTGCTGGGATTAAAGGTGTGAGCCACTACCCCCTGGCAAATGGAACAATTTTTTTTTAAAAAAAAAAAAAATCACAAACTACCAAGTTTCACTGAAGACTAAAGAAGTGACTCAATGATCCTACGTTGATTGAAGACATTTAATTCATAGTTTAAAAGATTATCCATAAAACTTGCAGTCCAGAGAGTCTTGTCAGTGAATTCTACTGAACACATAAGAAAGAAATTAGAAGAGGTTTACTTAAACTCTCCTAGAGAAACTGAAAAAGAAGGGTTAATTCCAACTCATTCTGGAAGGCCAGAATTACTTTCATACTAAAGTTAGATAAATAAATTATAATTTAAAAATGGTCTAATATCCCTCAAGAACATGAACCGTTTCTGTATCAAATTCTTTCCAACTGAAGCCAATGGCACATGAAAGGACAGTTCATCATAACCACGTGCTGTTTACTTCAGGGATGAAAAGCTAGCTATGCATCAGGGAAAGGGCCAGCAAGATGGCTCAGTGCCGAAAGGCACTTGCTACCGAGCCTGATGACAGAAGTTCAAATCCCAGGACCCACATGATGGAGTAAAGAATGGATTCCCCCAAGCTGTGCTCTGACCTCCACATACAGGCTCTGGCACGTGCCCCAGTCTCCCCCAACACACACACACACACACACACACACACACACACACACACACACACACTAAATAAAAGTAAGTAAAATGTTTTCAAAAATTAGGGGGGAAATTTAACATAATGTGTCACATTAGCAGACTAAAAAAGAAAAGCCATGTGATTATCTCAGCCAGAGAAGGCATTTGACAACATCTGACATCTGATCCTGACTGAAAGACTCTGCGAACTAGAGGAAGGAGCTTCCTTGTTCTGACAAAGGGCATCTCCACCAAATAAATCTACACTTAACATCAGACTGATGCCAAAAGACCGAACACGCCCCTAGGATAAGGCGAGGATGCCTGTTCTCACTGTGACAACTCGGCACAATACTGGAGGCTTCAGTCACTGAAATAAGGCAAGAAAAAGAAATAAAGGCCATCAATCGGAAAGGAAAAGATAAAACTGCCTTTACAACAACATGATCATCCATGCAGAAAGGGATCTCATAAAGAGCCACTAAAGCTAATAACCAGTGGGTTATATGATTAATATATAAAAACCAGTTATATTAGAGGAGGCCAGGAGGCACAGGGAATGTGTGTGTGTGGGGATGGATTTCAATAAAGTATAATGACATATATGTGTAAAGTGCCACAATGAAACCCATTACTTCATAAGTTATCTTAAACTCATTTTAAAAATTAGAAATCGTAGCCAGGCGGTGGTGGTGCACGCCTTTAATCCCAGCACTCGGGAGGCAGAGCCAGGCGGATCTCTGTGAGTTCGAGGCCATCCTGGGCTACCAAGTGAGTTCCAGGAAAGGCACAAAGCTACACAGAGAAACCCTGTCTCAAAAAACAAAACAAACAAACAAAAAATTAGAAATCGTAGCCAGGCGGTGGTGGCACATGCCTTTACTCCCAGCACTTGGGAAGTAGAGGCAGGCGGATTGAGTTTGAGGCCAGCCTGGTCTATAGAGAGTTCCAGGACGACCAAGGTTACAAGAGAAACCCTGTCTCTAAAAAACAAAACAAAACAAACCCTAAAAATTAGAAATCATTTATACTTATATATTCTTGCAGCAAACAATTAAAGCTGAAATTAAAAACATTTATTATAATATCAATGCAGATGTAAGTATAAATCTGACAAAACGTACATAAAAGACCTACATATTCAAAAGTACAAATCAATTGAGAGATCAAGGAAGACCTAAATAAGTGGAGAGAGACAGTGTTCACAGGCTAAAAGGCTCAGCATTGTCAGCTAAGACATCAGTTCTCAAGACTGAGGCTATGGTTCAGGACTATGTCACTTGCCTAGCATGTGTTAAGGCCCCAGGTTCAGTGCCGAACACTACAGAAATTCCTTCAGGTTGTACACAAATTCTACACTATCCCAAACAATATCGGAATTTTTGCCTAACTCTATAATTCATACATTCATTCTCATGGCTTGACTACTAAGCTGGTTATAAAGCCATAGCTGTTAAGGCAGTGGTACATTGTCTTACATCAGATCAAAGACAGACTACGCGGGGAATTGGTTCTTACTACTGGGACAAAGTCAACTGGGAGCTGGAAGGAAGAATCTTCAACAAGGAACTCCGGGAGATTTGTTCCACCCCCATGCCACATGCAAAGAGTACAGAGTAGAGAACAAAATGTAAATGAAAAACCCAAACAATTAAACTTCCAGGAGAAACCATGAGAAATGCTGTCATGACCTTGGGTTAAGCAAAGATTTCTTAGACAAAATACCGAAAGCACACTCTGTGAAAGAACTAATAAACTGACGTCATCAAAACAAAGACGTCTAGTCTTTGAAAGAAACGGTCAAGAAGATGGAAAACAAGACACAGACAGAGAAAAATATTTGCATTTATCTGAAAGAAACTTGTGAGTCAGCAGCTTTCCAGGCTCTCCTCTAGACCAGCATTTTGTGATTAATGGGCTTCATTCAGGAGAGAGATGTGGACAATAGAAAATCATGGCCAGTGGGAATCTAGAGCAGTGCTCTCCAGCTTCAGCAATCCCGACAGGGTGTGCTAAAAACAAGCCATTGCCCTCCATCCTTGGAGTTTCAGAATGAGAAGGGGCCTGGGCACTCACATTTCTAGTATGCTCCTTGACCACCACACTTCTAGAAACAATAACTTTGACCAGAGTAGAAGTACAATGCCAGATGCAAGATCCCTCAACAAAGAGACACTTCCTAAGTCAATGCTGGTTATTAAGAAATCATTTTTCAGGTATTTGAGCACCTCCTATTCTTGGGAGCTCTTTCTCAGTTTTCCTTAATAAAATCTAAAAAAAAGAAAACTTCTGCTTTCCCACTTGCATTAGCTTGAAACTTCTGTGCCTGCTCATCAGAGCTTCTACTCCAAGAAGCAATTCCCAGCACAGCATTTGTGAGCTGGCAGGATTCTAGCCCGGCCTCTTCATTCACTGTCCACTTTTGTTACCACTAAGGTCTTTAAGCACTCTACCAAGACCTGATCTCAATCTAGAACTCCCCCTGGAAGATTCATACTGCCTTATAGCAACCATTCCATAATAACAGCAAGCAGGAAACCATGTTGCTCCACTCAAGCCTATCAAATTTCCCCGATCCTAACCATGTAATAACCCACCCCACAGGCTGCCATCCGGTCTTACCATCCAAAATGGCCCACTGATTGTCAATCTCCGTATGCTTCAGGTACGAGTCTTCAATGGTGGGGTCATAGTCAGGCACAAAGATCTTCTGGAAAAACTGGATGGTGAGGGCACTCTTGCCCACACCTCCGTCTCCCACCACTACCAGTTTATAGGTGGGGAGGTTGTCACTGGGAACAGCGCTGGTTGCCATGTTTCTGGTGGTCAGACCTAGGGAAGAAAGACACATGGAATGAGGCAGGGGGTGGTCTTTCCCTCTTGAACTAGGGGAAAATATTCATGGGCTTTCCTACCTGAATTTGGGGAAAATATTCATGAGATTGGTTCTTATAAAGGAACACAAACTCCCAAAGGTAGATGAGAAAGTGAAACAAGGCGAAACAACGTGTGTCACAGTGTCACACACGGTCCTACTACCCAGAGACAATTGCTGTTCAAATGACCTGTTCACCATTATTTACTGCACAGCAACTCCATGCCAGGTCTGGTCTGATTCACATCACACCACTGGTCTTTAATGAGTACAGCTGCGTCAAGGGAGTTCCTCTACAACTAGCCTCTGCCCCAGAGCTATACACGTAAGCAAGAGAGCTCTGGGCCGAGCAGGGACAGAAGACACAAAAGTTCACCTTTCCCACATCAGCCCTTATCAACTAGAACATCTCTTATCAATTGGAATGCTCTGCTGAGAAAGAGCTGAGGCCGCGGAGCCCGGAGGACAGAGGGGCTGTTAGAATTTCACATGCCTGTGCTCTGGAAGACCCCTTCCAACTCAAGTCTGCCATCCTGGCCTTCCATCTTCTCGTGCTTTATCATGCTACAATCATGCTGGTATTAAAGGCAATCTCATCCATCCATTTAAGCTGAGACACAGGGAAGGAAGGAGGGGATGTTGTGGTGGTTCTCAGTCAGGGACAGTTCTCTTCCCTACCAGGGTATCTGCAGTGTTGGGGTATCTCTGGGTATCACTAGCACCTAGTGAGCAGAGGCCAGGGATGTTGCTTAACATTCTAGAAAGCACAGGCCGGCCCTCCCCAGCAAAGACCTGTGGGAGGCGAGAAGCTCCCAGCTAAGGCAAAGGACAGAGCTGGAAATGGGGGTGGGTCCAGGGTTCTGAAGAATGATGAGGCCTTCACAGGCTAAGACTGACTGTGACAAGGTGACAGAGAGAAGTGAAAGGTGGCCTTGGAAAATGCTGTCACAGAGTGCCCCAAAAGAGAGGCAAGCGGGGGTCATGGAAGGAATCCTCGGAAAACCAGGAAAGAACACAGTGCAGGCTGGCAGCAGAAGTCGGGGACACGGGTAAGGAAGAACGATTTGTAAGAAAGAGCCAGAGGTGGTGGCTGACTTCAAGGAGTGCATTTTCCAGACACATCGGAGCAGTTGCACACATGAACCCACAGCATAGTGTCAACATGCACAAGACCTGCACACGCTCAGGCCAGGCAAAAATCCCCGTGTGGAGGGAGGCGGGGGGGAGTGGGCACCAAATTCCACCACTGGTGAGCAACTATTGGCATTTGACAGCTGCTAGGAGGAGAGTCAGCTTTCTGGCGAGCTGACCACACACTGGGGCAGACGCCATGCCCGAGAGTAGTTGGGGAGCACAAGCTGGACCAGAAAGAAGAAAGAGGAGGAGGAAGAGGAGGAGATGCTCAAAAGTTGGGTGGGTGGGGGGGGAGGGTAGAGAGGGTAAATGTGGGAGGAGCAGAGGGGAAGCAGGCCTTCCTGCTCGAAGGCCACTCCCAGACAGCCTAGAAAACCAATCCTAACCACCAAGGGAATAGAAGCTTGCTCCTGTCTCTGCACAGATGAAAACCCCCAGTGCTGCTTTGGGGAAGAGAGAGGCTCAGGGGTGCAGCTGGTAGAGAAGGGTGGGGAGATAGCGTAACCCCGAGGACAAGGGCCTGGGGTTCCTGCCACTACCACTGTGCCCCCCAAACCCCACCCTGAATCATAGTTTTCTTCTATACCAGACTAGCTATTTCGAGAGGTTTTTTTTTTTTTAAACAATTATTTTCATCTCTACAAGATCTTCAACTCTAGGCTGTGACAAAAAGGGTGTTAACAAAAATGTGGGTTATGTGGCCATGTTGATTTGCATGTGGCTAAAGGACAAGGCTGCTGCTGGATCCTCTGCAGTCACTGAAACCTGATGTTGACATTTAGGACTCCCCCAGAGTGTAGGGGAAGTACATGCTCTTTTTTTTTTTTTTTTTTTTTTTTTTTCAGGCAGGAAGAATATAAATCTGTTGAAGCTGGGCTGGGAATATGCTTTCAGAAATGGATCAAAATAAAAAAAAGGGTGCACCCTCTTGTATACTCTGTCAGGTGAGAATTTATTGCCTTAGCTTTCCTGCTTCAGGGATTACAGGTGTGCACTAGCAAACCCTCTCACACACATACAGACAAGCATACATAGAAACAAAACCAAAACAGGATGGTTAACAAACCTAGGAACAGTTTTATACTCTATATGGAAAAATAACAGACCTCTAAACAGCAAAGGTGTGTGGCCGCTATCCCAGGAAGGCGCGCATCCATGATGGCTGGCCCAGAGGTGGATCCCAGCACAACAAGTATTGATTTCCTGTGTCTGTTCTCGTTCTCTCTCTCTCTCTCTCTCTCTCTCTCTCTCTCTCTCTCTCTCACTCTCTCTCTCCCCCCTATCTCTCTGTCTCTCTCTCCTCTCTTTCACACACACACATACACGCACGCACGCACGCACACAGTCAACCCTCCTTAGCCATGAGTTCCATATTCATAGATTCAGCCAACCATGGGTTGTAAACATTTGAAATTTTATTTGGGGGAGGAGTCTTGAAGATCTAGAATGGCCACTCTGATCTTTGTTGGTAAGCACGATGGAGAATCAGGTGCCCATGTGGCACTTAGGATGGGCTGAAGGCCTTGGGTGGGAAATCACAGGTTTTAACACGATTAACTAGCAAACATGGTCAGTGTTTCACCAGCCTTTCCTGAAGCTGGCAGGCAGGCTCCTAGGAACTGTCAACAGTGCTAGAGAAAAGACCAAAAACCGACAGCCCTCAAACAAAACCAACCAACCGTTACTGTGAAAAAGAAACTTAAAGCTCCCTTCCGGCTTCTGATGACACCTGTCTAGAAACAGAAAGGCTCCTCCCCTCCAGTCCTCTAGACTGTGCGGCCAGCCTGACTGATGCTGACCTCATCAAGGAGAGGCCTTGAGAAGCTGCTGCACCTGAAGCCCCCTTGGTCTAGGAGGACTGCACTGGGAATATAATCTGTTGCACTCTTCATCCAGCCTTCTCTCAGCGCTGGATGTTGGATTTCCACCCCTGTATCACAACACAGCCATATAGTCTGTATATGCTATAGCAAGAAAACATTTCTGCATGTGAAAAAAATTATTTGAGGCTGGCTCTGTAGCTTGGTTGGTAGAGTGCTTGCTTAGTATGTGCTAAACCTCCAGGACCCATAAACTGGATGTGGTAAAGCATGCCTGTAATTCCAGCACTAGGAAGATCAGAAGTTCAAGGTCATCCTTAGCTACATAGTAAATCGGAGGCTAGCCTAAGATACATGAGACCCTGCCTCTAATTTTTTCTCTCCTGACATGTGTAGACATTTTTCTTAGAGTTATTTCTTAAGCAGTATGATATCGTTATTTATGTAGCATATTTATTGTATTGGGCACGTATAATGCAGAGGTGATTTAAAGTGTATGGGGAGGTGCTATGACATTTTATGTAAGGAACCTGAGGATCTACAGATTTGGGTATCTGCCAGGGAGGGGTCTTGAAACCGATGCCCCACCATACCAAGAGATGACTGTAAAAGATTTGCATAGTGTGACAATCTGACAGTGTTAAAATGTCCCTCACAAAAGAAAATGTTTGGGGTACCTGAAAATCTTCTTTCTACTTTCATTTAAGTTCTTTGGGGTGGAGTTGGATGTGGCTGCAGCCCCAGAACCAACCATGAGCTACCGCTTCAGTTGGCTGAGCCACCACATACAGGGGCCACAGGAAGGACAGACATCCTCTTCTCTGCCTCCGGGTCAGCAGGGCCTGATGCCACTGTCCCTCGTTAATGACTACTGTCCTCTCCCCGGTGGACAACGACGCTAGGCCAGCACTCAGGTGCTTGCTGGGGAAAGAGACATTTTTCCATCCTCCTCTGGAAGCCACATGAGCAAGCAGCAGTAAGCAGTTGGGAAAGGGTGAGGCAATGAACCACTTCTGTGGACTATGGTTTTCAAAAGAACACAAGGTAAGATGCACACTAGCAACAGAGGACAGACACAAGCTTGCCCTTCAAGTCAGAGTTCAGACCACCCACAGCAGAAGCACCTGGGGTCTTGCTATAAACAGCCTCCCTTTGCTGTGGCAGCTGGCAGGAAGTGGTCAGTTGAGGGGCCTCTCCTTTTTATAGTGCTCTGACCTCGGGACTGAAGCGCCCCAGGCCACAGGGAACCGCATCAGGTCAGGGTTCCTTTCTCTTGGACTTTCCTTCTTACTAGGACTCGGTGGAACAGGCTCACACTGTATCAGGCTAAAAAACCCTTTTCATAGCATCCTCAGCTGATGAGTCAAGTCCGAACTCCTACGCTGAGCATTTAATTACGACCCATCACCATCAGCTCTCAGTAACCGCTCCAGCCACACCTGGGCAACAGTCACACTCTGCTCTCACCCCAACTAGCCTTTGCTCTCCCCATGTGATATATATATATATATATATAAATGTCCACTGTACACAGAATGTACACTGTACACAGAATGGCAGTGTGCACAGAACAGTCTAGTGAGCCCAGGCCCAGGAGTCACTTCCCAAGGAAGACACGGCCCCCACCTTGTGCTCTGAGCCCCATGGTCCCCACACAGAGGCCACCATCACACTTGGAATCTTCTACACATTTATTATGCACCCAAGGGCATGAGCTGCCTTTGTTGCCCTCCGTCCTTACAAAGCCTGGCACAGAACAGGCTGAATGCACCAAGGCTTAAGCACTGGCATTCCCAAAAAGTTACACAAACTGCCAACCGCCAAGCTGGCCTCAGTACACACAGGACTAAAGGAAACCCTCTCAGCCAGGCACTGTGACTGTGTCAAAGGGGTTGGATGAACACCACAGTTGGGACACTTTCGGAATAGGTGGGAGACAAAAGGAAGGGGGTGGCTGGAGAGATGGCTCAGTGGTTGAGAGCACTGACTGCTCTTCCAGAGGACCCGGGTTCAATTCCCAGCACCCACATGGCAGCTCACAACTGTCTGTAACTCCAGTTCCAGGGGAATCTGACACCTTCATGTGACCAAAACACATAAAATAAATTAAAACAAAACAAAAAAACCGAAGAGGGGACTAGCAGGACAGAATGGATCAAGAGAGCCCCCAGTACAGAAGTGGTTTTGACTGTGTATCCTCTCCTGGGGGGCATGCTTTTCACCCAGGAAAAAATGGATCAAATGTCTTTGCAAATGGAGTCATGAAGATGTTGGAGTACATGCCACACTTGTACAAAATAAGATGGTCTTGTATGGTGCACTCTGTGTAGCTTTGCGCCTTTCCTGGAACTCACTCTGTAGACCAGGCTGGCCTCGAACTCACAGAGATCCGCCTGGCTCTGCCTCCCGAGTGCTGGGATTAAAGGCATGCGGCCGCCGCCGCCGCCGCCGCCGCCGCCGCCGCCGCCGCCCAGCCAGGAAAGAGATTCTTAAATGCCACTCAGAAGCTACTGCAAAAGTCATCAAGGGGCAAAAAACTTTGCCCTGGAACCGTGGAGCAAAATGCTTATATGTGTAGTGCTCCGCTCTGCTTCTCGTAAAAATCATTGTTGGGATGTTTGTCCTTCACTTTGGGGGACCATAGGTGGCCCCTTGAAGGTAGGCAGGTAGCTTAAGACGGGCATGATTTCTCGTCACATTTTGCCATTCATCTTCTGTTGTGTCTCTATCCATTGACCAGCTGTATAACCTTGGGCAAGCCACGTTTCGTGACCTTGGGATCTGCTCTAAGCATGAACTAAAAACGGCATGAAATATGCTGAGCTCAGAAAAGGCACCCAGATATTTCCTCTCTTGCCTGTTTATTATGCTCCCAGAAGCCAAAGCATCCCCACCTCAGTCATGTGATTCCCAGCCATGGCCTCTTCCCTCATTTGAAGTCCCACGGCCACCTCATCTCCATTACAGCCAGATGATGCAGGCCTATGTGGGAATGTCGCCCATTATTTAGGGCATTGTTTCCATGGGAAAGGCTCTGAGGTTCCAGCTCCCTCCACATAGGAACCAACTTTTGGAACAGCAGCCATTTGGCAGTGAAGACAGCTGAGCTGGTTCCCATGGTAACCACTGCTCCCAGAACCCCGCCCAGCCCACAGGCCGCACCAGCAGTCTAAACCATTACCCTCACTGGAAACTTCCTCCTAAAAGGCAATGTTGCTTTTTAAAACGATTTTATGTAAAAAACCCCAGGCATCTTTAAATTGAGAAGTAAGCTTTTTCTTTGGTTGCCATTGGGTTTTTTTTTTCTTTTTGCCCCCTCTACCCCTCTTATGGAAAATAACATCATCTTAACATGAAATTATTTCCTGAATTCCAGAACCACCTCCCCAAGCAGATCCCAAGCTCCATGAGGATGACAGCCACACCTTCCCATCGCCTCCCAGGGCTGGAGGGCTCTGTGCATTCAATGGCCATCCCACCCTGCCCCACTTAGTCCTTCTACCCTCCCGAACAGCTCTGGTGCCAGGAAGGGACACAATGCCCCCTTTTCCACAAGAGGCAAGCTCACGCCCCTGAGAAGCAGGGATTTGGATGGTGAGCCTAGCATAACCTCGTCATTCAACAAATTTCAAAGTATGGTGGGTACAGGGGGGCTGTAGAGATGGCTCAGCAGTTAAGAGCACTGGCTGCTTTTCCAGAAGACCCAGATTCAATTCCCAGCACCTACATGGTGGCTCACAACCATCTGTGACTCCAGTCCCAGGAGATCTGATGCTCTCTTTTGTCTTCCTCACGTGTGGTGCACGGACAACAGTGCAGGCGAAACACACACACACACACACACACACACACACACACACACACACGTGCTGTGGGATGATTTGTATGTCCTGTGGGAGCCCTTCTTGGGTTCCTTGTGGCGTTACCCAGCAGGTCCGTATAGAGGATGATTAGGACCATGGGCCTGAGTGCAGGTGTTTGAGATGGTCTGCACTTGGCTGTAATGGGGGATGGTCTGTATGTCAAGTTGTTCTGATTGGTTAATAAATAAAACCTGATCGGCCGTGGCTAGGCAGGAAAGATAGGCGGGACTAGCAGAGAGGAGAAATAAAAGGACAGAAAGGCAGAAGGAGACGCTGCAGCCGCCGCCATGACCAGCAGCATGTGAAGACGCTGATAAGCCACCAGCCATGTGGCGAGGTATAGATTTGTAGAAATGGATTACTTTAAGATATAAGAATAGTTATTTGTAGAAATGCGTTACTTTAAGATATAAGAATAGTTAACAAGAAGCCTGCCACGGCCATACAGTTTGCAAGCAAAATAAGTCTCTGTGTTTACTTGGTTGGGTCTGAGCAGCTGTGGGACTGGCGGGTGGCAGAGATTTGTCCTGAATGTGGGCAAGGCGGAAAACTCAAGCTACACACACACACACACACACACACACACATAAAATAAAAGTAAATCAATAAATCAAAGTGTGGTGGGTACGTCTGAGAAAAGCCAAGGACAAGCTCAGTGGCTGTCAGCATGGCAGCCTAGGGGGTCAGCAGCAGTCTTGACTCTGTAGCCAGGCAGACGATAAAGCCCCACTAGGAGGCTTCTCAATCTGTTAGACCCTCTGTTCCCCCAGTTAAAAAAAAAAAAAAAAAAAAAAAAAAACAAAAAAAAACAGGAGAACAAGGGCCCGGTGGAAACAACATGGAAGGCGCCCGAGCAGAGGCACATAGGCAGTGACTGGGGAATTGCCTGACCCTGCTTCTCCTTCCAGCCTACTAGGTTCCAGTGACTTAGTTCAATTCCTTGCCCAAGCATGAGTCTGACTGAGGGCACCCCCACACAGGGGTGAGGGAGGATGGTCAGGACGCCAGTCTGCTTCCTTCTTCCCAGGTTCTAGAGATCCCACAGAACTTTTTTTCCCAGAAGAATAACCCCAAACCACTATCCACTGTTCAAGAGAGCTTTGCATGCGGGGAAAAAAAAAATGGTGCTGGTGGCAGACGCTGTGCACGGGTCCAAGGAGGTCCCTGGCCACCCACTGACCTCACCTAGCACCGCTTTCAAAGCAATGTCATATAGTCCTGGTTGCAGCCAACGGTGCCCAGAGTGGTAACAACCGCTGTTCCTTAGTGGATCTTTGCTGTGGCGTGAACAGATGCCAAAGGTTGTGCTTAGAATTGCCATGCCACATGGCCCCTGATTGTTTGGTCAACTGACCTTGAATTCATCTGCAGCATCACACAACTTCACCTGCTACTGTGAGTCTCTACTCTGGGTATTGTCCATCCCGTGGCAGCTTCCCTGACACTGAAAACAAGGCCACAGACTGTTAAGAGGCCAGAGCCAGGGTGCAAGTACCCCAACGCTGCTGCCAACTTCAGTGAAGATCTGGTCCTCGCCGTTCCGCTACCTCTCCATTTTGACACTGATTATTTTAAAGATTCCTCCTGAGCCCAGCAGTTGGGCTGGAGTTTTCTAAGTAAAGCAGGCTCTGTGTGTGTGTGTGTGTGTGTGTGTGTGTGTGTGTGTGTGTGTGTGTGTATGTGTATTCATTATTAATGGCGCTCTTGTGAGAATGCATTCACATGGAGCTGAATCAGTCCAGGGAAGCTAATCTCATCTCTGTGATGTCTGGGTGTGCCCAGCACTGGGGGGTGAGGACACATTGGGGGAGCAACCCAACCCATACGGAGGAAATGGCTCTGCATTCCAGGGGCTGCCCTTCCCTTCTGCACAATTCCCAGAAATGGGATGCTTCCCCAGCTGCTGACCTACAGACGGTAAGTAATGCAGGGCCCACCGGGAGTCTAGGGCCCTTGGCACCCCTCCCAAAGACTTACCCCTTCTCCTTTGTATGACATCTGTGCCAACTCAGCCATCACTGTCCCGGGACCACTCTTCTCCTCTAAGCAGCCACCTCTGCACCCAGCTCCCTCCATTCCTACAATGTAACCACCAGCCAGCTATGTACATAAACGCTTGCCACAGAGGACTTTAAGCCCAAGTCCATAGACAAATGTGTGGCTGCGTATTGCTCCTTCCCGGAGCCATGGCAGATGCCACTGACTGATGGTGGGCCCCTTCCTTCCTCTTAGAGTCCTTTCCTACCTAGTGCTCCTGACAGGCAGACACAAGGTGATTGACATAGGTAGAAAATGGTTTTGGCGCCCCAGATCTAACCAACTGTCCTTCTTGTTCTCTCCCAAATACCTCATGTAGTGGTTATCCTTTTTCCTGGGAAGGGCCCAGGGTCTTCAGGGGCATCTTGCTTGGTCATCTTTGGACAATTCTATCACTGTCTTCTGTTAACAGCTCCTCTTTTCTGCCAATATCTTCTATCATCAAGAAAACCAGAAAGACAACACAGGACAGAAGCAAGGAGAGAGCCCTCGTACCCGTGTTCACCCTGTACCTTATGTTTCTTCTACCGTAACCATTCACACATGGGTCTGACTCACAAGTCTAAGGTGCCTTCCGGAGAGGGCCTGGGCACTCGTCTACCATCTGGCACCGAGTCTCTGAGCAGTGTGCAGAAACCTCTGGCTACCGCCATGACAGCAAGGATCCTGTCAGCAGCCAACACTTAACACAAACAACGTGTCAAAACCACTGGGAGATTCTGCCATTCAAATAACTCATTTCATTCTCAAGTACTGATTTGATGATCCCAGTTTTACAGCTCTAGAAACACAGGGCCAATGAGATGGCTCAGCGGTAAAAGCATCTGCTGTCAAGCTTGAAGACCCGAGTTCAATCCCTGAGACCCACATGGTAAAGAGAGAGATGACCTCCACACACAATCTATGGCGTGTGTACACACACATACATGAGCTAAACAAATAAAGAAGTAAATGCAATCTAAAATTAAAAACAATTGAGACACAGAGAAGTTAAAATAACTCCCCACAAGGTCTCCCAGCTAGAAAGGAGTAAAGTGACTCCAGAGACAACTCCAGCTCACCACTCTGGGTATCCTCCTGTGGCTGGCAAGAGGATGGACATATGTGTGCAAAGTCAGGCCAGGGCAGAGAGAGCAGATGCAGGCATGTTGGAGAACACTCCAGACTGGGACGAAGCCTGCTGCACAGCTCTGGTCTCAGCAGATACCTTGTGGACTGGAGAGGAAGTGGGAGAAACCTCATTTTGCATCACTCTCATATGGGCCCTGCCCCCAGCCCACCCACATTCAGAGTTGCTGCTTCCAGGGGGCCTGGGGCTGGCCCCTTACCTGTAACTCCAGACCAGGAAGCTGGTGCCATAGGGTTAGAAGTCCATAACCTTAGGCACTCTTTACCCTCTGGGAAAGTGGGCACAGCAGCAGCACTTGGCCTCACGGTGCTAGGAGGTACTACATCTTGTTTGTTTGTTTGTTTGACCCAGTGTCTGACACGGAGTAACTCCCCAGGAAGCATCAGGTCATCTCCATCATCAGCATCCTTCAAACCCACTCCAGTCTCTCCTCCTGCAGGAAGAACCCCTGTTCCTCCCAGGCCCTTCCTGGGCTCAGGGATGGCCTGCGAACTAGCAGATCAGGCCAGGGCAGCTCAAAGAACTCACTATCCCACTGCCCAAAGGTTCTCATGGTGGTCTGTGCTAGCTGCATTGCTGAACCTGTGCTGGAAGGGAGCATCCACCTCAGCCTGCAGTGATCCATACAGCAGCTCCCTAGCACAGCCAGCCCCCAGGTGCCCACCCACAGCCTGACAGGAGCCATGTGTGTCTCCGAGAGTTCTGGAGACAGCTGCTCTCACTGCAGAGTACACGCAAGGCAGCACAATGTTAGGGGGTTCAGCATTCAACAGTATCTCCCTCAAGATCTTAAATACCAGTGTTCTCTACCAGAAAAACAAGGCCTCTCCGGGTGTCTTGCACTTTGGAGAGTATATCATTAGGAAGATTAAAAACTGACAAGCCACAGGACCTAAAAAATGGCCAAATTACCCCTGAGTCCAGAGAAGAGTGGACTGGGTGAGGAAACAGTACAGCCGCCTTCTCAAGGTTCACATCTGCTCACAGTCTGTACACTGATGCTGTAATGTAAGAGTCTGGGAATAGGGACATTTTAGCCACATGGGGAGGGGGGAGGGTGCTGGAGAAGTCTCCCTGGTAAAGGTAATGCCAGAAAGGCGTCTTTCAGACCCCATAGATATTAGTCAGGTAAACAATAAGAACAAGCATGTCCCAGATGAGGAACAGAAGCTGCAAAGCTGTGAAGCTCAGAAGTATGAAACCAAGGGCACAGTGAGGGCTGTAAGCCTGAGACATGGCTGAGTGTAGCATGTAGCTGTGATGAAGGATGGGAGAAAAACCAGGGATCTGCATCTCTGCACCTTTACACTCAGCATGGTGCAAAAACAGCATCCAGTGGCTGGTTCCAGAAACATCCGACGCTAAGGGAACCAGGGGGCCAGGGCTGCAGGGCTAGGCAGGTGAGGTTGTGGTGAGTCTGCACATGCTGGAGGCCCACGGATCCTCTCTACCCGCAGGCCAACACTTAATCATGCAATTAAGCTGGCTGCATGGCTGCCGAGTGCCACGGGGCCTCCGACTCACTGTGATGGCCACAGGGAGATTACACAGTAGGTAGGTCCCAGCAGAGTCTGCGTGAGGCGGGGTAGATTGCATAACACAAACTCAAAAGAACTGGAAGCCTAGAGCAGAGGGGGGCAGGGTTAGGGAAAGATTAGAGTCCAGACAAGGGGGAGAGAGAGAGAGAGAGAAACAGGTAACCCAGGCGAGGTCCAGTGGCAGAAATCAGGGGAGGGCTGCTACCCCATTTTATCAAAGGGGAGACAGAGTCAGAGATGCCGAGGCATTTACCCAAAGGCACACGGTAGTAAAGGGAGAAGCCGAGGATTGGCTTCCAAGCCCCGGCAAGCTGCAAGACTACAAGTTTGTGTCACTTCCCAGAGCTGAGGGGTTGATGGGGGTCTCAGTGTCTCAGGATCCATGCACCTTTAGACTATGGGTCTCACCTGGCCTCTGGAGCCCCAGCTCGGCTTCTCTCTGTGTCCCCAGTACCTCATCGAGGACAGGAGGGATGGGAAGATCTCAGTCCAAAGGTGGGGAACAGAACCCCTGCACAGGGCAGGTTTTGTGAAGGCGGGGCTCCAGTTGGAGCAGCAGCTGAGGGGAGAGGCAGATGTGGTTTGCTTTGTAAATCCTTGTTCTCAGTCCCTGGAGGTAGGGGTACCAATTAATATTTTCCAAGTGCTGGGGCAGGTCTCACCCGCACCAAAGGGACAGAATTTCTTCAGCCTACCATAGGAATCTGCATGTGACTGGGAAAGTCACCCTGATGGCCACTCTACAGAGAGGGGTCCCCATACTGAGGGCCTTCCACACCACAGTCAAGCACGCTGCAGTCAAGCACGCTGCAGTCAAGCACGCTGCAGTCAAGCACGCTGCAGTCCTGCCCCGCCTGCTCCTCTCCCTCAGCTGAATTCCCTCATGGGTCTTTTTACCTCTTCACTGCTAACCCCACAGCTGAGTCCAGCTCAACCCTGCACAGGCTAGATCCAGCTACCACAGTGGTTCTCAACCTTCCTAATGCTACGACCCTTTCCTACAGTTCCTCCTGTGGTGGTGACCCCCAACCATAAAGTTATTTTTGTTGCTACTTCCTAACTGTAATGTTGCTATGGCTATGAATCGTAATGTAAATATCTATGTTTTCTGATGGCCTGTGGAAGGGTCATTTGAACTCCCAAAGGGTTTGTGACAGGTTGAGGACCACTAAGCCAGCGCCTCTTCCCATCCACTCAGGCAGGCCCCTGCTCACCTTTACATGCTAAACTCACTCTCTCCCGCTTTCTTCCTTCGCTTCATCCACTCAAATTCAAAACTAAGGTCCAGGACCTCTGCTGCATGTGGCTTCCCCACACACAGTGGTCCCCACACAGTGGCTGCAGTCTGCTCCCAGCTTGGGCTCCCTCCTCCAGCACTGTCCTCCCAACCCTTACTCTTTAGCTGCCCTTGAACACAAAGACCCTCCTGGGAAACAGTGCATGGAAATCTTCTAGGCTTCCCCTCAGCTGCTCAGCACCCCTTCCCCCATACAATCTCTGCTCCCACTAATTCCCAGCAGGGTGTCCTCAGGGGCAGGGACAGTGTCCAGACTGCAGGGTGCTGGTGCCCATAGGCAGCCTTCCATCCGGAAAGGACCTCCAACTGACCTCCCTCCAGCACTCTCTTTGAGGAGCTGACTCTGTCTTCACAGGCCTTTCCAAACTGAGTCTCAGAAAGGCTCTTTCTCTGAGTCCCACGGAGCCCCTTGTTTCGGTCTATGGAATTTCAGGCAGACTCCCAGTGGCAGCCATTATCCACTGACCCCCAGAAACCTTAAAGGACAGGGTTCTATGGCTTGGTGCATGTCTAGCTGAGGTCTGGCCACAAAGCTCTTCCTTGACCACACGGCCATCCTACCTCCTTTAAGGAGCATGTCCCTGCATGTCACCCCTTCGATCAAACTCCTCTGCTAGCATCGAGAAGTTGGCTGAGGGCAGACCCTCGATGACTCTGACCCAGTTGACAGCTGCAGCTAGAGAATGTCTATATCAAGGCAGATGTTTTCTTTTGGTCCATTTCTGAGACAGGCTCTCACTGAACGGCCTTGGCTGGCCTGGAGCTTGCCATTCTGGCTCTGCCTCCCAACAGATAGCTTACCTTTTTAGAGTAACCAGAAGTCTGGGTTTTTGTATGAGAACTCCAGATTTTGAAATACTGACCATTGGGGCTGGAGAGAAAGCTTAATGGTTAAGAGCTCTTCCAGAGGACTTGTGTTCAATTCCTAGCACCCACATGGCAGCTCAAAACTATCTGTAACTCAAGTTCCAGGGGATCTGACACCCTTACAGAGACATACATGCAGGCAAAACACCAATGCACATAAAATAAAGATAAATAAATTAGAATACTGACCATCAGTTTAAAAGGTTTTCATTGTATAAGCCAAACAAATGACCCCCATACCTCATAATGGCTCTGCCCCGCCATCAGTGGCTACCTCACTAGCTCTCTTCAGCATGTCCATAATGCTAGGGCTGTGGTGGCCTGGGACAGATGACTCTTTTCACTGCTACCCTGACCTGGATCTGGCTGCAAAAACGGGCAAAAGATGAAAGCTGTGGAACTGACCCCATGCAGCGACAGGGGTTCCTCAGCCTGAAGGGAAATTTCCAGGGCGTGTGCTCCACAGAGAGGGCACACAGCCTGCCGCAGGAGTGGCTCAGACCCAGGGAGGCGGAGGGCAGAAGGCACATTCAAAAAGGATTTTGTTTTCCTCATTTATTTTCAAAACATTAAACACCATTATCAAAGAATGTGAACATTTTTTTATGCTTGACCAAAAAAGAAAGAAATGGCGACTAGGCTCTTCCCAGAGGTAGGGTGAGGCAACCTAATTTCCATTTTTAAAGAATAACCAGATGGATGGGCCAAATAAAGGGGAAACTTCCTGGAAACGGGCTGGGCATGGCAACCAACACGCTAATGGGATTTTCCTGCGTGCAGGTCTCTGGAGTGGTACACTGAGGAGGACCAGCTAGCTGTCTGGCTCTGAGCACCCAACCAGGGCTCAAGGCAGGGCAGGGCGCTTTCTCAGCGACTCTTCCAAACTCAGGATTTTAAGAGTTCTAGCTGAAAAAGCAGGGGGCCACTTGCTACATCTTACCCTCAGAGCACTATGATTTTCTCTGTTTTTCCTTTGCCTTCCTAACCAAGCTGATCTGATTTGCAAGAGAGAGGAAGAACAGGCTGACTGCTCTAGACCCAAGGGCAAGACTCAACCAAAAAGGTCAGCACTGACTGGGTGGCCAGTCACCCACCCTCTGCTTCCTTGGGTTTTTGTTGTTTGTGGTGATATTGTGTTCCCCAATATACTGTGCACCCTAATAAACTTACCTGGGGTCAGAGAACAGAACAGCCACTAGATAGACATAGAGGCCAGAAAATGGTGGCACACACCTTTAATCCTATCACTCGGGAGGCAGAGATCCATCTGGATCTCTGTGACTTCAAGGCCACACTGGAAACAGAGCCAGGCATGGTGGTACACACCTTTAATCCCAGGACTTGAGATATCATGTCTTGCTTAGAAAAGACACACGCCTTTAATTCCAGGAAGTGATGGCAGGAAGCAGAAAAGTATATAAGGCGTGAAGATCAGGAACTAGAGGCTTTTAAGCTTTTAACAGTTCAGCTGAGATCCATTCAGGTGAGGACTCAGAGGCTTCCAGTTTGAGGAAACAGGATCAGCTGAGAAGTTGGCAAGGTGAGGTTAGCTGTGGCTTGCTCTGTCTCTCTGATCTTTCAGAATTTTCCCCAGTAGCCGGCACTGAGGTTTTTTTGTTCTGTTTTGTTTTGTTTTTAATTAATAAGACCATTTAAGATTCATGTTACAGTTGTTGTTTTGTTTTTTGAGACAATGTCTCAATATGTAGCCCTAGCTGTCCTGAAACTCACTATGTAGACCAGGCTAGCTTCAAACTCACAGAGATCCACCTGCCTCTGCCTCCCAAGTGTTGGGATTAAAAGTATGTGCCACCACACTTAACTCCCTCTGCTTTCTATATAGCATTTCCATTAAAAAGTCATTCATCTAGGGGCTGGGAATGTAGTTCAGTCGGTAGAGCATTTGCCTAGCATTCATAAAGTCCTGGGTTTGATCCTCAGCGCTTCATAGACCACACAAAGCAGCTTACACCCATAATCTCGGAACTTGGAAAGCAGAGACAGAAAGATCAGGAATTCATGGTCATTCTAGGCTATATAGGAAGTCTGAAGTCAGCCAGGGATACACAAAACCCTGTCATGGAAAAAAGAAAAACCAATCTTGCCCCTCTGCTAGCTCTATAATCTTCAGCAAATTAACAACTGTGCAAAACTGTTATTGGTGAGTGACTGACAGCGGCAACCAGCTGGAAGAAGAACAAGGCTGAGGCCTGTGGCCAGGAAGTATCATGGTAACACCTGTTCATTAAACCCCAGCCACATCCTAAGCCCCACGATATACTTCCCTGATTCCTAATGTGTCTTGAGCTTGGTGAGATTCCAGTTATGTCCCCCCAGAGCACCGTGCGATTTACCTTGACCACATTTCATAGGCTGGTACTTAATGCTTAGTTGTATATGACGTCATGTAACTCCCCGACTCCATGGTCAATGCACATCCCTGCAGAGCTCAGTGGACATCTGTGGACCCATATCATTTCTGCTCTGCTCAGTCACTCTATAGAAAAAAAAAAATCCACTCCTGGTTTGGTCATTAGGAGAGACAGCCTGACTTTAGAATTTACACTAGCCTTAATGGTGTCAGTAACCATCCTATACTATAGTGGTAGTGTTCAACTGTAGGTCTAGGATACTAAATTCTGTCTAAAGGAGCTCTTTAATGGGCCTTTTTGGATCTAAAGGACATGGCTCAAGCTTAGTCTAGAATAGACAGTCACCACAGCTCTGCAATCAAGTGACAGAAGTGTGGAGTTGTCAGCTCTGGGAGGAAGTGTCCGGGAAAATGGATCCCTGGGAAATGGTAGTAAACTAGATTTGAGAGAGAGAGACAACCACTGGAGAAATTCTCCAAGGGAATGACCCAGCAAGAAGAGAATGAATGTCCCTCAACGTCACCTTCGGCTCTTTTCTCAGCCATGGGCAACCCCCTTTCTCCTAAGCTCTTGGTTGGATAACACAGTAGTAGGTCTTAGGGAGTCAACACGCCAAGCCTGCTGTGTACACAAGGGCAGAGCAGGTGGCTGGTACTGGAGCACAGACAGCCAGCAGGCATGGTCCTCACCCTCAAACCCTCAGAAATACCGTGGGTATCGGGGGTTTTCACTGATGCTCAGGCAGCCAGCAGGCATGGTCCTCACCCTCAAACACTCAGAAATACCGTGGGTATTGGGGTTTTCACTGATGCTCAGGCAACTTTTTTAAATGTCACCCTTAGAGAACTTTGGTAAGGAGCAAATCCTCTGGGAAGAACTGGGAAATACTGGGTACCTGTCTCCCCACACATGCGGCATGGAGGCCTGACCCAGGGAGGACGGCAGACAGGAGGGAGCTGGGGCATTTCTTCTATTATGTGTGTGGAAGGGAGGCTCCCAGAAGGAGGAGACTCTCTTAAGATCACACAGAGAGCAGCAGAAATTAGAATCGGGACTCCCGAGAAAGGCAAATTAGAGAGTCCCTAAGGGTAGGGCGCCTGCTCTAAAGCCTAGTTGGGTGGCCCCAGACCCCTGCTTGGCACTGTTGGAGACCCTGCCTAGGGCAAAACCACTCCACCCTGTCCTATTCCATTCCACCCACGCGCAGGCTCTCTCCAAACCCTCTGCCCGTCTTTCCTATTCACCCACACCAACCCTAAATAGAAGCACCCCTGTGAACCGCTTTCTCTATTAGAATGGTTATTTTGTTAAGGTGCCAAGTGACCAGTTCCTGCACCCCTTTCCATCCTTCCAGCCATCCCCAGTTGGAGTCCAGAAATAAAACAAAGGCTTTGTTCCTTTATTTTTATTTCCTCCATAAAATCTTAAACATGCAGGAAACACCTACCCAGTCCTAGATAAGTGGACTCGGGCCACAATCCACGGAGGGTGGGTGGGTGGAGCTTGGGTCGGTGAGTGGAGTGGACAGGGGAGGCTGGGGAGCCAGCTGGCCTTAAATGCCAACAGGGTACCTGACCTTTGTGGGCCCTGGTTTCCTCAGCGGGAAAGGGGCTTGGTGTGTACAGTGGTAGACCCTCCCACTCTCTGCCAAGAATCTCAACTGAGGAACGTGGGTGTGGATGGACGGCCGAGGGGACATATCCTATACAAAGTTTTAAAAAACTACATGTCCCCAAGGCACTGGGAAGTGTCTCCACCCTTCTTCCCTCATCTCCAATAAAGCAGGTTTTGAAAGGGCACACGAGAGGGGCTATTTCGGACTTTGGGCGTGATTCCTAAGAGGAGAGCACTGGCTGAGAAAGACCCATTGCCCTGATCACGCCACTGAAGCTTCATCTTCCCCCTGGTGTTAATTAAAACATGAATGGGTAAATCTGTGATTATCTAAAGGGGGAAAGGGTTCCAGAAAGTGTGTTGAAATTCTAAAGGATAAAAAAAGAAGAAAAACCGTAAATACCTTGAAATTAATTCTTCTTTTGAAATGAATGTAATGCCTTTGGGAGACAAGAGCCTGCCCCCAACTTTCCCCTAAATGATCAGCTCTTAAAGGGTTAGGTAGCCCCCCAAGTTCCCTTCAATTCCTGGTGATTCTACCAATTCACACACAGCGCCACATGACTACAAATATATATATATATATATATTGGTTTTCTTTTTTTTCGAGACAGGGTTTCTCTGTGTAGCTTTGCGCCTTTCCTGGGACTCACTTGGTAGTCCAGGCTGGCCTCGAACTCACAGAGATCTGCCTGGCTCTGCCTCCCGAGTGCTGGGATTAAAGGTGTGCGCCACCACCGCCCGGCCAACTACAAATATTTTTAACCTCAGTGCTTGGTATACACTGTGGGCAACCCAGCCCACAATATGTGGTGTGGGTTCTTGTAAACCCAAACTTTTCTTTAGAAATTGGGTCTGTAAACACAACACACTCACATACTTCTGTATAGCCCAAATAGAACTTAGTTCTATAGTATATGTAGCTATTCTCACTGGTACCACTTGCATAACAGGACAAACCCTAGGTCCTTCTGAGGTCTCCAGTCAGCCTTGGCGACATTTGTCATCCCCATCAGATGGAGAAGTCTCCAGAAGTGTGACCCCTTGCTGGCAACTCAAAACAAGATGCTTCATCCTTACCAGCTCACAATGAGGATTTGAGGACCACCCCAGGTCCCTGCAGCACATTACAAAACCAGTTCAAATCTCAGCCCCCACCAATGACACATTGGGAAAAAAAAATCTGCCAGTGAGGAAAGCCTTCCAGAACTGTCTGCCTCGCCACAGCACAGCTTTATGAAGCAGCTCTCTGCCGTTCTTACTCAAGCCCAAGCTGACAGCTAACAGCCTGTGGGTGGGAAGAAGAGATTGTCTCCAGTTGCCACCAGGAGCTTCTACCCTCTGCAGCTGAAGAGCTGGTTATCCCTGCCTGGCAGAGAAGAGACTCCCTGGGGGCCCGTTCTAAAGGAAGAATAGGAACATGCAGACTTGGGTATCAGAAAGTGCCTGCACTGGGCCTGCTGCTTCCTTAAAGCTAGTCCTGTACTTTTGTTTGTGTGGCTTTGCGTTTTTTGAGACAGGGTCTCTCTACAGTGCCCTAGCTGTCCTGGAACTCACTATGTAGACCATGCTGGCTTTGAATTCACAGACATGCCTCTGTCTCCCAAGTGCTGGGATTAACATTGTGAGCCACTATTCTTGGCCTTACACTCTTGTTTTGAGACAGGGTCTCATGTAGTCCACACTGGCCTTGAAATGTAGCTGGGATGACCTTGAACTCCTGATCCTCTTGCCTCGACCTCCCAAGTGACAGGAGTACAAGCATGCACCTCTGTGCCCAGCTTACTCCTACAGTTCAGAATAGACAGTGGACTTTTTCAGTGATTGTTTAAGATGAACGTCACAAATCAGCAGATTCTAAAAAGAGAATCATAGCTTTTCTGTCTTTTCCAAACCACGCCTTCTAGTCTCCAATTAAATTACAGTTGGGTTAGAACTAAATTTTGCTCCAAAACCCAGTGATCAAGACAGATGTTTGTGAGGACAGATGAACTGATGGATGGTTTGAAAAAGACCTTTGAGAAAGCCCAACAATGCACACCACCTTACTTCCCAGTGTGGTCACATGAGGAGAATGGAGTTTCTATCAGCATCCTCAGTGGAGGCCTCACTAGCATTTTCAGTGGGTTACCTGGGTATGAGGTCTCACTAGCAATTTGGTGGATTACCTGGGTATGAGGGCAAAGAGAGGTCTAATACCTGGAAACCAGACACAGCCCTCAGCAGGCTCACACTGGGCCCAAACTCACCAAGCCAAATGACCAGGCTCTGGTTTTAAGTCCTGTGCTGCCATGGGAAGGGTCAGGTCCATATAAAACAGTCACAACTATTCATTCTGAGTCATGGTGTTCGTTACATTATCCTTTACATTTTTCTTTTTCAAAATTAAAACAATAAGGTGAGAAAGTGATTTAGGGGTTCATAGGTGGCTGTAGGATTAATGGAGTCAGAGTTACCACCATTCAGTCCTCTCTACCCTCACAAATCAGCCACGGGTTTACTTTTAACGTTTCTGCTGCCTTCAGTGTTTTCACACAAAAGGTATTCCATCCACTCTCCTTAAAAGGCCCCTGCCCCATGGTACTGATTATTGTTGAATCAGACCTCATAGCACCAGCAGAGAGGGGACTGAGTTGTTTGGTCTCCAGCTCCGGGAACAGCAGATGCAGCAGAAGTAGCATATGCTTGAAATAGAACATGCTCAGACTCCTCCCTGGCACAGCATCTCTAAGCTCATGACTATGGAGACCTGCTTAGCCTTCCTGAATCCCAGTTTCCACAAGCGCAAAAGGCTCACAGCACCCAGAGGTTCAGGGACCGCAAACAGAACATGGACAGGACAGGGCAAATCCACGGTCTTTGCCCAAGGGAAGATGCGTAGGTAGATGGGTGGGCAGGTGAATCAATGGACAGACAGATGGATAGGTGGGTGAATGTATAGATGGCCATACAGATAGGATATCTTTAAACCAAGCCACTGAGAAGTTGAAGAAAGCAAAACCGCCCTTTCTATACAACACACGACTGTGAGTGGTTTGTGTGGGACAGGGTAAGGGGTGAAAGGAAAGACTTTTGAAACGATGAGCAAATTCCCTAGTGGGATAGGCTAACCTGATGGGCAATGTGTGCCCTCTCTACAAAGGTCCAGCTGGAGCCAAAGCTGTCACAGAAGGAAGAACTCCTCTGTGAAAAGCTTCCTAGTCTTTACACAGGGGTCAGCTTCCCACTGGGGCCATATCTGTACACTAACAAACTGTTATTAATCTTTACCTTTAAAATATGCTTTTTAGCCTGGCGGTGGTGGCGCACGCCTTTAATCCCAGCACTCGGGCGGCAGAGGCAGGCGGATCTCTGTGAGTTCGAGGCCAGCCTGGGCTACAGAGTGAGTTCCAGGAAAGGTGCAAAGCTACACAGAGACACCCTGTCTCGAAAAAAACCAATGTGTGTGTGTATTTTTTTAAGTACTTTATTTCTTAGTAAAAACTTTTCTTTTCCTTTTGTTTTATGTGTTTACTTATTTGCTTACGGGTGTGTGCATGTGCACACAGGAGCGAGAGGACAAACTGTAGCAGGGAGTCTATCCTTTTACCATGTAGGTCCCAGGGTTGAACTCAGGTCAACAGGCTTGGCAGCAGGAGCCTTTACCGAGTGAGCCATCTCACCATTTTTCAGACAGTCTCTTGTAGCCCAGGTTGGCCTCAAACTTGCTATGTACCTTAGGATGACTTTAAGCTGGTCTTCCTGCTTCTACCTCAGGTGCTGGGGTTATAGGCTTGTATTACCACACCTGGCTCTTAATTTGAGCAAAATAACCATTTAAAAAAAAAAAAAAAAAAAAAAAAACAAGTCCGATACGGTGCCTGCTTGTTTTTTTTTTTTTTTTTAAATAAAGCATAGTGACAACTACATAACTATTCAAATAACAGATCTGTCTGTACCACATCTTATTACCTCTCCCATCATGATGAGAAATGGTTCTGCTGGGTGTGACTCTACACTAAAGATTCGGGAGGGCCCGCTGGGTCAGGATTCTGTTATTTGAGGCGGCTACCACCCTCATTATGCTCTTCTTCTTGTAACCCTCTCTAATCTCCCAGCATATTTCATCTAATTCCCATGACAATCCTGGGCAGAGAAGCCACAGACAGGACCTGGGCCTGTACAGCATAGGACCCACCCAAGCCCTCTAGACAGTCTCAGGGGACCAGGACTGAGCTTAGAGCTCCCTATCCTGCCCAGGTTAGCCCATCACTCCTTGTTGGAGAATCAACTCCATTCTTGGCGGTCTCCAAAATCTCTCTAGTGGAACGATCCAAACATAAATTGTGACTTTCATCCACTGAGAGGACGCTTCATGCCAGACTCTCCAGACGGAGAATAAGCCCGTCTGAGACCCAATATATGTCACCTTAGCTGTTGAGGATGTCCCATATTTTCATTTTGGCCATCTGGCTAGCCTCAAACCCATCTAATGAAGGGGCCAGGCATACAAAAGGCCAGGTTAAATTCACATGGCCACTCCATGACTCCTGTGAGAAGAATGCCTGAAGAAAATGATCTTGGAGCCCATCGGCCAGCTGAAAGGTTCACTGGGGAGTGTGGGGTGCGGAAGGCAAGCCAAGGAGGGCTGGTGAGGTGACACTCCCAAGGAATAAGAATGCTACCTAGAGGACAAGAGACACCACTGTGGACTGACTGCAGGGAGTGACGAGTTCAGCCTGGCCTTGGGCTTTGCAGCGGCAGCACAGCTCCCTTTCTGAGAGCCTCCCCGGGGAGGCTACAGGCTGAGGACTCCTATCTTACCTCAGCCTGGTTAGGCAGTATCCCAGCCTCTGTCCTTTCAGGCTGCTCTAGAGAAGAACAGAACCTGCCTGGGACACACACCAGTCTCCAAAAACCACCGCCAAAGCAATGGGCATTAGACCAGGAGGGTCAATCCGTGGCTCATTTTCAGAGATTCCTAACTGCCCCGAGTCATATGCTCGGACTGCTAACCTTGTTAACATGCTAACCATGCTTCAAATCATCTAAGAAACTAACCTCTGGGCATGTCTGGGAGGGTGTTCTGGGGCATGTTTAAGGTAGTGGGGATTACCTGCCCTGAGTGCAGGCAACACCATCCCATGGGCTGGTGCCCCTGAACTTCACTGAAGGAGGAGGCGGCAAGTGAAAGGCACCATTCCTCTCGCCTACTCTCTGACTCGGATGCAGTGTGACCAGCCATCTCCTATGCTCACCATCCCAACTAGAAACACTCTCATCAGCATCTCCGTCAGGAGGGGCTGTATTCCCAGACTGTCAGTCAAAAGGAACACTGACGTATGTTGCTTGGTCAGGCATTTTGTCACAGTGACAAGTGACATAACCAACACACACGCTCAACTCTGCACATCAATGTCTTCTGACGTTCTCATACACGCCTTTTAAAAAGCAGCATCTCCAGATCATGAAAACCACACTAAACTCCAGAGCCTCAGCCTCTTTGGCCACCTGTCCCACACAACAACATGCTGACAACATGCTGGAAGTGTACAAGATCTCACAGGAGCCTGGGGTGTCTTTGGCAGATCTGAGCCTTGCTGAGCTTCTTGTTATTGGAGTTTTGCTACTTGCAGCCTGATGCATCCCTGAGGATTTGGACCATAGGGCCTAGAGGCATCATATAAACTATGAGGTAAGGCTTCAGAGTCTATCAGCCAAGCGCTCTGCTCAGCATCTGTATAATGGGCACCTGCTAGGTGCTCCAAATTGCAAGGAGCTCACATCTAGTTCCTTCCTTTTTCCCACCTCTCTATAAAGACGATGATACTGTATAGCTGGTTCATGCCTGCACTCAGACCCTCTAGACATTAGAGTGCATTCCAGCTTTGCACAAGGACCTAATTCCCACTTAGTACTGTTTGTACAAACTACGCAACACTCTGGAGCAGTGTATTTTCAGGTACTTCCAGGGTGGCACATTGCTCCGGGGTATTTCATCGGTAGACAAGATTATACTGACAACCACATGGGTCGAATATAGCATAGAGCTCACAATTTCCTGAGAACTCGGTAGATCCAGGAGGCTGGTAAACACGTCATGTTAGGACCAATCGCCCAAAGGGCTCGATTCATTAAAGTCCTCCCTAGTCCCAGATGATCACTGGAGATCAGGGACCAACCTGGGAAAGGTGAGGTGGATTTGTCACTTTATAAAAGAGTGTGAAATGTCTAAAACTAGTAAAAGTTACATTAATCACCCACAAATCATAAAAGCAACCAAGTGTGTAGTGTTGCCTGCCTTTAAGGCCAGCACTCAGGAGGCAGAGGTAGGTAGATCTCAGTAAGTTCCAGGCCAGCCAGGGCTATGGAAATTGCTTTATGCAGGAGCAAGCCGACAGTTCTAGAAGGTAGTCAGTCACCTGCCTCCCCTGAGGGCCTTTCCTCTTCATAAGGCAATGTCAAGGTCACATCTGGGGGTGGCAGTTTCCATCAGAGCAGGGGACTTGCTTAACCTCCCACTGCAAAGAGACTGACCTTGAAACCCCACAGCAAGAGAGCCCCACACCACCCACCCTGGCAGAGAAAGGCCAAACCGTGCCATAAACCACAGACAGAGATACTGCCTGGCTGCTGGGTAGTGTGAGCAGACCCATGAGTAAACACCGCGGCCTGAGCAGGGGACATGCAATTTACAGGAAATTAGGAGATTTACGGAATGTTAGCAGCTCAAATTTCTTCTCTGGGAAAAGGGACAGGAGAAACTCTAAGAACTGCCTCAGTGAAAGCGCTTTGTTCAGAGCTTAGCCCTGGCATGTGCCAGTTATTAATACACACAGCCGCCACCTCACACTTCAACCCACCGCTGCAGGATGCGGGGACTGCGGCGCTATAAATGCACAACACAGTCTGCACTAGCCTTAAAACTCAGCACCGTAGACCCCCACTCACAACAGGCCAGAACAGACACGGTGTCGAAAGCACAGACTTCGACACAGTCCTGGGTAGGTTGTCTGTCCACTTACCCTTTTCTGGATACCACCATAGTAACATCTTTCTGGCGGCGCCCTGTCTGAAGACGGACAAATCCCTATCAAGTACCCAGTCTTTGTAAGCTTTGCTTTTAAGTGTTCTGTTTACTCCTTAGTCCAGGCAGACCTCTAGAGGCCACAGTTCTGAGCCCCACCAGTCTGCTCTTTTAATTTGGTCCAAAGGAGCCAAAACCATTGTAGCCCAAGGAGGTTCCCCACCACCAGGGGCTGTCCCAGCGCTTAGGTCAGAGCCCAGGTGAAGCTGTCTTTGTCCCCTCGCCAGACTGCTTTGCCCCAAGCCCCAGGCTACCTCAACTCTGCAAGGGTTTCTAACTGGATGTCAAGAGCCCACGCAGATGCTCACTCACATCTGCTCTTCTAGACAGTCTTCCTGGATCTCCTACCCTTGAGTAGGGTCTCTTGAGTTCTCCCACTGACCACACTGGGCTGTCACTCAGTTTGTGCCCCTGCCTTCCTGGTGGGACAGGGGTTGGCACTGAGCTTGACATACAGTGGGGCACCGGGCCGTGTCACTTTAGCGTGAGCGCAGGCCCCAGTTGTGATCAGAGCCGAACCCGGGGCGCAGTAAAGAGTTGTTTATGAAGCAAGTTGCCTTTCATTATCTACATGAATGTACCACCCCTCCGCAGATCCCTACCCTGGTTAACGCCATTTTAAGCCAGGAGAGCCCCACCACCCCGCCGCCCACCTCCCCGCCGAGTCCTTACCCGGGCAGCCGAGGAACCCCGGGGTGACTGCAATCAAAGGAGTCTGTTTGACCGGTGGTCAGGCCCTCCCCACCGAGGTCGCGGTGGCGGGCGACTTTACCGCACACCGTTACGCTGGGGTGACTGGTGGGGGCAGAGGCCACGCACAGCCAGAACCAGGCGCCCGGGTGCAGCGCAGCACGGCGAGCGCCGAGCGGGCCACACCGCCGGCCACACCTCCAGCCCCGGAACAAAGCGCCCGCCGGCCTCGTCTCCGCGGGGCTGCCGGGCCGATCACAGTGCGCTCCGGCCCGGGCTGGGCTCCGGCTCTCGGCCACCGCCTCCTCGCTCGTACCGGGAGGAGGGAGCGCCGCGCCCGCGCCCGCCGGGCCCCGCGCCGCCCGCCGACTGACGGCTCCGCGCCAGCCAGCCCGGCCGCCGCCGCCGCCGTCCCCGCCCCGCTGCCGCCTTAAAGCGACCGCGCACCCCGCGGCTCGAGTGCCTTCCAGTTGGCCTCGACGACCCCCAAACGGCGCCACTGCGGGCGCTGGGACAGCTGGCATCGGGCAGGGTCCCTCGGCCTCATGTACTCACCGCACCGACCCGCAGCCGGGCGCCGCGGCCGCCGAGCCTGGGACAACCTAATGGGAATTCGCCCCGGGCGACTTTAAAAGAGTCTGAGCTCCACCCTTTAACTCTGGTAGTGGCCGCCAACTTTGAGACCTGCGGATGCCTCCCTAATCCTAGAGGACTCCTGACAATAGAGTCCCCAGATCCCCAGGGTTCCGAGAACCTGCTAGGTGGGAAGTTTCAGGCCTCAAAGTTCATGCCAATTTGCTAGCGACCCGGACAGGAGGCGACAGCGTTTCGTTGTTCCACTCGGTAGGAGTCACCCCCCACCACACACCCTTTTACAAGACTTGAGATCTAGGATCACATAACGCTGAATGTACACTTTTAAATCGTGCATTTCAGTGGGGTTTTGGTATATTCACAAAGTTGTGCAACCATAGTTATTATCTAATTCCAGAACATTTTGGTCACTACCCCCTTTCCCCAATACATAAAAACCTCTGTGGGTAGCCTTTCCTCATTCTCCTGCCTCCTATCCTCTAGAAACCTCTAATCTGCTTTTTGGCCTCGGTGGATTTGCCTATTCAGAACATTTTCTATAAATGGAGTCATACCACATGTGGTCTCTGTGACTGACTTCTTCCATGGTGTTTTCAGGCTGGATGTATGTGATCCAGTGTAGCAGAGCCTCAGACAGACTCATCTCCCACTGTATGTATAGGAAGCATTTTGTTTAGCTATTCATCAATCGATGGTTATCAACGTTTCCACTTTGGACTGTTCTGAATAAAGTGGATAGAATGTATTATACAAGTCTCTTGGATACACCTCCAGTGGAACTGCCAGGTCATTAGTTAACTCTTTTTGGGGGGAATCTGTCTGTTTCCAAAGCAGCCACAGCATTTTACTTTTCAACTACTGTCTCCACATTCTTCATGTGTGTGTGGACGTGTACATGGGTGTACATGTGCTTAAGCATGCACACATATGCCTATGGAGGACAGAGGACAACATTAGGTATAGTTCTTTGGGTGTTATTCACCATTTTGCTTTGTTTTGACGTTTAGTCTGGAGGATTGTGGTTGTTGCTTTGGGTTTTATTGTTTATTTTAAGGCTGGCTGGGCTGCAAGCCTAGGGGGTCTGGCTGTCTCTGCCTCCCTCCCCAGGTAGGGAAGGCCTGAAGTTAGACAAAGCTTTTGTTCTGTTCTTGTTTTTGCCAACACTTGTAATTGTGTGTCTTTTAGATGACAGCCCCACTAGTGGGGTAAAGGCCTCTTGTTCTAAGTCTCAATGCTATTTCATGTTCTGTGTGTGTGTGTGTGTGTGTGTGTGTGTGTGTGTCTTTGTCTATCTCTCTGTCTCTGTG
This sequence comes from Peromyscus leucopus, assembly GCF_004664715.2. NCBI lineage: Eukaryota > Metazoa > Chordata > Mammalia > Rodentia > Cricetidae > Peromyscus > Peromyscus leucopus. Next base: position 87,935,269 of record NC_051069.1, read on the forward strand.
TGTGTGTCTCTCTGTCTCTCTGTCTCTCTCTCTCCTGAGATAGGGTCTCTATTACCTCCACATCCACTTCAGGGTCATTTCTGAGGACATTCTTTTGTTAATGGGCCTTGATGACTTGGAGGTAGCTTTACTCATTCTGACCTGCCTTACCATTTTGAGTGTTTCTCCTCACCCCAGGCCTCAGGGGACCTCCCAGCAGGCCAGACTGAGCTTCTTCTGCCTAGGGCAGGCTTCTGAGTATTTCTCCTCACCCCAGGCCTCAGGGGACCTCCCAGCAGCCCAGACTGAGCTTCTTCTGCCTAGGGCAGGCTTCTGTTGGCCTCCCAGCCACCAACCATTTGGTGAGAGCCATGTAGTCCTTACATCCATACTCCCATCTGCTGCTCTCAAAGCCCAGGTGGCTTTCAAAAGGCCCAGGACATGGAGAACTCACCAGATGCCACTGAAAGTGTCTTTTATGGCAGAAGGGAGTAAATGAAGTGGTTGGACAGGGACCTTGAAGGTTAAAAGTCCACCTTGACTTCCCGTCTTGCCCTGACACTGCCCCTTTCTCTCATTTTTATTTGCCGCAGGCCTCAGGGAAGGTGGGCAGAGGGTGCTCCATAAGAGTGGAATTATAGCTATCCGGTTTCCATACAGAATTCCTTCTTGTGTCTCCCCAGAAATGGAACTTACATAGTTTTTGTTATATTCGGGGGAGTCTTCAGTGGTGACTTTGGAGCATTCAGATAGTGATTCAAGATGGATTATCTCATTTAGGCTGCCCCCCACTGTCCCCATCCCCCATCCCCCACCCCCCACTCCCCCACCCCCGCCACTATCCCTTGAAGCCTGAAATAAAGCTATGGCTTAGCTGCTGGTGAACAGTCTTTTTAGAATAGGGTGGCTGAGCAGCAAACGCAAGTTCTGAGAGTTCATTCAGGAGGAACTGATGGAGTACCCACTGAGTGCCAGGCTTGGAACAGGGACCTACCTTCCAGTCGAGGACTAAGTGGTGTTGGAGAGAGATTTGCAGGGCTACGTGGGAGCCCAGAGAAGAGCACCTAGCCCAAGGTGCAGAGGGAGCAAATGAGAGCTGATGAGCCAGGTCAGAGGTCAGGGATGGGGGTGGGGGTGGGAACTAATCCCACAGCTGGGCTAAGAGACAAAGCCTTGTATACTTAGGCACGATTGAGCCGAAGCCTTTAAAACTGTTCCAGCAGACATGCATGGTTGATCAGGTGTGTCTGCAGCATGGCACACCAGACTTCTGGCCAAGGACCTAGATAGAGCGCAGACCAGATTTCATGCCTTTAGGTCCAAGGCCAGCCAGTGGGCCAGGAGCCAGTTCCTGGAATAGAATAAAGGTCAGAGCTGCTGGGATGATACACAACGAGACCTCCCCAGTTAGTGACGAAGCAAGTATGCAGCACTCACTGCCCCAGAGAACGCTGGATGCTGTGGGTCAGAACAGGCTAGAGGTAATGGATCAGTGAGTAACCTGGAGTAGGCTGGGACCTTCAGGAATGGAAACGACCCAGGTCCCCATTGCTCCGTCTTCCTGTAGACTCCAGGTTCAGTGTGGTCTCTGGGGATAAAAGCAGCTCTGAGCTTCTGAGCACCCACATGTGATGTGCCGCCTACTGGTTATGGTGATGGGTCTATGGACCTTCCAGGGGCCTGTGCAAAAAGCCTTACCTGCTTTGGTCTAGATGTAAAGAGGTTGTAGGTCCATTCCCATGCAGCCTATGGCCCTGAAGATAGGTTGCCCTGCCTACTGTACTCTTCCATGCATGTGGCCTGGACAGGCAGGTCACTTGTGAGCATTCAGTGCTAGAGAAGTAAGAAGATGAATAAGAAAATGGTCTTTGTTCCAGGTACAGTGTCTTCAGGCTGTGGCTAGAATTAAATCTTTTGGTGACCCAGAAGCACCCACCATAGGTTAGCAAAGGAGGTTTGTGGAGCCCCATGCTAGTTAACCCATAATAGTTAACCCATAATAGTTAACCCTGGCTTTTCTGCTGGTGAAAGTTCAAGGTGGTTCATTCTCCACTTACAATGTATGTAGCATGAATCTTAAAGAGTCTTTATTAATAAAACAAACATGAGCCAGGTATTGGGGTGAGCACTGGAAGATCAGAGAGACAGAACAAGCCACAGCTAACCTTCACCTGGCCAACTTCTCAGCTGATCTTGTTTCCTCAAACTGGAAGCCTTTGTGTCCTCATATCCAAATGGCTCTCAGCTGAACTGTGCTGCTCAAAACCTAAAAGCTTAACCAGCCAAATGCTTCTAGTTTCTGGTCTTCACGCCTTATATACCTTTCTGTTTTTGCCATCACTCCCTGGGATTAAAGGCTCCCTTTCTGGGATTAAAGGCATGAGTCACCATGCCTAGCTGTATCCTTGAACAAATGGATTTCTGCCTCTGGAATGTTAGGATTAAAGGTGTGTGCTACCACTGCCTATCTTAAGTATCTAGTGGCTTTTCTGTTCTCTGACCCCAGATAGGTTTATTAGGGTACACAATATTTTGGGGAACACAATACCACCACAGATGTAGCATCAAGAACTGCCAAAATCTGCTTTCAGAGTTTCCATGGCTTTTGCTGATCACTATTCACCCCCTCCCCCATTAGGAGTGAAGCCTCACAAGAGTTTCTTTTGGGACATTCACCATCCACCCCTCCCAGAGGTGCCCTCTTGTTCTTGGGGTATTCACAATCCACCCCTCCCAGAGGTGCCCTGTTGTTTTCTGGAGCCAGAAGAGCAGTTTCCCATGAATCTTCCCACTCACCACCAAACTTCTCCAAAGGATTGCTCCTACTCAACTCATAGACTTCTTTGTAGCAGTGTTTACCTTTCTTTCTTGAAAATTCTAGTCCAGCAACTTTCATTTTAGGGGTTGCAACCTGTAGGGAGAAATAGATCTTTGCATTGTGAATCGGAATACACACACTACACACACACAGACAGAGAGAGACAGAGAAAGAAAGAGAGAGAGAGTGAGAGAGTGAGAGAAAGAGAGAGCAAGCAAAAGTCTCCTCAAACAATAGTTATCTTTATAATGTGTGGTACCTCTGATAGATTCCATTCTCTTCTGTGTCATTAAAATGCCATATTTTGACAACCAGGACTGTAGATTAGTGGTATTGCTGCAGAATTTTTCAAGAAAAGTCAATAGAAGATTTTGAAACACATGCTAATGAAAATGGTTTGAGACAAGATTGGGTTTTCAAATATCACGATTTCTTCTTCTAGGCGAGTGTGAGCAGGTGTGGATCAGTAAATTCCAGTCACAACAGAAGATGAGGTCTCTAACTGCCTATTCCCATCCCCTTATCTAAAATATCGGCCAGTTTAGGGTACCAGTTAGTGATTGTTTGCCCAGGAGGACCTGTGATAGAGTAGATAGTGACGAGCAAAGCTTTTGCCACGTCATGACAGGATGGTAAGTGAGAACACAGGAGACCTTACACAGCTAATTTCCTCTGTGATCGCTGAGTTCTGGGCCGAAGAATGCGTTGAAGAAAACAGGGTGAGGTGCTGGAGAGATGGCTCGGCAGTTGTTGCTCTTGGAGAGGACTTGGGTTCGATTCTCAGCACCCACACAGTGGCTCACAACCATCTATAACCCCAGTGTAACCCCAGCTCCAGGGGATCCCTTCCTTTGACCTCTGTGGGCAGAAGCACAAATGCGGTGCACAGACACACAAAATACCCATACACGTAAGATAAAGAGAATGAAATCTAGAGGAGGAAGAAGAAAATGACCTAGAAGACGACAGTAACAGAGGGAAGTCTTCCTTAGGCCCCCAGTGTCTAGAAAATAAGGACTTCCCAAGAAGTAAGGGCTCGACAGAAACACAAAGTTAGCTCCCACTTCAAGACTCTGAACAGATTTTGAAGTTCCATGGGGACCGAGCCTGGACACATGGCTCAGGAATGCCTCAAGGGCCGAACAAAAACTCCATTGAAGATAGCAAGACCCTCAAGGCGCTTAGTTAAAACAAGAATAAAAACCCAGTCCAGTCCAGTTTAATCCTGGATTTATGCAATCATTCCTCATGCATCTGCTTAACTGAGGAAAAGCAGAATATTCTTCTTGACAAATTACACACAATGTCTGCAAATAGCAAAACCATCAATAAATAATAAGGTAACCAAAAGGAGTGCAGGTTCATATGCAGGTGAGTGGCAAAGCATGGTCTTCATATGCATGAGGTACAGGTGTTGTGTAACAGTCTCCTCCGAGATTAAAACGCGCCATCCTGCAGGGGAGCTCCTTAAGTAGTGAGGTTATTAACTAAAAAACAGCCTCACGAAGTCCCTGCATCTCTGATCAGATTCACTAGGCCCCCTCCATGCCAGGCAGGGCAGAGCCAGCTGCAAAGAGGACTTTCAGACACAAGGAGCTGCAAAGGAAGACTGAGACCAGACCAGCTGCCTGGAAAAAGTAGAAACACGTGGAGCTGCCTGGAAGAGGTTTGGACCAACTGTGGCTCCTGGGAAGGACACTCTCCAGCCCACTGAGCTGCCTGCAGGCTGTGCAGTGTGCTCCAGGTTTCCCAGCTGTGTGGGCTGTCACCCATGCTGGGTGGGTCTTGGTGATGCACGTGTCTTTGAGTCATTTCTGTCTGCTCCTGTCAGTGACCCCTCACCTGTGTTCCTGTAAGTAACTCCAGTAAAACTCATCAGTTCACCAAGTTGAACTTGGGTGGTATCTGTACTCGGGTCTGTCGTGAGTTCCCTATCTGGGGTAGGTAGACAAGTGTGTTTCATCTCCCCAGAAAGAGTTTGGTCACACGAAATCGGGGTTCAACTCTTACAGACAAAAAAACAAACAAGCAACAACAGTAATAACTAGAAGTGTAAAGTGACGTGAAGACATAACTGGTCAGTAAGAGACTACAGTCTAAGCAGACCAAAGGTTATTCAGATGCCATTATTGGTGGACAAGGACATTAGAAAAATGGGGTGTAGAGGAACTGAGCCTCGTTTTTAATTTAAACTAGTATTTTATTTAATTTTTTAGATTTATTTTTATGTTTATGAGTGTTTATCTACATGTATGTAGGTGTACCATGTGTGTGTGCCTGGTGCCCAGTGAGGTCAGAAGAGGTTTATCAGAGCTCCTGAAACCAGAGATACAAAAGAAATTGTGATCTGCCATGTGGGTGCTGGGACCTAAACCTGGGTCCTCTGCAAGAGCAGTCAGTGCTTCTAACCACTGAGCTACTCCAGCCCTGGAACAGGGTCTCTGACATAACTGGAGAAAGTGGGATCTGGTACATCCATGATGAACCTGGGTTTACTCAAGACACAGAACCACACGATGACGTGGCCAAAGATACCTTAATGTGCAGAATAATTAAGCACAAGAGATTTCTTACCCTAGGAGAGAGAGAGAACTCTAAGCAAGAGAGCCATAGATATAGAGGGGACAACATTTAAGGCAGAGGTAGTATGGCCAAGACAGAGCAGAGATGGCTAAGAGGCTGGCCTTCCGCTTCTAACCCCTAGGCTGGGCTCTATGCCTGGCTGGAGACAACACAGCCAAACCCACTACATGACGAAGTTTGTTGAATGTCCATGAAGGTGGAATTCAATAGAAAGTGTTCACCCGAGGATGCAGAGGAAATCCTCACAGGAAGGTGCTATACCACAGAAGTTTCTCCAGAACTTTCCACAGGAATGATGCGCTGTGAGTTGACCTTGGAGGAACCTGCCCACAGAGATATACCGTGTGTTTCTGATTGTCACACATGGCATGAACCTGCCCAGTGGGCACATCAGCATTAAGAAGAGGAATGCCTTATCCAGGGACTGCTGCTGGTCCTTATGTCAAAGTTTAATGTTGTACTAGCCAGCAAAGGAAACATTATCAAAGCTGAGCAGACAATTAACGGTGGGTTGAGATACATAGGCAGTAAATTGGTAAAAGGCACAGTTGGCTTTGAAAAATACCTGATGATGGGTAATCAATAGAAGTGCCTCCTGACTCAATACTTCCACTCCCAGGTCTATATCTAAGAAAGTACAGACAGGTGTTCACCAGGAGATGCACACAAGAATGCTGAACCTGCTTTACACATAGTCGCCCCAAACTAGAGATAACCCAAATGTTTCTCAACATAATAATGAATTATTTTTGTTTGTTTGGTTGGCTTTTTTGTTTTGTTTTTGTTTTTTACAACATAATGTTTCTCTGTGAAACAGCCCTGGCTGTCCTGGATCTCACTCTGTAGACCAGGCTGGCCTCAAACTCACAGAGATCCCCCTGCTTCTGCCTCCCAAGTGCTGGGATTAAAGGTGTGTACCACTGCCCGGCTCACAATAATGAATTCTTTAAAAATGTGGTTAGTTCAGATAGTGGGATACTATACCACAATAAAGAACAAAGTGGAACACAAATAAACACAAATGAAACCTGCAGAGACGGCCGTGAGATGCAAGGACATCACCCGTGAAGCCTAATGAAAATTAAAACTAGGGAGCTGGAGGGGTGGCTTGGCAGTCAGAGTGTGTGCTGCTCTTGCAGAGGACACAAGTTCAACTCTCAACACTTAACGTCCGCCTCCCATCCACCTGTAGCTCTAGCTGCAGGGGATCTGACGCCATCTTCTGGCTTCCATAGGCACCTGCATATATATATATATCCCCTACCGCGAGATATATATATATATATATATATATATATATATATATATATGTATGTATATATATATATATATACACATATATACATCCCCTATCCAGACACATGAAATAAAACAATTCTTTAAAAATAAATAAAACTAGCTGATAGTGCTAGCAATCAGGACAGTAGGTCTGGTTTGGACAGGAGAGTGATAGAGAAGCAACTGGGAGACCATGTCAGAAATGTAGTTCGTCTGGATCTAGGCAGTGATCATACTTGTGCATGTAAACCTGAAAGCACACTGTGCTGTGCATTAATGATTAATGTACTTCACATACATCGGTGTGTGTTACACTTTCAAAACCCCACCAATGGTTAACACATGGAGGAAACTGTGCATAGAACTGATTACGATTGAAATGTACAAAAGGATTGAAAAAGTATAAAATTTAAAATGATAACTAAAGTCAAGATTGCATTAGGTCAGCTTACTAGCAGATTGAACACAGTTATGTAGAGACTTTATGACCTAGGTGAGAAATCAGAGGATGACATTGAAACAAAGGCAGAGAGAGAGAGAAGTCCAGATGGTCATAGTCCAGAAGTCACATGGGACATATTAAAATATCTAACAGTCAATCACTGGATTCCTGGAGGGAGGGACAAGGGAGGCATGGCAGAGAGTATCTGCTGGCATAGGGAGAGAGCCAGGGAGAGGAGTTTCTAAATTTTATGAAAGAATCAATCCACAGATTCAAGGAGCTTTGTATTCCCAAACAGTAAATGCAAAGAAAATCACAAATATAACCCCAAACTCTCGAGACTTCCTCTCACCTTCGTCAGAGTGGCTATTGTCACTAGCCCGAAGACAAAGTGCTGGTGGAAATGTGGGGACATCAGTGCCCTGTCTGTCGGGAGTGTCAGCTAGTGCCACCACTGTGGAAATCAGTGTGGGGGGCGGTCCTCCAAAAATCAAAAATAGAACTGCCAGATGTCACAGCCATGCCACCCCTGGCCATATTCCCAAGACTCTGCACTACCACAGAGATACTTACACATCTGTGTGTATTAGCAAGGAAGTGAGTCCAGCTTAGATGCCCATCTATGGATGAATGGATAACGAGGCACTGGTATCTATGGACAACGGAATTGTATTCAGCTGTTAAGAAAACTGAGATCTGCAGGACAACGGACAGATCTGGAAAGTGTATTAAGTGAGGTGACCCAGTCTCAAAAAGATAAAACTTGCATGTTCTCTTTCACATGCAGATCCTAACTCTTGATGTTTGTATGTGTATAAATGAGGGGTCATCAAAGCAGACACAGACTGAGGTACTTGATAGGAAACCATGAGGGGGGAAGGGAGAGGTGTTGGTAAGGTGTGTGGGGGAGCATACAGTCACACAGGACATGAAAACAGATAGGTGGCTCCAGGGGGTAGAAGGGCCCAAAGGATGGGAACAAACTGAAAAATGCCAAAAAGAAAACCTGTTTTTTTGGTAAATCAATGTAAAAATTTTAAAACCTAGTTTCCAAAACAAAAACCCCCACGTGCATGCATATTGTATTTAAACCACCAAAAAATGAAAGGTAAGAATAAATGATAAAAAGCAATGAACAAAAGAATACAAACCTCAAAACTGACAGCCACATGGCTCAGTAACTACGCGTATATGGCGCATGCGCACACAGAAGTAAGTGTAGGAGAAATTTAAGCTGACAATCAAACGGGAGTGAGGAAAGCTAGAAAGAGGAGTGATTTATTTAAGGTGCAAAAGGGAAGAAAACTCAACTTTGAATTCCATAGTTACCGGCCACATCCTCCAATGATGAAGGGAAATAAACTTTCAAGCGAACCTAAACTGAGGAAATCCATTACCCACTGGCAGTAGAAGAAAAGTTTCTAGCCAGAAAGAAATGGTTCCAGGCAGAAATGTGGACGTGGAGGAAGAAGTGAGTGGCACCTGAAAGGTCGATTTCAAAGCAAAACTGACAGCGGCATAGGCAGGTTAGGGGGACCCAAGGGCAGAGAGAAGCTCACCTCTGTAGCAGAGTCTTCAAAGGCTGTGAATTTCTCAGAGACCTCGAACCAGGAAGCATGAGGACAATAGAAAAAAGGGTCTCCAAGCTCGTAGGAGCTCACGGACTCTAGACCGACAGCTGTGGAGCCTACGTGGGACCCACCTAGGCCCTCTGCATGTGGGTAACAATTGTGCAGCTTGGTCTGTATGGGGACCCTAGCAGTGGGACCAGGATCTGCCCCTGGCACATGAGCTGGCTTTTTGGAACCTCCTCCCTATGGTGGGATGCCTCGCTCAGCCTTGATGCAGGGGGAAGAGCTTGGTCCTGCCTCAACTTCATACGCCATGCTTTGTTGACTCCCATGGGAGGACTTACCCTTTCTGAGGAGTGGATGGGGAGGGGTAGAAAGGAGGTGGGGGGAGGGAAAACTGTGGTTGGTATGTAAGTAAATTTTTAAAAATTTAATAATAAAAAAAGAAAAGAGGGTCTCCACAAATGGGTGGCAGAACCTCATGACATGTTCCCTTCCTCCAGTGAGAAAGGGACACACAAGTGTGCCGCCTGGAGCATCGTTAGACAGAGGTGCCTCAGCTATCAGAGGGACGTTCCCACCGCATATCAGCCGGGAACCACAGTGAAGGAACAGCGGGGTCCCATTATACACCCCTCAGAACAACCCAGACCCACTACACTGACCGACACAGCCACGTGCCAGCGAGGGTGTGGACAACAGGAGCTATCGGTTCTTTCAGGGTGGGGTGCAAAAGGAGCATTCGCTCTGGAAGACAATTTATACAATGTATAATTGTATAACAATTTATAATTACCTATAAAGCTGAAAATATTCTTACCAGCAGTTGAGTTCCTGATGTTTGCTTGGAGGAGTTGAAAATTACGTCTACATAAAACTTTATACTTAGATGTTTTGGGCAGGTTTACTTCTATCTTCCAAAACTTGGAAGCGACCAGATATCTTCCCTAGATGGTGAATAAATACACTTTGCTACATTCAAATGATGGTATGCATGAGATATGAATGAGCCTCTCAAGCCATACAACTTTGGATGTATGTTACTGAATGAAAGAAGCCAGACTTTAGAGAATGCCGACTATGGGGATGGAGAGTAGTTAAGAGCGCTGGCTGCTTTTCCAGGATGCCAGCTCTATTCACAGCACTCATATGGCAGCTCATAACTATCTGTGACTCCAGTTCCTAGAGATCTGACAGCCTCTTCTGGCCTCCATGGGCACCAGGCATGCATGTGGTGCACATAAATACATGCTGGCAAAACACTCATCACATGAAGTAAATTTTTTAAAAAGGATGCCTACTGGGTGGATTCATTCCTATGGCATTCTTGAAAGGTAAAGCCACCAAGACAATGAAGAGATCAGCGGTTGCCAGGGGCTAGCTGGGAGGTGGTGAGGAAGTGGAGCACAGAGGGGATTTCTAGGGAGGGAAAGTATTCTGTGTGATGCAAGAATGGTTGATATATGCCATAACACATTTGCCAAAATACAGGGAGTTTTCAACACTGAGAATGAACTATGCTGCAGACATGTCCAATCTGTGGGTCTGCAGGCCACATGTGGCCAATGAGAACTTTAAAATGCAGCCCAATACAAAACCATAAACTTACTTAAAGCACTATGAGATATGCTTTGGTAACTCCATTGCACAGAATTCAGTGTGTATGAGCTTTGTAGATGACAACATGTCACAATGGCCAACAATTATACACACTTGATAGGTCATTATCGTACATCAATGTAGTTTTTCAATTATAACAAATATAAGACACTGGTGGAGGATGCTGATAATGGGGCAACTATGCCTATGTGTGGGCAAGGAAGGAAGGAGAAGACAGGCCAAAGGCCCCTGCAAAACTTGGGGCTAGCACAAAGGGCTGTAGTAGCCATGTGGGTAGGCTGACAACCTGATACAGCTCAGAAGCCAGAATCGAGATGTGGTAAGGACCAGCAGTACCAAATGCCTCTCCACTGTGCACTGGCATTTGGTAAGTTCAGTGTAGCTGCAGGGTAACTCCAATAATGGGGTACATGTGAGGAGGAAGCCCAGAATAACAGCAACTGAGAACAACCCGAGTTTGCCAGTATGAAACACAACTGGCCAAAGCTTATTTCTGACACCAGATGTAATGAATATTTCTAATAAAAGTCACCTGTGCGGCATTATTTGTGGGAGTTTGGTGCCCATTACTGCAGAGCATGGGAAAGGGAGGAAAGGTAACTGCTTGCCTTAGAGGGCCAGGAAGCTTCCAGAAGAGATGGCCACATACAGGCATGTGTAGATCTTAAAAACATAACTGAAGAAAGTTAGAAATTAATGTGAAATGAAGCATAGAACACATAATCCTGATAGAGCATGCAGTATATATATTCACACAACAAATGGATTTTTGTAATTATCTATATAAACAAAGAGATGTGCGAGAATGTGTTCTACAGGGCAGTTGGGAGAGGAAAGGGAGTTTCCTGGCTATTAGCTAGAAGATGGGGCCCAAACCATAAGTGCTAACAGTCCATGGAAGGAAGATCCAATCTCAGAACAGCAAATGTGGGAGGCAAAAGGAGGTGAGGCTGGGGAAGTGGGGGAGCATGTAAGTAGTGTGCACACTCACTGGTGTGTGAGAAATGGCTTTCAACCTGTTCTTTGCACGGGGATTCCATTTGACACAGCAGCACTGGGCTCCATAGGATGTAGACACCACCACCTGCCTGATACCATCCATGAGACACTTATTCCCGATAGTACACAGTCCCATCTAAACTTATCACGTTCAAACCATTTCAAAAAAGCCAGACCGGTGAACTTTCGAAACTCACCAGATCAATAAAGGGTGCCATATCCTCATCTGGGACCTCTAACACACCAGCGGTGATGTTCTACTGTGCTGACTTGTCATCTGACCAGCTGGTACCCATGTTAAGGGCCCAACAGGCAGAGAACTCCCAACTGCCCCCAGAGCTATAGCTCAGCATTTGTGAGTGAATGAGTGAGTGTGTGTGTGTGTGTGTGTGTGTGTGTGTGTGTGTGTGATGTGTGTGTGTGTACTTTGTGTAAGGGGTACTATGAGGTCTAAGAGTTAATATTAGTAACTAAGATTGGAATAAAAGAATCCACACCGGGCAGTGGTGGCGCATGCCTTTAATCCCAGCACTCGGGAGGCAGAGCCAGGCGGATCTCTGTGAGTTCGAGACCAGCCTGGCCTATCAAGTGAGCTCCAGGAAAGGCGCAAAGCTACACAGAGAAACCCTGTCTCGAAAAACAAACAAACAAACAAACAAACAAACAAACAAACAAACAAACAAAAAGAATCCACAAGGAGCTAGAGAGATGCTCAGTGGTTAAGAGCACTGGCTGCTCTTCCAGAAGACCTCAGTTCAATTCCCAGCAGTCATACACTGTGGCTCAAAAACATCTGCAACAACAAGCCCAGATCTTTTGACTTCTTTGGCACCAGGCATGCACGTAGTGCTCAGACATATATGTAGGCAAAAAATAAAAAATAAAAGTTCATGCACATAAAATAAAAATAAGAATCTATGATGGCCAATGATCATGTTTGGTATTGGCACAAGACACCCCAAGACCAAGTTCTCAGCACAAAGGGGATTTATTTGCCTCAGAGGGGCAGGGGGCAGGGAATAAGAGACAAAGACAGGAGATGGCAGACTAGGGAGAAGGGGAGAGGAGCAAGGGAGAGGGGGAGGGGTATTTGCCCTGGAGGGACAAAGGACCGCCTCTGGATAGAGAGGGATCAGATGTGGTCCATAGGTAAAGGGCAGTTTATAAAGGTCAATGGGGAAAGCGTGTGTTAATTTTGATTGGACAGGCTAATTATAGCAACCGAAGGGGGCTTTTGATTCCTGGATTTAGCTACTTTGATAGCCGGACCTTAGTAGTCAGCCTCAGGGGGAGGAAGTGGCCAAATAAGGGACTAGACCTTGGTGGCTAGCTTTAGGAATGTAATCTAGTGGTTTCTCCCAAGGAAGAGGGGATGGGGGAAGGCCAAGGCCTGCCAGAGCCATGTTGGCCATGCTCAGGCCTGCTACAGCCCCTTCAATGTTATCAAAGGAAATCTGGATTACATGGTAAATTGCAGCTAACAAAACTAAATGTAGCTGATTTACTCACCCCAGACAGGGAACCCTGACAGACCAAAGCATGGCTCCCACCACAGTCCAACTTGGTGAGCCAATGAGTTTTATTTGGGTTGTTACTTTCAGGAGAAGAAACGACCTAAAGACAAATGCAGCACCAAGGCCCAGCCCAGCACTGGTGAGAGAGAGTTCAGAAAACCTGGGAAGCCTGGGGCACACTGTGCAGTCTGCAGGCAGCTCAGCAGGTTAAAAGAGTGGCCTTTCCAGGACCTCAGTCGGTCTAACCTCTTCTAGGCAGTTCAGCTGGGTTCTGCTTCTTCCAGGCAGCTGGTCTGGCCTCAGTTTCTTTTTTGCAGCTCAGCTCTCTCTCATCTGAAAGGGACTCTGGCTGGGAGGGGCCTGGTGAATCTAGTTGCTTTCAGGGACTTCCTGAAAGCTATTTCTGTTGTTTACCTTCCTGTTCAGGAGCGGCCTGCAGGTTGGACTGTTTCGGTCTCAGTAGTTAGTACATTTATTGTTACTCAATAAATGATGACATTGTGGAAAAACACAGTCGTGTCTGTATTTCTGACGGTGTTCTCAAACACACAGAAGCATAAGAAAATGAGTGATTTGGGTCTGTATTGTACGACAAGTGATCCCTGATTCTTGGAAAATGCCACCAGGGCAGCAGTTCTCAACCTCTGGGTTAAGACCCTTCTGGGAGGTCAAATGACCCTTTTACAGGGGTCATTGAAAAAAACACAGATATTTACATTATGATTCACAACAGTAGCAAAATTACAGCTTTGAAACAGAACTGAAAATAATTTTATGGTTGGGGGTCAGCACAGCATGAGGAAGTATATTAAAGGGTCGCAGCATTAGGAAGGTTGAGAACCACTAGGGGAAGAGAGAACTACTTCTGTCTCTCGGAGTCAAAGTTATCCTCAGGATTGACTCAACTGCAGTTCTAGTCTGGATCTTCAGCTTCTCCGGGCAATCACTCCATGCAGGGAGGTTTCTGAGATGGCGGTGGGTCAGTTGGTTAGGTAAGAGGATAACAGCACTGGGTCCAATAAATGCCTTTGCACAGATCTCCTATGTAATTTTGCCCAAGATCACTAAGTGCTCAGGGCAGATTTGCAAACTTGTCTGCCCATTCCCTTGAAGCCACAGCCTGAGCATACATGTGAGCTGGGGACCTAGCCCTTGTACATCCTTGTCCAGATCCTACTATCACTGAGGCTCGGTTTCTCTCCCTCACCTTTTCTCAGGAACGGGCCTCCTCTGGGGTTGCATTCCTTCTCCCTTCATGCTGGGAAACACAACTCAAACTGAAATAAGACCCAGGCCCAATCATAAGATGGACTCGTATTTTAAATATGGCCGCCATGTTTGCAATGTTAATAAACTGGCCTTCCCATGCTCCCCCTGTAACAAAATAACCTGGAGCAGAGGCTGGAGGGACAGTGGCTGAGCAAGGAGCCTCCAGCCTCCTTTAGGGTCATAAGCTCTACTGTGGCTGGTGCAGGTCAGGGCCAACTCTTAGATTTGTGCTTCCCCATGCCACCTATGGGGCGTGTGTGAGTCTCCGAGGCTCAATCTCAGGTGGTAGTGGGCTAGCTTTCCCAGAATGGAGGTTTCACTGTATGAGTTGGAAAGTTTTTGCAGTTTCATTCTTTTTTGGTTTGCTTGATTTTTTTAAGATTTTATTCATTTTTATTTTATGTATATGAGTGTTTGCCTCTGGGTCTGTGTGTGCACCATGTTAGTGCCTTGTGCTCTCAGAGGATGGAACTCCATTTGGAACTGGGGTTACAGGTGGTTGTGAGCCACCATGTGGGTGCTGGGAAATGAACCTAGTCCTCTTCAAGAGCAACAAGTGCTCTTAACCACTGAGCCATCTCTCCAACCCCTGATATTTAATTAATTAATTTGTTTGTTTATTTATTTATAAGAGCATCTTATGTATTCCAGGATGGTCTTGAACTCCCTATGTTTCCAAGAATCCCCTTGGATTGTTGATCCTCCTGCTGCCACCTCCTGAATGAAGGGAGTATCTCGGTACTGCTTTCCATGCCTTTCTTGTCAATGGCTGTGTTACAGGCAGATGCAAGCCGGATTCTGAATGCCTTGTTTCCTTTCTGTGACTCACATTTCTCAGGAATTTCTCAAAAGGTAGCATATAGTGAATCAGGGAAAGTCTGGAGCTTTGGTTCCCTGGGAATTTGCTGGGATAGATTATGTGGACATGGTAAGGAGAACAGTGTGGATCCAGAGTAGGTGGCTCTAAGAGAATGGGCTGGGGCTGGTATCTCTGTATACACCAGTGTTGTGCTTGGCCGGGGAGAGGGGACAGCTAACTTTCTGGATGGCAAATATGGTGTCTTTTGACATTAGCTGGTCATCATTTCCCAAACCTTGGGAGCTGGGCAGAGAGGAGTATGAATTGTTTGAGAAATATACATTTACTTAGAATCTAACCTTTTCTGTAATTTACATCTGATAAAAATGATGACATTGAAATTAAGTAATACTGTTCAAAGCATCCAATGGCTTTCTTCATTGAAAAATAAACTCCTGGCCTGGTGGTGGTGGTGGCGGCGGCGGCGGCGGCGGTGGCGGCGGCGGCGGCAGCAGTAGCAGCCACAGCAGCAGCAGTGGTGCACACCTTAATCCCAGCACTTGGGAGGCAGAGGCAGGTGGATCTTTGTGAGTTCAAGGCCAGTCGGGTCTACAGAACAAGTTCCAGGAAAGGTGCAAAACTACACAGAGAAACCCTGTCGTGAAAAACCAAAAAAAGAAAGAAAGAAAGAAAGAGAGAGAGAGAGAGAGAGAGAGAGAGAGAGAGAGAGAGAAAGAAAGAAAGAAAGAAAGAAAGAAAGAAAGAAAGAAAGAAAGAAAGAAAGAAAGAAAGAAAGAAAAAGAAACTCCTTAATGAGCATTTCCTGGTAGCTGATGAGAGGCTGAGCTAGGGTAAAGGCTATTGTCTGCCACAAGAGCAGTGTCTGGGACTCTAGATATGAGTCAGTCTAAATGACATTCTAAATATGGCATGTAATATTCAAAAATGCACACAAATCTTTGAGATAAATATTAATGAAGTGTGGAGATCCTAGAGGGCCATTTAGCACAATGCACTCAACTGGGGGGGGGCAACTTGAGGAAGCTTCCGCTGCTGTGGGGGAGGAAGTCCTTACAATGGGGACCGTGGATTGACAGCTCTGCCTCAGAAGCTTGTAAGGCCACCTAGTTGGGAAAGAAGCTCTGAGAAGAGTCTAGAAGGTCATGCTCTCCCTACTCCATTAATAGACAAAGTTTATTACCTCTCTGGAGTGGTCAAGAATTATGAAGTGGGTGCCAAACCCTCAGCCTGTAAGTCCCAGATATTTGGGAAGATAAGCTAGGAGTCTCACTTGAGCCCTGGAGTTTGAAGTCAGCCTGGGCAAATAGTTTGATCTCATCCCAAACAAAACATTGTGGTCTCTGATTTTTTTTTTTTTTTTACCCTCTTTGCAAGCTAACAATTAGCGTGCGCGCGCGCACACACCCACCCGGAGTTTCATAGGTGCTGGCAGAAGATATGACATTTCTAGGTCAGAGACAATGGAGAATGAATGTATTAGTCAAAACAAAAACAGTACCAAGGTTTCTGGACCTTGATTCCCCACGGGACCACAGAAAAGGGCTGGGGTGTGTCACAAGATAGGAATTCTAGCTCCCATAAATCAACACTCCTACATGGCGAGTAAATGTGCCTCTGCAGAGAACAGCGTATCTCTACCCTCCAAGGCTATAAGCAAACCTTTGCTTTGCTCTAGAAGAATACTCTATCTTTCAAGGCTGTGAAACATCCCTGAAAAGATCGTTAGGAATAAAGGCATCCAGCACTTCTCTTTCCGCAAGTTGATCGTGAGGGGTTGTTGGGAAGACATGCCAGTGGGTTAGAAGGTAAAGGTCATACAGAACAGCTCTTTGCCACTTGAACTTCTCAAGAAGCTAGAACAGTGGGCAGCACAGAGCTCATTAGTTCTGGTCTCAACAGCAACCTGAGACTCTGTGATAAAACATGCACTAGGAAGTCCCACCAGGGCTCAGCAGTTTGATGGTAATGCTAACTGACTTCTGTAGCTTGGAGAAAATACAGCACAATGGATATCGGTTGTCAGGCTCAGAGAGACATTTTAGAACTCACTGTCTTGTTGGCAAAGTCATCACAGCCCAGGCATCACAGGCCTTTTATCCCAGCACTGGGGAGGCGGTGGCAGACAGATCTCTTTGGGTTCAAGGTCAGTCTGGTCTACAGAGTGAAACCCTGTGTGGCAGTCTGAATGTAATTGCCCCCTCATAAGCTCATATGGGAGTGGCACTATGAGGAGGTGTGGTTTTATTGGAGTAGGTTTGGCCTTGTTGGAGGAAGTGTGTCACTGTGAGAATGGGCTCTGAAGTCTCCTGTGCTCAAGCTATGCTCAGTGTAGACACAGTTCACTTCCTGTTGTCTACGGATCAAGATGTAGGACTCTCAGCTTCTTCTCCAGCACCATGCCTGCCTGCATGCCACGTGTTTCCTCACCATAATGACAATGGACTAAACCTCTGAAATTGTAAGCCATCCAAATTAAATGTTTTCCTTTATAAAAGTTGTCATGGTCATGGTGTCTCTTCACAGCAATTGAAACCCTATCTAAGACACTCTGTCTCAAACAACAACAGCAACAACAACAATGACAAAAGTCATCCCAGTGATCAACAACAAAATACTGTAATTGGACAGCACTAATTAGAATAAGGAATTTATTGATAACAATAAGAAGACATGAAATGGTAACAAGGCAGGGTGGGGACATTAGAGAGAGCTGGAGGGAGGTAATGGTGGATGGATATGATCAAAATATGTTGTATAAATGTATGAAATTGTCCAAGAATAAATAAAAGTATATTACTTAAAACTACTAGCAATCAATAGTGGGTTTAGCAAGATCTCAGAATAGTAGTCAATCTGGGAAACAAGTAGGTGTATCTCCATGCTCTAGCAGCAGATAACTGAAAATGAAGTTAAGAAATAAAATGTTCCAGCACTGGAGAGACAGCTCATTGATTGAGAGTGCTTGCTGCTCTTCCAGAGGACTTGAGTTCAGTTTCCAGCTCCAGCTCCGGGGATAACCTGACTCCTCTGGCCTCCACAGACACTCTTGCACACCCGACCCCACACAAATATACATAAATAAAAATAAATCTTTTTTTTTAAAGGAACAGAATGTTTCAATAATAATGGGGAGGAACACAAAATGCAAATGACTTTTGATTTTTCAACAACTAGGAAAATATTGTTGAAATAAAAGAAAAACAGAAGTCCGATGATTCACCTTGATCTAGATGCCCAAGACCCTGGATTCTATTCCCAGCACCAGGAAGAAGGACTAGAGATCACCCTGTTTGCAGATTGGGTGACTCAACATCAATAAAATGTCAGTTCTCCCCGAGCTAATCTTTAGAGTCAGCACAATCCTACTCAAATTTAACAGAATTTTTCAAAAAACATTAACAAGCTGACTCTGAAGATTGTACGAAAATCAAAGTAATTAAAAATAACCAAAGGGATGTTGAAAAGGAAAACAATATGTATAAAAATGCTATAATTAGCCGGGCAGTGGTGGCGCACGCCTTTAATCCCAGCACTCGGGAGGCAGAGCCAGGCGGATCTCTGTGAGTTCAAGGCAGCTGGGCTACAAGTGAGTTCCAGGAAAAGCGCAAAGCTACAAAGAAACCCTGTTCGAAAAAAAAAAAAAAAAAAAAATAAATAAATAAAAAAAATGCTATAATTAAACATACTGCTTTGTATACTAAGTTAAAGGATAAAATAAAATAAAATTGAATGACTTTGATTATGTGGTTTTAAGATAACCTTAATTGTTATCTAATGGCCAATAATAGCATAAAAAAAGAACCTTAAAAAAAATCTCACACTAGTATAATCAGTTTTTTTTTGTTTTTTGTTTTTTTTTTTTAAAGACAGGCTCTCACTCTATATATAGCCCTGGCTTGCCTAAAACTTGCTATTTAGACCAGGCTGGCCTGGCTCTGATAGAGATCAACCTGCCTCTGCTTCCTGAGTGTTAGGGATTAAAGGTGTGTACCACCATGCCTGGCCTAGCCAGATGATTTTTTTTTTTTTTTTTTTTTTTTTTTTTTTTTTTACAAAAGAGAAAGCAATTCAGTGAAGAAGAAAAAAAAAAAAAGTAACTCTTCTGGACACCTCTTGCTCACA